>NC_056069.1:16151923-16767115 GCF_016772045.2 Ovis aries | reverse complement strand
ATGCGGTGAGATCAAAAGAGGAGAGAGCAAGCTAGCCAGTAGTCACTTCCTTATGTGCGCTCCATAGTCTGGACCGCTCAGAGGTATTTACGGAGTTATACAGGGAAGAGGAGAGGGAGGAAGTAGACAGAGGTGGCCAGGAGGATAAGAGAGTGGAATGAGAAGGAGAGAGACAAATCCAGCCAGTAACCAGTTGCTTAGGTGTTCTCCACCGTCTGGAACACACAGAGATTCACAGAGTCGGATAGAGAAGAGATGGGGGAGGAAAGAGACAGAGGCCACCGGGTGGAGAAAAAAGGAGAGTCCAAAGGAGGAGAGAGTGGTCAAGCCAGTAATCTCGCTTTCAGGTAAACTTGGGTAGTGAAGTTTGGGTTTTTAAATGTACAAAATTGACAACAAAAACCAAAAAGCAAAGATTAAAAATCTAGAGTAGAGGTTGGATTTTCAAAAATACAATATTAAAGAAAAGAAGAAGAAAAAACAAAGTCACAAGAATTATTAAAAAACAACCACCACAAAAAATATATATATACGGCGTTTGCTTTAAAAATAGCGTCTTTTTTTGTTTGTTTTTTGAAAAGTAATAGTAGGTTATAAAAATAAAAAAGGAGAAATAGAGGACTTAAAAATTTTAAAAAGTTAAAAAAAAAAAGAGAAAGGAAAAAACAAACACCAACATAAAAAAAAAAAAAAAAGAGAATGATCGTGAAAATAGTACAAATATGTCTGGGACTTTCTCTGGTGTTGTGGGCAGTGTGGGGTCACTTCCGAGGTGGTTCCCTCTGTTGAGCTTCTTCTGTTTGCTGGTTTCTTCAGTGTCTGATTTCTGCCCTGGCACAAGGGGGGCGGTGGTGGACACTTTTTTTAAGCTCACTTGTTCAGTCGCGCTGTGGGGAGGGAGGGATGCTGCAAACAAATAACGCTGGCATGTGCTCGCAGTGTCTCAGCCACACATGCTCACGGAGCACACCGCTCAGGCTCTACGTTACTCTGCAGGGAACCGTCTGAGGCCGGCCCTAGGCTGCATGCACCTCCCCGGTCTAAGCTGCTCAGGCTTAGCGCTCAGGTAGCCCTCAGAGGCGCAGATTCGGTTGGGCCTGCGTTTTCTGCCCTTCCCAGGTCTGAGTAGCTCAGGTGTTTGGCGAGCACAGTCGCTGCGACTTATCGCCTTTCCCGTCCCTGCTGCTCAGTTTTCTGGGTGTACCGCTGGCACTCCTTCTGAGGCAGATGGTGACTATCCAGAACCCCAAGAAGTCTTAGCAAGGAAGCCTGCTTGCAGTTTGGTAGGAAATGTCTCTCTGGGGCTGTGATTGCCCCCTTCTAGCCCTTACGGCTCTGGTTGCCTGTCAACCGAGGGGGATGGTCTGCAGCCGGCTATTTCTGTTCCGTCCTTTGTTCTGTGCGTGGTCCTGGCGGTGTCTTATGTTAGAGCTTTTACCGTGGTAGCTATCCCACCATCTGGTTTGCTAGCCCAAGTTAGTTCGCTTTGATTACACTTGTGGCATTCCGGCTGGATTCTTAAAAAGCACTGCAGCCCGCGCCTCCCTGCCCAGCCCCCACTTGCTAGTGGCGGATGCAGGCGTCTGCGCTGCTTCTCCGCTGGGGAAGTTACTGTTGGGCTCGTAATCTGTTGGTTTTAATTATTTATTTATTTTGCTTCCCTGTTATGTTGCCCTCTGTGCTTCCAAAGCTTGCCACAGACTCGGCAGCAAGAGTGTTCCCTGATGTGTGGAAACTTCTCTCTCTCTTTTTTTTTTTTTATTATTATTATTTTTTAATTTTAAAAACTTTAATTCTTACATGCATTCCCAAACATGAACCCCCTCCCACCTCCCTCCCCATAACATCCTTCTGGGTCATCCCCATGCACCAGCCCCAAGCATGCTGCATCCTGCGTCAGACATAGACTGGCAATTCAATTCACATGATAGTATACATGTTAGAATGTCATTCTCCCAAATTTTTAAGACTCCCTTCCTGGGACAGGACTCCCTTCCTGGGGCGGAGCTCCCTCCCTCCCTCCTTTGTCTCTTTTTCGTCTTTTATATTGTTTCCTACCTGTTTTTGGAGACAATGATCTGCTTTTCTGGGTGCCTCTGCCAGCATTCAGAAGTTGTTTTGTGGAATTTACTCAGCGTTGAAATGTTCTTTTGATGAATTTGTGAGGGAGAAAGTGGTTTCCCCATCCTATTCCTCCGCCATCTTAGGACCACCCCCTTCAACTGACTTGACAAAGGAGCAACGGCAATAAAATGGAGAAAACTTACTTTTTTTAATAAATGGTGTTAGAAAAACTGGACATCAACCTGCAAAAAAAATGAATCAAGACAGACATTATACCATTCACAAAAATTAAAATGAATCATAGAACTAACTGTAAAGTGAAAAACTATAAAACTCTTAGAAGATAACATAGGAGAAAGTCTAGATGACTTTGGTATGGTGAAGACTTTTTAGATAGAACCCCAAAGACACAATCACCCATCAGAGAAATAATTGATAAGCTGGACTTCATTAAAATGAAAACTTCTGCTTTGCAATAGACACTGTCAAAAGAATGGGAAGATAAGCCCTAGACTGGGAGTAAATATTTGCAAAAGATATACTGGTAAATAATTGTTATCTTAATATCTGAAGAATTCTTAAAATTCAACCATAAAAAAAAAGTAGGTTAAATAATGGGCAAAAGACCTGAACAGACTCACCTCATCAAGGAAGATAAACAGATGGCAAATAAGCATATGAAAAGATGCTCTGTGTTATATGTTGTTAGGGAGTTGCTAATTATAATGGCAATGAGATAACCCTGCACATCTACTAGCAGCTTTATATATAATTGCCCAAACTTGGAAGCAATCAAGATGTCCTTTAGTAGGTGAATGGATAAATAAACTGTGGCATATCCAGCTTGTCTTCCCTGGTGGCTCAGAGGGTAAAGACCCTGCCTGCCATGCAGGAGACCTGGGTTCAATCCCTGGGTTGGGAAGATCCCTGGAGGAGAGCATGGCAACCCACTCCAGTGTTCCTGCCTGGAGAATCCCCATGGACAGAAGAGCATGGTGGGCTACAGTCCATGGGGTTGCAAAGAGTTGGACCTGACTGAGTGACTAAGTGCAGTGCAGCACATCCAGATGGTAGAATATTTATATAACACTAAAAAGAAATGAGCTATCAAGTCATAAGAAGACATGGAGGAACATGAAATGCATATTACTAAGTGAAAGAAGCCAATCTGAAAAGGCTACATACTATTCCAATTATATGAAATTCTGGGAAAGGCCAAACTATGGGGACTGTAAAAAGATCAGTGGTTGCCAGGGGCTGAGGGACAGGGAAGAATGAATAATTGGAGCACAAAGGAATTTTAGGGCAGTGAAACTATTCTGTATAATGCTACAGTAGTGGGTACGTATCATTATACATTTGTCAAAACCCACAGAATGTACAGGCTTCCCTGGTGGCTCAGTGGTGAAGAACCTTCCTGCCAGTGCAGGAGATGCAAGAGATGTGGGTTTGATCCCTGCATCAGGAAGATCCCCAGGAGAAGGAAATGGCAACCGACACCAGTATTCTTGCCTGGGAAACCCCATGGACAGAGGAGCCTGGAAGACTACAATCCATGGGGTCACAAAGAGTCAGACACAACTTACTGACTAAACAATAACAACAACAGCAACACAGGCTGTACCCCAACAGTGAACCCTGATGTAAACTGTGGGCTTTGGGTGATCTGTCAATGCAGGTTTATTGATTATAAGAAATGTAACACTCTGCTGTGGGGTGTTGATAGTGCGGGAGGCTGTGAATGTGTGTGGGGTCAGAGTATATGGAAACTCTGTACTTTCTGATTAATACTGCTGTGAACCTAAAACTGCTATAAAAATTAAAGCCTTAAAAAAATTGGTAACAGGAAACTAGTTAAAGAAATTCCATCCTCTAAGTTGAATCAGACACAACTTAGTGACAAAACCATAAGAAGAGCCATCCCCCATTATTCCATTTCTTCCTTTCTTTTATCTTCCCCCTTTTCTTGCTTGTAATAAGTAAAATGGTTCATTGTCAAAAAATAAAGCAATACATGGATTATGACATAAAGGACAAAATAAATATTCATGATTAGATGCTGATATAAATATATAATTGAATAAAATTAAAGGGGGCGAACAGACAAATCTCCCAAACAGTAGCTACTTCCCTCTCAACTTGGGGAAGAATAACTCTTTATTATATGGACATGAGTTTGAGCAAACTCTGGCAGATAGTGGAGGACAAGGAAGCCTGGTGTGCTGCAATCCACGGGGTTGCAAAGAGTCAGACACGATAGCAAACCGAACAACAGCAACAAGGCAATGGGAATGATCAATATTTATTGAACATTTTCAAGGGCTCTTTCAATTCCTGGGTTGGGAAGATTCCCTGGAGAAGGGAAAGGCTACCCACTCCACTATTCTGGCCTGGAGAATTCTGTGGACTGTATAGTCCATGGGGTCACAAAGAGTCGGACACAACTGAGCGACTTTTACTTCAAGGGCTAGGCATTGTTTTTGGCTCTTCACATTTTCTTTTACTTATTTAATACCTTTAACCTAATGAAGTACATAGATTTTATCACAAACCAAGGCAGGAGATTAAGTAACAGTAAGTAAATGGTGAAGCTGAAATTCTGAACCCAGTCAGGTTGATTTCATATACCACTTCACTCTATGGCACTGTTCTACACAACAGTGCCTTATATAGCAAGAAAAATGTGCACAGCAAAATTCAGAATAAAATCAGAAGAAAAATAACACAGGAAATTCCGAGCAACACCTAGAGACAGAAACCAATATGCCTGACACACAATGAACACTAAAAAACTAATATGAAAAAGGAAGACCGCTTAATACACAAATGGATACATTTCATGAAGAGGTAATTCACACAGTAAAAAACACAAGTGACTAATAAACATATAAAAGATATTCATTCCCACTAATAATTAAATTAATACAAATTGAACAATGAGATGGGCATTCCTGGTAGCTCAGTGGTAAAGATTCTGCCTGCTGATGCAGCAGAAGCGTGTTTGATCCCTGGGTTGGGAAGATCCCTTGGAGAAGGAAATGGCAATCAACTCCAATATTCTTGCCTGGGAAATCCCATGGACAGAGGAGCCTGGCGCGCTACACACTCCACAGGGTCAGAAAAGTATCAGACACAACCCAGCGACTAAACCGCAAGAACACAACAAACAATGAGATAGCTTTTTCAGCTGTCATATTGTTAGTAGTTTAAGTACTGATAATGCCAATGTGTCAAAAAGTATGGAGAAACAGTTTCTCTTTTACATATCATTTTTTTAATGTTGCTTACATGTTTCTAAGTAGCAGTTTTATAAAAGCAGTTTTACATCTGAGAATGTATTTGGTAGAAATATTCTTACATATATGTTGAAAAATATGTGTATATATATATATATACACATAAGTATATGTGTGTGTGTGTATATATATATATGAGATTATTCACTACAGTGTTGTTTATAAAAACAGTTGAAACCATCCAAACATTTATCAATATGGAATTAACTAAATTCAAGATAAGCCAAAGGACTAATAATGATAATTTTCAGAGTGGGACTTAAAGGATCATGAGGGAATTCTACTTTTTTCTCTTTTTATGTATTTTTATTTTAATGTTTTAAAATGTTAAAGCAGTACTTCTGTAATAAGTAATTTTTAAGTTATTTTAGAAATAGCTTAAAATCATTAAAACAGACTATTGATACTAAACACTCACAAGTGGATAAAGCCCTACATTAAAAAGATTAAATTATGGTAATGAAGAATAGTTTTAAGAATCCAAGTATTGATTGATATTAGAAAATTTATTTGTGATTTGTCAGAGCCAAAGGAAAAGTAGATTTGACCATTTTAGTAAATACACAAAGACTTCAATTAAATATCAATTCTGATTTTAAAATTTCTTAGTGGATGGAATCTCTCACTGAAATGTCTAAGATTATCTATCTGAAACCGGTTGCTCACATCATACTTGACAGAAACCTCTAGAATTATTTCTTTGAAATTTGTAAAGAAAGTAGGCTATCCCAAGGATGCCCAAGATAATCGCTATTCTGATTTGACAAGCTTCTAGACATTTAAATGAGAAAATATATAAATATTTCTAGAGGAAAAATATTCTTTTTCTCAAATTATGTAACTGTCTACTTGGACAACTCAAGGGAAATAGTTAAAATGAAATTACAATTAGTAAGAGTTCAGCTGGTATTCAGTTATAAAATAAGTCTGTGAAGTATTTACAGTTTTCTTACATCCAGTAAAAACCTATTAGAAAAACAGATTCCACTTATCTTCATAAATGGTTTAACAGATAGTTAGAAAGTATTCTACAAATATTTTAGAAGACAATATTAAGCTGTGTTATAAAAAAGATTCCAATAATAGCTATTAAAGCACTAATTGTGGTCATTATTGAGTGAATAGTGATCATCATTAGACAGTGTTAAAGAACATACTATTTTAATTTTCTTCTATTGAATATTTTAAAAAATATTGTCTATCTTTTATAATCTTTCTGTGTTACTTCTATAATAAATAATTTTTTAAAAATGTGTGTTGTAATCTGTGATTGTCACATTCCCTCGGAATATCACCTATAAATCGATATTGCAAAAGTAAGCCATATTCCAATTTGTACTGTTGAGAAAATATCAAAATTTGCATAACATTTTCCCCAGCATATGCCAAATCATTCTGTTGTATTTTAAAAAAATAATCATGGGAGATAAGTGTGGATAAGAGAGGTAATCTCTCTCTCAGGGTGAGGTTCAGCATTTGCTCAGTGTATTTTGAACATTTCACACTGAAAATGTGCTGCTCGTTTATCAAACTTCGCAGCTACTTCTAGTTCTTAGTGGAGCAATTTTTGGGAATATCTAACCATCAACAATAAAACAAACTGTTTCAAACTTTATTTATTGTACTTAATTAAAAACAAAACAAACCTAAGGTTCACAAACCTTGACATTGTATTTATGGAAGAAAAATATATCTCCCTACTGAGGTAAGTTCTCATTGTCTGAAGCTACGCTAAAGCTTTTAATAATGATTTTAAAGCTTCATGATCCTATTATCATTGTGTTATTTGCCACAGTGCTTCAAGATAAGTTTATTTTCATAAGTAATACAACAGGGTGGTTGAAGAAGAAATTTATAGTACTTGACCCATTTCTTTTAAAGCAACCGAGTCCCAGCACTTAATTTTTTTTTATTTATTTTATTTTATTTTTTAATTTTAAAAGCTTTAATTCTTACATGCGTTCCCAAACATGAACCCCCCTCCCACCTCCCTCCCCAAAGGATAGCTAAGGTAAGAACTCGCTCTGCTGTTAAACTAAAACCCAGTTAGTTATTAAGTTACCTCAGAACTGCAGCGCACAAACCTGAGCAAGTTCTGAGGCAACTTTGGTGAGACTTTTTTCTCTAAAGCTATTAACAGGCGAGAGAGACCCAGGAAAATAGTGGGGGCCAGAAGGGAAGGAGAGAAAAGAATCCACGGTGAGCCTTCCTATTTGAAAAAGAAGCATTGTAGGCAAGCTCGCACCTGAATGAGTCAAGAAAACGTTATGAAATATCGTCCTGATTCAGGCAAAATGGCAATCAGGTAAGGTTAATCTGGGTGAAGTCAAGGTGGAGCCAGGCTTTAAATCTGGGGTTCTGGGGTGCTCTGTTGGTTGGGGTCTGTGTGCTGCAGTGAAAGGAAGTTGCACTCGCCTGCCTGCGCACCGAGTCTTGGGGCCCCCTCTTGCTGTGCCCTCCGCTATGCCTCTGTGAAGGAAGAGAGGAAAGGACTTGCTGGATAGTGTCATTGATGCCTGGGGAGCCCAATTAATTAGGCTATGGATTGTCAGCAATGAGACCTGGACTGCAGCATTCCTGTTTCTACTGCTCGCCTGAGCCAGTACAGGGGCTAGAGGTTCTGAAGAGGCCGCTGTGCCAAGAGTGAAGGGCGGGCCTTGTTGAAATGCTGCTTCCTGGCCACTTTCCCCGTTTCTGATCAGCAGGCCTGCAATAGGACACAAGCATCTACATTTTTAGTAAGATCTCTAGGTGATTCTTATGTGGCTTAGGTGTCTCCAAGTGGAGGGGAGGAGGGCTGAGTGGGAACAAGGGGCAAGATGGCGTAGGAAGTTGTGGGCAATTTGCTCTCTTTGCCCGGCTTCCTGCTGCACCTGATTTGCTTTAATGGACCTTGCAGGTCGGGGAAGAGAGAGAAGGGAATGGCGGGGGTAGTGTGGGGGGCGGGGATGGGAACTTAAGAGGGTAAGGAGAGTGAGAGTGAATCTGCCAAGGAACCTGACTGAAATGTGCCACAGAATCCTCTCTGATTGGGAGTGGGAACCCCTCCTGCCCAGCCCACCCCCCTCCCCCTTTCCCCCTCCTCCACCCCATACTAACTGCATGTAAGGAGGAGTCAGTAGGAAGATACCAGGAATAGTCTCTTCTAGAATCATACCTTTTTCCTTCGTATCAGTATCGCAGAAATTGCTAGGCCCCAGGAAGAGAAAGTTGATACAACTTTTGGGCAGATGGCTCAGTACACAGTACATTATGTTATCACCAAGTTTTAATATGACTGAGGGTTGAGTCAAGTAATCATCTCACAGTGGGAATAATAAGCTTCTCCAGAGCTAATCCTGACCCATTTGGGAATTCATAAACGAACCATAATTGGTTCATTTGATTATACTGGTTCAAATGATTATAACTGGGCAAGCAGGACTCCACAGAGGCCATGTTTATATATATATATATTTGGCAAAGCCTGAAAAACAGTCTCTAGTTCTACTCCATCAGCCTATTTAGAAATTGTACCTACTTAAACTCTAGTGTAATAGACTAATTGATCTTTAAGATAACCAAAGACTTCTCAGATTATATATAGGGCTCAGCTCTATGAGTAGGTCCTTAGTGAGCAGTTAGTCTCTTTCTGAGTCATTAATTTTAAACCATTTATAGCAAAATTGTTTTCTCTCAATTCATCCTGCCAAGGGTACAGATGCACTAAGATACCTATTGTGAAGAAAGTGAAGTGAAAGTGTTAGTTGCTCAGTTGTGTCTGACTCTTTGTGACCCCATGGACTCTAGCCTGCCAGGCTCCTCTGTCCATTGAATTCTCCAGGTGAGAATACTGGAGTGGGTTGCCATTCCCTTCTCCAGGGGATCTTCCAGACCCAGGGATTAAACCTGGGTCTGTTGCACTGCAGACAGATTCTCTACTGTCTGAGCCACCAGGCAAGGTACCTACCCTACTAATTCATAAATTGGCTGCAATGATGGAAGGATCTGATCAAATGGCTCTGTTTTCAAATTGTGTGTTCACAATTGTGGGATTCATTCAATGATGAGTTTTCCTATTGTGCACATTGCAAGACTTTAAACAGTATGGAAGTGCAGTGCTTGCACCTGCGAGCAGAAGTGGAAAAGGGCTTGAGAAGGTGCTTCTCTGGCAAGGAAGACTGTAGAGAAAGACAGAGAAAGCTGCCACTCACAGGGTCAGCCTGTAGGACAGTTCTCTGCCTGCACCCGAGACGACCTCGTCCTTTTATACTCAATAGAGTTTGCATAAAACCACAATGTTGGAATGCCATCTAGGAAGAAGAGACATACATTTTAAATTATAAGTTGGGTGTCATTGGTTTCATGCTTAGAAGGGGAGAAAATTTGGTGATGAAAAATTTGGTAAAGCATTAGACTGGGCTAGATGCTGGATCAGATGTGGTGAGACCACATGTATAGAGCTATGATTTAATTGTGTTAAGGTCTATTTCATCCTCTTTCAAACAGTTCTGGTTCTTAGGTTTATTTTTGTTAAGTGGTATGTTTAGGTAAAGTTTGATTTGAATGATAAGTTAAAGGAGTTGCCATAGATTCTTTCCTGAGCTAGATCATCTGGAAGAAAATACACACATCATTTAAAGGTGAATGAGATGTTGTTCTGGAGCATGTAGCATCACAGATTATACTTACAAGCTAACCCTAAATCCAGTGACAACATAATGCTATGTATTTTGTTTCCCCTTCAATTCTGAGGCAGGAAAAACAGGGGATATAGAAAATAATTCCTGTAATTGTAATGAAAATCACTGAAGCAGCTAATCTGGCAGCCAGCTTTTGAATAATACAGGTGGTTTATGGAGCTAGAAGAATCTGCCTGCAGTGCAGGAGACCTGGGTTCGATCCCTGGGTTGGGAAGATCCCCTGGAGGAGGAAATGGCAACCCACTCCAGTATCCTTGTCTGGAAAATTGCATGGACAGAGAAGCCTGGTGGGCTGCAGTCCATGGGGTCACAAAGAGTTGGCCACGACTAAGTAAATCACACACTTGGAGCTACCTGTAGGATTTAATAAGATTCATATGTTCATCCAATCCATAGACATGTTATCCTCAGTTGGGGTCTCTGGAGTGATATAAAATCATGACTGGTGTTTTTCATATATATTTGAAATAATAACACCTGGTTTTCATGGTGTGTTAGCTAATTGTATGAGTTGTGGGATTACAAAATTTGTGAAGCATTACAGATTTCCTTTTAATGGAAAAAGTTTGGTAAAGGAATGAAAGGCACATTTGATTTTGTGAAGTATAACCAAGGGACAAGCAGTAGAAGGCAAACTGAATCCTCCTCAGAGCAACATTTCATTTCTTGTATCTCCAACTATAATTCCACATGTTCATTCCCAGTGCTAATTAAAAATTTTTTCAGCATTAAAAATTCATTTAATAATTAGGATACATTATTTATACATTTATAATACATTTATCGAAATAGAAATGTGTAAATGTTTCAGGTGTTTTTGGTCACAGACTTTTTCATAATATTAGATATTCCTTCTGCCTCCCTTTCCTTTTTCCCCTAAGTGCCAAAAGTGAAAAGTGAAAGTGTTAGTTGCTCAGTCGTGTTGGACTCTCTGTGACCCCATGGACTGTAGCCCGCTAGGTTCCTCTGTCCATGGAATTCTCCAGGCAAGAATACTGGAGTGGGTTGCCATTCCGTTCTCCGGGGATCTTCTTGACCCAGGAATCAAATCTGGGTCTCCTGCATTGCAGGCAGATTCTTTACTGTCTGAGCCACCAGGGAAGCCCCAGCGCCAAAAGGCCAAGCCTAAAGCTTTGATGCTGGGAGGGATTGGGAACAGGAGGAGAAGGGGATGACAGAGGATGAGATGGCTGGATGGCAGCACTGACTCGATGGATGTGAGTCTGAGTGAACTCCGGGAGTTGGTGATGGACAGGGAGGCCTGGCGTGCTGCAATTCATGGGGTTGCAAAGAGTCGGACATGACTGAGCGACTGAACTGAACTGAACTGAAAGGACCAAAGCTGTCCATAAGACTGGAGAGAAACCCGCATGTTATTACAAAGTTGCTAACACCAGGAAAAAAAAAAAAAAAGAAAAGCGAACCCCTGTCAATATTCCACAAGCAGAATCTCTTCAATATGTTAACTTTCAAATCACTTTAGAAGAGGTTTCTGTGGCCTCCGAATTTTGGAAGATCCTGGAGGGCTTTCACTAGAGGGACATATGTTGCAGTGGAGTGAGCAGTGAACTGGGAGTCATAGCTTCCTCCCAGTTGCATTTTCCACATTGCATTCATCTTATATGGCCCACCCTGGGGAAGATTTGCTTTACTTTCTCAGGTGGCTTGACTGGAATGGGGCTTTACAGGTGCTGGCAATATTCTATTTCTTGATTTTTAGTGCGGATTACAGGGTGAGTTCATTTTACATGCTTTTTTTTGGCATGTGTCACACTTGAACGAAATGTTGAAAAAGTTGAAATATCTTCCTTTCCAGTCATGATTTCCACATTGCATTCTAATTATCTGTTGCATGACTGTCACCATTATCAGACTGTGAGCATCACTAGTGTAGGAAAGAAAGTAAGTTTGCAGAAAATGTCTAGAGCAGTGCCTGGAACTCATTTGAACCCCCTAGCTGACTGCTTAGTACTCAGTGATTTAATGGAAGGAAAATGGCTTCTAGTTTCTACTCTGCTTGTGGGTAACTGTGTTACATTGCACCAAAAAAAAACACCTCGCTAAGTCTACCTGTCATGTAGAGAAATAAGAGATTTTGTTACAGAATGGCTAAGACTTTTTCCAGTTTAAAAATTCTATAAGAATATATTAAAATATAAATGTACAAGAAATATTTTAGAATGTTAAATATATCCCATGGTGATTGACATTAGTAAAAGTAAGGACAACTGAAAAATGGCAAATAAAGATGACTGCAAAATATAACTATGGCTTCCAATTTATGAAAATAAATGTTGAGTTAATTTCTGAGTGTCATGTTTTCCAATTTAATTCAATTGTTCACTTTCTGTAAGAGAAAAGCATTTTATCTAACTTAAATGTGTGATGATGAAGCAAAAATAAAAAGGAGCCAATTTCTTTCTAAAAAATGTCCTTCTAGACAGGAAGGAAAATAGAGACTGAATGTATCCTCCCACTTGAAAACTGGACAAAACATATGAAGCAAAGTTTTTCAGACATTGTCTATCAAGCAACACAGGACATTTATCTCTGAGGGTGGAAAAACAAACAGGGTGAACCGTGTGACTTCTCCGGCTTAGTGCCTGGAGTGAGTTCTAGGGGGCAGTATGCATGCGTGTGTAAGAGACTTCTGTTGCGTCTGACTCTTTCCGACCTTATGGACTGTAGCCTGCCAGGCTTCTCTGTCCGTGGGATTCTCCAGGCGAGAATACTGGGGTTGGGTTGCCATGCCCTCCTCCAGGGGATCCTCCTGACCCAGGGATTGAGCCCACGTCTCTTATATCTTCTGCATTGGCATGCTGGTTCTTTACCACTGGCACCACCTGGGAAGCCCAGGCTGCAGTACGGGGAAGAGGAAATGAGGGATCCCAGTGGCCTCCATGATTTGAAGAGTTGGAGTTTGGAGCCTGGGGAAGCCAAAATGTCTCTAGTTCACAAAGAGGGAGCTGGATGGGTCTAGAGATCCATCCTCCTGAGATCTTCTTCTGACTCCTGCTACATGCTTGTGGGAGACTACACAAATTTGGGGGAAGAAATGACAAAAGGAGCCGTGGGAACATTTCATGACACTCATACAGAGCTGGAAATAGTTATGTTCCAAGCACCTGAGTGGAAAATGTCATAGTGCACAGGACTTCAGAGAGAGAAGAGTATTCTGAAGGGTATTGCCTCAGTGTGGCAGCAAATGTATACCTAAACAAAAGCTACTGAATCCTACCTAACAAATCTTAACAGCAAGCCTCAAAAAAACCAAAACTCTTTCCAAATGATATGACTGCATCCCAGAATAAAGCTTGAAAAATATGAGAATATAAAAATATCCAGCACTCAACAAAGAAAAATTCACTATGCCTGGCATCCAATAAAAAATTGCCAGGCATACAGAGAAACAGGATAATAGGACCCATAAAAGGAGAAAAATCAGTTAATAGAAACATGCCCATAAGTGACACAGAGTATAAAATTAGTAATTAAGGCATTGAAATGATTGTTATAACTATTTCATATTTTTAAGAAAAAGAGGAAACACTGCATATGTTAAGTAAAGACACAGAAGATAGAACTATATAAAATTTTCTAGAGATGGAAAGTGGAATATGTAAGATGAAAAATAAGATGGATAGGATAAACAACAGATTGGATACTGAAGAAGGCAGAGATGAGTGAACTTGAAGATTTATTAATGGAAGCTATCCAATATGAAACACAGGAAAAAAAATCTGAAATAAATGAAGAGCACATTAGTGAGTCATGGGACTACTTAAAGCAGCCTAATACACATGCAATTGGAACCCTGAGACAGGGGTGTGATAAGGAGATTACTATGAATATGCACCCTTGACCTAAACATTCATCTCTACAGAATCCCGGTTTGTTTCTTATAGACAAGGGAAGTATGACCTGACTACCCTCATCTCCCCCAAAAATGGTTCAAAAATCACTGGGGCTACTACTTACACCAAGGATTTGGTGTGTAAGAACCCAGGAGGCAGAGTGGCTTCAAAGGGTGAAGCTGCCCCTCCAGTCTGACTGACCAAGAGGCTTCCATCTAGTGCCTCGGTGATGGGCCCCTGCAGAACTGCATTGGTGGCCCTGGAGGAGGATTGTGACTGGGTAGGGCCACTGCAGACAGCTGTCCTGGGCAGCATTCGGCCAAGCTGTGGGGTTGACAATACCATTCCAGTGGGTCTCGAAGACAGAGCATCAGGTCAAAGAGGATTATTCTCCAACCTTAAGACCTAATGGGAGTTTTACCCCATTAGGTTTTGGACCTTAAGATCTGGTACTCCTTTCTTCTTTCCTGTTTCTCTCTTTTGGAATAGGAATGTCTATGCTATGCTTGTCCCACCACTGCATTTTAGAAACACATATATAGTTAGGGTTCAGTTTCAAAACTGAAGAGAAATTTTCCCTTAGGCCAAATCAAACCTTGAGTCTCATCCATATATGATTTATTTGATGTTTCAGCAGGACTTTGGACTTAAGACTTGATGCTGGGACAAGTTAAGACTTTTGAGGTAAAATAAGTATATTTTGTGTGTAAGGAGGACATAAGTTTATTTTCTTGGGCTCCAAAATCACTGCAGATGGTGACTGCAGCCATGAAATTAAAAGACGCTTGCTCCTTGGATGAAAAGCTATGACAAACCTTGACAATGAATTCAAAAGCAGAGACTGCTTTGCTGAAAAAGGTCCATCTAGTCAAAGCTTTTATGGTTTTTCCAGTAGTCATGTATGGATATGAAAGTTGGACCATAAAGAAGGCTGAAAGCCAAAGAATTGATGCTTTTGAAGTGTGGTGCTGGAGAAGACTCTTGAGAGTCCCTTGGACTGCAAGGAGATCAAACCAGTCAATCCTAAAGGAAATCAGTCCTGAATATTCATTGGAAGGACTGATGCTGAAGCTGAAACTCCAATACTTTGGCCACCTGATGCGAAGAGCCAACTCATTAGAAAAGACCCTGTTGCTGGGAAAGATTTAGGGCAGGAGAAGGGGATGACAGAGGATGAGATGGTTGGATGTCATCATTGACTCAATGGACATGAGTTTGAGCCAGCTTCAGGAGATGGTGAAGGACAGAGAAGCCTGGCAGGCTACAGTCCATGGGGTCACAAAGAGTCAGACACAACTGAGTGACTGACCAACAACAAGGTCTGGAATACTGTGGACTGCATGTATATGACCCCTCCCCCCAGATTCTTATGTCAAAGCGAACGTCCTAAGGGGACAGTATTAGGAGATGGGTCTTTGGGAGATGATTAGGTCATGAGGGTGGAGATTTCACAAAGGGGATTAGTAGCCTCATAAAAAGACCCCAGAGAGTGCTCTTATCCCTTTTGCCATTTGAGCACACAGTAAGAAGGCAGCTGGCTATACCAGAAAGTAGGTTCTTACCAGACACTGAATCTGCTGTCATCTTGATCTTAGACTTCCTAGCCTTCAGAGATGCAGGTCATTAATATTTGTAGTTTAATCCATCCAGCCTATGATATTTTTAAAATTTTTATATAAGCCTCAACAGATGAAGATATCATCTCTTAAACTTGGGAAATTAGGCTTCTTTTCATTCTCTGACCGTCTTCTTTCTTCTCCAACCCCACTGTCACTTCTCCATAAGTTGATAATCATTTTCCTGTAGTGTCTTGGCTGGGAATGGGAAGGATAATTATACTGCTTTTAGCTATCAACTGAGACAAAAAATACCCCATCAGTTGGAACTAAGATAATGTTTTTCCTGTGTTTTATAATTATGTTCTTAGTCCTGTTTCAGTATTAGAAAAGAAATGCTTCAGCATCTGGCTGTCAGGTGTTATCTGATGTGTGCTGGTATGCTTTCTCCCAGTATTCTAGATTTCTTCCCTTCCAGGCCCATAGTGGACTGGACTTCTTGGTCACATTGTGGGTAGGTGGGCCCATGTGATTGATCCTGGCCAATGAGTTGTGAGAATGAACTATGCCGCTTTTGGATTGGGTCATGAGCCAGTGATGTGAGTTCATTGGGTTTTAGGGATAGTGGTTGCTTTATCAGCCCAGGTTCCTGAGTGATGATGAGCAGAGTCTATCTGTAGTTGGACCTATAGCATGAGTTAAAAATTCACCTTTGTTTATTTTAAGCCATTAAAACTTACTTCCACAAAAAAATAAAGAGTATTTGTAAGACTGTTTCATTTTCATAACATGTTTTTTAAATACAAATATTTTAATAACTAAAAGTGATAGAGAAAATGTATAGCTTTAGTTTTTTCATTTTTTAAAGATGCAGTAGAGTGGTAATACAGAAAACCCATTGACTTTAGGGTCAGACACTAGGGTCAAATCAATTTTGTCACCTCAAGGTCAAGGCAGATAATCCTCTGAGCTTCTCAGATGAAGAGGACAAACTTCTGTCTGAATTGCTGTGATTTTTAAGCAAGATCATATATAAATTTTCCTGGAGAAGGAAATGACAACCAACTCCAATGTTCTTGCCTGGGAAATACCATGGACATAAGGAGCCTGGTGGGCTATAGTCCATGGGGTGGCAAAAAAGTTGGACACAACTTAGTGGCTAAACAAACACAATATATAAATTACCTGGCACAACAAAACAAAGTAGTTATCATTTATTTAGTAATTAATGCATAACCTCAGATATGCAGATGACACTACCCTTATGGCAGAAAGTGAAGAGGAACTAAAGAGCCTCTTGATGAAAGTGAAAGAGGAAAGTGAAAAAGTTGGCTTAAAACTCAACATTCAGAAAACTAAGATCATGGTATCTGATCCCAAACTTCATGGCAAATAGATGGGGAAACAGTGGCAGACTTTATTTTTTTGGCTCCAAGATCACTGCAGATGGTGATTGCAGCCATGAAATTAAAATTTTGCTCCTTGTACGAAAAGCTATGACAAACCTAGACAGCATATTAAAAAGCAGAGACATTCCTTTGCCAACAAAGATCCGTCTAGTCAAGGCTATGGTTTTTCCAGTGGTCATGTATGGATGTGAGAGTTGGACTATAAAGAAAGCTGAGTGCCAAAGAATTGATGCATTTGAACTGTGGTGTTGGAGAAGACTCTTGAGAGTCCTTTGGACTGCAAGAATGTCCAACTAGTCCATCCTAGAGGAGATCAGTCCTGAGTGTTCATTAGAAGGACTGATGTTGAACTGAAATTCCAATACTTTGGCCACCTCATGTGAAGAGCTGATTCATTTGAAAAGGCCCTGATGCTGGGAAAGATTGAGGGCAGGGGGAGAAGGGGACAACAGAGGATAAGATGGTTGGATGGCATCATCAACTCAATGGACATGAGTTTGGGTGAACTCCGGCAGTTGGTAATGGATAGGGAGGCCTGGCATGCTGTGGTTCATGGGGTTGCAAGGAGTCAGACATGACTGAATGACTGAACTGGGCTGCAAGGAGATCCAACCAGTCCACCCTAAAGGAGATCAGTCCTGAGTGTTCATTGGAAGGACTGATGTTGAAGCTAAAGCTCTAATGCTTTGGCCACCTGCTGTGAAGAGCTGACTCATTGGAAAAGACCCTGATGCTGAGAAAGATTGAAGGTGGGAGGTGGTTGGATGGCATCACTGACTCAATGGACATGAGTTTGGGTAAACTCCAGGAGCTGGTGATGAACAGGGAGGCCTGGTGTGCTGCAGTCCATGGGGTCACAAGGAGTCGGACACGACTGAGCAACTGAACTGAACTGAGGCACTGGTCTAAACTCTTTATACCTACTGCTATGCAGCAGCAGCAGCAGCATGGACTGACTTGCTTTTCCTCAAAATTCATGTGTTTGAAGACCTAACCTGCAATATGACTATATTTGGGGATGGGAATCTTAGGGAGTTAATCCGGATTAGAAGAAGTCATGAGGGTGGGACCCCTATGATGGAATTAGTTGCTTTATAAGAAGAGGAAGAGGGAGATTGCTGTCTCCACCACATGAGGACACAGTGAGAAGGCAGATATCGGAAGCCAGGAAGAGGGCTGTCACGAGGAACTAAACCCTATTGGAACCTTGATCTTGGACTTAGGCCAGAGATATGAGAAAATGGTTTAAGTTATTTAAATCGCCCAGCCTCTGGTGTTTTGTTATAGTGACTCAAGCAGATAAATACACACATTAATTCATTTAATCATCACAACAGCTCTTATTATCCCCTTTTTACAGATTAAAAAAAAAAAAAACCTCAAAGAAGAAAGTGACTTTCCCAAGACTGCACAGTGATTCCAACCTATGCAGTCAGACTCCAAACTTATGCTCTTAACCACTGTGCAATATATGAAAACAGGTGTAAATCCTCAAAGTTAATCTCTGCTAGTGCTGACAGTCTCACTCTCCAGGAGGAGTACCGCCCCTCAGGGGTGCAGGGTATAGAATGATTGGCATAGTCCTTTGCTTGCTTGCTTATAATTATAATGTGGGAAGCAATAACATCTGTGTTGTTTCTGAATCCAGAAGGGAAGGTTCTATTTGGGGGTATGAGGTTGGGAAACAGACAAAACATTCAATTTGGCTCCTTACCAATGAGAGAGACCTGAAGAATCCGAGCATGAGTTCTTTGCACCCCAGCATGGGCAGCTGTGGAGTACCTGCCACCTCCCCCCCAAACCACCCCCCCCCCCTCCCCGCCCACCCCACCATAATGGTGCTGAGGGCCTTGAAGGAAGCACCTTTCTGTATTGAGGGGACCCAAACCTATCAAGTAATTGTGCATTCAGTGGTTCCTCCACCCTGTCTCTAAAGGCAAAGTTGGTCTTTGTATAGACACAATGCTAATGTCATTCTCTTTCCCCTGCATACAGAGGCCCAGATGGGTTTGTGGTGCCTTGAGGACAAGGCTTCGGTAGGAGGTTAAACTAGGCCTGAGAGCTTGAGTTCTATGTAAGTAAGTCTACAGTGTCTTTCATAAACATGAAATTAAATGCAAACATTTTTATATTGTCATCACTTTGAAGAGATTTATCTTTCAAAGCAAAGTATTATCTCTAACTCATACATTCAGTCCATGCTTCACTTAAAGAGTGTTTGTTTTTCTAAATCTAATCCTCAGAAATCAGCCATGAGGCTCCCAAATATTTCAGTCTTTTTAATGACACTTGCTTTAAATTCAAATCCCATTTCTCAGTAGCTTTTTGAAATAGTCGAGAATCCCTGTCATTTTTCAATTATTCCTAGGATATTAAGAGGATTTTGAAGTTATCTATTAATGAGCCCTGCTCCCCTCTCATTCCACCCAGCAGCTCTCCACTGAAGGGAGGAGGGTGAAAACTTATATGACCCCAGATTCGGGAAAGGAGGGTGGACTGATCTAAGCTGCCATGCTTTTAGATATTGAAATAGATGACATTTTGGTCACAAGCATACTACCCACAGTTCACTTCCCTAAGGGGAGATGTTTGATATTTGAGTTTGGAACAAATTTAAGAAAATGAGCAAGACAGTCCCCATTTCTTGAGCATTCACAATGTACAAGTTGTCAGGCTAGGAACACTGCAATGTATCATTAAATCTTTGTGGTAATCCCATTATGATTACTCACCATTAAACAGTGAGTAAATGGAGGCTTAGATAACTTCCTTAATTAGAAGGGGTGAGGTTGCAAAGCTAGTGGTATAGCCAGGATTTGAAACCAAGTCAGTCTGAGTCCAGCAACTTAGTTTTTCATTTCATGTAATGCTCCTTTTATTCAACGTCAATTATTGAGGAGAATCAAAGAGAGGTGCCAGAAGAAAACTTTTCCTCACTTCCCTACTGAAAGATAACAAGAGCCTCAGTTTTCAACGTATTCAGCAGACGTTTCTTAAGCCCCTGTGGTACAGGGGGTGCTCTGATCCAGGTGGCATATCAAGGGAAGCGTGTCATGGACACTCTTGGAGCACCAGCATTTCATATGTGGACTCTAGCAGAACGAAACCTCTTTTCCCACTTGCAACAAGACTTAGAATGTAAACAAGCTCCCTCAGCTGATGGGGACTGAAGTGCTGAGACAGTAGTATAAAGTTCTAAATAGTTTTTAGGCTCTTCCAAAGATTACCTGGGGATATTTCAAAATTCAATCCAATAAATGTTTAGTAAGTGTTGACAACATGCCAAGCCCAGGATTGGTACTAAGAAGACAGAGATGAGTAAGACCTCTTCCCTGTCCTTGAGGAGTTCTCCGTCTAATGGGGGTTGTTTATCTGTTTCAGATGCAAATACAGAGATTCTGTTACACACAAATCAATAAATGGGTGAAAACTTCTACCCTGAATAGGGTTTGAATGTGTTACATAAAAGTCTGCTGTAAAATGTCACAGGAGGAAAAAGGTATAATATAATGAATAAAAAGGGGGAAGAAAAAGGTTAGAGTAGTGAAATTAAGCCTGGGAAATTAGTGCATGAGGCATAGCCAAGGGTTCAGTACAGTATTTTGTGGTCAGCGGGTCTTAAGCTTCCTAGCTGTCAAAGTAAAAAGGGAAACATGATCAGTCATAAGGTTTACAACTGTCTCATAACATGTTCATACCTATTGCTCAAGAGAGGCATATAAAAACTGGCATCAGAACCTGAGACTTTTTTGCTCAGTCTTCCTAAATGAGACTCATATGAAATAGTGACCCATATTCTCAAAAAATCACAGCACATTCAAGTAATACATACAAGAGGTATTTCCAAGTGGCTGCTTAATAGCACACCAGCTAATTTAATAGTGCCAAAGAGAAATTCTGAAAATAAACATCTCTAAGGACACGACTGAGTGACTGAACTGAAGGGTCAAAATGGTTAAGTCCAAGGGCCAAGGTACTATTTATTGTTCTCAGTCAACCTATGGGCTAGAAATTCACCTCTGTCTGGGCCACGTATTTTGAGATGATCTCTGTTCTAAATGTCAGCTCCTTGGGAGGAGAGGCTTCCCTGGTGGCTCAGAGGTTAAAGCATCTGCCTCCAATGCGGGAGACCCCTGGGTTGGGAAGATCCCCTGGAGAAGGAAATGGCAACCCACTCCAGTACTCTTGCCTGGAGAATCCCATGAGGGAAGAGCCTGGTAGGCTACAGCCCACGGGGTTGCAAAGAGTCGGACACGACTAAGCTACTTCATTTCACTTGGGAGGAGAGAGGTTTGCTGCTTTATCGTTTATATCCCAGGTATACTCAACCTTGAGCAGCTTGGTCACCTGCCTGTGGGTGTTTTTTTTTTTTTTTTTTAATGGTTATCACATGCTTTAGAGTGAAACAGATTGGGGTTGTCTTACATTGTGTCACTGTGGGCAATTTGCTTAGACTGCCTCAGCTTCAGTTCTCTCCTGTGAATTGGGAGAGGAATACCTGCTTCACAGGTTTACTGGGAGAAGCAAGTGAGGTCGTGTATAATCACAGAGCTCTGTGCTCAGGGGAGAGCAAACACTCAACAGTAGCTATCAAGGAGATGAAACTACTACTAATGGTGTCCCTCTTCTTTTTTTAAAATACTGTTGGAGTCTTTTTATTAATGTATTTGGCTGTGCTGGGTCTTTGCTGCTCCGTAGGCCTTTCTCTAATTGCGAGGAGCGGGAGCTGCTCTCTACATGTGGTGCTTGGGCTTCTCATTGCAGTGGCTTCTCTTGTGGAGCATGGGCTTTCAGGTGTGGGGGCTTCAGGAGCTCAAAATTTGGGGCATATGGGCTTAGATCCCCGATCAGGGATTGAACCTGGTGTCTCCTGCATTGGCAGGCAGATTCTTTACCACTGAGCCACCAGGGAAGCCCGCACTCATTGTATTTAGATTGCAGGGTAATGGCCTTTTTCCCTTCATGACTTTAGTGTCATCAAAAAACTTTTATTATGTTAGTATATTTTTGTTAGATTTTCTTCCTACTAAAGATTCAATATAGCATTTCTAATACTTTGTTTAACTCTAATTTTTTAATGCTAAAGCTTTATAGCTAAGAGCCAATATAAACATTTGATTATCTCAGATTTATGAAAGAAAAGGCAAAATAAAATGAAGCAGAACAAAGCCATTTCAGGCCCAAAGAAGCTTCACCAGGCTTTCCCAAGACCCAGTGTTAGCATCCAATAGAAAACAATATCCACAGCTTAAAGATATGTGCTGGAGACCTGTGAGGCTGTAGATCTAATTTAATTAAAGTTAAGATTTATGGAAGGAGTGATTTCATTAATGCCTTTGGTTAATAGACAAGTGCTAATTTGCATATCTTGACAATGCATATTCAAAGCAGGTGATGAAGGCCTGCTCTATAAAGGCTCAGAAAGCAAATTGCTGGCGGGCATGTGCCAAGTCCACACATCTGTGTCTCTTACAAAAAGGCCTGTAGCTCTTTAAGTGCTCATAAGTATAAATGCACGCTTGCTCTGTTTTTCTTAAGAGTCTTTTGCTTGTTCAGCTTTTCTCAGGTTAGGGGCAGAGGGGTCAGCTAAGCCTCTGACCCCCCTCTCAGTCAGTTCTCAGGGGACAAATCCTAGTAGACTTCAGAGAGATGTGGGTCAACATTATGTGGCTTTGTTGAGCTTCCCTGGAAATAGGAACAATTTGAATTTCAATGACTATTTGCTGAACGTCAGAGCCCTGTGAACTTGAATCAGTAGCCATGATTTGAGTGCCTTCAGTATGGCATATTGCATGGCATAAAGTCACATTGTTCCAATCCTATTTCATATTTTAATTTGAATGGTGGACCAGAGAACATCTCATTAAGTGTGCAGATTAGATCATATTAAGTAAGTGGCTTGAGTACCTGGTAGAGAAAGACTGAATTTCAAAGTAACGTTAGAGAATGAATCATAAACAGAGGAAGGTTAGGCATGATTTTATATATGTTTACATCCCCTCTCCCCTCCCAGACATGAGATCATCTTATCCACAGTGTCTGTGGGTACTTGGCACAGGCTGGCACTAAATGAATACCAGTTTAATTGAAGTGGCCACAGTGTTCTTGCCTGGAGAATCCCAGGGACGGGGGAGCCTGGTGGTCTGCCGTCTATGGGGTCACACAGTCGGAGACGACTGAAGCGACTTAGCAGCAGCAGCAACTAAAGGATTCACTCAAGAAGATTAGGAATGCTTTTCTAGCAACTTGGATCACAAAGGATCGGAAGTTCAGGATATTTTTCTTACCAACTAAAAAGTAAACTTTGTAATTTTCAGCTGTCCTCTGTGCTAGATCCTCTGGTTGCCAAAATGAAACCTCAAAACAAAACCGTAGAACAGCAAAGAAACAAAAGCTGGTGTTCTTTTTTAAAAAATAAATTTACTTTATTTATGGCTGTGCTGGGTCTTTGTGGCCATGCAGGCTTTTCTCTAGTTGTGGTGAGCGGGCTGCTTTTCCTTGCCGTGGGCAGGCTTCTCATTGCAGTGGCTTCTCCTGATGCAGAGTAGGGCTCTAGGGTGCTCAGACTTAAGTAGTTGTGGTTCCGGAGCTCTAGAGCAGGCTAAATAGTTGTGGAGCATGGGCTTAGTTGCTCTGTGACATGTGAGGTCTTCCCAGCCCAGAGATCAAACCCATGTCTCCTGCATTGGCAGAGGGATTCTTTACCCCTGAGCCACCAGGAAAGCCCACTGCTGTTCTTTTTACTGCTTTTGTTTCCTCTTTCCTTTATCTGGAAGATGCAGTTAAGGCTATGCCTAGGAGATGTTGATGTAACTTCTAATTTACATTCGGGGACTGATTGTGGTGGGCCTCGTTCCCATCAATCGTTGCCACAAAATTCCTCCATCCCGTGTTCTTTCTCCGCCATGCTATGGACACAGTTGGAACAGATAAAACCATTGGAATCATGGATAGCTAAGATCCTCTGGAGGGCAGAGTTTGGTGAAGAATCATAATGGACTGTTAGAAGACCAGGTTCAGGGGGAGGGGTGTCTTGTTCAAGGTGCTCCCTGCTGGATGCCCAAAGAGGGTGCCTCTGTTTATGGGACTGGCCAACTCTGGGAGGCAACCTTCCCTGGCACCTGCCAGCGCATATTCATATCTCTTCCTGGAAGTCCTTTTGCTTTCTGACCTTGGAGGTTGTCTTAGTTATTTACCTCACTTCTTATTCTAACCCCTTAATGTTTTCTTTCAGTGTTTCATACCTTTATTTTTTTAAGCTTTAAATAAAATTTACCCAGGCTAGAGAACTAACATACAACTTGAAACAAAATCTCACTTTCGTTGTGGATTTTCTCAGTGTCTTTAGATGGTTTCATTATTTTCAGCAGTTAGGCTAAATTTAGAGAAAAAAGAGATTTGAAACAATTAATTGTTAACTCTAGGTGGACTAGATAAAATCATTGTTCAGCTTTTCTTTCTTATCTGTCTTTGCTATTTGTTTGATAGAAAAGTTTATTTTGAACTCTGGAGCTCTAGAAGCCAAGTTTTGCTGAAAAACAAACCCAGGATTAAGTATAAATAGATACTTGTCCTTAGTATCATGATACCTATTTCCCAGAATTGAAATGCAAATTAAATCATCTGATTTATGTAATGCTCTTAGGATGATTCATATAATACAGCAAGGACTTAGTAAATGGCAGTCATATCATCAGCAAAATGGAAAGACAGCCTACTGAATGGAAGAAAGCATTTGCAAATCATATATCTGAAAGGAGTTAACATCCAAAATATACAACTCAATAACAACAAACCAAACAATCTAATCAAATAGTAGGCAGAGCATCTGAACAGATATTTTTACAAGAAGATAAACTGATAGCCAACACATCCATGAAAAGATGCTCAGCGTCACTAATCACCAGGGGAATGAAAATCAAAATGAGATATCATTTCTTATCTACTAGAATGGGCATCATTGAAAAGAAAACAACAAATGCTAGTGAGGATGAGGAGAAAAGGGAACTCTTGTGCACTTGTTTTGGGAATGCAAACTGGTGCAGCCACTATGGAAAACAGTATGAGATTCCAAAAAAATTTAAAAATAGAACTATTTGGTTGGCCAGAAAGTTCATTGAGTTTTTCTGTATGATGTCATGGAAAGAGATGAACTATCTTTTTGGCTAATCCAATATCATATGATCCAACTCTTCTGCTGCTGGTGGTGGTGGTGGTGGTGGTGGTTTAGTCACTCAGTCATGTCTAACTCTTGTGATCCCATGGACTGTAGCCTGCCAGGCTCCTCTGTCCATGGGATTCTCCAGGCAAGAACACTGGAGTGGGTTGCCATTTCCAACTTTTCTACCTCTGGGTATTTATCTGAAGAAAATAAAAACACTAATTCAAAAAGATATGTACCCCCATGTTCATTCCAGCATTATTTACAGTAGCCAAAATATGGAGACAACCTAAGTTTCCACTGATAGGTGAAGGGATAAAGAAAATATGGTGTGTGTATATATGTATGCACGTGTGTGTGTACATACATTCATATACATATAAATAGAATATTATTTAACCGTAAAAAGAACAAAATCTTGCCATTTGTGACAAAGTAGTTGGACTTTGAGGGCATTATGTTGAGTGAAATAAATCACAGAAAGACATATACCATGTGATCTAACTTACATGTGGAATCTAAAAAGGAAACCCAAACCAAGCTCATAGATACAGTGATCAGATTGGTAATTGCCAGAGTTAGGGAGTTGAAACTGAGTGAAATGAGTGAAAAGGGTCAAAGGTACAAGCTTCCAACTATGAAATAAATGTCATGGAATGTAATATACAGCATGGTGACTACCATAAATTGCATATTTAAAATTTGCTCAGAGAATAAATCTTAAAAGTCTTCATATAAGAAAAATATTTCTTGTACCTTTTTTTGGTGATGAATGTTATTTAGAATTATTGTGGTGATCATTTTCCACTATATATGGATATTGAATCATGATGTTATACATATGAGACTAGTATAATGTTATACATCAATTATACCTTAACCAAAAAAAAAAACTATTGATATAACCACAATGAGGGAATAATTTTTTCAAATCACATTAGATATTATTTTAACTATATATTTTAATACAATATGTTCTAACTATAAGCAAACAACTCAAATAGTGGGTTGGTAATTAAGCCATTACCAAATATTGTTACTAGATTTGAGATTTGAGACTTGATTTAAAACTATCAGATTTTTGACTTGTTTCCATTTGAGCAACTACCCATTTATGCTCTATGTACCTATTGGTACATAAAGGGGCTATCCTTGTGGCTCAGAGGTTAAAGCGTCTGCCTCCAATGTGGGAGACCCAGGTTTGATCCCTGGGTTGAGAAGATCCCCTGAAGAAGGAAATGGCAACCCACTCCAGTATTCTTGCCTGGAGAATCTCATGGATGGAGGAGCCTGGTAGGCTACAGTCCATGGGGTCGAAAAGAGTTGGACACGACTGGGCGACTTCACTTTCACTTTCACCTATTGGTACAGTTGGTTACAAGAAAAGTTAAAAGCCACACAGGCAATACCACATCTCGCATTGCAGTTTTCCTCTTGGAATAGGAGTAAGCTAGACTCTGAGGAGAGGATTATGCGAAACTAGTAAGTGCCCAAGAATTGATACTTTTGAACTGTGACGTTGGAGAAGACTCTTGAGATTCCCTTGGACTGCAAGGAGATCCAGCCAGTCCAGCCTAAAGGAAATCAGTCCTGAATATTCACTGAAGCTGAAACTCCAATACTTTGGACACCTGATGTGAAGAACTGACTCATCGGAAAAGACCCTGAGGCTGGGAAAGATTGAAGGCAGGAGGAGAAAGGGATGACAGAGGATGAGATGGTTGGATGGCATCACTGACTCAATGGACATGAGTTTGAGTAAACTCCGGGAGTTGGTGATGGACAGGGAGGCCTGGCGTGCTGCAGTCCATGGGGTTGCAAAGAGTTGGACACGACTAAGCGACTGAACTGAACTGAGACTCCAAAGCAGTGTTCTCATTCTGTGCTTCACAGACACTGGTGTGTTATGACTTGTTAGGCAGTATAGCAAAAGGGACTTATGCAGTCACACACAAATAGGAAACAGTTCCCACTAAGGAAATGGACTGATTTTGCCTTGGGCTGCTCACGGCAGAAACCTAGGAATGATATTTGACCCCTTCTTTTCCTCACCGCATGTTACCCAATCCACCAGCACATCATCTTACTCCATTTCCAATTATACCCACACCCTCCTCCCTCTGTCTTCTTAGCTGTCCCATCCAAACAGCTCAGCCCTAAGCTGTGATGTGGTCTACCTGCCCCACCTCCATGGCTCCTACTCTGTAGAGCAAGTCCACAATAATCTTTGAAAAGCTAAATCCTAGGACCTCATTCCCCTGTCTAAAGCCCTCCCTGGCTTCCTATTCATTTCAGTTCAGTTGTTCAGTATGTCCGACTCTTTGAGACTAAACCCAAGCTTTTTCCTTGTCCCTACCTGTCTCTCTGACTTCATCTCCTATTACTGCTTGATTCACTCCATTCTGCCCTGAGCTTTATCTCTGTCCTTGAGTATGACGTTCTCAATTCTGGCTGAAGGCCTTTGCCTGGAGAGCTCTTCTGAAGCTACTGTTTATAGCCAACTCCACACACCACCAACCCTTACATGCTGTATCACTTCTTATTTTAAGGTAGTTTTAGAGATCATACCACTATCAGAAATCATGTGGTTCATTTGTTGGTTACTTGTTCCTGGCCTCATCTGGAATGTAGTCCTTCTGAATGTTGGTATGTTGTTATATTTCCAAGTTCCCAATGCAGTGCCTGGCATCTCATAGACACAGATATTTATTGTATAAGTGAATAAAGTAATAAATAGCATCAGATTCTAGACCTTATACTGCCTTATAAGTGTGACCAAAAATATGGCCACTAGTTCTTTTACGATATACTCTTTAGCCATAAAATAAAGCATCATTTTTATTTTCTGTAATGATAGTTTTAGATGAAATTTTCAAAATTAAAACTTGTTTTTATCTACTTGGGGGGGAATTTAAAACTTCAAATGAGGAAGAATACCTTGGTCTCCCTGATTATGCAACTGGAGTTGAAGTGTTATTAAAATATTTTTAGACATTCAATTAAATGCTTTCCTTGAGCCCTGAAGCAGCTGGTAAACATCACACACTAAACAAAAAGTCTTTTCTTCATTTTTTGTTTTACTTTTGAATGATGTATATATTTTGTAAAAATACTACATTTATTTTTAAACCCTAAAGCAATTCTAAAAGAATGAATGTCAGAAATTTATTTTTCAAAATTCTTGGACAGGCTACACAGAATGTTTTTATTAGATGGCAACTTTAATTTTTAATTAAAGTTAAATCTTTGGTTGATCAGAAGCCAGTTTAATAATATTTCAGTGTTCTTTCTTTTTCTTAAACTAGACTATTTCCTATATAGACTCATGTTTTCAAAATGGCAGAAACATTTTTCAAATGAAATATTCTAAAGCTCCAATATATAAAGCAAATATTGTGACTTCAATAGTCTTTAGTGATGTCAGCTTTGGAAAAATTACTTAGCCTTTCTGAGTCTATTTTCCCTCCTATAAATGGGGATGCCTTGCTGCAAGGATTAAATAAACTGATCCATGTGAAGCTCCCAGCTCAGCATCAGACATAACAGGCCCTTGATACATGTTACTTACTTTCTACGTTGCTGTCTCCTTCGCTTTACTCCAGTTATACCCAGTGAGTCCCTGCTATGTGCCTAGCACTTGCTTGGTAATGGGCATAGCAACAGTGAACAAGACCTGGTGCTTGACTTCAGCCTTAGAGAAGCCCTTTGCATTGGAGACTTTTAGTGTGGCTTGGAGTTTGATGATACAAGAGTTATAACTATATCTATTAATATATCTATTTATCTATCTGTAACTATATATGTCAATAAAATGCAAGTTTTTACCACATGTAGTAGGCAGGGTTCCAAAGTCAAGTGAAAAAGCATTGCAGAAGACAAGTTTTTTGTTGTTTTTTTTTGAAGACAAGTGTTTTTGTGTGATATTCATGATTGCTTGATATGCAGGGTTGCAAAGTCAAGTTTAAAAACATTGGGGCACACCAAATTGTATAGCTTTCATTCTAGAACTTTAACCTTGGGAAAATGCACTATGACTTTCTAAAAAAAATCTCTGGCAGTGCTGTGCACATATGAAGGGCTCTTACAGAATATTTGATCTGTAAATATCAAATCAGTAGTACACACATTTTCTGAGACACTAGAGGAAGAAAGGAGATTTCCAGCCAAGACTAGCATTCTTCTTCTGTCTGTACTTTCCTGTGTGGGATTCATGTTGGACCCAAAGATGAATTCAATGTTGACAGGTAGTAAAGGGGGTGAGGGAGGCACTCTGAGAAGAAGAAAGTAGGAAAAGTCTACTTTGCTGTGGCATGAGCATTGAGCAACTATTGTCTATGGAACATGATTAATTATAGTAATTTAATAAAAAAAATATGAAGAAAACTTAGCATTCAGATAGTATTCGAAAGCTGGATAAAGCCTCTACAAAGTTGTACTCTAAAATTTTCGATTTCTCTGTTGAGGACTTTTGTAATAATTCTGGATTTCATGCTTCTTATTCCAACCCAGGGGACTTCGTAGGGCATTTTGGTTAAATGTATGATTCCAAAGTTTTTCCCAGGCAAGAGGTAGGCATAGAATGGTAAGACTCATTTGACTGAAATCACTGACATTTTAAAAGAAAACAGAAGCATGGCAAGTTTGTGAAGGTTTAAGTTTGTTTAGAAGTGATTCTATGTATGTATGGGGAAGCTTTTTCGCTGTTTCTTAAGCGATTTGGCACTTGGTTTCTTCCTGCCACCTCCCTATCTAATTTACTATATTTCGGCCCTCCTGTACTAGGTATTTTTGCCAGGAGCCACAAGGCCTTCAGTCTTTGTGCTGGCCTCACCAGGCCTTCTGGTCTTCCATTCCTCCCCATGTCCTTTCCATCTGTTTGGATGGATCACCATATTGGCTTTCCAGATGTTTGGGCTTGAATTGGGCAAGAGTCTGTTTTGAATTCAGTCCCTCCTTTGCCCTTGCTGGAGTAGAAACTCACCAGTCTGTTAAATCAGTGCTTATGGGAAAAGCTTAGAGGATACCGAAAGGGCTTTGCTTCATTTCCCCAATTCTATACTTTTACAGGGGCTTTCTCAAGGTCAGAGTCCATCTTTAAAGTCTACACTTCAGTGTTTCCCAATCTTTCTATCACCAATAGTCTCTCACAATTTTCTTTCCTTATCTCATTTTTAAAAAGAGTTTTGTCTACCAAAAAGTATAACCAAAGTTATATTTTCCTATTAACTAAAGTTTATGTTTAGTTTAAGTATTAATATCTGCACCCTAGTTGATGTGAGTACAATCATGAACAAAGAAACTTGATGTTTTAGCCTGTGCATTTACATTTTGATAAATGTATTAATTATAAAGAGAATTTTGATACTAAAAAGCTCTAGGACCCCAAGTGGATCGAGGATCCCAGGATGGGAAAATCATTTAAACTAAAGAAATGATTCTAATGGTAAAGATTTCAGTAGGTGGTATTATTTCAGGCTCATTGGGAGATTTTGAAGGGAAATGGGAATTTGACCTGCTGCTCAATTCATACTGAATGGACACTTGCCAGTATTTATTAACACATAACTTCTCTTACACTCATGCATGTTTATGTGTGATATGTATGAAAGTTTTCTCCTTGTAGAGGTATAGTTTAGGGAGATGTTTTCTTTGAAATATAATTTTGTATGATAATTTGTGATATGAACTTAATCGTCACTCTTCTCCAAAGTTAGCAAATAGTAGAGAATAATTTTAAACTAGTCCTAAATGGGTTTCAAAAAATATGCTAAATATCAAGGATTGAATGATTAAGACAAGACAAATGCCAATTTTCCCTACCCTCCATTCCCACCAAAAGATGGTTTTATTAGCATCATTTTCCAGCAGGGGAAATCCTTAACCATACAAGCTGTGTTTATTATTGAGGACTGACCTTTCTACTTGTGGCAATTTGAAGAAATATAGGACCTAACACTTTATAATATTTAAAGAAAGCCAAGAAAGAGTCTGAATTATTATGGGATGCAACAAACTGGAAAGTCAGGAGCTAGAGTGGAGGAATCTTTAGCTATGAGAAACACCAGGGAGTTAGTGTTGAAAGAGATGTTGCATATCTAAATTGCTGTCAGATTTTACTAATGGAAACACATTAGTGCTAGAACAAGTTGTATGGTTTTCAGATATCAACAATAAAGGAGAGGAGAGATAAATTTAGGCTTAAGAAAAAAAAATCACATTCTTGAAACGCTATATGCTAAAGAGTGAGAGCAAAAGAATTATTGGAAACAGCAAGAAAGTAACTCTCAGGGTACCTGGTAAACAGGATAGCAAATATGAAAGAAGTTATTGTTGAAGAAGAAATTGTTATACATTTATTTTTTGAGCTTATTTGGAACCAGCAGGTTTTTTCTAAATAAGCACTTAATTTCAGAATTGTTTTCAATAAGCAGAAAAATTGCAGTTGGCAGAGACTTCTCATATACCCCATATTCAATTTTCTCTATTATTAACATTTTACGTTAGTATAGTGTGTTTCCCATAGTCAATGAATGAATATTGATACATTATCTCAGACTGATATCCATACTTGATTTGAATTTGCTGCTTTCCCCTGTCGTCTTGCGGCTCTCAGGTCCCATCCGGGATACTATGGGACATTTAATTGTCATGTCTCCCTTGGACTCCTCTAGGTTGTGATAGCTTTTCAGACTTTTCTTGTTTTTGCTGACCTTGACAGTATTGAGGAGTAGAGGTCGGATATTTGGAAGAATAGGGCTTGGTCTGATGTGCTGCTCATGATTACACTGGGGTTGTGGGTTTTCCGAAAAAGACCATAGAGATGAAGTGCCGTTCTCATTACACACTATCACTGTGACTTATCGCTGTCGGTGGGAACCTTGACTACCGTGTTGCAGTACTGTGTATTTTTTAGGTTTCCCCATTGCAGAATGACTTTTTTTTCTCCTTTCCCATACTTTTTGGAATGAAGCTACTATAAGCAGCCATTAGCTAAAAAGTGGGGAGGTATTTGGAATTCTGCCTGAGAGGTTGTCTGCTCTCCCCACTTATTTATTTATTCAATCATTTATTCACATCAGTATGAACTCATGGATATTATTTCATATTTGGGATCATAAATCACTACTTTACTTCTTTGTTCAAATTGTTCCAGCTTTGGCAATGGAAACTCTTTCACGTGGCTCCTGTGTCCTGTTGACATACTCTGATCATTTTTAATTTTTTTTTTTTGAGCACTTCCTTACTTCTGGTGCTACAAGAATCTCCAGTCTCATTTTGCATATTTCCTGCCGCAGTCTGAGAATCAGCCATTTCTCCAGAAAGCCCTGGTTCTCTTCCTCAGAGAGTGGTATTATTAATCAAGCTGTGGGGACTCAGTAGAGACTGTCCTCAAGTCTCAGTGTGGACAGAAAATGACCTATGAGTTATCTTACTCCCTAACAAGCCCCTCTCCCCATTTCATGGAAAGCCTGGAAAAATACAGAAAGAGGTCAAAGAAAATGAAAACTGACTGAGCTATTTGCCCAGGACGGCTTGATACAAGAGATTGACTTACAGGGGTCTGCAGTTTAACCTACAATAGTCATAAAATCAGTTCAAACATGTATTATTTTGCTGAAGATATACTCAGCCTGGCATTTGCAATCCTCATTTCACCTCACCTCAGGAGAACTTGGCTTGCATAGCATAAGTGTGTGTGGGTTTATAGCCTACAGTTTGAATTTCACTGCACACAATTTAGTTTCACTTCATAACTGAGCCCCTGAATAAATGTGTTTTTTCATCAAACCAAACAAACAAACAAAACCACCCTTGAGCTAAAAGGCATAGAATGCTGGCTATCCAAGAACTCAATAAAATGCCCACTTGCCATGCCATGTGACCAGCAAGGTGCAAATCAGCCATCACACGAGTCTCTGCTGGGAGCGCTGTATGCATGTCGGTGTGATCAGAGGTGTGTTGCAAGGGAAACTTGGCCAGCTGCTTTTGTAAGCCATGATTCTTTTGGAGAATGAGAAAGAAATAAAGCTTTTAAAATAGAACTAACATAAAAGAAGTAGGTATACAATTGGATAATAATCATAAAATGTGTCGTGCTCAACTGGTTCAGCCTCTTTATTTTATAGAGAAAGTTGACAGTGTTAGTTGCTCAGTCATATCTGATTCTTTGTGACCCCCTGAACCATAGCTTGCCAGACTCCTCTATGCATGGAGTTCTTCAGGCAAGAATACTGGAGTGGGTAGCCATTCCCTTCTCCAGGGGAATCTTCCCAAGCCAGGGATCGAACCCACGTCTCTGACACTGCAGGCAGATTCTTTGCTGTCTGAGCCACCAGAAAAGCCCTAGAAAAGAGGTAAGTCCCTGCCAACTTTATTAAATACGTCGGGGTAGCCCGGAACTGGAGTTCAGCTCTCTGACTGCGAGGCTGCTGCTGTTTCCATGCTGCCTTGTGTTTGATGATTAAAGTCTTACATCTGGTTTATGTTCCATGGTGTTGGCCAGACAGGACATAGATCATACACCTCTAAGCTTTCATTTTTCCTCCTGGGGAGAAGTGGACAGCAGTAGAAAGCAGGGTATCATCTATGGAGATGTTGTTCTTAGCTCCTAAGATAGGCTTTGGAGATCTTCAGGTGCACTGGGTCCTCTCTGCTGCGGGCAGGCTTCCTCTAGCTGCAGCAAGTGAGGGTAACTCTCTCCAGGTGCAGTGCGTGGGCTTCTTGTTGTGGTGGATGCTTGTTGCAGATCATGAGCTCTAGAGCAGGCAGGTTTCAGTAGCTGAGGCTCATTGTCTCTAGAGCAGGGACTCAGGGGTCATGGCTTATGGGCTTAGTTGCTCCACAGTATGTGAAATCTTCCTGGACTAGGCATTGAATCTGTGTCCCTGTGCCTTGTCAGGTGGATTCTTATCCACCGGACAACAAGAGAAGTCCTAGAAGTCATATTCTAAGCCTGCCACAGGAAAACAAAGGTCAGTATAGGCAAAGGGGCCGCTAGGCTGAACATTGTTATGCACCCCACATTTTCAGCTTTCCTATTAAAGATCTTTAGTTGAAGTTCAAATCCAGGATGCAGCTTCATTTCCGCAATTATATCAATTATATTTGGCTATAGAGATGAGACAGACTGGCATATATTAAAGAAGATTATTAAAAGAATATAACAATTAGCATCATATACTGAAGGACAGGAAATGATATACAGCAAAGTTTAAGGGAGATTGGAATTAAAGGGTTCTCAGAGAGTCCTAGAATTGGTCAGTGAGTCAGTAAATATTTACTAAGTACCTGCCATACTCCAGGTATGTAGGGATACAGGAGCAAAAAATTCAAAGTCATTGCTTCAAGGATCTGATGTTATCATGGGACAGTTTGTTAATATAATGGGACAGTTTAAACATGCACATAGATCAACAGAATACCTTCATTTACTGATAAATGTTCTGAGAATAACAGGGGACTATGATAGACAGTTGTGGGGCAGGAGGTTCTTCTTCAGCTGAGGTGGTCAGGAAGGGCCTTTCTGAGGAGGGGACATTTGAATTAGGAGGGGAAGTCAGGCACCTCAAGATCTGGGCAAGACACTTGCAACTAGAAGTAACAAGGAGTACCCAGTTTCTGAAATAAAACCGACTTGAAATGCGTGAAGGATGGACTTAAGGTGGGTGTGGTTCAAGTGAAATAGTCAAGGAGAGAAAAAAAGGGCATAATGCCAAAAGAGTAAGCAGAGGACAGACGTACAGGGCCTTGTAGACTGTGGTAAGCAATCTGTATTTTATGTGAACACAGTGGAAATTCATCAAAGAGTGAAAAGCAATATAGTAACTGCTCTTGCTGCTATTTGTGGAACTGACTATATTTAAAAGATTATTGGGACTTCCCTGGTGATGCAGTGGTTGAGACTTCACTGTCCAATGCAGGGTGTGTGTGTTCCATTCCTGGTCAGGGAGCTAAGATCCTGCATGCCTCATGTCCAAAGAACATAAATTCAATTGTAATATTGTAACAAATTCCATAAAGACTTTAACGGTCCATATAAAAAAATCTTAAAAAAGGATTATTGCAGAAATTTAGTGTGAGATGATGATGAAGTGGTGGTAAAGAATTGCTGAAGGGTGGTCAGGGTCAAGATAAATTTTGGAGATAGAACTCTTGGGACTTTATGATGGATTAGACATGGAATAGGAGGGAAGGAGAGGAACTGCAAATGACTTGTAGAATTTTTGACCTGAGCAGCTCAGTGGATGTTGGTGCTATTTGTTGAAAAGAGGCAGACGAATAAGTCTCTATCTGTCTAGGATGATGTGGTCTGAGGGATCAAACATCCTTTTGGCCATGTTAGGTTAGATAGTTTTCAGACAGCCATAACGTGTTAGTCAGCTGTGTCATGGACTATAGCCCACCAGGCTCCTCTGTCCATGGAATTCTTCAGGCAAGAATACTGGAGTGGGTAGCTATTGCCTTCTCCAGGTGACCTTACTGACCCAGGGATTGAACCCAGGTCTCCTGCATTACAGGCAGACTCTTTACCATCTGAGCCACCAGGGAAGCCCTTAGACAGCCATGGAGAGATGTCAAGAAAGTGGCTGGATAAAAGCTGCTGATGCAGAATTGAGTTGTCAGAATTTGTTTACACTGTTTACAGCCAAGGTATCGAAGAAGATTAACTAGAAATAGAATATTGAGGTCAGAAGAGAGTCAAAGTCAGAATCCTGGAGGTGTGACAGCATTGAGAGCTCTGGTAGAGGAAAAGCCAGCAAGGGAAACAACGAGACTGGAGAAAGGAAGAGGAAACCTCAGTGAAATAAAATTAAATTGTTTCAAGAAGTAGACGCTCTGTGAAATGCTGCTGAGAAGTCAAGTAAGCTGAGGGCTTGGCAACTTTAATAAGAGTTATATCAATGAAGCAATGAGAGCAAAATACTCCTTGCATTGGGTTGAGCAGAAAATTGAAGGCAAGATAAAGGAAACAGTGAGGATAGATAACTTTTCTGTGATGGGGGAAAAAAACCCTAGACTGTGTGGGCACAGATTCAATTAGAATTAATTTGATGGTGGGAAAATATTCTTATCTGATTGCATTTAGTTTCTCTGTGAAGTATGAAGTGAGATCTCTGGTATTTTATTCTTGTCTTCTCAGCTCTTGATTTTCCATTTTCCCAAATTATTGAGAGTATCATCTTAGCTTTCCTGTAACTTTACTTACAAGTGTCTTTGGCTTGCCATGGTACTTGCTGCTGCTGCTGCTAAGTCGTATCAGTCGTGTCTGACTCTGTGCAACCCCATGGACGGCAGCCCACCAGGCTCCCCCATCCCTGGGATTCTCCAGGCAAAAATACTGGAATGGGTTGCCATGTCCTTCTCCAATGCATCAAAGTGAAAAGTGAAAGTGAAGTCGCTCAGTCGTGTCCGACTCTTAGCAACCCCATGGACTGCAGCCTACCAGGCTCCTCCATCCATGGGATTTTCCAAGCAAGAGTACTGGAGTGGGGTGCCATTGCCTTCTCCGGCCATGGTACCAACTCTGGCCTCAAATTGATTGATGTGACATTATAGCCGTGATGGTCAACATGGTCTTACAATAGTTTATCTGTCTCAGTTCAGATTCTTGAGAAGGACAGCCACGGCTCATGCTCGTCTGTTGGCTTTGGGTTAGTTTTACTTCTGAGTCTACTGGTTATGGTAGGAGGTCTTGGTTACCTAGTAGAAACATGCAGCATATGCCTAATCTTTCATCATGAGCTTTTCCAAAGAATGCAGCCTGAACTGGACGTGAATTGGTATTAATTTCCTGTGACTGCTGTGACAAATTACCACAGACACAATGGTTTAAAACAATGTAAATTTATTTCCACACAGTTCTGGAGGCCAGAAGTCCTCCAGCAGGGCCAGGCTCCCTCCTGAGGCTGTAAAGGAGACTTCATTCCTTACCTCTCCTGTTTCCGGTGGCTGCTAGCATGCCTGGACATTGTTTGGCTGGTAGCTGCATCACCCCCATCTCTGTCTCTGCTTTCACATTGCCTTCACCTCCCCATGGGTCTCTCCTTGGTGGATCTGTTCCTATACTCCTGCCTCTGTTTTATAAGTGTGTTTGTTGTTGTTCAGTCGCTAAGTTGTATCTGACTCTTTGTGACCCCATGGACTGCAGCATGCCAGGTTTCCTTATCCTGTGCTTAAACTCATGCCCATTGGGTTGTTGATGCCATCCAGCCATCTCATCCTCTGTTGCCCTCTTCTTGGTTTGCCTATGACTGCATTTAGGACCCATCTGGATAATCCAGAAAGGTCCTACTTTCAGCGCCTTTTACTTAAGCACTTTTTTTTTTTTTTTTTTGCCACATAAGGTGATAACACTCTTTTTTGCCATATGATTTTCAAAGTCCTAGAGATTAAGGTATGAACATATTTATTTTGTGGGGTAGGTGGAGACACCATTCAGCACACTATAAACAGGTACCTGAAAACCTGAAACATCTTGCAGGGCTTTCTCCTCTTTGTCAAACATTTTCTAAAGGGCAAGAGTAGAGAGGATGCAAGGGTTGAATTCAAGATTTTGAATCAGACTCTGAATAACCATCTTATCAAAAGATTTATGGTCACTTAGATGTACTGCCTCATAGTCCCACTGAGAAATAGCACCAGTGGACACCATTTTGGTTATGTCATAAGACAAGGCATTTGGCCAGACCTATTTTCTTCTTATTGAACTTCTATATTAACAGAATGGAAGGAACAGATGACCGTAGAGAGAAACTGACTATACAGTTCATCCTTGTTTTACAATGGGATTGCGTCCTGATAAACTCATTATAAATTGAAAGTATCTTAAGTTGCAAATGCATTTAATACACCTAACCTTCTGGATATCATAGCCTAGCCTAACCTTCCTTAAACATGCTCAGAACACTTACATTAGCCTATGGTTGTTCAAGATCATCTAACACAAAGCCTATTTTATAATAAATTTTGAATACTTCATGTAATTTATTTCATACTATACTGAGAGTTAAAACCAGTAATGTTGTAGAGGTACAGTATGGTTGTAAGTGTATTGATTGGGATCACATGTCTGACTGGGAACCGCCACTGTCCAGCATCAGGAGAGAGTACCATACTGCGTATTGCTAGCCTGGGAAAAGATAAAAATGCCAAATTTGAAGCACATGTCTACTGAATGTGTACTTCTTCCACACCATCATAAAGCTGAAAAATTTGTAAGTCAAACCATTGTAAGTCAGAGACTGTCTATATAGGTATTTTTTCCATCTAACCTGGGCTTTGGGAAGTATAGTGAAACAGTCAGCTTTTACCTTGCTGTCCTTTTTTGTCAGTTGTCAGTCAAAAAGGGAAAAAAAGTATAAAAATAGAAAGTAGCTTCTGGGCTTACAAGAGTATGAGAAAAATATAGCTTTATTAAGGCTATTGGAGTTATTTCTCCCACCACATTGCATGTTCTTTGTGAAATTCCCTTGTGCTACCCCCTTCGTTCATGAAAGCAGTTATACTGCTGTCCTTGAGTTAATCTTTCTTGAGGAAATCCTTTTAAATAGTTATTCTTGTCAGCACTTTTTCCTGCAGTCATCCAACTGCCAAGTCCTAGCTACTAAATTACAGGAGAGGAAGTATTTTAAGTGTCCTGTTTTTGGTGGTGGTTCAGTCGGTAAGTTATGTATGTCCAACATTTGTGACCCCATGGACTATAGCCTGCCAGGTTCCACTGTCCATGGGGCTTTCCAGGCAAGAATACTGGAGTGAGTTGCCATTTTTATCTCCAGGGGATCTTCCAGACCCAGGGAAGCCCAAAGTTAAAAGTAAAGATGATGATGGTCTTAAATTCCTAAAAAATTTGCTAAAAAAATAAAAATTTATTAATAAGTCCTGTTATTACGTTGGTACAAAAGTAACTGTGGTTTCAGATTATGAATTTTAAATTATTATAACTAGGCTCAAGCACATCTTTATTAAACAAACCATTACAATCAACACATTTTTCCAATGAGAAATGAGTTTGTTTATTCCTATAGGGTAAAAAATGCATGCTTCAGAATTCAGTGAACTCTGGAGAGCATTTTCTGCCTCCTGCTGGTTGTAGAAGCATTTTCCCTGCAAAACATTGTCAAGATGCTTGAAGAAGTGGTAGTCGCTTGGCAAGAGGTCAGGTGAAGAGGGTGGATGAGGCAAAACTTCATAGCCCAATTCATTCAACTTTTGAAGTGTTGGTTGTGCTACCTGCAGTCAGGCATGGTTGTGGAAAAGAATTTGGCCCTTTCTGTTGACCAATGCTGGCTGCAGGCATGGTAGTTTTCAGTGCATCTCACTGATTTGCTGAGCATACTTCTCAGATGTAGAGGTTTCACCAGGATTCAGTGACCATGACCTTTTTTGGGTACAAGTTTGGCTTTGGGAAGTGCTTTGGAGCTTCTTCTTGGCCTAGCCACTGAGCTGGTCATTGCTGGCTGTCATATAAAATCCACTTTTTGTTGCATGTCGCAGTCTGATGGAGAAATGGTTCATTGTTGCATAGAATAAGAGAGGATACTTCAAAACGATGATTTTTTTTGATTGGCAGTATGCTCATGAGGTACCACTTATTGAACTTTTCCACCTTTACAATTAGCTTCGAATGCTGAATGACTACAGAATGGTAGCCATTGAGTTCTCTGGCAACTTCTCATGTAGTTTTAAGAAGATTAGCTTCCATGAGATGATCCTCTTGGTTGATCATTGTCAACTTCCAATGGCTGGCCACTATGCTCCTTATCTTCAAGACTCTTGTCTCCTTTGCAAAACTTCTTGAATTACCATTGCACCGTACAGTCATTAGCAGTTCCTCGGCCAAAAGCATTGTTGATGTTGCAACTTGTCTCTGCTGCTTTATGACCCATTTCGAACTTGAATAAACCACTCTAATTTCCTTTTTGTCTAACATTATTTCTATAGGAAAATAAATATAAAATCAATAGCAAGTAATAAGTCATTAGCAGAAAAACATAAAATGAGAAGTGCACATTAAAATGATGTATAACACACACATTTATTTAAGAGTATATTACAATATCAAATGACAAGTTTCAACAATGCGAAACTGCTGATTACTTTTGCCCCAACCTAATAGTAACTTTCTCTTCTGGAATGACTAAAATCTCCAGAGTTACTTCCTATGAGAAGCACTGTCCTGGCGTTTACATCTAGTCTGCCTAATTTGATGTGGATAAACAGGGACCTGATTGGTCTATGGTTTGTGGAGTGTTCAGCAGTATCCACAATTACTAAGCCTGCTAGTTTTGCTCTTGTTCTCACCGCTAGGAATAATAACAGCCTCTAGAAGCTGTATGAAGGAGGATTTACCCAAGCTTTGTAGAAGAAGAACATGGAGGGTCTCCTCTCAGGCTGTTTAGCCCTGAGGAGCTCATTGCTCATTTCCGCCTTCAGAGTAGTCTTGAGCTGCTGACCTGCCTCCCATGTAATGGCCACACCCAGAGCCATCCTCCTCTGTTTAGAGGTAGCCATAAACCTCCTTGCAGTAGACCCTTTTGGAATGGATTAGGGAGGCTTAAGTTTCCCTGGAGAAGGCAATGGCAACCCACTCCAGTACTCTTGCCTGGAAAATCCCATGGGTGGAGGAGCCTGGTAGGCTGCAGTCCATGGGGTCACGAAGAGTCGGACACGACTGAGTGACTTCACTTTCACTTCTCACTTTCATGCATTGGAGAAGGAAATGGCAACCCACTCCAGTGTTCTTGCCTGGAGAATCCCAGGGATGGGGGAGCCTGGTGGGCTGCTGTCTATGGGGTCGCACAGAGTTGGACATGACTGAAGCAACTTAGCAGCAGCAGTAGCAGACTTCCCTGGCAGCTCAGGCAGTAAAGAATCTGCCTTCAATGCAAGAGACCCAGGTTAGATCTCTGGATTGGGAAAAACCACTGGAGAAAGGAATGGCAACCCACTCCAGTATTCTAACCTGGGAAATCCCATGGACAAAGGAGTCTGGTGGGCTATAGCCCGTGGAGTCACAAAGTGTTGGACATGACTGAACAACTAACACACAGGGAGGCATAGCTACTTTCATTGTGTGAGATAAGGAGGATCTATTTGAATTAAGTAATAGAGAATTACATTTCCAAAATTACCTTTAGATGGCCAATGATCTTAGCATTTAAGTAAATTTCTGTATCATCTAGAGCGAGATTTGAGACCTGAAAAGGTCACTTCTAGACCTATGATACCAAGTGATTTTGACGTTGTCTAGGTATAGCCAAATATGCCTTATTTTAACTTCTTTTCTCTAGCAGAGTGTTTCATAACATGAAATTGACTGTTCAACACGACTCTTTGGGAAAACCTTCCTTGTTTAAGGACAGTAATAAAAATCCTTCTTTAGTTTTTTCTTTTTTAAGACAAGTTCCTCAGTATTCCCTCTTTGGCCAGATTTTCTATTTCTTTAATCATTTTTCATGGCTTTTACCCTAAACTCTGCCTTGCCCCTGTGTTGTTAGATACTGAAACTCCTCATGGTCTTCATAAATGGACCTGCCTGTCCCTCAGTGCAGTACAAACCTTACATCTAGATAAGATATCACCACTCCCATGTTTTGCTTTAAGTGAAGATTATGGAAAACTGGCTGAATTGTTCTGCTGGTTGATTTTATGTGTCAGCTTGACTGGGCCATGGGGTGCCCAGATATTTGCTTAAACATTATTCTTGTGTATGACTGTGACTATGAGGCTGTCTCTGGGTAGAATTCACATTGAAATCAGTAGACTGAGAAAGTAGATTATAAATGCAATCCCTATCAAGCTACCAGCCACATTTTTCACAGAACTAGAACAAATAATTTCAAGATTTGTATGGAAATACAAAAAACCTCGAATAGCCAAAGCAATCTTGAGAAAGAAGAATGGAACTGGAGGAATCAACCTGCCTGACTTCAGGCTCTACTACAAAGGCACAGTCATCAAGACAGTATGGTACTGGCACAAAGACAGACATATAGATCAATGGAACAAAACAGAAAGCCCAGAGATAAATCCACACACCTATGGACACCTTATCTTTGACAAAGGAGGCAAGAATATACAATGGAGTAAAGACAATCTCTTTAACAAGTGGTGCTGGGAAAACTGGTCAACCACTTGTAAAAGAATGAAACTAGATCACTTTCTAACACCGCACACAAAAATAAACTCAAAATGGATTAAAGATCTAAATGTAAGATCAGAAACTATAAAACTCCTAGAGGAGAACATAGGCAAAACACTCTCAGACATAAATCACAGCAGGATCCTCTATGATCCACCTCCCAGAATTCTGGAAATAGAAGCAAAAATAAACAAATGGGATCTAATTAAAATTAAAAGCTTCTGCACAACAAAGGAAACTATAAGCAAGGTGAAAAGACAGCCTTCTGAATGGGAGAAAATAATAGCAAATGAAGCAACTGACAAACAACTAATCTCAAAAATATACAAGCAACTCATGCAGCTCAATTCCAGAAAAATGAACGACCCAATCAAAAAATGGGCCAAAGAACTAAATAGACATTTCTCCAAAGAAGACATATGGATGGCTAACAAACACATGAAAAGATCCTCAGCATCACTCATTATTAGAGAAATGCAAATCAAAACCACAATGAGGTACCACTTCACACCAGTCAGAATGGCTGTGATCCAAAAATCTGCAAGCAATAAATGCTGGAGAGGGTGTGGAGAAAAGGGAACCCTCCTACACTGTTGGTGGGAATGCAAACTAGTACAGCCACTATGGAGAACAGTGTGGAGATTCCTTAAAAAATTGCAAATAGAACTACCTTATGACCCAGCAATCCCACCGCTGGGCATACACACCAAGGAAACCAGAATTGAAAGAGACACATGTACCCCAATGTTCATTGCAGCACTGTTTATAATAGCCAGGACATGGAAACAACCTAAATGTCCATCAGCAGATGAATGGATAAGAAAGCTGTGGTACATATACACAATGGAGTATTACTCAGCTGTTAAAAAGAATTCATCTGAATCAGTTCTGATGAGATGGATGAAACTGGAGCCGATTATACAGAGTGAAGTAAGCCAGAAAGAAAAACACTAATACAGTATACTAACACGTATATATGGAATTTAGGAAGATGGCAATGACGACCCTGTATGCAAGACAGGAAAAAAGACACAGATGTGTATAACGGACTTTTGGACTCAGAGGGAGAGGGAGAGGGTGGGATGATTTGGGAGAATGGGAATTCTAACATGTATCCTATCATGTAAGAATTGAATCGCCAGTCTATGTCTGACGCAGGGTGCAGCATGCTTGGGGCTGGTGCATGGGGATGACCCAGAGAGATGTTGTGGGGAGGGAGGTGGGAGGGGGGTTCATGTTTGGGAACGCATGTAAGAATTAAAGATTTTAAAATTAAAAGAAAAAAAAAAGATATACGGATCCATAAACTGCAGGCTAAAAGCAGTACTTTTGTGAAGTTCATAAATGGAAACACTAACAGTCTATTTTACATTATTAAAATCTATTGTACAAGAAAAAAAATAAAAAAAATAATTAAAAAAAAAAAAGAAAGTAGATTATCTTCCCCCACCATGTGGGAGGCCTTATCCAATTGGTTGAGCAGAATAAAAAGGCTGAGTAAGAGAATTCTTTCTCTTTCTGCCTGACTGTCTTCAAGCTGGGACATCTGTCTTCCTCTGCTTTTATACTTGGGCTCAGGCTGGAACTTACACCATTGGCTTTGCTAGCTCTCATGCTTTGGGTCTCAGACCAGAACTAGACCTGGGTATAGTTCTGGGTTCTCCTGGGTATCCAGCTTGCTGACTGCAGATGTTGGACTTCTCACCCTCCGTACTGCTTGAATCAATTCCTAATAGTAAATTTCTCCCTATGTATGTATGTATGTATGTATGTATGTATGCACCTATCTACCTACCTATCACCTATTGACTGTTCTCTGGAGAACTCAAACCAATATATTTGTCTTAGGCAGGAAATAAATCAAGGACATCTACCTATGTCTGAAAGTGCAAGCCATCAAAGATTTCTTGAGTCATGCCTATAATAGGACACAAGAGTCAATCTTAAGGGGCTCCTACTGGCCAAAAATGGGAATATTTGAGCATTAAAAAATGACCGCCATAGATCATGGTATCACATCTGACTTGGGCAGAAAGAAGCCCTCTGCTTGCAACCAGGATGTAGCTGAAGACTTGATGATGGGAGTTCTGGGAGCCTCACTCTGGGCAGACCAGAGGCTTTGGTGCCCCAGTGGTGAACCAGGATGGTAGACCCCAGGTTCTGAGAGATGGGGGGTCTAAGATATTCAGCAGCACCATGGAGGTGAGCTTCGTGTGTCAGTGCACAGCTGGCCCCTGACGCAGGACATGAACTTCAAGATCATGGACCATGTCCCATCCAGAAAGCCACAGTACCATTTAAAAAAGACTGCTATAGATGAAAATAATAAAAATTCATGAATTAATAATGATACTTTGAAAAGGAAACTGTATACCATGTTGGTTACTTTTGTAGGTTACCAGAGCACAACTCAGTCTTCAAAAGAATGATAATTAAAGGGAAAGAATTGAATGTATCCTGTATTTCCTGTATAGACTGTATTTCGTGATCAGCATATAGATGGTAAATGTCTTTCCCCTGCACCCCCCACCCCTCGATCTCTCGCTCCAAATGATAGACCACCAGGGACATACCTGGAGCTCAGCAAATAAGGTTTATTACTTGTTGCAGAGAAGAAAACAGGAAAATGTGGCGCATCTCAGAGGGTGTAAGAAAGGACCTGTTACAGGGTCAGGGCTATTGTTAGATGATGCTCGGGGTGATTAGCTCTGGGTTGGAAAGGAGGATAGTTTCAAGATTATTTTGATGTTGAAATGGAAGTTCCAGTACTTTGGCCACCTGATGCAAAGAGCCGACTCATCAGAAAGACCCTGATGTTGGGAAAGGTTGAGGGCAGAAGAAAAAGGGGATGACAGAGGATGAGATTGTTGGATGGCATCATTGACTCAATGAACATGGGTTTGAGCAAACTCCGGGAGATAGTGAAGGACAGAGAAACCTGTCATGTTGCAGTCCATGGGTTCACAAAGAGCTGGACATGACTGAATGACTGAACAACAACAAATTTTTATAAATTCTAAAAAATAATGTGAGGGAATTTAGTAAATCCTCTAGGGCAGGCTAGAGCAAGGCTAAAGCTGTAAAGCTACTCATATTATCTACAAAAAGGAACGTGTTTAGTATTTTTGTCATGTGCACAGTGGCCTTGTTTTTACCTGTGATAAAACAACAGTATAAAGTGGTCTTGTTTTTCATCTCATTTCTTCAAGTTTACAAGGTGACTTGCTGTTCTCTGAGATTGTTTATGTCCAATAGGAGGAACTTGAGGTCTAGCTGTGAGTGTCAGGATAGCTTGTAGGGTTTAGGGTTATTTTTCTGTTTCTGAAAGGGCTTTTTTATTTTTTAAACAGAATAGTAGAAAATAAAAGCGGAGAAGTGAAAGCTTTGGATAATGCCATATTCAACCCCTCATGAAATAATGGACCTAGGCCAGCAAAATGCCAGTCACTAGAATTGTTAATGGAGCACCTTATGATAGGACGTCCAGGCTGGCATCAGCTGAGCCTCTGATCAAGCTCAGCATCACCAAATGTGGGAGAGAGATATGTTACGTGCCTCTTGATGTGACTCACAGCATGACCTTTGAGGTACTCTTGGCCCTAAATTTGAATCTGAATCTAGGCAAACCTCTAACCACCAGTTTATAGGAAATATGAAAGGTAAAGCATCATTTCAACTTACACTGATTGCTCCGTGATGGAACAATCAGCTAAATATAGAATCTCTAGCAAATAAATGTCATGATAAAAAGAGGAGATATTATAGATTTAAGAAGACTTACTGAACATAGCAACCAAATGCACTGTGTGAATTCTGTCAGTATTCTGATTCAAGCAAATCATCCCAAAAGACATTTTTGAGATGATCAGAGAAAACTGAGGAGGGATTGGAGTTAGGTGATATTGAGGAATAATTATGAATTGTATTTGTGAAAATGGTAATATTGTTATTTTAATATGTTCATCTCTGTTAGAGATACATTCCAAAGTATTTATGGATGGAAACGTAGGATTACTGGTATTTGTTCCAGAAAAAGAAAGGTTGGAAGGTGGATAGATAAAACAAGACAGATGTTGCTTAAAGCTGGGTAATGAGTCTATTGAGACGAATCATTCTCTCTACTTTCGAGTGCATATATCTGAGAATTCCAGAGCAGACTGCTTTTTAAGAATGATGAATACTGTTTTGTTTTATTTGACTGCTTGTCCTCCCTTCCTCAGGGCACCATTGCCCACTATTTAGAATTAAATAAGGAAAGACAGTTGGCTTCCCAGGTGGCTCGGTGGTAAAAAGTCTGCCTGCCAGTGCAGGAGATGTATATTCGACCCATAAGTTGGGAAGATCCCCTGGAGGAAATGGCAACCCACTCCAGTATTCTTGTCTGGGAAACCGCATGGATAGAGGAGCCTACAGTCCATGGTGTTGCAGAATTGGACATAAATGAGTGCATGCATGCACAAGAGAAGTTTCTCAAGCAGAAAGAGTTCTATTTCCTAAAGATCTGTTCCATAATTCCCAGCTGCTGCTTTTGCTCATTCTCTATTTAATTTCGCCATTATGGGGTAGCAGCTCTCTGAAATGACAAATGTCTCCAAGAGTTATAAATGGAAAATTTTATTCCCAGCCTCATTCATTTCTTCACGTTTGTGTGTCCATCAAAATAAGAGACCTGTTATAAAAAGAATTGAATAGATTATAATAGGGACTATAATTTTTATATGGTGGCTGTCATACGCAGTGTTTAAAGCCTGAGTGAAAGTTGAATGATCATATTATTATTTTGAAAAATTCTATGGGATTCACCATTTTATGGCATTTTCCACTCAGGAGTAAATCTTTTATAAATGTTCACATTTTTAGAATCCCCACAGAGCTGGGATAATAGTCACTGTCTAAAATGGATGGAGAATAAAAGCCAATCATAAGCAAGTATTACCTCACCCTCTGGGGCTATTTTTAGTGTCGGTTTTGTTCCCAGAGAGAGAGCGGTGAATAACCTTGTCATCCATTTCTCTTTACTAACTGTGCATCCTGATCTGTCTTTACCTACTCATCAGACTGGCAGTTTTGGTTTCTAATTCTTTTTGGAGGTTCTGATCACCTTAAGATTCTTAATAATTCATGGATATTTTCTCAGTAAAATATGATGTACGTGCCTGTAACCAGAGGAGCAGAATTCTGTGTTATTTGTTATGCATGATGAATAGAATGATGCACAGTGGTTAGTTGCTCTTTTGTGGATTATGTCTTTTGCAGTTTTGTGGGAGTTTTTATAAAATAGACTGGATATTTCTGTGGTTCCAAATTTCTGTGACATGGTTTTATTTACTTGTCAATCAAAATTATGTCTAATACGTCATGTTATGATTTGAGGGTGACTTGTGGCAGCACTTTAGATTGCCTTCATTTAAAAAGTGATGTTGGTGACAGGAAAATGAAATTGATTTATTATGTGCAAGGACAAGACCAAATAGCACTGTCACTGAAAGTTAAAGTTCACAAATCTTTTCCTTTTATTTGGAGGGATTATTGATCTTCCTTCCATTCTTTCTGTATATGAGACCAGGCCTGTGTTTTAGGGGATTCTGACATGGAAATAATCAAATAAGGTTATTTGCTTTCCCAAATAACTCAGTTAACTAGGAGTAGGGAGACAAAAAGAATGATATATGGGGCCTTCTGAGTGTGCTGCGGTTCATGGGGTTGCAAAGGGTCGGACACGACTGAGCGACTGAACTGAACTGAACTGAGGGTTCAAAGCAGAGAATGACCAGAGTCTACCTTGAGGGAAGAATAGAGGTAGAGTTTCAGAGAAAAGTGAGGTTTAAACGGTCTTACAAAAGGAGAAAGGATATGCTAGACAGAGGCAGGGCTGTAAACAAAGTTGGAGAGATTTGAAACAGGACAGTCCATCCAGGGAAGTGCAGCTAGTTCAGTCCTCTGCAAGATATGTGTGTGTGTGCGCACACATGCATATGTGGTAGAAGGCAGGGCAAGCATGGTGATGACTGGAGAAGTTATAGAAAGAAATTGTGTTGAAGATGTAAGCAAGGCTGAGATCAAAGAGGGCTCTGTGTGTCTTACTAAGAAAATAGAACTTTATTCTGTATGTGGCAGGGAACCTTTGGGATATTGACCTCTTAATATTGCCCCATCTCTGTCTTGGGCTTTCACCAATAGCCCAAGCACCCTTATGTAGTCAGAGACTCAGAATAATCTCTGAGAGCCAATAGTAATCTAAGCAAGATATGGGCTGTGCGTGCATTTGTGTCAGCGTTCCTTGAGGAGTTGATGTAGCTCAAGATTAGGCTTTTGAGAAATTTGACACATTTCTTTTTAATTTACACACTAAGAGCGTGAGGCAGGATGACAATGTTGCATAAGTTTATTGCAGGTAGGATTTATTTAGAAACATAGGCTTTCCAAACTGTTATATGAACTAGTGCTTCTAGAGGGACTTTGCTTGAATTCCATGCAATAACTTGATGTAAGAACTTGTAGATCTCTTCTGCTTTCTTTCTGTCTGCACACTTAGATGAAAATTTGCTAGTATTTTTGTCTTTTGCTTTAAGCTGTATATTGCATATACTGTACTCATGATTTTAAGAGGGGACTTAATTTGCTAATATTTTCATTTGCAATTCAAGGTTCTGATATTATAATTTAGTCTTTGATTTGTATAGAAAAGCAGAGAGTTCAGGCATCAGATATTCCTGAAATAACAGTTCCAATTAGTACTTTGATGAACTTCAGAGCAAACAATTACTTGTTGTCCTTGAGAGAAGAGTGTGTTGATTCCAGTTTATGCTCTAAATTTCTCTGGAGAGTTGGAAGGGGAAGCTCTGTCATGGCAATCCAATTACCTCAGTTAGTCAAGCAAATTAATTGTCAGCTTCTTGAAGGGCATCAGGTCAGTTCAGTTCAGTTGCTCAGTCGTGTTCAACTGTGACCTCATGGACTGCAGCATGCCAGGCCTCCCTGTCCATCACAAAATCCTGGAGCTTCCTCAAACTCATGTCCATCATGTCAGTGATGCCTTCCAACTATCACATCCTCTGTCGTCCCCTTCTCCTCTTGCCTCCAATCTTCCCCATCATCAGGATCTTCTCCAATGAGTCAGTTCTTTGCATCAGGTGGCCAAAGTATTGGAGTTTCAGTTTCAGCATCAGTCCTTCCAATGAATATTCAGGACTGATTTCCTTTAGGATGGACAGGTTGGATTTCCTTGCTGTCCATGGGATTCTCAAGAGTCTTCTCCAACACCCCAGTTCAAAAGCATCAATTCTTTGGCACTTAGCTTTCTTTATAGTCCAACTCTTACCTACATACATAACTACTGGAAAAACCATAGCCTTGACTAGATGGAACTTTGTTGGCAAAGTAATGTCTCTGCTTTTGAATATGTTGTCAAGGTTGGTCATAGCTTTTCTTCCAAGGAGCAAGTGTCTTCTAATTTCATGGCTATATTCACCATCTGCAGTGATTTTGGAGCCCAAGAAAATCAAGTATGTCACTGTTTCCACTCTTTCCCCATCTATTTGCCATGAAGTGATGGGACCGGATGCTATGAGTTCAGTTTTCTGAATGTTGAGCTTTAAGCCAACTTTTCCACTCTCCTCTTTTACTTTCATCAAGAGGCTGTTTAGTTCTCCACTTTCTGCCATAAGGGTAGTGTCATCTGCATATCTGAGGTTATTGATATTTCTCCCGGCAGTCTTGATTCCAGCTGTGCTTCATCAAGCCCGGCATTTCGCATGATGTACTCTGCATATAAATTAAATAAACAGAGTGACAATATATAGCCTTGACATACCCCTTTCCAGATTTGGAACCAAATCTGTTATTCCATGTACAGTTCTAAAGGCTTCTTGACCTGCATGCAGATTTCTCAGGAGGGAGGTCAAGTGGTCTGGTATTCCCATCTCTTTAAGAATTTTTCACAGTTTGTTGTGATCCACACATCAAACGCTTTGGCATAACCAATAAAGCAGAAATAGACGCTTTTCTGGAACTCTCTTGCTTTCTCAGTGATCCAATGGATGTTGGCATTTGATCTCTGGTTCCTCTGCCTTTTCTAAATCCAGCTTGAACATCTGGAAGTTCATATATCACTTACTTTTGAAACCTGGCTTGGAGAATTTTGAGCATTATTTTACAGTGTGAGATGAGTACAATTGTGTGGTAGTTGGAGCATTCTTTGGCATTGCCTTTCTTAGGGATTGGAATGAAAACTGACCTTTTCCAGTCCTGTGGGCACTGCTTAGTTTTTCAAATTTGCTGGCATGTTAAGTGCTGCACTTTCACAGCATTATCTTTGAGGGTTTGAAATAGCTCAACTGGAATTCCATCACCTCCACTAGCTTTGTTCAGAGTGATGCTTCCTTCAGCTCGCTTAACTTCGCATTCCAGGATGTCGGGTTCTAGGGGAGTGATCACACCATTGTGGTTATCTGGGTCATGAAGATCTTTTTTGTATAGTTCTTCTGTGTATTCTTGCCACCTCTTCTTAATATCTTCTGCTTCTGTTAGGTCCATACCTTTTCTGTCTTTTATTGTGCCCATCTTTGGTTGAAATTTTCCCTTGTTATCTCTAATTTTCTTGAAGAGATCTCTTGTCTTTCCCATTCTATTGAAGGGCATAGGTGCAATAAAAATAGGGAGAAAATTAGGCAGGTAAATTTTTTATAATTTAAAAGTTTCCTGGAACCAGCTGCATTTTTCTTTTATTAATATAATCTGTTTTACTCATCCTACATAAGCTTTCAAACATAGAAGGTAACTTGAAGTATTCGGTCCTTCAAGCTAAACCTTGAACTTGTGCCTGGCTGGTGAAATCTCACTGTCCAAGGAATCCTCTTCACTGTGTTTTCTGGTTATTTCCTGCTGCTTAGCATACTACCCCAAGTGTAGTGGCTTAAATTTCTGTTTTGATTGTGAGGGTCAGAAATTTAGACATGGCATGGTGAGACAGCACGTTTCTGTTCTCATGGTCGAGGGTGTCAGTCAGGACCCCTCGAATGTCTGGGACCTGGAGCAGCTAAGGCTGGTAGAGCATCTTTTTCTTTATGTAGTCTCAGGGCTTCTTCCTGTGGCATCCCCATCTGGTCTCTAGCATGGTGGCCTCAGGGTAACAAGACTTCTTACACAGTGGCTCAGAGTTCTGAGAGTGAGTATTCCAAAACACCATGGTAGAAGTTGGAATTTCTTTTATAATTTGTTCTTGGAAGTCAGGCAGCATCACTCTGTCATAATTGGTCTCTCAGAGCCAGCCCCCCTTGAGCATGGGAGGTGACAACACAGAGATGTGAATACTGGGTGATGTGCATTACGGAGTGAAGGAGTCGGGGGCATGCCAGAGACAGGCTACCACACTGAGTCATTACCCAGGCTGGTAAGCCCCTCTTCTTCAGTTCACTATAATGACTCTTCTTAGAACTAAAGACCTAGTTTTCTCCCAGGTATCTCCCTTTCCCCATCCCACCCTCATCTCCTTCTCTTCCAATATTTTTTCTAGGGCAGCTTGAGATATTTAATATTTAGAAAGTTCTATCTGATCATGGCTGTTCATGTTTAAAAGCTTTTCTGTGGCATACTATTGCTCTTAGGATAAAGACCTTCATTTAGCAAATATTTATTGAGTGCTCACTCTGTCTCCAGCAAACATTCCAGGCCCCTGGGATTTCACAGTGAACCGACAGAAACTCCTGTCCTCATGGAGCTTGTATTCTGGCGTGTGTGTGTGTGTGTGTGTGTGTGTGTGTGTGTGTGTAACAAAGTAAATAAGTACAAGTATTTTCTATGATGTATTAGGGATACATATAAACTAGGTAAAAGAAAGGGAAAGGATGGGGAAAGCCTCATTGAGGGGCAGCATTTGAAAAGAAAACTCGAAGTAGGTGAGAGTGTGAGCCACATGGGTATTTGAAGAAAGAGCATATGTGTAGAGGGAGTATCAGGTGCAAAGACCATGAAGGAAAGCACGCATGCCCTTCCCAGAAAGCTGGGATATTGAGTCTGGGGCATGCAGAGTGAGAATGAGGGTGATGGGGGAGAGGTCAGAGATTGAACAGAAAACTAGACCATGCCAGGCTTATAGAAAACACTATGCACCTCACTTTTCACTCTAACTGAGACAGGGAGCCTTTCAGACTCCTGCTTTCAAAGGATCGCTCTGAGCAGGCAAAGGGAAAAATAGGAAGACTGTTTTCATGGCTCCTGCAATCATCTAAGAGAGAGGAGATGCTGGCTTGGGCCAGAATGGTACAGGAAAAATGATGAGAAGTGGTACAGTAAAGGATATATTTTGCAAATAGGATCTATACATTTTGCTGATAAATTCAACTTAGGGTATGAAAGAAAGAGGAGTCACAGATGATGTCAAGCAACTAAAAGGTAGAATTGTCATTGATTGAGGTGGAGGAATCTATAGGTAGAACAGATTTAAGAGAGACTTTAGTTTAGGTATGTTAAGAAAATCTTTCACATAACCTTCAAAGCCATGTTACCTCACCATATCCTAAACCCCTGACCCCATGCTTCCTCCACTCCACGCTTTGGTCTCATTTTCTTGAATGACCAGTGCCTCCTCCCCCTTAGGGCCTATACATGGCTTTTTCTTCTGTTAGGAATGCCCTCCCTACTCCCCCTCAGCCAGTTAATCCCTAGTCCTTCAAGATTTGCTCAATTATTACTTTCTCAAAGAAGCCTTCATGATCTCTTTATCTAGGTTTATGTTCCTACAACACCCTGGAAGTGTGTTTAATGTCTGAAGGTTACTGCTGCAAGGGTGTATGCTATGTGGGGAGACAGACCCGTCCTGGCTCCCGCCTGCAGCTTCCCTATTGTCTCATGGTGCCGGCAGCCTGGTAGTTCTCAGTCATTATTGTAACCATTCCCTTTATTCATTAGGCTTCCCTGGTGTTGCTGCTGCTGCTGCTAAGTCGCTTCAGTCGTGTCCGACTCTGTGCGACCCCAGAGACGGCAGCCCACCAGGCTCCCCCATCCCGGGTGGCTCAGACGGTAAAGCGTCTGCCTGTAATACAGGAGACCCGGGTTCGATGCCTAGGTGGGGAAGATCCCCTGGAGAAGGAAATGGCAATCCACTCCAGCGCCCTTGCCTGGAAAATCCCATGGAGGGAGGAGCCTGATAGGCTACAGTCCATGGGGTCGCAAAGAGTTGGACACGACTGAGCGACTTCACTTTCACTTTATTCACTCAAAGACAATACCACAACCCACAATTCTTATTGTTTTAACAGACTGGCTTAAACTACTTTCTAGTGTAGAATCTTCAGGAGGATAGACACTGGGCTGATGGCTCTGGAAATCCTCTCAAATGGCTGAGTATACTTTTTTTTTTTTAGAATTAACAAGGTCATATTATACTCAGACTTGTCCAAGGACTTTCTCCATTTGGAACCCCCCTAAAACTCTCAGAGGCAGATCAGTTAGTGGAGGGAGGGTGTCACTGGTATTCCCCACACTCTGACTGCCATTTCTTAACGTCTTACATTTTCCCTCATGTGGCAGCTCTCAGATCCTATTTCTGAAAAGCTTAGGCTCTTCCAATGAGAAGAGATGCTGATTCACAGTTAGTGAAATGTAATTTCAATTCTTCACTACCCTTCATGGAGAATATTTGTAGAAGTGACTTTTCAGCACAGAAGGTGAGAAAGGAAATAGAAGTTGTCTGAGAGATAGAAGGCAGTTTATTCCCAGCATATATTTCGTAGCTTACTCTCTAGCTATACTGATGAAAGACACACAGCAAAATATGCAAAAGGGGGAGGATGGGGGAAAGATAAAGCTATAATGAGGCGGATAGCACTAGGTGAGACACTGCCTCTGGGTGAAACTTTATCTTTTTAGTTGTGTATAATTTAGATATAATCATTGTCAATGGATAGTGTTATCTTTATTAAATAGTATACTGCAGTGTTCTGGGGCTCGCAAGTGAAATATTTGGGGATATGACATTTGTCCTGAAAACCTCTCTGGAAATCTTAATGGGCATTTAAAATAAACACTAAGACATTAGCCAGAAATAGATTCTTTTGGAGAGATAAGCCACAAAAAGGGGTCCTCTTTGCCTGCTCCAGACAGTTGGGCTGGGCTGGCAGGGCTGTTCTCAGGAAATACACAAGGTGGATGGGAACTGTCATTGGCATCTCCTCCAATACCCAGGCACTTTTTTTAAAAATAAATTTTTTGGCCTTGCCATGGGGTATTTGGGATCTTATTCTCCAATGAGGGATGGAATCCATGCCCATTGCTGTGGAAGCAGGGACTCTTAACCACCGGACCACCCTGCCCAGGTACTTTGATGGAATCCTTTTCCTAATAGTTTAGCAGTTTTCATCCTCTTTTCACTTGAGCTTGCCAGAGTTATTAACACCTCATCTCCAGTTCTGTAATGAAAGCCTCTATAATTTATAAAGGCATTTTGGAATCACTAACACTGGATCCTTTTTTAATTTCTTTTTTTTTTGCATAATGGCTCCTTTTGAAAGTGAACGTGAAAGTGTTAGTTGCTCAGTAGTGTCCGACTCTTTGTGACCCCATGGACTGTAGCCCACCAGGCTCCCCTGTCCATGCGATTCTTAGGCAAGAATACTGGAGTAGGTAGCCATTCCCTTCTCTAGGGGAACTTCCCAACCAGGGATCAAACCCGAGTCTCTCACATGGCAGGCAGATTCTATACCGTCTCAGCCACCAGGGAAGCCCTCCTAACACTCTGGAAATCCTATCATGCAGGAAGGTTTTGGCATAAATTAAGGTAGGTCCAGGATACAGTTTTTCAGTTTTCACCTTTCTGATTTTCTCCTGAGCCACTCACTCAACTCCTAGTTTCTCTGTGCTTTCCTTACTCTACCCCTGAACACCATTCTAGCCTTTCATTTCCAGTTCGAGTTGATGCTCAGAAAACTTGTGGACAAAGTGAAATTCGTCCCTTTCGGACATATTTGCCAAAATTATTTTGGTTGAAGGTGGTTGAAACGACTAACTTAAACTAAGTTAAAAGGGGAATTTTTGTTTAATTTAACCAGAAAGCCCAAAGGATGAAGGCGCATTTGTTGAGTTTCAAACAATGGGTTGGGTTCCTGCTGTGCTGTGTTCAGATGTGGGCTGCACCGCACATCCTCAGACCAGCTTCCAGTCTCAGAGAGGGCGAGGCTCTCCCCACCTTTGATATCTCCCTCCCTGATATCTGAACCCCAATGTACCTTGGGATCCAGATTGACAGGATGTTTTTACTAACCAGTTTTGCTTATGTGCTTATTTCTGTGGCAGGGGAGGTAAGATTCTGGGAATATTTCCACCCAAGTCACGTGGGATGGGGCAGCCCCAGCCTTGGAGAAAGAAATTCAGAGCCGACCATATAATGATGATGATGGTATCTCCATGCTGCTCTCCCCACGTGCTGTGGAAGGTTCACCCTGCTGGGTGGGCATTTTTACATCAGGCTGTATTTCATCTCAACGCTACACACAGCAGTCCCTTTCCACTCAGCAGCCTGACGCTGCTGCTCCCAAGGGCAGAGCAAAGATGGATAGGTAGTTATTTCAGCTATGGATAGGCAAGTAAGTTTCAGTTTAAAGTAGGGAAGAACTTTTAGCAGTCCTTAAGAAGAGTCTAGAGATAAAAACTGCCTTGAAAACAGGGGCTTCTGTGCCACTGGTTTATAAACAAGGGTCTGATGTCCCCATGCAGAATGTTTTAAGAAAGGGTTTGCATGTTAGCTAAGAGTAGAAACAAATGGTGAGCGCTTCTGACTCTGTAGACAGAGTATTCTCTCTGACCATGCACATGGGGACAGATACAGGCAGGATTGATTATAACACACCTATGGAACAGGTTTGAAGCTTGGATTAGGGAAATTAGGATGTAGGTTCTGTCATGAATTTTTTCCTATTAAATTCTTAATTGTTTCCCTTAAAAGAATCTTAAGAGGGTCTGTATTCTTCTACCTCCCCTAGTTTTACTGAGACATAATTGACATGTAACGTTGCAAAGATAGCCTTTCTCAAAAAAATTTTGTATGCACCTGAAAGACTAGATGTTTTTTAGTTTTATACCTGAATTTCAAAGTTTTATTTTGACACGGATTTTTGTCTATGTATTTAACCCCTATATTTTCATTATGACTCCCTTTTTAGTAAAATATAATATATAAATATGCAATCCATGCATTTTCTGATCTACTGTAATTTTTTTTGTGATTGCATTCTCCCTTGTGGCTCAGACGGTGAAGCGTCTGCCTACAATGTGGGAGACCCAGGTTTGATCCCTGGGTCGGAAAGATCTCCTGGAGAAGGAAATGGCAACCCACTCCAGTATTCTTGCCTGGAAAATCCCATGGACAGAAGAGCCTGGTAGGCTACAATCCATGGGGTCGCAAAGGGTCAGACACGACTGAGCGACATCATCTTCATCTTCTTCTCATCTTAACATGAATGTTGTCAAAAAGTTGTAGTGTTTTTCCAAGTTATAGCTTCTAATTATTTTCCATGAGTTAAAGCTGAAAATTTTGATATACAGATTTTTACATTACATGTTTCATTTATCAAATGAGATGATTCATATAAATGGCTGTATTGAGCACAGTATTTTTGTAATGTTGAAGCTATGTATCTTGAAAATTTGGAGTTCTATTTGACAGTGAGGGTGAAATGGTGATTTTTTTTCATAAAAATAAAACACTTCCGTGATTTGAGCTGTATTGAGTCCATAGAGATTTTGAGCCTGCAGACTGAATTCAGACGTGCAAGTGTGCATGTTAAGTCACTTCAGTTGTGTCTGACTCTCTGTGACCCCGTGGACTGTAGCCTGCCAGGTTCCTCTGTCCATGGCATTCTCAGGCAAAAATACTGGAGTGAGTTGCCATGCTCCTCTCCTGGGGATCTTCCTGACCCAGGGTTTGAACTTGCATCTCTTGAGTCTCCTGCTTTGGCAGGTGGCAGACACTTGGGTTCAACACAAATGTTTGCACTAGATGTGTGGCTTGGGAAAGCTAACCACTGTTTTACGTCTTGGTTCCCAGCTTTTTAAAATACTGATAGTACCTGCCTTTAGGATGATGGTGAATTTCAAAAGAGGTAATGCAGGCGAAGTCCATGGCACAGGACCGAGCAGACAGTTATAACTCTGCACACTTTCAGCTGCTATAATGTTACTATTTTCTACTTGATGACCTCCATGGATGTGAGCAAAGCTGTGTGCTGGGGGGAACAGCTCTGCCAGTCATCAACAAATTGCTGTTTTAGTTATTAATGGACATGGCATTTTTTCCCTGATTTGCTTTATTTGGACATTGTTTTAAGTCGAATTCAGGCATGAACTCCCTCCTGCCCAATAAGTGCAACTGTTTTTAAAGTGTGAAAAGTGCTGGTATCAAGGTTAGGATTATGACAAAACCTAAAGGAGAGAGAGTGAAGGGACACAGTGAAGGACAGGGAAGCCTGGCGTGCTTCAGTTCATGGGGTTGCGAAGAGTCGGACACGACTGAGCTGCTGAACAGCAACAGCAAAGGAGAGGTAATTTTCAACATTGTGTGTGGTAAGGAATGGTGTGATATATGGAATCTAGATGAACCTGTTTGCAGGGCAGGAATAGAGATGCAAACGTAGAGAGTGGAATTGTGGACACAGCAAGGGAGGGAGAGGGAGAGACGAATTGGGAAAGTAGCATGGACATATATACACTACCATGGGTAGAATAGATAGCTAGTGGGAAGCTGCTGTATGACATGGGGAGCTCAGCGTGGGGCTCCGTGATGACTAGAGGAGTGGGATGGAGGCTCCAGAGGGAGGGGATATGTGTATACATGCAGCTGATTCACACTGTTGTACAGCAGAAACCAGCACAACATTGTAATTCTCGGCCAATTTAAAAAATAAAGAGAAATGATGCATGTTGTGGGGCCCATGCGATGAATCCTTTAACTATGAGAGCGATTCAGGAGGGCAAAAACTGCTTCAAACATGGACAGAGTGCCATGTCCTTCAAAAAGAGACAAGGGCAAGCAATCATGTAGCCCTAAAAATGTGTGTGTGGCTAGATTACAGAGAATGAAAATTGGAAGCTGGGATGAGTCCTGAGGCAGTGTTTAAAAAACAGTTGGAATCTACAGAGTACATGTGAAGGAGCTGATACTTAACAGTCGCTGCCTGGTCCCGAAGGCATTTGAGGTGCTAACAGAGTGCCTCCTGACTGCCAGCCAAATGTCAGGGGCTCTGAGACTGAGAACTGAGCACAGGGGCAAACTGCTAATGGAAAGCGGATTCTTGTACAAAAATCGGCTTATTAGGTTTAATCCTCATTCTGTTCTGTAGCACCTTAGACTAACGGGAGTTAATTAGTATACCCATCAAATGTGGCAAGGAGTTTCCTTCAAACTGGCTTCAACAGATATTCACTGTAGATGAAGCTAGTCAGATTTTTGGGGGAAAGACAATAGATTATATCTCATCAAGGAGGAGAAGGATATTTAATGTTGCAAAAGACTAGTTTGTGCTCTTACTTTGAGCAAATGTATCTGAGAACTGAACATTTAGATTCCTCTTAACTTGAAGATACAACCCCATTGATTTAATTAGAACAACATTTCAGAAACTCACCTATCTCAGAGAAACTTCTGCATGATCTGACCTATATAATGAGGCAGTATCTTTTGAAATTATTTCTGTATAACTGGAAATGACATAGAAAATATAACTTTTGAAATACAACTTGAAACCCTACAAAGGTTAAACTTTCTTGCTTGAGAGGATGTGAAAAGAAAAAGTCATTCTAGAATTAATTTTCATGGCCCTTTGCCACAAAAAAGATACTTCTATTAATAATACAACATATCTCATTACTTTATTTTACTTTTTCCAGTTGCTAAATTGATTTTTTTGTGTGTGTTATGAAATAAAAAAAATTTTTGAAAGGTCCCAGAATTTACTTGACAGATCTTTTACGTGTAAAGTGTATTAACATCTTTTTGTTTCCTTTGTTTTAAGCGGCTCATAGTTTTTCAGGAGTAGAGTAAGGTATTGAAGTATATGGATGACACTCAGTGAATAATTTGAAATGATGGAGAACAGCAAATGGGTCATGGTCAAATATCTCAGTTTCCTTTTTCCTTTTTAGGAAGTATAGCAAAATGTTTGAGAACAGAGATAACTTTATAACACACATATAAAATCAGATCAAGAGACAAGTTTAAGGGGAGAGATAGGGAGTTTGGGATTGACATGTACTCACTGCTATATTTAACATGAATAACCAACAAGGACCGTATACTGTGTAGCACAGGGAATTATACCCAATATTCTATAACAATCTAATTGAGAGAAGAATTTGAAAAGGAATAGGTACAAGTGTATGTGTAGAAAAAATTCAACAACCACTAATCTGAAAGTTAAAAAGTCACAATTTTTCTTTAAAGATAACTGTTGGAATGATTAAAAAGCCAAATGCTTCCAAAAAGGATGTGGCATGACTTGCAGAACTAATAAAATAGATCAGTGTAAACATTTGACTTGAAATTTCCTGAGTCATCACTTTTCTTGCTGAGGCAGGTCTTCTTGAACTCATTAAGTCCCCTCTTTCTCATATCACTTCTTTTCTAGGAGCTGCCAGGGTGGGTCTCTTTTCCTCAGCAACTGATTTAGTCAGCCAGCTCAGAATGGCACCTGCTCTTCCTTCACTTCTTCCCCTGGCACTCTCTTCGATGCCTGCTGCTCAGGTGTCTGCTGCTGATTTCACTGCCAGAATGAGCCCCAGAGGAAACACCTGCCCTGGGAGTCACCGCCTCCCGCAGTGCGTGGTTGCATCCACAAGAGGGTGCTGCTCCCTCTGCTCAGGGCCGTGTTGCCCCACGCCTACCCCACTGCTGTGTTTCTCTGCCCTTACATTCCGTTTCACGCAGAAATGAGAGGTAGCGTTCTGTCGATACCAGTGTCATCAGAGTTTGCACCGAAGTCATACAGAGTTTTATCTGAAACAGTATTGTCAGTTTTATGCCCCCACAGCTCCTCCACAACCACCCACCTCCAAGACACAAGTTCAGGTTTCTCCTCATCTCTTCCCTGTAGATTGTATTTCTTTTAAACATTTTTTTAAAATTTTTTAATTGGAGTATAAATGCTTTACAATATTTTGGTTCTGCTGTACAACAAATTGAATCAGTTGTATGTTCATATATATCCCCTCTTCTTTTGGATTTCCTTCCCATTTAGGTCACTACAGAGCTCTGAGTAGAGTTCCCTGTGCTATACAGTAGGTTCTTATTCAGTTCAGTTCAGTCACTCAGTCATGTCCAACTCTTTGCAACCCCATGAACCACAGCATGCCAGGCCTCCCTGTCCATCACCAACTCCAGGAGTTTACCCAAACTCATGTCCATTGAATTGGTGATGCCATCCAACCATCTCATCCTCTGTTGTCCCCTTCTCCTGCCTTCAATCTTTGCCAGCATCAAGGTCTTTTTCCAATGAGTCAGCTCTTCGCGTGAGGTGGCCAAAGTATTGCAGTTTCAGCTTCAGCATCAGTCCTTCCAATGAACAACCAGGACTGATCTCCTTTAGGATGGACTGGTTGGATCTCCTTGCAGTCCAAGGGTCTCTCAAGAGTCTTCTCCAACACCACAGTTCAAAAGCATCAATTCTTCAGCGCTCAGCTTTCTGCACAGTCCAACTCTCACATCCATACATGACCACTGGAAAAACTATAGCCTTGACTAGATGGACCTTAGTTGGCAAAGTAATGTCTCTGCTTTTTAATATGCTGTCTAGGTTGGTCATAACTTGCCTTCCAAGGAGTAAACATCTTTTAATTTCATAGCTGCAATCACCATCTGCAGTGATCTTGGAGCCCCCAAAAATAAAGTCAGCCATGGTTTCCACTGTTTCCCCATCTATTTGCCGTGAAGTGATGGGACCGGATGCCATGATCTTAGTTTTCTGAATGTTGAGCTTTAAGCCAACTTTTTCACTCTCTTCTTTCACTTTCATCAAGAGGCCCTTTAGTTCCTCCTCGCTGTCTGCCATGAGGGTGCGTCATCTGTTATCTATTTCACGCATAGACTCAACAGTACGTATAGTGTCCTGATCTCCCAGCGCTTCACCCCACCCTGATTCCCCCCTTGTTATCCATATATTTGTTCTCTACATCTGTGTCTGTATTTCTGCTTTGTAAATAAGACCCTCTATACCACTTTTTAGATTCCACCTATACGCGTTAACATACAATATTTGCTTTTCTATTTCTGATTTCACTCTGTGGCAGTCTCCAGGTCCATCATATCTCTACAAACGGCACAGTTTCGCTCCTTTTAATAGCTGAGTGATATTCTATTGCGTATATCTACCGCATCTTCTTTATCCATTCCTCTGTTGATGGGCATTTAGGTTGCTTCCATGTCTTGGTTACTGTAAATAGTGCTGCAGTGAACATCGGGTACTTGTATCATTGGGAATTATGGTTTTCTCTGGGTTTATGACCAGTAGTGGGATTTTGAGGTCATATGGTAGTTCTATTTTTAGTTTTTTAAGGAGCCTCCATACTATTCTCCATAGTGGCTGTATCAATTTATATTCCTACCAACAAAACAACAGTTCCCTTTTCTCCTTATTCTCTCCAGCATTTATTGTTTGTAGTTTTTTTGACGATGGCCATTCTGACTATGGTTTTTCCTGTAGTCAAGTATGGATATGAGAGTTGGACCATAAAGAAGACTGAGTGCCAAAGAACTGATGCTTTCAAACTCTGGTGCTGGAGAAGACTCGTGAGAGTCCCTCAGACAACAAGGAGGTCAAGTCAGTCAATCCTAAAGGAAATCGGTGCTGAATATTCACTGGAAGGACTGATGCTGAAGCTGAAGCTCCAGTACTGTGGCCACCTGATGCAAAGAACTGACCCATTGGGAAAGACCCTGATGCTAGGAAGGATTGAGGGCAGGAGGAGAAGTGGGTGACAGAGGATTAGATGGTTGGATGGCATCATTGACTTGATGGACATGAGTTTGAGCAAGCTCTGGGATCTGGAGAAGGACAGGGAAGCCTGGGGTACTGCAGTTAATGGGGTCATGAAGAGTCAGGCACAAGTTAGTGACTGAGAACAACATTCTGACTGGTGTAAGGCGATACCTCATTATGGTTTTGATTTGCTTTTCTCTAATAATTAGCAATATTGAGCATCTTTTCATGTGTTTGATGGTCATCTGTATGTCTTCTTTGAAGAAATGTCTGTTTAGGTCTTCTGCCCAGTTTTTGACTGTGTTGTTTGTCTTCTTTATACTGACCTGCATGAGCTGTTTGGATGTTTTGGAGATTAATCCCTTGTCAGTTGCTTCATTTATAAATATTTTCTCCCATTCAGGGGGTTGGTTTTTCATCTTGTTTATGGTTTCCTTGCTATTGTTATTTCTTTTGACTGAGAGTATTTGAACAATGTGAATAGCAGACATTTCAAGATTTATTTATTTAGTCTTTTAGGACCAAAGGCACAAAGAATAGAATGTCCATCTTTTGGGTCCTTCGTTTGCAAAATCTGATTAAATTTAAATCAGGTTCTCTTGTTAGTGAGCAGAAGTCTGAGAATTCATAAGGAAAAATATTACTTTACAGTCATTAAGTTTTAGGTACAATATAACCAAATTATTATTAATTCCAAACCAACAAAGGTCAGATTAGTGTTAATGAGGTTGTTTTTATTTTTATTCATTTGGGAAATTGGGCCACTAATACCGACCTCAGATTTTTGTCTTGAGGGTTCAATTAGCCTGTGGGAAAGTCCCTTACTGTTAGACTGCCCTGTGTTCTTTATGGAAATCTTTGATGTAATTCTGAGATGTATGAATGGTCAAAGGCTGCACAGCGAAGTACAAGAGAGCCCAGTCTTCAGAGAAGATACTGGTGCCTGAATCCTGCCTCTCTCGTTAAGTGTTTGTGGTTTGGAACCTCTTTATTTCAGTTTTCAAAGTGTAGATGATAATAATTGTAACAGTAACTACCTCACCAGGTTCTTATGAGGACTAAATGAGCTTGAAATATTACGAAGAGCTTACAGGAAGTTTAGATAGAGAAGAATGTTTTAGATAGAGAAGTACCTGATTTTAGAGCAATCCCTGAATGGATGTTAGCTACTGTTAGTATGTGCTGTGTTGTGCTTAGTATATTTTACTGATTTAACAGAGGGAATTGCCCATTTGATAGCAAAACTCTGGGAAATGTTGAGATGATTTTCACACTTGGGGGCTTCATCAAAATCATCTGGAAGGCTTATTACAACTTCACCCTCAGAGTTTCTGATTCAATGGGTCTGGGTGGTGTTGAGGGGGGTGTGGTAAGAATTTGTTTTCCTAGCAAGAATTGGCATTTCTAGCAAGTTCCTGGCTCATGCTGGTGTTGTTGGTCAAGAGCATGTTTGTAAGCTTCTCAGGCAGCAGCGGGCACAAGAGCAAAGGAAGGCATGGTTGTCAGTGGGTCTTAGTCAACACGGCTGGAATTCAGACCCAGCTTTTGTGTCACACAGAGGAACAAGGGCATGTTTAGAGAGAACAATCATGAACTGGGGGGAAGGGATGACCCAGCCCAGTGGGCACCTCAGACTTCGGGGTAAGGATGTGAGATTCTAATAGCTATCAAACATAGTGAGCAGCTGAGTGAGCAGGTTGATGCATCAGTGCCTGAAATTGAGCACTGTCAGGGAAGGCAAAGTCTGACAAGTAACATATTTCTTAGTTATGTCTTCTCTTTGCATCTTCCCCCTGAAAACAGCATGCATCTTACAATTAAATGTAGGGATTTCTACCTTCTCAAAAAGTCTTAATGCATTGATAATGGCTTCTCAAAATGGCTTGCTCTTCTCTTAGAATCAAAAAAATAATAAAGGAAAATTCTTGGGACAAATTTAATACTTTAGATTTGATTTCATTAAAAAATAGTGTTTTGATTCCTTTTTATTTTCTTCCCTCCCTTTAATTTGATAACCATTCATTTGTGCCTTAGAGAATGGCACTACTTTTCTTAACAGTGGGTTTTCTATAGTGTGGGGCAGGAACGTCTCTCCAAAAGCTGCAAGGTTGAATTGACCCTGGCATTTCTTATTTGATACCATTTAAAGACACAAAAGTAACAAGATAAGGGAAGTTTGTACAACTCTAGAAAAATTACATAGGACTGAAGCGTGAAGCAGAAATATCATCATGTCTTTTCATATCAATATTAATGTTGAAAGGTTGAAAAGAATAAAGGCTTGTTGGGATTTCTGAATTGAATAAATATGGGAGGCAGAGAGGAAATATGTTTACGCCACTCTAAGTGTCATTTATACAAATGATCTCCTACACATGAGAAACGCTCTTAGATCAAATGATAGCATATTTACATAGGTATGTTTCCAAAGCTACTGGCAATATGTTTGATAAATATCTTTTAATAGTAAGGCACTTCAGATATCTGCTCTGAGTGGCACAGGGTCCCTCTGCATATTTTTCCTTCTTGCTCTTAATATCAGCTACCTCTAGAGTAACAGAAACAAACATTAATACACCAAGGGAAATAACAACCTATGACTTGGAGTCATTTACTGAATTTGATGACACAGATGCTGCCAAGAGATTATTTGAGCACGTGTTAGTAAATGATATACCACAGGACAAACATTCTTCTCTGTCTAAACTTGTGTCAAGCTTAAGTCTTCTTGCAACTTTCTTTGTGTAATGCTGCTCTTAATTCCTCTTCCTCCCATGCATTAGAAACAAGTAAACTATATGTATACTTTTCAGGCCAGTAGTAAAAATAGTATTGCTTTGTTTTTTGTTGGGGGATTTCTTTCAGGGTAATTAGAGGTTATAGAACTTGGTAAGAAAACTTTTTCAATGATGTTGGAATGACATTTGTGTTGTTGGCATTATCAAACAATGCAGAGGCCACCAAATGCTGTCTCTAGTGCCTTATTAACACTCCTGGAAATGACTTTGAAAACACAAAAGATTCTGTGTAAGCAAATGTGAAATGGCAATATAAAGTTGGCATGGAAGTTTTTTATAATTAAAATTTGGAAGGCTTTGCTGATGTTTCTACAATGTGTCCTGAGATTTCTTGCTAGATTTGCTGCTGTTTCTAAACTACATCCTGAGATTTTGTGGCAGTATTTCTCTAGTTGCAGGGCAAGTTGGGGTAACTCTGTCCTTGTTCTATCAGGGCAATAGTCAAACAATCAAGATACAAGTTCCTTTTCTAGATATGTCAGTTTATCAGATAGTAACTGTGCTCACCTGTTAATAGAAACCTACCTTCAGTGGCTTGAAAGTTTTTTTTTTTTTAATTTTTCATGTAACAATAGATCTGAAGTAGCTGGTCTCTGGTGCTAGATGAGTAGCTTAAGAAGTTCCTGGCCAAAGCCTCGGCAGTTCTTTCGTTCTTTCCCTCGTGGTCCCAAGATGGCTGCTGGAGCTTCAGCTATCATGTCTGCTTTCTAAAAAAAAGGAAGGAGGAGGGGGAGAAGTATGAAAAGGGATTTATCAGAAGCTCCACAGAAAGATTTTGCTTTTATTTCCTATCTTTTGCATTCATATCTTCAGAGGAAATAGGGAAATGGAGTTCTGCAGCTAGACATGTAACTCGGGGTTCTGCTACTAACGAAAAATTGGAAGACACTCTTTGACACACTGATGACTCCCAAAGTGGTCTCTGAGTTCTTAGGAAAACATGCAGGGTTCTCTCTATTGTGGCCCAATCTCCTCCCAGCACACTGTGCCTACTCCCATTATATCAGGTTTCTCTGACTTCATTCACATTATCCATTGTTTCAGTCTAGCAGCTCTGGAAGCAATTCCTAAGACAGGGTTTTTCGTGTAAGTGGTTTATTTGGGAGGAATAGCAGGGAAGTGAAATAGAAGTTGTTGTTATTAAGTTGCTAAGCCATGTCTGACTCTTTGCAACCCTATGGACTGCAGCACACCAGGCTTCCTTGTCCTTCACCATTTCCCAGAGTTTGCTCAAACTCATGTCCATTGAGTTGGTGATGCCATCCAACCATCTCATTCTCTGCCATCCCCTTCTCCTCCTGCTTTCCAGTCTTTCCAGCATCAGGGTCTTTTCCAATAAAACAGAAGGGAAAGCAGCGAATAAAAGTTCTGTTACCAAGTCAGCTACCACTACAGGCAACTGGAGATTGATTGCACAGGGAATACGTCCTCCAGTTAAAAAGGTAGAGAAGCTTCCACATTTATTCACAACTATTGTCAGCCATTGTTAAGGTCTAGTCTCTGGCTATTTAATCCCTTAACTGTTTGGGTCTGTCATAACTAGGCAGAATTGCCTTCCCTGACTCCTGAGAAAGCCCTCAAGCAAAAAGACTTAGATTCTGGTGGTGGAAAGTCATCCACTGGTAAGGTGTGAATGGGCACTTACAGCATCTACTCCACCCAGTCTACCTGTGAATGTCCTTTCCTTATTTCTGTTGGTCTGAGGATTTCATAACCCTATGAAGAGCTAACATCCTTGAATGGTTGGTTTTCTACCACTGCATGACAAATCTGTTATTATTGTTTAAGTAGCTAAGACATGCCTGACTCTTTGTGATCCCATGGACGGTAGCCCGCCAGCCTCCTCTGTCCATGGGATTTCCCAGGCAAGAATACTGGACTGGGTTGCTGTTTCTTTCTTCAGGGGGTCTTCCCAACCCAGGGATTGAACTAGCATTTCCTGCATTGGCTGGTGGATTCTTTATTGCTGAGCCACCAGGGAAGCCCACATGACAAATGACTATGGACTTAATGGCTTAAAAGTGTACTTACTTATTAGCTTATAGTTTTGTAAAAGCCTAGGTGGGCTCAGCAGTGACATGCTTCATCCTTCTTTAGCTTAGATCTATGACTTCCTCTTCTGTACCAGCTGGAGAAATAGTGGCAGAGTTCCCTGAGTAGAGTCCTCTGTGCTATCCAGTAGATTCTTATTAGTTGTCTGTTGATATTTTGTACATTGCTGTCATTTAGTCACTAGTGAAAAGTGAAAGTTGCTCGTGTCCAACTCTTTGTGACCCCATGGACTGTAGCATGCCAGGCATCTCAGTCCATGGAATTCTCCAGGCCAGAATACTGGAGTGAGTAACCATTCCCTTCTCCAGGGCATCTTCCTAACCCAGGGATCTAACCCAGGTCTCCCGCACTGCGGGAAGATTCTTTGCCATTTGAGCCATCAGGCAAGTCCCGTTTAGTTGCCAAGTCATGTCCAATTCTTCTGTGACCCCATGAACTGTAGCCCACCAGACTCCTCTGTTCATGGGATTTTACAAGCAAGAACTTTGGAGTGAGTTGCTGTTTCCTTCTCCAGGGGATCTTCCCAACTCAGGGATCAAACCCGTGTCTCCTGCATTGGCAGGTGGATTCTTTACCACTGAGCCTCCAGGGAAACCTATTTTATACATAGCAGTGTATATATGTCAATCCAAATTTCCCAGTTCATCCTATGTACATGTTCCTTTATCAGAAGATATAAAGCTCATTAGGACTTCCCTGGTGGCTCAGACGGTAAAGCGTCTATCTACAATGAGGGAGACCTGGGTTCGGTCCCTGGGTCGGGAAGATTCCCTGGAGAAGGAAATGGCAACCCACTCCAGTACTCTTGCCTGGAAAATCCCACGGACGGAGGAGCTTGGTGCAGGCTACTTTCCATGGGGTCGCAAAGAGTCAGGCACGACTGAGCGACTTCACTTTCACTTTCCTTTCATTGCTCTCATTACTCTGGAAGACAAATTTTAGAATCATGCAGTGAAGATTCAAATATGATTTTACACTGTTTAAGACTTAGAGAATTACCAATAGCCCCAGAATGAATGAAGTGGCTGGGCCAGAGTGAAAATGACACTCAGTTGTGTTTGTGTCTGGTGATGAAAATAAAATCAGAGGCTACAAAGAACAATATTTCATGGGAACCTGAAATGGTAGGTCCTGGAATCAAGGCAAATTGGATGCGGACAAGCAGGAGATGGTAAGAACAGACATCATTTCCCTAGGAATCTGGGGACTAAAATGGACAGGAATGGTGAAATATAATTCAGATGACCATTAGATCTGCTACTGTGGGCAAGGATCCTATAGAAGTGGAGTAGCCCTCATAATCAACAAGAGTCTGAAATACAGTACTTGGGCACAATCTCAAAAGTGACAGAATGATCTCAGTTCATTTCCAAGGCAAGCCATTCAGTATCACAGTAATCCAAGTCAATGCCCTGATGCCCAAGAGGCTGAACTCGATCAGTTCTATGAAAACCTAGAAGACTTCCTACACCTAAAAAAGAGATTCTATTCACCTTCGGTTATTGGAATGCAAAAGTAGGAAGTCAAGATACATCTGGAGTAACAGGCAAGTTTGGTTTTGGAGAACAAAGTGAAGAGGGCCAAGGGTAACTGAGTTCTGCCGAGAGAATGCACTAGTCGTAGCAAAAATACCCTTTTTCAACAACACGAGACAACGTTACACATGGACATCTCCAAACGATCAATACTGAAATCTAATTGATTACATTCTTTGCAGCCAAAGATGGAAAAACTGTAAACAGTCAGCAAAAACAAGACCTGGAGCTGACTGTGGTTCAGATCATCAGCTTCTCATAGCAAAATTCAGGCTTAAATTAAAGAAAACTGGTAAAAACAATAGGCCAGTCAGATACGACTTAAATCAAATCCTATATGGATTCACAGTAGAGGTAACGAATATCTATTCAAGGGACTAGATCTAATCAACAGTATGCCTGAAGATCTATGGACAGAGCTCCATAATATTTCATAGGAGGCAGCGAACAAAACCATCCTAAAGAAAATGAAGGAGGCAAAGTGGCTATCTGAGGAGGCTTTACAAACAGTGGAAGAATGAAGAGAGTAAAGAACAAGGGAGAGGGGGAAATGTAGATCCAGTCAAATGCAGAGTCTCAAAAAACAGCTAGAAGAGACAAGGAGGCCTTCTTCAATGAACAATGCTTAATAATAGAAGAAAACAACAAAAGGGGAAAGACTAGAGATCTCTTCAGGAAAATTGGAAACATCAATGGAGCATTCCGCCCAAAGATGGGCACAATAAAGGGTAAAAATGGTAGAGACCTAGTAGGTGCTGAAGAGATCAAGAAGAGATGGAAACAATACATGGAAGAACTATATGAAAAAAGATCTTAATGAACCAGATTACTATGATGACATGGTTATCACCCAGAGCCAGACATTCTGGAGTGTGAAGTCAACTGGGCCTTAAGAAGCACTGCTATTAATAAAGCTAGTGGATGTGATGAATTTCCAAAAGAACTACTCAAATCCCTAAAGGATGATACCATCAAGGTTTTGAATTCATTGTGTCAGCAAATCTGAAAGACCCAGCGTTTGCCACAGGACTGGAAAAGGTCAATCCTCATCCCAATTCCCAACAAGGATAGTACCAGAAAATGTGCTGACCATAAGACAATTGCATTCATCTCCCATTGCTAGTAATGTCATGCTTAAAATCTTGCAGGCTAGACTTCAATATTATGTGAACCAAGAACTTCCAGACGTCCAGGTTGGGTTTAGAAAAGGAAGAGGAACTAGAGATCAAATTGCCAGCATCAGTTGGATTATAGAGGAAGCAAAGGAATTTCAGAAAAATGTCTGGGTCTGTTTTATTTACTATGCTAAAGCCTTTGTGTGGGTCATGACAAACTGTGGAAAACTCTTAGATGGGAATACCAGGCCATCTTACCTGTATCCTGAGAAACTTGTATGTGAGTCAAGAAGAGACAGTTAGAACCCTGTATGGTACAACTGATTGATTCAAGATTGAGAAAGGAGTACGACCAGGCTGTCTGCTGTCACCCTGTTTGTTTAACCTGTATGCTGAGCACATCATGAGAAATGCCAGTCTGGATGAGTTACAAGTTGAAATCAACATAGGTGGGAGAAACATCAACAACCTCAGATATGTGGATGATACCACTCTAATGGCAGAAAGCGAACAGAAACTAAAGAGCCTCTTGATGAGGGAGAAGGAGGAGAGTGAAAGAGCTGGCTTAAGACTCAGTATTAAAAACAAACAAACAAACAAACAAAAAAAACCCAAGATCATGGCATCCTGCTCCATTACTTCATAGCAAAAAGACTGGGAAAAGGTAAAAGCAGTGACAGATTTCTCTTCTTGGGCTCCAGACTCACTGCGGATGCTGACTGCAGCCATGAGATCAGGAAACAATTGTTCTTGGAAGAAAAGCTTTGACAAACTAGGCAGTGTGTTGAAAAGCAGAGACATTACTCTGCCTACAAAGGTTCATCTAGTCAAGGCTGTGGTCTTCCCAGCGGTCACATACAGTTGTGAGAGTTGGACTGAAAAGAAGGCAGACTGCCAAAGGATTGATGCCTTTGAACTGTGGTGCTGGAGAAGACTTCTGAAAGTCCCTTGGACAGCAAGGAGATCAAACCAGTCAATCTTAAGGGAGATAAACCCTGAATATTCACTGGAAGGACTGAAGCTGAGGCTCCAGTATTTTGGTTATCTGATGTGAACAGATGACTCATTGGAAAAGCCCCTAATGCTGGGAAAGATTGAGGGCAGGAGAAGAGGGTGTCAGAGGATGAGGTGGCTGGACAGCATCACCAATGCAATGAACATGAACTTGGGCAAACCCCGGGAGATGGTGGGGACAGGGAGGCCTGATGTGCTACAGTCCACAGGTTGCAGAGAGTTGGACACAACTGGGCAACTGAAGAACAACAACAGCAAGACTTAGAGCAAATTGCTAACCTAATTTTAATTTTCTTTGAATTGTTAAATTTCTTTGCTGGGTTGTTTTAAAATTTAAAGGAGATGTTGATATTATATATAAGCAACCTAATGTAGCATTTGACACTTCACAGAGAGACCCTCTCTAAATGGTGATTTTTCTTTTTCTATGTTTATCTGTTTACTCTTCACCATAAGCCTACAGACAGTGTGGATTATATTTTATGCCTATTTGTGTTCTATAGCTTTAGCATAGTCTTGTATTCCTTCATGGATTTCAATATTTGTTGAAGGAATGAGTACATTATCTTCTTGTCTATTTCCTTATCTAACAAATGAAAACATAAGTACACTTCTTCTACTTTTAGAATTGGTTGTTAAGAACATATAAGGTAGTTGATATGAGTGTACTTCGCTTAATGCATCAATGGCTTGTGGTGGGGTTAATGTACTCAATTGTTAAAAGGGCAGAGGAGTGAGTAGGCAACTTGGTTTGTTGATGATTCTCATGCAGCCATTAGTTTTAATTACATGTCCAGTTGTGGGAGCTGGTTCTAAGCCTCTCACTTGCTATAACTGATTTTGCCAATAAGGATACGTTTTTTTGCAGGCAAACCACATGATACGTAAACTCATGCATTTTCAACTGATCAAAAATTCCTGGGGGTATAAGATGCAACAGAACATAGAATAAAAAGAATGGGCTTACACAATGAAGGAATAAAGGCATTAGTTTTTTTTTTTTTCTCATGAGTGAAGGATTAAAATCAAAACAAGTTAGGAGCTTAATTTCCTATTAAGAGATAGAGAAGACCATATATGGGAATTAGGCTACAGTAACACACTGACAGGTTAGACACTTTCATTTGAGAGAGATTTGACTAAGATGAAAGCTGGTGAAAGTAGTTACTGCATAAATTGGTATCCATAGGCAATGGCACCCGACTCCAGTGCTCTTGCCTGGAAAATTCCATGGGCGGAGGAGCCTGGTAGGCTGTAGTCCATGGGGTGGCGAAGAGTCGGACACGACTGAGCGACTTCATTTTCACTTTTCACTTTCATGCATTGGAGAAGGAAATGGCAACCCACTCCAGTGTTCTTGGCTGGAGAATCGCAGGGACAGAGGAGCCTGGTGGGCTGCCATCTATGGGGTTGCACAGAGTTGGACATGACTGAAGTGACTTAGCAGCAGCAAGCCTAACTGGTTCAATGGTTTTGACTATACTGTTGGATTAATTCGGTCAAACAGCTTGTCAATTAGATTCATTTTAATGATTTACTTCATTAAAATAATTCTCTATTAATTGGTTTTATCATCAATGGTAAGACATTATTAAGTCAACTCTTCAGTTAAGACTAAATGGTGGAAAGAGTTTTGTGTGCTCATTTAGCCCAGGACTTTATTGTTGAAAAGCATCATCATTAGCTCATTCTCTGTTAAAATATTTTTCCAGTTGTCAGTGGATGGGTTTCACAATTTGTCTGGAAAATTCAGGCATACTTTCTGCTTTCCTAGGCAGCAGCACAGATGCATACTAAGGTGGTTTAGTGATTTGTGAGATTATTTCTAAACAGAAATTCTGAAGGCAGTGTGATGGGCTTGTCAGATTTTAATGCTGTCCTGAGTTTATTTGTCTCATGAGGAGTTGAGACATTCACATTGTAGGTTGTTGGAGGGACATGCAATAGATACTGTTCTGCCAAGCACAACATTTTAAGCACCATAATCGTGAAAGGTATTTTGGAATGAAAAATACTCAGCTGTTCGGGAATACTGTTTTTTTTTTTTCTTTTCAAAATTAAAAAAAAAAGTGAACAAGTGTTTTTTGAAACCCACAGGATGAATATTTTACCAGAGGGAAGCTTGTGGAGAATAACTGTGTCTTGTTCCCTCATGTTTAAAGAATGAGAAAAGAACTTTTCAAAAAGTAATAGAAAATACTTTTCATGAAGAAAATTTTCCTGTTTTTGTTCCTCTGAAATTTTAGCTTTTCAGTTCTAACTGGGATTCCAGCCATTTGGAGTTAATGTCTTAAATTCTTGTTGAGTGATATGTCCCCATTCACCAGTAAGGGATGTGAAAGTAGCTCATCCCACACATTCAAGAAAACTATTTTTTCCTTCACTGCATTTTGTGTTCAGTAGTTGGATCAGAATTTTTTTCAAAGTGGTGAAAGTCTCTCAGTCGTGTCTGACTCTCAGCGACCCCATAGACTGTCCATGGAACTCTCCAGGCCAGAATACTGGAATGGGCAGCCCCTTCTCCAGGGCATCTTCCCAACCCAGGGATCGAACTCAGGTCTCCTTCATTGCATGTGGGTTCTTTACCAGCTGAGCCACCAGGGAAGCCCAAGAATATTGGAATGGGTAGCTTATCCCTTCTCCATCGGATCTTCCTGACTCAGGAATTGAACCAGGGTCTCCTGCATTGCAGGCGGATTCTGTACCAGCTGAGTTCAGTTGTTCAGTAGTTGGATGAGAAGTTTTTTTCAAAGTAAAGTGTTGATAAAAGTGTATGTTTAATTTATTCTCAGTTAAATTTTATAGAAGAGGGGAGAATTTGTAATGGTAAAGTATAATCTATTAATTTATGTTCTCCTTTCTTTTTTAATTGTGTAGGGTGGGTGAGACCAGCTAATGATTATGTTTCTTAGGTCATGGTGCATCATTATCATCAATCTATGTAAACGTGTCTTTATTTTTTTAAATTGATTAATTTAATTCTATTTCTGCCCTCAGATGCATCCATCTTTGTCCACAAACCTCTAGCATGTTGCATTGCCTGTGTGTGCTTTTAAACACTAGTGTTGGTTTTTGTGTGCATGTTTTAATGTGCACAGTTATATATTGTCTATAATTATATTGCTATATAAAGTTTCATTATATCTCACTCAGCATTAATATTGAACTCCATCCATGGTGCTTTATGTTACTTCTGAAAACCACATACTTTTCCATTGTGCACATGTACTCTATTTCACTTTTTATTCCAAATTAATGGACTTTCTTTCAACTCTTTCCTACTGCAAACAATGCTGCATTGAATGTTCTCATACATGGACCTGTGCATTTTTCCCACAAAATAGCCAAAATATAAACTCTCTCCATTCCTACTTAATATTTTGCTGGAAGTAAATTTATTTTTTAAATTAGTGATTTATTTGGCTGTCTTTTTTTTTTTTTTCCTTACATTGGAATTTTAGTTTGCAGCCCTGAGTTGTGCTGTTTGCTCTTTCCCTGCACTCTGTCTTTGTTACCTAGCAGTTTTTCAGATAGCTCCAGGTGTACTCTGAGCTTTCTCCACACTCTGATAATTGGTATCACTGAGCTATGGACATGGGACTGAGGTCCTGGTTGGAAAGTTAATTTTTCTCCCTTCTCTTTCTTGAGTGTTCAGGCATCCTTAGGCAGCAGTCTCAGTTTATATCATCTCAGCTTTCTTTCATAAGGACAGCTCCACTCCAGTTCTGGCTTTAAGCAGTCAGCCTGACTTAGATTCTTTTCTCATCTTGAGTACTTTGGCTCCCCATTATTTAATCATACTGATTCTTCCTGGCTGCATAGCATCCTTGTTACATAGCATCTCTACCAAAAGTAGACAGTTATGAATTTTTAAACCTTTTCTTTTATCTAAATCATTTTTGCTTGGGCACTTGACATGCCATTAAAAATACACACATATTGCTGGCCCTTGAAGCTCTGGTTCTTCCTTTAAGTTTTTGTTTTTTTACAAGTTGAAGTTTTTCTTTTTAGATACTTTTAGTTCAAATGACACGGAGTTCAGAATTGGGTTGAAAGGTCCTGAAAATATGTCTAATTCATATTCTTTGCTACTGCAAAAACAGTCTTTGTTCTTTGCACAAGTCTTCAGAGAGTAACAGCCCATCTATAAGGCAGATATCAGATTTGTTCACTGCTTTAGCCTGACAGGATGTAGCTTGAAGTTCTAATTAAATGACTTTTCAAATTCAAGAAATAGAAATGTACATGTGACTCTTTAGTTTTAAATCAGGAAAGACTGAAGGCAAAAGGAGAAGGAGGCGACAGAGGATGAGATGGTTAGATAGCATCATTGACTCAGTGGACATGAATTTCAGCAAACTCCAGGAGATAGTGGAGGACAAAGGAGTCTGGTGTGTTACAGTCCATGAGGTCCTTAAGAGTCGGACACGACTTAGTGAGCAAGCAACAGTAACATCCTTCACTTCCTGTATTGAGTACATCAATAAGGTTTCATTAGCTTCGCTGCCTAATAAAGCTCTTGAATCCTTCATTTATCTTTGTATTCACTTCTAATGATGCCATCGTCACAGCCGTAGTTTCTTACCTGGTTTTCTTGACTGGTCTCCATACATTCACTCTGGCCTTCTTCCAATTAGTATTTCACACCTTTATGATTTCTTTGAACTGCAAAACTGACCATTTTCTGCATAAAAAATTCTTTAATGATTCCTCACTGCTCAGAGGCTGGTTTCTGCATACATCTTCAGGCTTCAACTTACATGTATGCACTGAAACTACACAGATATCCCCAACCCCCAGTTTTGTCATGGAGTGTTTGTACACATAATTTTATACACGTGAAAGTTCTTTTGTTGGTATTGTGGTGTATTAAAAATGTGTAGTTTAAATTCCTTGCCACTCCTCCCATTGAGAGGTGGTGTTCATTTTCCTTCTGTTGCATCTGGGCTGGACTATAATTACTTTGACCAAGGAAGTACAGTGGAGGTGATGTTGTATAGCTCTGGCACTAAACTTTAAGAGGGCTGATTGCTTCCACTTAGTCTCTTAGAGCCTGAGCTGCCACTTTACAAGTTTGACTATCTGTCTGGAGAGAGAATATAGAAGAGAGGCTGGAGAAGGGGCCCAGGTAAGCCCAGTTTTCACAGGCACATCCCTGCCTAGAAGCCAGCCATGTGAATGAAGCCATCTTGGACCCTCCAGCCCAGCTGCCGGCTGAATATCATGGGATAACCCCACATGATGCCACATGGAGCAGGAAATTGTTCAGTTAAAATCCTGACCCATAAAATTTTAAGAAATAACAATAAACTGTTGCTATAAGCTATTAAGCTTTTTTGTTGTTGATAAATAACTAGAAAAGCCATCTTTCCCTGACAACCTTGATAACCCATGTATCCATGTTATGTTTCCTAATGTCAGCTCAAACATCTCATCCTTGGAGAAACTAATTCCTGCTATTATTTATACTCTCATGAGAACAGGCTCCTCTCCCTTGTAGTATTTGCTGCAGTTGAATTTTGTATTAGGTTGATGAAAATATGATTAATAGTGGTGTTTATGAGAAGGGCAGGGATTGTGTCATTTTAATTGTTTATCTTTGTGCATCTAGCCTCCTAACTCTGTCTGGCACACAGTTTTGTTCAATAATGGATTGCTGAATGATTGATTAAATGAATGAATGAATCCAAGATCTATAGGTGTGGCTGGGAGTGATTCAGCGCAAGTAAACTCACAGCATTTCTTGTCAGGCAGGAAGAATAGGGTGATTATAGATTCCATTTTCCTTTAAGTGGGATAGCTACTGAAAATTAGCCCATTCCGAAGTGTTTTATTGACTCAAGTGGAGCAAACATCTTCCCATAAACTATAGTGTTTAGTTTTAGAGGTATTTTGGAGTGATGCGGAGAAACTTGCATCTTTCTAAAAATCATTGGCCAGATTTTAAAACTGAATTGATTTATTGAGCAATTTAGTTAAATTGTCAGTTAGTGCCAAAGTTCCGATTGGTTTGTTCTATTTCCTAAAAACATGAGTCAAATTCATTTGTGGTTGAATAAAATAAAAAAGTATGTTAAATAGTATATATATTTATCACATTTACATTTTATGCAAGAGAACATGCATTCTGAATCATGAAAGCAGGCAGCAACTTTCGTATGAAAGTTGGCATCTGAAATGATTTCTTTCCAGGAAACTTTGAAATTTATGAGGAAGTCAAAGTCATATGAGTGAATTTTCTGTCAGTTCGTAAAATATTTATGGGTGGAATGACTCCAAAGTGCTATGTCTGACACTTTTTAAGTTTCCTTCAATCACAAACAACCAAATTAATTAACAAAGGTTTTAAAAGATATCTGTACTATGTTCTCCAACTTCCCAGGTGGTACAGTGGTAAAGAATCCATCTGCCAACGCAGGATACTCAAGAGACACTGGTTCGATCCTGGGTCAGGCAGATCCCCTAGAGGCAACCCACTTCAGTATTCTTGCCATGGAAGATTTCATGGACAGAGGAGCCTGGCAGGCTACAGTCCATGGGGTCACAAAGAGTCAGACATGACTGAGCATGCATTACACACACACACACACACACACACACACACACATCATGTTCTAGAACATGTTAAGCATAGTATGACAATGTCTTCCACCTCCAGATTGGCTCAGCTTTATAGATACAGAAGACTTTCCCCTGCAGGCTTCGCGCCTGTCCATACCCCTCACACCTGATATATAAGGGCAGAGACCTTATTTATTTCTCATCCATATGACCTCAACACCTAGCACAATGAAATTCATGGATAATTAATAAAAATTTTGTTAATTGCTCTAAATTGTCCCCAATAGGAAAAGCAAAGTCAATCAAGGTGTCTATCTGCATAGAGATGTGTCATGATGAAAACCATGCTTAGTTTGGGGAGAAGGTGACAGGATTGTCAGAAGAACTTTGAGAAGTCATCTCAGAGACTATTGAGGTGCTTGCCTCCTAACCTTGTCAACAAAAGGGAAGCTGAGAGATGCAGCCTAGAAGGTGTTTATTTGTAATCTGTACACTACCAGATAATTTCTTTTTAATCCTGTCAGTATAAATGAGAAGAAAATATTACATGCTAAAACTGTTTCCTTAAAAAAAAAAAGTGCTACATATGTGTCCTTGATGTCATATGAACATATATTTGTTATCTTGCTAAAAATTAGTGTTACCTTTACTTCTTATTTATGAATATGATCAGTTTTTCTTGGTCCTCTCTTTCCCATAAATCACCATATCAAAACAAAATGAAGAGACTATGGAGAACTTCAATGTCACCTTAGAAATAAAGGTAAATTTCTGTTTTGATAAATTTCAAGGCAACATTGAACAGGCCACTTACTAGCAGTGGTTCTTATTCATGGACAAATTGCTGTTCATTTTATCATTCACTTATGAACTTGTGAAATGACATGTAATTTTAACAGAATTCTATGTACTTTTCATAATAGAGGACTCCCAATAGGATAGTCCAGTATGCCTATATGCCTCAGGCTGGTCCGTCACACAGTATCCTGGAAATGATAAGAACCTTACGCTACACCTTATGCTGTGATATTTAAGCTGTCTACTAAGCTGTAAGCCTAGGCAACCAAACAACCATGTTATCTACAAACAATGAGTGAATTTAAAGTTAATAATATTTTTAAAAATGAGAAATGCATTTTACTCAACATTTTCTCTTGTGGCACTTAACTCAGCTTGTTATATAAAAGTAACAATTTTTATAGCAAGGGTTTTCAAGTTCTGGTTCCTAATCAGCAGTATCAGCATTGCCTGGGAACATGCTAGAAATTAAAATTCTTGGACCTTACCCCAGAACTACTGAGTAGGAAACTCTGGGGCTGGGAACAGCATTCTGTATTTTAACCAACCGTCTGATGTAATTCTGCAGCCTATTTTAGTTTGAGAGCCTCTGGCCTGCAGAATTTGGTGCCATTGCACATTTAACAGAAAAAATAAATGTAGAAAGAACAGTCCAATTGAAAAAGTATCTAGATGAATATATTTGAGCTTTTTATTTATATTTTGTTGCTATTATTTTTATAGTAAAAGTCACCTTAATATGCATTTCCATAATAAAGTTGTCCTAATAGTCCATCAATTCATCATGGGAAACTAGTAAGTTAAAGTGTTAAAATGCTAAATACATAAAGTACATGAAATACTACTTTTGTGTTAAAAATAGGTGAAAAATGACATCTTATTCACTGATGCTGAGCAATAAAGACAGTTCATCTTATAATTAAGCTTGCCAGTATTTAAAGATAATTAAACTCAATGCTTAAAATTCTCCAATTACTGGACATAGAACCAAATGGCTCAGTGAATTTCCAAATGTACAGCTGAACAGTTCATTAGTTTATCTGAGTTTTCTTCCCTATTCTTTAGTGCATTTTACTGCCCTGATGCCTCTAGCGTCAGACTTGCTACATTCCATGTGGGTTGGTTTTCTAGTAACGTGTCCTGTGACCCACACTTATATCCGTTTGTCCTTACTAATATTCACTGTGGCAAATCTCTGTTAGTTGAAGGAAAAATTTCATAGGATCAAGTTAATTTCTGCTAATTGCCATTGGAAATAGATGCTTATTAGTACCTGCTGCTGCTGCTAAGTCGCTTCAGTCGTGTCCAACGCTGTGCGACCCAATGGACTGCAGCCTCCCAGATTCCTCCGTCCATGGGATTTTCCAGGCAATAGTACTGGAGTGGGTCGCCAGTGCCTTCTCTGTTTTCCACTTGGATGTATCCCAAAATTAACCTACTGGCACCTGACCTCACAAACATGCTCTCTAGATAGCTCTTCATCTCCTGGGATTTTCTCACAGTTAATGGTGTAATAACAGCATCCTTTCAACCATGCGAAACAGGCCTGGAAGCATCCTAGAAAATGCCTTATCTTTGTCCTCATCCCTTATGCCTGACACTTTGCAGCTCCATGGACTGTAGCCTGCCAGGCCTCTCCGTCCATGAGATTCTCCAGGCAAGAACACTGCAGTGGGCCGCCGTGCCCTCTTCCAGGGGATCCTCCCATCCCAGGGATCAAACCCACATCTCCTACATCTCCTGCATGGGCAGGTGGATTCCTACCACTAGCACCACCTGGGAAGCCCCCTCATCCCCTCTGAATCATCTCCAAAAGCCACTTCGTAATTCTTTCCCATTCCCCCTCTTCCTCCCTCTCCATTCTGTCACCGTCTTTGATCAGGTGGTCATCATCCGGCTTGTGCAGCGTTGCAGCCTTCCCTTGGTCGTTTACTATCTTTGTTTCTTGTCTCTGAAACTTGTCATCCATCCTCCATGAAGAGGCCGAGATGAATTTCTAAAGCATAGAGAGACAGGGGCGTTGCTTAGTTGCTCAGTCGTATCTGACTCTTTGCGACCCTTTTGGACTGTAGCCCACCAGACTTCTACAGGTACACCAGACGGCTGGCTCCAATCAAACCTGCCGTCCAGATTCTCCATCCAGATGTCTCTCATGGGCCATTACTTGCCCCACTGCCTAGAATGCCCCTCCCTTACCCATTTCAGGTCTTTGCTCAAATTATGCTTTCTCACTGAGCATTTTTCCAGCTATTCTCTGTGAAATTGTGAGCATATCCCCTCTTTGGTCCAAGTATTTCCCCTACTTTTTTTTTCTCCTTTATAGCACTCCTCACCATCCTGGGAATATTTGCTTATTTATGTCTGTCTCCATATGACTGGAACATAAGCTCCATCATTTTCATGTGTTATTTCCACCAGAGATTTCCATCTATTATTTTGCTGCTAAATCATCATTCCTAGAATAGTGTTTGGCTTGTGCACACATAGTTAATGGTTAATAAATATTTGTTGAGTGTATGAGCAAGTGACTGAAAGATGAAAATGAGGAGAATTTTTACAAAGGTAGGAAATAAACAAAGGACCTGCGGTAGAAGAGACGTACCACTTACGAATAATGAACATGAGGTCAGTACCTACTAGTTTTCAACTGAAAGCAACTGAAATAGTATGAAGAGGCAGAGAGATTTTTTTCAAAGACTATGGGGCACAGATATTTTGAGTCATTCAGAACTTTTATTTCTTTAAATCGTGTTGTATAGGTAACTAGTCATTTTTTTTTGTACATTTCTGCCATCATATGCTGGTTTAGTTCTGGGCTGAGTATTGAAGGGTCAGCAATGGCCTCTTTTGCTGGGGACTTTCTTGGACACGTGTCCAGAACTCACTCTCATAAAGGATCATACCCAGTATATGGAAAATGTGGCCAGTTAAACCACTCATGTGGCTTTACAAGAAATTATGGTAAAAATACATAGCATAAGGTACCACCTTTATCATTTTAAGTATACAGATCAGTAGTGTGAATTGTATGCATATTGCTGTAAAACAGTTCTCCAAGACTTTTTCATCTTGCAAATTTGTAACTTTCTAACCATTAAACCACTTCCCTTGCGCTGCTTCCCCCATCCTGTTAATGCCATGCTACTTTCTATGTACATTTGCCTTTATATACCTCTTAGAATAGTCATACAGTGTTTGCCTTTTTGTGACTGGCTTATCTCACTTAGCATCATGTCCTCAAAGTTCATCCATCTTGTAGTGTGTGACAAGATTTCTTTCCTTTTTTAAGGATGGATAATATTCCATTGCATGTGTATATCATGTTTGGTTTATCAGTTCCATCTGTTGCTGGACTTTTGAGTTGCTTCCACCTCTTTGCTATTGTGACTAGTACTGCTGTGGACATGAAGTCCACATATCTTTTAAGTATATATTCTAAAATGGGATTGCTGATCCCACTGCTGGGCATACACACCAAGGAAACCAGAATTGAAAGAGACACATGTACCCCAATGTTCATCGCAGCACTGTCTATAATAGCCAGGACATGGAAACAACCTAGATGTCCATCAGCAGATGAATGGATAAGAAAGCTGTGGTACATATACACAATGGAGTATTACTCAGCTGTTAAAAAGAATACATTTGAATCAGTTCTGAGGAGATGGATGAAACTGGAGCCGATTATACAGAGTGAAGTAAGCCAGAAAGAAAAACACCAATACAGTATACTAACACATATATATGGAATTTAGGAAGATGGCAATGACGACCCTGTATGCAAGACAGCAAAAAAGATGTGTATAACGGACTTTTGGACTCAGAGGGAGAGGGAGAGGGTGGGATGATTTGGGAGAATGGCATTGTAACACGTATACTATCATGTAAGAATCGAATCTCCAGTCTATGTCCGACACAGGATACAGCATTCTTGGGGCTGGTGCACGGTGATGACCCAGAGAGATGTTATGGGAGGGAGGTGGGAGGGGGGTTCATGTTTGGGAACGCATGTACACCCGTGGTGGATTCATGTCAATGTATGGCAAAACCAATATAGTATTGTAAAGTAAAATAAAGTAAAAAAAAAAATAAATAAAGAAACCTTCATACTGCAAAAAAAAAAAGAAAAAGAATATCAAGGTAATTGAATTAAAAAATATGATTCTGATTCCAAATATTCCTTAACAGGAAGAAAATAGGGAGGAGGAAAGATACCTCCTCTCTTTGTTTTTTTTTTTTAAAAATAAATTTATTTATTTTAATAGGAAATTAATTACTTTACAATATTGTATTGGTTTTGACATACATCAACATGTATCCACCACAGGTATACATGTGTTCCCTACACTGAAACCAAGCACCACCCAAGGGCCAGCAAGTTCCAGAGCAAATTCTTTGTTTTTAATATATATATATATCTATTTAGAGCTAAGGAATTGACTATTGTTTGAGGAAAATTTATTGGATAATGACATATCACAAGGTAAAATTAATTCCTATTAAGCAACTTAGTTCTTTTAAAATCTCTGCCTTCTTTTTACCAAATAAATACATAGATGCAAAAAAAATAAATAAATAAAATGGGATTGCTGGATCATATGGAATTTTATTTAAAAATTTTTTTGAGGAACCTCATGTTTATTGTATCTGTTGCGTGGTTTTAGAAAACAATCAGCAGTGCACAAGGGTTTCGGACTTTGTATCTCCTCACCAACACTTGTTATTTTCTCTTATTTTTGATAGTAGCCATCCTGATGGGTGGAGAATGATATCTCATTGTGTTTTTTAATTTAATTAAATTAGTTTACTTTTGGCCGTGCTGAGTTTTCATTGCTGCGTGGACTTTTTGCTAGTTGTGGCAAGCGAGAGCTACTCTAGCTGCGGTGTGCCGGCTCCTCATTGTGGCGGCCTCTTCCGCTGTACAGCATGGGCTCTAGGGTCCTTAGTCTGCAGTAGCTGCAGCGCTTGGGCTCAGTAGTTGTGGCTCCTGGGCTCTAGAGCACGGGCTCAGTAGTTGTGGAGCATGGGCTTAGTTGCTCCACGGAATGTGGGATCTTCCCAGATCAGAGATCAAGCCCACATCTCCTGCACTGGCAGGCAAATTCTTTACTGATGAGCCACCGGGGAAGCAGTCTAGTTATGTGTGTGTGTGTTTTAATAGATATACTTTTACTTATTTTATTTTTGGCTGTGCTGGGTCTTCCTTCCTGCAGGGGCTTTTCTCTAGTTGCGGTGCTGAGGTTTCTCACTGCGGTGGCTTCTCTTGTTGCAGAGCATGGGTTCCAGGGCGCTTAGGCTTCAGTAGTTGTGGCACGTGGGCTCAGCCACTCCAAGTCATGTGGCATCTTTCCAGATCAGGGATCTAACCCGTGTCTCCTGCGTTGGCAGGCAGACTTCACCCCTGAGCCACCAGCGAAGCCTCTCATCGTGGTTTTGATTTGCATTTCTCTGATGACTAGTGATGTTGAATATCTTTTCATAAGCATATTGGCCATTTGTATATTATCTTTTTGGACATGTCTACTGAAGTCCTTTGCCTCTTTTTAAAATTAGGTTGTTCGATGTTTTGTTGTTGAGTTGTAGGAGTTATTTACATTTTCTCTATATTAACCTTTTTCCGCTATATGACTTGTAAGTATTTTCTACAGTTCATAGGTTGTCTTCTCACTGTGTTGGTTGTGTCTTTTGATGCACACAAATCTTTAAGTCTGATGTAGTCTCATTTGTCTCTTTTAGCTCTTATTGTCTGCTTTCTGTGTCATATCCAAGATATCACTGCCAAGTCCAGTGTCATGAAGATTTTCCCTTACATTTTCTTTTGATTGCTCATGCCGTTTTACTTAGGAGCTAAATCATCACCCTCAGTGATTTTTTTTTTTTTCTGGAAGGTGTGATTTTAACCACAAATTGTGACACTGAATGAAATGAAAGAAAACAGTTATCTAAAGCATTAGTCTGAAGAGTGACAGAGCTCTAAAATATTCCCGTTGTTGAAAAACATAACATGAATGTGTGATTTCAGGCGCTTTACAGTGAAAGGCATAATCTTTTAAAATTTACCATTTGTTGAACATATCTTTTAAAACTAGGAATCAACTTTAAGATAGTATATGTTTTAAGCAAGGAAGACAGACTTTATTTTTTACTGAAATATAAGGCATCTCTTATTTATAAAATACCTGTCTTTGAGACTTTTTAAAATTTTATTCTGGGCATGTTACAATTGCTGGAATTTCTGTATTTGGAATATAGTGCAATTGAAAAGACACAATCAGTGATCTCAGAACTAGCAGTTTCCCAGAAAAAAGATGGGCTGTTTGGCAAGGAAGAGATGGCATTTCAGAGTTTAACATTTACCCATGAATCCTGGAAAGAGCAACAAACTGTCAGCTGAAGAGCTTTAGATTTAACAAATGTGACTTTGTACTCTGTCCCTCTCCAAGCAAAAATGTAGGTTCCAGTGTCCAAAGAATTGGCTTATAAGAAGCTATTTCCAGAATAAAATGAAAGATGAGTCATTTAATTCTGAAATATGATGAGAAGAGACGGCAGTGGTTTTCTAAAATGGGTCCTCTTGAATTCTGTGAAACACGCCTACAGTAAATGGCTAACACACCCTCCCCCACCCCCAAATACAGAAACCAAGGATGTGACTTTTATAATTTGCTCTAAAATGATGTCTCTTTATACTGTGGAAGAATGATTTAAACCTCATTGACAATGAATAATAGGCAGCTAGAGCAACATTTAGTAATATTTGAATAACAACAAAAAAAAAATACAAAAAAGGTAAAAGATAACTCCCAGGGAATTTTAATATACATTTTGTTGTTGTTCAGTTGCTCAGTTGTGTCCTCTTTGCGACCCCATGGATGGCAGCACACCAGGCTTCCCTGTCCTTCACCATCTCCCGGAGTTTACTCAAACTCATCTCCACTGAGTCAGTGATGCTATCCAACCATCTCATCCTCTGTTGTTCCCGTCTCCTCCTGTTTTCAATCTTTCCTAGCATCAGGGTCTTTTCTAATGACTTGACTCTTTGCATTAGGTGGCCAAAATATTGGAGCTTCAGTTTCAGCTTCAGTCCTTCCAATGAGTATTCAGGGTTGATTTCCTTTAGGACTGACTGGTTTGATCTCCTTGGTGTCCAAGGACTCTCAAGAGTCTTCTCCAACACCACAGTTCAAGGCATCAGTTCTTCGGTGCTTTAGCCTTTTTTATTTTCCAGCTCTCACATCCGTACATGGCTGCGAAAAAAAATCATAGCTTTGACTAGATGGACTTTTTTGGCAAAGTAATGTCTCTGCTTTTTAATACATTGTCTAGGTTTGTCATTGCTTTTCTTCCAAGGGGCAAGTGTCTTTTAATTTCATGGCTGCAGCACCATCCACAGTGATTTTAGAGCCGAAGGAAATAAAGTCTGTCACTGTTTCCATTGTTTCCCCATCTATTTGCCATGATGTGATGGGACTGGATGCCATGAACTTAGTTTTTTGAATGTTGAGTTTTAAGCCAGCTTTTTCACTCTCCTCTTTCATCTTCATTAAGAGGTTCTTTAGTTTCTCTTCACTTTCTGCCATAAGGGTGCATATCTGCATATCTGATGTTATTGATATTTCTCCCAGCAATCTTGATTCCCATTGTGCTTCATCCAGCTCAGCATTTCTCATGATGCTCTCTGCATGTAAGTTAAATAAGCAGGGTGACAATATACAGCCTTGATGTACTCCTTTCCCAACTTGGAACCAGTCCGTTGTTCCATGTCTGATTCTAACTGTTGTTTCTTGACCTGCATACAGGTTTCTCAAGAGGCAGGTCAGGTGGTCTGGTATTCCCATCTCTTTCAGAACTTTCCACAGTTTGTTGTGATCCACATAGTCAAAGGCTTTAGTGTAGTCAATGAAGTAGAAGTAGATGTTTTACTAGAACTTTCTTGCTTTTTCTACGATCTGACAAATATTGGCAATTTTATCTCTGGTTCCTCTGCTTTTCTAAATCCAGTTTGTGTGTCTGGAAGTTCTCAGTTCAGATACTGTGGAAGCCTATCTTGAAGGATTTTGAGCATTACTTTGCTAGCATGTGAAATGAATGCAGTTGTATAGTAGTTAGAACATTTTTTGGCATTGCCCTTCTTTGGGACTGTAATGAAAACTAGACCTCCCATCTCAGTTTACTAGGAAGGAAGGAAGTTAAGATTTTTCAGAATTGACTGGTGGCAGGAGTAGGATAAAAGGCCAGGTAAAGAGCTGATGAGGACAAAGGCGATGCTGAAAGTTACCTGTGATTTTCTTCAGTTCAGTTCAGTAGCTCAGTTGCATCCGCCTCTTTGCGACCCCATGAACCGCAGCATGCCAGGCCTCCCTGTCCATCACCAACTCCTTGAGTCTACCCAAACTCATGTCCATTGAGTTGGTGATGCCATCCAGCCGTCTCATCCTCTGTCGTCCCCTTCTCCTCCTGCCCTCAATCCTTGCCAGCATCAGGGTCTTTTTAAATGAGTCAACTTTTCGCATCAGGTGGCCAAAGTATTGGAGTTTCAGTTTCAACATCAGTCCTTCCAGTGAACACCCAGGACTGATCTCCCTTAGGATGGACTGGTTAGACCTCCTTGCAGTCCAAGGGACTCTCAAGAGTCTTCTCCAACACCACAGTTCAAAAGCATCAATTTTTTGGCACTCAGCTTTCTTTATAGTCCAACTCTCACATCCATACATGACTACTGGAAAACCATAGCCTTGACTAGATGGATCTTTTGTTGGTAAAGTAATGTCTCTGCTTTTTAATGTGCAGTCTAGGTTGGTCATAACTTTCCTTCCAAGGAGTAAGCGTCTTTTAATTTCACATGTTAAGTCATTTTACTTTGTACATTGATTCAACAATAATGTGAATGCCAACTATGTACCAAGTACTATTTTAGGTTCTGGGAATTAATTCTTAAAAAAAAAAAAAAAAGCCAAGAAGTGCTATCCTCATTAAATGGAGGGGGAAGGGAGAAGATTTGATCAGTCAGCCGAGATAAGCAGCTGAGTTAGGGTGGTCCCAGAGACCTACCTAGAAGGATGACATATGAATGGAGACCTGACTGAAGTGAGGCAACAAGCCCTGTGATATCAAAGGGGAGAGTGTTCTAGGCAAAGGAACAGAGAGTGTGAGGACCCTGAGGCAGGAGTTTATTTTGAGGAATAGCAAGAAGGTCAGTGTGGTTGGAGCAGCGGGAGCCAGGGAGAGAATGGAAGGATTAAGGGCAGGGAGTGAGGCATGGATAGGATCACAAAACCCTTACAGATTTTGAATTTTATTCCAAGATTGTTGGGAAGGCCCTGGATGTTTTGAGCAGATGCATGACTTGGTCAAATTTGCATTTAAAAGGGCTACTCTGATCACTCTGTGGAAAATAGATTATACAGGCATAAAAGTGGATGTTTCTCAAGGTTCATTTCTGCTTCTATACAGGTAAACTAAAAACATTAAAATGTTGTAGACAGTAATACACTGAAATTTGGGAAGGGGTATATAATTCTGTTGCACTGATTTGTATATAATTCATTGCACTACATGAACTGATTCATGTAGCCACTACCAAATCAGGACGGACACCCTCTGCTATCCCGATTATGGTAGCATCTTCCTCCCACTTCCAGTCCCTGGCAATCACTGACCCGTTTTCCATTGTTATTATTTGTCTTTCCTACAATGTCATATAAGTGAAATCATAAAAGTTGCAGTCTTCCAAAGCTGACTTTTTTTCTGAGGTCCATTCAGGTTGCTGCATGTATCAATAGTTTTTCCTTTTTCTCTGTGGACTAATATTCCATTAAATGGAAATACCATAGTTTGTTTATCCATTTCCTGGTTGAAAGACATTTGAGTTGTTTCCAGTTTGGGGTGAACAGAGCTCCTATAAATACTTATGTTTAAGTATTTGTGTGAACCTAGGGTTTTATTTCGCCATTGTCAATACCCATGGGTGAGGTTGCTGGGTCGTATGATATGTGTATGTTTCAACTTGCTAGAAACTGTCAAACTGTCTTCCAGAGTGCTTATACAATGTGTGTTAGAGATTCACTTTCCTGAATGATTATAGGACTATTCAGCTATAAGTGGAATTACCTAAATGTAGTCTTTTGTGTCTGAATTCTTTTGACTATTATAGCTATTTTTCAGTGCATACAAGTTGTAGCATGTATCAGTAGTTTGTGTCTTTTTATTACTAATAATGATTGATATTCCATTGTATGGGTATGAAATATTTTGTTTATTCATTTATGATCAGATGGACATTTGGGTTGTTTCTAGTTTTGAGCTGCTATTAATAATACTGCTATAAACCTTTGCATACATGTCTCTGAGTGGACATGTGTTTTCATTTTTTTGGCTACCTGAGAATGAACTGTGGCCTAGGTGTATTTATATGATTAAAATTTAATGATTTTGCTCAAACACCTCAAAACTGTAAGTCTTCCACCCTCGTGGATGGGTCTCATTGGATATGGGTTGGGGAGTTTGTTTAAAGTTCAGCCAGTTATCAAGTCTGTGGTTTTTATCAAGTCCTGGTTTTTATTTTAGGCTTGAGTCTTTTGGAGTTCCCCTGTTTGTACATGTATTCTCACAGCTATCCAGGAATTTACAGAGAGCATGTCTAATCCTTCTATAGCGCTCTCATTTCCAGGACCTTCCCACTAAGTTTCTGGCAGTCCATCATTTATCCCAACCAAAACTATCTAGGCTACAGATCCGTGATTTCCTGTTTCCTACCAAGTGTGATACTTCTACTATCAATGTTTCTAGCAGGGCTTTTCTTCACCCATCCCATTCAGATCCTTTCTTTATGGCAGCAAACTGGCTGGTTTTCATGCCCAGCCCCACTCTGGTATAACTTTCATTCTAAGTGAATGAGGGGGTTGGGAAGGGGAACAGTCCCACTCTTGGAGGCCTCAGAATAACACTGTTCTTACTCATATTTCTTACAGTTATGAATAAACATTTATTCATTTGTTGCTTGCTTTTAGTCAATTTCCAGAGTCCTGCTATACCCAATTTAGACACATTCTGCCATTTTATATTTATTTCTTTGGGGGTGGAATTCACCCAACTCTAACTCCTGCTTCTGTAACTTTTTAAAGGTTTGTTATACTGCTCCTTTCTACTTTCTTAGGTAGCTCTCATTAATTATGAGACCTTAGTTTTTCTAATGTAAGTATTTTCTGATATGCATATTCCCTTTGGTATGCAAGGAGATCAAACCAGTTAATCCTAATATCAAACCAGTCAACCCTGAATATTCATTGGAAGGACTGATGCTGAAGCTGAAGCTACAATACTTTGGCCACCTGAAGTGAAGAGCCTACTCATTGGAAAAGACCCTGATGCTAGGAAAGATTGAGGGCAGGAGACGGGGGAACGGAGGATGAGGTGGTTAGATGGCATCACCAACTCAATAGACATGAGTTTGAGCAAACTGGGAGATAGTGAAGGACAGGGAAGCCTGGAGTGCTACCGTCCATGGGGTTGCAAAGAGTTAGATAGGACTTGGTGACTAAAGAACAACAAATATTCCCCTCATGTTTTAATATGTGACATTTATATTATTTAGTATAAACATATTCTGATATCCATTATGCTTTTTTTTTTCATTTCCTCTTTGCTTAGAAAGTATTCATATGCTTTCTAACTTATCTTCTTGTTATTGGTTTATAACTTAATTACACTGGTAAAGTACCTAGTCAAATTTTGGAATGTTCCATATATACTTGAAAAATATAGGTTTATTTTCCAAATGTAGTATATAAAATTCTATATATGTTCATCATCATCAGACTTGTCAATTGTACTGTTTAATTCACCTGTGTGCTTCCTGATTATATTTTTCTTGTTTTATTAAAAAAGGAAGTATGTGAAAATCCCCCACTGTGATTTCCCCTAATATTTTTATCAGTTTTTGTTATTATTTATGTAAGACCATGTTATTAAGTATGCATGAGTAAACTGAGCGTTTTATTAGTATATATGTAGTAATCATCTTTAATTCCGGTTTTATATTTTGTCGTAAAGTCTGTTTTATGTGACACATCATTTTTGGTCAATATTTGCCTAGTATATTATGAGTTTTCTGTTTGATTATTGGGCTTTTTCTTTTTTATTACATTCTTTGGGATTTTTTTTTTTCTCATTCTAGCTAACTTCTTTTTACTGTTTGGAATTTGCATACTTCATGTATATTCTTTCAGTACTTATCCTAGATATTGTAAATTACATGTGTATCATGTTAGTCTAAAATTAGTGAATGTTTGTTGCTGTTCTTCTGAATAATACCGGTGCTTATGATCACTCTGATGCTCCTATCTTTAATGCTGTTATACCACTTGCAGTCACACACATCCATTAAATCCAAGATTTAAATTCTGTGTTATGCCTCATCCTTAAGAATTTTGAAAAGTATGTTGGATTTGTAGCGTTCTCACTTCTTTGCAACAATTGGAATAGGAAGGGTGAGCTTTAAAAGGGGATAAGAAGAAACCTATTCTGATCTCCCCACTGCCAATATTCAGCAACAAGGGGAAAATATTGCTTTGTTCAGTTCTGATCTGTTTATGAACTTGCCTTTTCCATTTGCACCCTCCCATTTCCCCCGTCTGTCTCTCTTTACTCTCTGTGGAAACTCTCTTTATCTCTTTTAATGATACAGATTTATAGTGGTTCTTCAGTGGTGTTCTGAATATATTTTCTTTCTCAAGATCTGAAACATGTTCAACATGTTACACAGCGCGGATACTGCTTCTATCCTGATGATGATGGTGATAATAATGATAACTTTCAATTTTTGTTTTACTCTTCCTCCGAAGTGTTTCACATGCTTGGTATTCAGGTTAGTTGAACTTCCTAGGTCTCCTTAACAGAATGACACATACAGGTGATGTTGAAACGCACATTTAAAGTAAACAAAGACTTGATTTCCAGCTTCTTGCTCTCCTCTTACACCCTCCATCACATTTACTGATGACAGGTCTCATCTCCATCTGAACATATCATGCTTTTCCATCTCATGGGCACTCCCAGCTCATGAATTCTCTCTCCGAATGCTTCCCTAAAAATCACATTTTGAGGCATTCATGCTAAATGTCAAAGACCTTCACCCATTTCAGCTGCCACCAAAAAGCTTTTGTCCAGCTGTCACCCACAATGCTTTTAAATGCCAGTCAAGGCATCAAGGAACAGAGTAGGTGGCATTTTTCTGGGACTCATCATGATAAAAATTAAAGCATCTTATTGATATTCATCAAGAATGTAAGGTGAGGTAGAGTTTTACATGCAAATAAGAAAAGTGGTTAGAAACACCAGCTGTGCTTCGAAGCCAGCTTTTGAAATCAAGGGAGTTGGAGGCAGGAAAACTTTTTGGAAAATTACTTTAGAATTTGTGAATTTTTTTTCTTTACCAATATATGAAGAGATGAAAGCTGTACACATTCTGTGATTAAATCAGGGCTCAAGGGATCATAGTTTGAGCTGGTTTGGCAAGTCTGATCTAAATTTGGAGATCTGATCACCATCATCTGTTTCCCCAATTCTCTTCTTTCCTCCTTATACTCTTAAACTCCCTTCATCACAATAACTGTGTTGATTGAATCTGGTTACTCACACAGGAAAGTGGCGTTATCTTGTATGTTCAAAACAAGATCCACATCTTTGTGACCAGGCATATTTCTAGAAATGTGTATGTGACTCTAGAAGTCCTTGGCATCATTAGCAATTAATAATTATAGCAACAACCAACATGCATATGGCACCTGTTCTGGATGAGGCACAGTATTAAGTATTTTATATACATTATTTTATCCTTAGCACAGCTCTGTATTACTGATGAGGAAACTGTTACAGAGAAGTTATGTTACTTGCCTATATTTGTTGGGTAGCAGACTCAGGGTTTGAAGTGGCTGATCTGACTCTCACTCTCTATTTTACACTGCCTGCAGATTTAAAAACACATTTTTATGGAATGTCATCTGAAAAAATATGTCCAATGTGAGAGTCATGAGTTATGTTTTATTTGGGCCAAAATGAGTTTAACTCAAGACAGCATCTCAGATGGCTCTGAATAACTGCTCCCAAGAGGTAGGGGAGGTCAGTGTTATCCATGGTTTTAGTGAAGGAGGGGTAAATGCTGTCAAGTACACATTTGGCAGAGGCTTTGTCATGAGGAGCAGCTGTCACCATTGATGATTTTAGCGCTTTTCTAGGTATAGGAGATGCAAGAACTTGGGCTTATAAAACCTCCTCCTGAAACTATATAGCTATCTGAAGGCCTTTTCTGCCAATTTTTCCGCAGACTGCAGTGGGCCTCATTCTTGATCTCCACCCTGAACTCCTTTCAGGGTGTGTTGAAGGTCAGTGGCTGCAGTGGCTAGTGACTTACTCTTTGTAGAGGCAGGTGGCTGGTGGTTTAGTCGCTAAGTCGTGTCTGACTCTTATCACCCCGTGGAGTGTGTTCCACCAGGCTCTCTTGTCCATGGGATTCTCCAGGCAAGGATACTGGAGTGGGTAGCCATTCCCTTCTCCAGGAGATTTTCCAGACCCAGGGATCCAACCTGGGTCTCCTGCATCGCAGGAGGATTCCTTATTGACTGAGCCTCCCAGGGAAGCCCGTAGAGGCAGGTAGCAAGTGTCAATTTTTAGATGGTAGCAAGGTGCCATAGTCTTTCCATCACTGAGGATTCAGCAGTGTCAAAGAGTCTGCCGCCCCAAATTAGGCTGTCTTGCTTCATCGCACACTGTTACTAGTTCCCCTTGCCCACACTCATCTTCTGAGTCTCTGAATTCTAGAAGTGCTGTCTGCATTCCTTACATATTGGTGGAGTAGAATCTATTTGGATAATCTGTATTTTGCCTAACTGTATCATGGATCTATTTTATCTTCCTACTTATAGCATAGCATTTGGAGGCTAGAGTATTATATTTTTATATTGGCACCAATCTCTAGCACAGTTGTTTTGCCTAGGAAATATTTATGTGGTGCATTAGTAGGTAAATGAGAGTAGTGATTAAAGAACTAGGATGGAAAGATTGTCTGAATAACTAGAAGAATTCAACCCGAAATGTGGGTGGCGATAGAAAAGAAAAAAAAAAAATTGTGAATGAAACCAAGAAAGAAGCTACCAGCTTTCAAAAAGGAGTTTTCAAGGCTAGGGAAATGGCTCTTTAATTGTTAAGTCGTTTTTGACTCCTTGTGATGCCATGGACTGTAGCCTGCCAGGCTCCTCTCTGCATGGGATTTCCCAGACAAGAATACCAGAGTGGTATTGCTGTTTCCTTCTCCAGGGGATCTTCCCAACTCAGGGATCAAACTTATGTCTCCTGCATTGGCAGGTGGATTCTTTAACCATTGAGCCACCGGGGAAGCCCACAGGGAAATGCTAGGATGAATTAACTTAACAGTGAAATTCTTTCTAATAGAGAGGGAAACAAAGCTGAACTTGGGTTTTGTCTGATTGCATTTCCTATTGTGTATATGTTCTGCCCAAATATCTCCTCATCCCTGCAATAGTCACTTTTTCTCTATTCAGGAAAACCAGACTGACAGTATATTGCCGTCATAGTCACCATGAAGATGAATATTAAATAGAAGGATCTGGTAAGGAGATGGCTACATTCTAAAATCAAAATCACAAGGAAAATTCAAAACTTTTAGAAATAGCAGCCACATCAGGCAGTTTGCTGAGCCTGTATGTTTTTTTCCAAGAAAATTCCTCCACAGAACCTGAAATTATCTGACAAGGAGGGTATCCTTGCAACAGTGCTGCTGCTGCTGCTAAGTCACTCCAGTCATGTCCAACTCTGCGACCTCATCGACTGTAGCCTGCCAGGCTCTTTTGTCCATGGGATTCTCCAGGCAAGAATATACTGGAGTGGGTTGTCATGCCCTCCTTCAGGGGAACTTCCCTGGCAATATTAGCAGACAGTAAAACTCATTACCTTAATTTGATATTTTTATCATTTTATCATATTAGATAAAATGGAAGCTTGTTTCAATAAGAAAGATGAAAAATTTGAAAACATCTAAATTTCCAAGTCAAGTTTGGAATGGTGAAATCTTGGTCAAATATAGAGTTATGAGATTGTGCAGAGACTATGTAAGATTTTAATTTGATGTACACTTTTGTGCTCTTAATTTTAATAGTACACTTTGAATAAATTTCACCGAATGAAACATCTATTTTTCTAGTTTTTAGTCTAATATTCTTCTATAAGTTAGGGAGGCAGTATTAAGGAGATTGTTTTTTCCTCTGATAATGTTGTGTTTCTCTCTCCAGACTTCCCTGTTCAATTTTGATATATTAGTCTGTATTTCTGAAGGAAGCCTTTTAAAGCAAGACTTCTTTTTTCTGGGAGACTGTTGTTCCAAGATAACCACAATTAATTCACTAATTTCCTTCATAGTCTAAATAGCAATAGTTATCAGATTGATCTGAAATTACCTGGAAAGAGTTCACACAATAGTTTTAACAAACAGGAACTTTCAACAAATTAAAATATTCCTTTGACTATCTTAAACTCACTTATAATGTAAAGATTCTAATTGCAGTTCTTATACTGTTACTTAAAATTGCTAAAAAATTAATTAATTCTTTATGAAACAGTTTATGAAAATGTTTCTTTGAAATCAGTTCACGTCAGCTGTCACGAGTGAATATGTGTGTCCTGACCTGTTTGGCAGAACTGCATTGGTGCACACGCGGATGCCTGTGGCTGTCTTTGGTTCATGGGCTATGAGGTCCTTTGCATCATTCCCCTTCCACAGCTTTCATGCATGCTGCACAATTTTCTGATTATGTTTGGCTTCCAAAATAGATGTTCAGAGCTTCCCAAATAGATGAATGACCATAGGTATTGAGTCTGCTTTTTCCTCATTGGCATTTTGGTGAATGCAATTGTCTTTTTTTAGTTTGGTTAGCATAAGAGAATGCTGTCAGTCCCTTAGAAAATGATGAACTCTGGAAACACTGACAAAATAATGATTTTAGATATAAAAGCTGGGCTTCCCCAAGGAAATGCCACTCTGGTGAAGTCTCCCTGAGGGACAAGTTCAACTCCCAGGTGGCATCTTGCCTGAGGCTGTGTAAATGCTACATGGGTGTGGTTTGCTGCCCTGTGTTGAAGGACCAGCTTCCTCGCACAACTTGAGAGTCTTCCTTGACGCTCTCTCCCTGGTCAGCCAGATCGTGGAGGGAAAAGGGTCTTGCTTGGTAGCTTCCTTCCTGGGAAATGCAGAGCAGAAGATGGTCTTGATTCTGCTTCATGGAATAATTTCATCATCCTATACAGCTTTTCCTTTTGTCTTTTTCCAATCTTAATTTTCAGAGGTGAGCCACATACTGTCTACATTTTAACCCTTCAACCCTGCAAATATCACCTTAATAGTTTATGTGATATCACAAAAGAGAGACATGATTACCTGTTGTAATTTATTATGTACATAATGACATATATCATGTTTCTACTTTAGGAAACACTGATCCCAGGCTTAACTATAGATCCTTTCTTCATAAGGTCTCATGAATACATTCCCTTTCCTTCTGTTCCTACCAATACCTCATAGTCTAGGTCCTCACTGACTTTTGGGTTATTGACTATTGCAGTAGTCATCTTATTTTAAAAATTCATTTTGTGTTACGTGGATATTGTCATATGAGCTTTGACCTGGGAACCAGGAGATACTGGTCATGAATAAATGAGATTATGAATAGGTCAGTAACTTACCTGGATCTCAGTTTTTGGAACATAAAAGAATAGGGATAGACTAGACTGTTTGCAGAGGCCCTTGCTGCACCAAAAGGGAGTTGCTGTATCAGTGCCCTAGTCCCTGTGTCCCGTTAGATGTGTCTGACTCTTTGTGACCCTGTGGACGGTATGTAGCTTGCCAGGCTCCCCTGTCCATGCAGTGGGTTGCCACGCCCTCCTCCGGGGGATCCTCCCCACCCAGGGATGGAACCACATCTTTTATGTCTCCTGCATTGGCAGGTGGGTTCTTCACCACTAGTGCCACGTGAGAAGCCCCCTCTGGCCCCTACCTCTGCCTTAAATTCTCCAATGGCTCTTGACTATTTACAGAAAAAAAAAAAAAAACCCAAAACAAAACTTTAAGATCTTAGGCTTTATATTTTGGGCAAATGTAATGTAAAATATGTTTCCCTTTTTGATCTCATTTTGCTGCTGGCTTTGCTCACATGGCTTGCATTGATGGCTTCTCCCTCTTCTCCTACTGCTCCTCCCACCTCTTGCCTCCTCTGTTCTGAACTGAGTCCTACTCTTCCTGTAACATCTGAATCAGGCTCTGCAGCCATAAGATGGTCCCTAAACATCGTCCAGCACCCAAGGTGATGTGCTTTCTTTGAGCTACCATGTGGCCTATTTGTGTGTTCCTGAACATTCATGCACTACAAGTACCAGAACTCAGGGGGAAAATGAGTTGGGAGCAGATCACTCAAAACCTATGCAACTTTGTGACCAAAGGACTAATGAAAACTAGAATAATCCTTTTATACATTTTGATATAGTCTTAAAAGACTTTAAAATTCTTTAAAAATGAGAAATAATAAGTTGAATTTAGGACTTTACCTTAAAAATAGATATTTTGATGGGAGGCAACATAGAAGGAAAAATCAAGGCTGCTGAGTTAGGGAGATGAGCAAAATGTACAAAGATCTGGGATAACCTGCAATAACTCTTCCGAGACAGAGAACATGACTGAAGTGAACCTTGAGGAGGGACAAGTGCTTGGTGTACTTGGCTGTGCTAGGATTGTGTGATTTTAGCTGTGAATACTGGCTGGCACAAATTAGTCATGGGCTAAAAATAATCATGTGTAAACCAGGGCAAGCTCTGTTTTATTCTGAGATCATTCCTTCATTTACTAATCGCTTATAAGCTAATGTGCTTATGGGTAACAGACATTGTAATAACGCAAAATATTCTATTCCTCAGTTTTAGGTATTTCATATGTTACCAGCAGATATTTTATTTTAAATGATGAAAAAGGGCTCAGGCATAGAAATTCAGGATTTTGCTGAGTGCTCAGTTTGCTAATTTGTCTTCTTTACAAACCATTTCTGAAAACAATTACTTTTAGGATAGAAATCTTTACTTTCTTGTAAGTCCCTTGTAGAAAGCAGTGACTGAGAACTGTAAGAGGCCCTGACTCACTGCATTTTGACCTGGATGGTGCTCACTGTATTCTTCATTAATGACTGATTGCTATCCCCCACCCCACACACACTATGTATAATTAGGAATAAATATTTAAACCTTGTTTCTTTAGCATATGGTTTAGTGGTTAGGATTCCTGGTTTTCACCCAGGTGGCCCAGATTTGACTCCTAGTACAGGAACGAGAAGTAACCTTTGGTTTTCCCTGGTGGCTCAAATGGTAAAGAATCCTCCTGCCAATGCAGGAGACCCAGGTTTGATCCCTGGGTAGGGAAGATCCCTTGGAGAAGGGAATGGCTACCTACTCCAGTATCCATGCCTGGAGAATTCCAGGGACAGAGGAGCCTGGCGGGCTACAGTCCATGGGCTTGCAAAGAGTCAGACATGACTGAGCATCTGAGTACGTGCCTTATTGAATTTTTTATTGTTCTAATTAGAAATGAAGTGCAGGTCCTGAGGGAAACTGTCCATAGTACACAAGCACCTCTTCTGCTGTTGTGGACCTGTGAGAAAAAAATTCTAAGCATTTCCACAATTCTAAGAAAATTAAGTGTTGATCACAAAGCAGTGTAACAACTGCTTGGAAAAGAGTGTCTCCACTCCACATATGTGTGCATGATCTGGCTTGTTTCCTATGATTAATAGACATATGGCCTTTGTGTTGGTAACTCTTCAGTGAGTGTGTGATGGTGCCTTCATGCACTTCTCATATGGAGTAAATTCCTCTGCTGAAAGATTCTGTATGTTGCCAGTGAACATGTTGCTAAAACTGTACTACTGTAAAATAATCAAAATAAGAAAGTATGTTTCCTTTCTCCATTTCCTACTGAATGCTTACAGAGTGGTCCCTCACATACTATGTGTAATGTAGCATCTTCTAAATTGGGAGAAAGGAGAAAACAGGATTGTGTTAGAATCTGGGCATTTTGTTGGTGTTCCTCCGGAGTCACTTTCACTCCAGTGAAAGAGAATTTGCTGTGATGGCAGGTGAAATTATGAGCTTGTCAACAGATGAAAGTTACTGTGTGAGGGACAGGCTGCCAAGAAGACACCTCTGATGAGCCAGGGTACTGTTACAAAGTGACGCATTACTCTAAACTGGGACTCATGGTGAAGGGTAGCAACTGATGATAGGTATATTTCCAGGAATATTTTGGGTTATGGACCATGGAAGCTTAGGGTTCCAAACAGTTTCTTGGTTTCACTATGGCAAGTATCTCCATGCAGCCAGCATCTTTTATCTGCTACCACCACCAGTGAAACTGCTCAGTCGTGTCCGACTCCTTGTGATCCCGTGGACTGTAGCCTACCAGGCTCCTCCATCCATGGAATTTTCCAGGCAAGAGTACTGGAGTGGGTTGCCATTTCCTTTTATCTGCTAGGTGTGACTAAAAATTTGACACTAATGATAATGAATGACAAATATCCTGAAAGTTGGAGTCTAAGGCTGAGTACTTGAAGACCTGGTAGTTATTGGAGTTATTAGCTGGTTCTCAGAAGAATTAATTTCAATATATATGGAATTTAGGAAGATGGCAATGATGACCCTGTATGCAAGACAGGGAAAGAGACACAGATGTGTATAACGGACTTTTGGACTCAGAGGAGAGGTGGGATGATTTGGGAGAATGACATTCTAACATGTATACTATCATGTAAGAATTGAATCGCCAGTCTATGTCTGACGCAGGTTGCAGCATGCTTGGGGCGGGTGCATGGGGATGACCCAGAGAGATGTTATGGGGAGGGAGGTGGAGGGGGTTCATGTTTGGGAACGCATGTAAGAATTAAAGATATTAAAATTTAAAAAATAAAAAACTAATAAAAAAAGAAGAATTAATTTCAAACCTATTCTGTAGTCATTTCTCTTTTAAAAACACTAGGGGAGTGATTCCTTTTATTGGGCTCCTTTTCTCTTGTGCTTTATACATTTCAGGAAGTATTATCTCTTTAGATTGAAAAGCATATGCCATGAGTCAGTGTAGGTTCTGTTCCAAGTACTTGTTGCTGTTTGGCGGCAACACAGAAAAGCAGTGACTCTCAGTATTCAATGTACATCAAGCTCACTTGGGAAGATGTAAAAAAATATGGATATGAAGGGCTTACCCTCAAAGATTCTGAAACAACTGGTCTGTAATGGGCTTGGACAGCTTTTTTTTTTTTTTTTTTTGACAGCTGTACTTTTAAAAGCTCTTGACATTCTAAGGTGCAGCTAGGACTGAGGACAAATTGATTTACATGATGCATGTGGAGGTCACGTATTAAAAGGACAGTGCCTGCTACAGGTAGCTGTTCAGTTAATAGTAGTGATGGTGGTGATGGAGGAACTAGAGGAAGAGGAGGGAGAAAATGAGGAATAAGTACCATTCTGCCTGACGATGTGAGGCACAACGTCCTCCTAGATAAGGATGACATTACCCCGGTTTTCTGTCGGCTTATTCTTCTTAAACTTTGACTTGCCTGTCCACCCAGTCACAAATAGGTTCATCCATGGGCTTCCCAGGTGGCGCTAGTAAAGAACCTGCCTGCCAATGCAGGAGACCTAAGAGATGTGGGTTTGATCCCTGTGTTGGGAAAATCCTCTGGAGAAGGAAATGGCAACCCATGCCAGTATTCTTGCTTGGAGAATATCATGGACAGAGGAGCCTGGTGGGCTACAGTCCTTGGAGTCTCAAAGAGTCACACATGACTGAAGTGACTTAGCAGCAGCAGCATGTTTCCTGGGTTTTAAGTCAGTGGACATTATAAGGTGCATCATCAAATTGGTAGTTGCTCTTTTTGAAGGGAAAGACTGAAGGCCAAAGTAGAAGGTGGAAGCAGAGGAGGTGGTTAGGTAGCATCACCGACTCAATGGATATGAATTTGAGCAAACTCTGGGAGATAGTGGAGGACAGAGGAGACTGGTGTGCTGCAGTCCATGGGGTCACAAAGAGTCAGACACCGCTTAGTGACTGAACAACAGCCTTTTGAAGGAGAAGGGGAATCATGAATGAAACATTCAATTAAATTTGCCCCTCACTACAAATCACATTCTGATTTCATTAATAGTAACATGTGGGAAAAGAATCTTATAAAAATGAGAAAATAACCATTTGACATTTCTTTCCCACTCAAGTCGGAAGGATCATCACCCAGAAAAATTAGTCTAATTAATGTTGAGAGTCTCTAGGAAAGTATTTCTGTTTACAAGGAGCTTAATGAAATCACCTTATTCTGGGGGAAAAAAATTGATTTCCTCTCTCTTTGCATTTTAATATAGTCCAAATCAGTCATCCCTAAGAACTACCCTTTTCCAAATTTAAACAGAGTGTATTAAGTTTTCAAAATCTTTTTGTCAGTAACCTTCAACCACCCATAATGAGGAAAGCTATTACATATGTGAACCCAAGCTACTAAAGACACATAAAGATAAAACAAGCAGACTAAACTGTTCAACTGGAAGTGTTCTTAAAGTACAACTAACCTATTGAGAAAAAAGATGTTACATGTCACCTACAGGTTGAATATATATATATATATATATTAGCTCACCAGAAATGGTATATATATATATATAAATATATACTAGCTTACCAGATTAAAAAAACAGTTCATTTATCTGATGTGAAAACATAAGTTACATTTCAAATCCTGAAAGGTCTCATAATTTAGTGGTACCTTTTGATATATAATTTCTCTCTCTCTCTCTTTCCCTCTCCTGTCATTGAAATACTTGTGATTTCAGTAGGATGTTAAATAACTCAGAAGCTAGCACTGTATCTATGAAAGGTATTATCTTATGAAATAAATTTTCATTAACCATCTGATCTTTCTCTCTCCCTGGAGTAATCCCCTTTTGTAGTAGTTCTTGTATTTCACACAGTATTATATTAGACAAATGACAGCTACTGGGCTATCTCTTTTTGAACTGTGTAGACAGACTAAATAAAGCCATCTATCTCTTCAGCAGCAGATAACTAGGTAATGGTATTTATTCTATCTGACAGCACAAAGAAGACAGAATTTTCATACTTTTTTTGAAACATTGATTTTCTTACGTATTTGCCCTTAAGCAATTTTATCCCTATTGTAAATACAAAATCAGAATATCTAATAAACACCAAAGTATGTACTTATTAAGGTTATACTATACCCTATGCTATTGTTCTTGAAGTAGTATTATTATTATTTCAAAGCATTATTATTATTCTTGAAAGGCATTGAAATATAAGAGACCTGAACATTTGATATAAACTTTTATTATGTGTATAACAATTGAGTAAAGCAAATGGAGAAAAGATTGTATATGTTTTCTACAGGCTACGTATTCTGAGAGCATCAATTCTACCCTAGCTTTATTAACATATAATGTCATATAAGTTTAGGATGTACATGTTGCTATCATACACTCATATATTGCAAAATGACTGCTGCCATAGTGTTAGCTATGTTACCTCTAATATGTCACATAATTATAATTTCTTTTGTGTAATGAGAACATTTAAGATCTACTCTTATTTTGTAGATTTTTTGATGATGGCCATTCTGACCGGTATAAGGTGATATTTCATTACAGGTTTAATTTGCATTTCTCAAATATTTAATGATGTCGAGCACCTTTTCATGTGTTTATTGGCCGTCTGTATGTCTGGAAAAATGTCTGATTAGGTCTTCTGCCCATTTTTTAATTGGGTTGTTTGTTTCCCTAAAATTGAGCTGTATGAGCTTCTTATATATTCTGGATAAAATGCTGAAGAGGATGTGAAGAAGAGGGAATGCTCCTATATTGTTGGTGGGAATGTAAACCAATTTAGCTGTTATGGAGATAAATAAGGAGATTGCTTAAAAAACTAGAAATAGATCTACCATATGACTCAGCATCCCCACTACTGGGCATATACCCTGAGAAAACCACAATTCTAAGAGGCACATGTGCCCCAGTGTTACTTGCAGCACTATTTGCAATAGCTAGGACATGGAAGCAACCTAGATTTCCATCAACAGATAAATGAATAAAGAAGATATGGTACATATATACAATGAAATATTACTCAGTCATAAAAAAGAATGAATTTGAGTCAGTTCTAATGAGATGGATGAGCCTAGAACCTGTCATACAGAGAGAAGTAAGTCAGAAAGAGAAAAAGAAATGTATTTATGTATATATATGAAATCTAGAAAAATGGTATTGATGAACTTATTTGCAGGGAAGGAATGGAGATACAGATGTAGAGAATGAACCTGTGGACACAGTGGGGGAGGGAGTGAGTGGGCTGAATGGAGAAAGTAGCAATCCACTCCAGTATTCTTGCCTGGAGAATTCCATGGACAGAGGAGCCTGGCAGGCTACAGTCCATGGGGTTGCAAAAAGTTGGACATGACTGAGTGACTAACTCACTTTCATAAACAAGGTATGCTTAAATATTAAGCTCTTATCAGATGTATAATTTGAAAATATTATAGGTAACCTGCCATTTAGTAGGTTGCTTTTCATTTTGTTAATGGTTTTCTTTGTTGTGTAAAGACATTGTAGTTTTACATAGACCTTCTTGTTTACTTTTGCTTTTTTGTCTTTACTTTTGGTGTCAGATTAAAAAAAAATTGTTAATGCCAATGTCAAGGATTTTACTGCCTGTGTTTTCTTTAAGAGTTGTGTGGTTTCAGGTCTTATGTTCATCTTTAACCAACTATGAGTTGATTTTTGTATATAGCATAAGTTTATTGTTTGAGGTATATTCATTTGCATGTGGCTGTTCAGGTTTTCCAACACCATTTGTTGAAGAGACTAAATTTTATCCATTGCATATTCTTGGATCCTTTTACGTAAATTAATTGACCATATATGCATGGGTTTATTTCTGGGGTTTCTATCCTATTCCATGGATCAATGTATCTGTTTTTAATGCCAATTTCATACTGTTTTGATTACTATAGCTTTGTAATATAGCTTGAAATCAGGAAGCATTATGCCTTCAGCACTTATACTTTCTCAAGATTCCTTTAGCTATCCTGGGTCTTCTGTGATTTCATTCAAATTTTAGGATCATTTGTTCTATCCTTGTTGAAAATGCTATTGGAATTTTGATAGGGTTTTCATTGGCTTTAGGTAGTAGGGATATTTCAACAATATCAGTTCTTCCACTTCATGAACATGGAGTATATTTTTATTTATCAGTGTCCTTAATTACTTTTATGATTTTCCTAGAGTTTTAAGGTTACAAGTCTTTTACCTCCTTGGTTAGATTTATTCCTAGGTATTTTATCCTTCTTGATGCAATTGTCAGTAGGAATTCTTTTTTAATTACTCTTTCTGATAGTTTATTTTTAGTGTATAAGAACACAAGTGATTTTTGCATGTTGAGTTTGTATTCTGGAATTTTGTTAAATTTGTTGATTAGTATCAAGAGTTTTTGTGGAGTCTTCAGAATTTTCTATATATAGTATCAAATCATGTGAAAATAGTGGTTTTAGCTTTTTCTTTTTTTCTTGCCTGATTGCTCTGGCTAGGACTTCCAATACTACAATGAATAAAATACTATGGTGATAAAAGTGGCAAGAGTAGGCATCCTTCTCTTATTCCTGATTCTTAGAGAAATAACTTTTGGCTTTTCACCAATGAGTAGATGTTAGCTGTACACTTGTTACAGCTGTACGCTTGTTACATATGACCTTTATTTTGTTGAGGGTTGATCTACTTTTTGTTTTTCTCTAATTTTTGTATACCACTCTTTACTTACGTTTTGTGGCTTGAAATGAACTTTTATATAATTTTATTTTTCTCTTAGCACAATTTCTTCTTTGAGTGGTTGCCCTAGAGTTTGCAATGTATATTTACACTAAACTTAGTCCACTCTCAAATAATACTATATTGCTTCATGGGTAATGCTAGTACCCATGAATGCTAATTATAACAAACTAATCCTGAAGGAGATCAGCCCTGGGATTTCTTTGGAAGGAATGATGCTAAAGCTGAAACTCCAGTACTTTGCCCACCTCATGCAAAGAGCTGACTCATTGGAAAAGACCCTGATGCTTGGAGGGATTGGGGGCAGGAGGAGAGGGACGACAGAGGATGAGATGACTTGATGGCATCACTGACTTGATGGACGTGAGTCTGAGTGAACTCCAGGAGTTGGTGATGGACAGGGAGGCCTGGCGTGCTGCGATTCATGGGGTCACAAAGAATTGGACACGACTGAGCGACTGAACTGATAAAGGTAGGGCGTCATTATTTGAACTCATTCTTCTAACTGTAAAACTGTTTCTGGCCCACTAGATGTTGATTTTCAAGTCTGTTTTCATGAGAAGTTTTTCTTGATGGAAGGAGAGATGATAGAACCAGAAGGGCACAGAGGCTATGGAGGAGGAGATATTGAAGGGACTTGTCCCTATCTATCAACCCAGCCCCCAGAATTTCTACCAGAACTATACCAAGAAAAGGGCTGCCACAATAAGGTATTTTTATGAAACATTTTTTATAATTCTGGGACACAGATGTCATGGACTTGGTGCCCAGATGGTATTTTGGTAGAGTGTCTTAGCCTGTTGTTCAATTGCTAAATCATGTCTGACTCTGTGACCCCGCAGACTGCAGCATGCCAGGCTTCCCTGTCCTTCACTGTCCTGCAGTTTGCTTAAATTTACATCCACTGAGTCTGTGATGCCATCCAGCCATCTCATCCTCTGTTGTTCCCCTTTCCTCCTGCCCTCAATTGTTCTAAGAAAGAGCTCTGGAGACATTTCCTTGAATTTCAACCCTTGCTTTCCAAATATCTAGCTTTGTGACCTTAGACAAACTACTTCCCTAAGCCTGTTTTCCATCTCTATTAGTTTTCTGTAGCTGCCATGGAAAGTTATCACAAACTCAATAAACAACAAAAATTTATCATCTCAGTTTTGGAGGCCAGGATTCTGAAATCTGAAATCAAGGTGTCAGTAGGGTCTTGCTCTCTTTAGGAGGCTCTGGAGGAGAATTTGTTCTTTGCCTTTGTCCCGTATGGGACACATGGGATCATCAGAATACCTGCATGAGTAAGCTTTTGCTGGGATCTGGGAGTCATGTGTTAATAGAAAGGAAAGAGATACTGATTTAGGACTAACAGATGAAATAAGTATATTTGAGTCTTGTTAGAGTCATACCTGGCTTATAACCTGCTTCCTAGTTCTGATGTTTCTTTTTCATTTAATCATTTTTTTCCTAGTAATTCTTCATTCTGACTGCAGTAATTTCTATTGCTTTTGTCCTCATTCAGTAGCATATATCTTCTTTTATAGTTTTGAAACTATAACAATAAATCCTTAGTCTGTGGTCACACAGCACATCTGGATTGATTAGTCTGCTATTCAAATGCAGTTGAAAATTGATATTCTACTTTTAAATATGGCTATAAAAATGAAATGTAGTTTTAGAAGTCCTTATTGGCAAAAACCTAAGGATGACCTTATAATTTGTTGTCCAAACCAGGTCACTTCCAAGAGTGAAAGGGAGCACTATTAATTATTACCCTGGGACGGTCTCAAACAAATCAGGATGAATGGTCACCCTATGTAAGTGTTCTAAGTTTCTGCTGAAGGTGAAAGTGAAGTCTCTCAGTCGTGTCCGACTCTTGGTGACCGCATGGACTGTAGCCTGCACCAGGATTCTCCATCCATGGGATTCTCTAAGCAACAGTCCTGGAGTGGGTTGCCGTTTCGTGTTATATGAAGGTCCCCCTTAACTCAGGGCACATCTGACCATAGAATCAAAGCTAACCATTAGTTCAGCCAGTAACCAAGCTGAAGATGCAAATAGAAGGTCAGTTTAGCAAGCAAGTCTAACATCCAGACGGTGTGGCAACATTTTCCAGGTGAGCAATTCATCCTATGTTAAGAGACCAAGATAAAGGGTTATTAAGTTCCAACAGATTGAGAATTTGGGATTGACGTATACACACTGCTGTATTTAAAATGGGGCTTCCCAGGTGACTCTAGTGGTAGAGAACCTGCCTGCCAATGCAGGAGATGTAGGAGACGCAGGTTCCATCTCTGGGTTGTGAAGATCCTCTGGAGGAAAGCATGGCAACCCACTCCAGTATTGTTGCCTGGAGAATCCCATGGAGAGAGGAGCCTGGTGGGCTACAGTCCATGGGTTTGCAAAAAGACAGATAAGACTGAAGCAACTGTATAGCACAGGGAACTCTGCTTAATATTCTATGCTAACCTAAATGGGAAAAGAGCTTGAAAAGAAGAGATACATGTATACATATAAGTGAGTCACTTTTCTGTACACCTGAAACTAACACAACATTGTTAATCAATTATACTCCAACATATCTAAAAAAATAAAAATAAAAGGGACATGCTCCTGGAATAATTGGGTGAGGCAGTTCCAGGAACCACAGTGAGAAACATGGGGAGTCCTAACTCCTATTGAGTGGAGCCCTCCTTGAGTTCCATATCTACATTTTTGAGAAATTTAACATTTTCACCAGTTGTGATGTCCTAGCCATAGATGTCATTTGAGCACTTCTGAAGTAGGGCCCACTGAAGCCTAAAGTCTATTTTAAAACTGCATGTACAGAGTTGAGACTGTTTGACTTATGGATATCCATTTTGAAGGCTGTTCATTATAACTGTCTCTCTCTCCTGAGAAATATTCACAACCAGCCTCTCAGTAACTTCTGCTGACACACTTCCTCTTACCAACTCAGAGGGCACTGGAGAAACCAATTCTGCAGTATTACATTCAGAGAATTTCTGTGGTACATCAACAGAAATCAGCAATAGAAATTTTAAGATGGATGCTTCTAAATTTTGAATGTACAATGGAGTAAGAGAAAACTGTGATATTTACTATCGAGAAAAATGGGTGAACAGATAGTAGAAATGGGGAATTCAGATGAATGATAGTTGGAAGTAAAAGCAAATTATCATAATATGGGCTCAAGAAGCGTCAAATGCAGAACCATATTGTTAAAAGACACACTGGGCCATTGGGAAGGGCAGAATCTCAGAGGATTAAACTGAAGAAAGGGAAGGATGGAGGAAGCATGACCAGTGACTGGTATTGAAATACAGCCAGTAAAACTGCTTCATCTGCCCATCTTCAAGCCAGAGAGAACTGGGAGCTGGGCTGAGCTGGCCTATAAGGAATGGTGAGATTATCATGTAAGGTATGTGGAGGCACAGACAAGTCTGAACATTTACTGTGGTTCTGATTTTCTCTGCTTAATAACTAGGGTCCCCCTGCATGCTCTCTCAGTGCTTGTTACGGATGATCCTTCTCCGCTTGTCTTTCCTCCAGGACCAGTGTCTCAATATTCTTATATGTGTGTCCCTTTGTCCCTGTTGCTCTATTTATACCTTCTTTCTTTTTCTATTTCATCATCTCCCTCTCTGTCTTACCTAAAGATAACAAAAGTGACTTTTTATTTTGTTTTATCAGATCATTTTATGTTTTATATTAATTTAAAAAATGCCAGTAAAATATTTCTTTCACTCTGTTTAACAAAGAGGACAACAAAAAAGCTAAATTGAGTTACTTTTGGCTTTTGTGGTCTTCAATTGAAGTTTTTCTTACTCCTGAAGATTAGCAGGTCTTGTAAGAGGGGAAGACGTTTTTTTCCCCTTGATTTAAGTGTTTTAATTCTACATAGAACTTGATGTCCTTTACAGTTGTTGCTTTTAGCCAATTACCATCTGTATAAAATAAAGAAGGACAAATAATAACATCTTCATTTTACTGACAAAAGAATTGGAGAATAGACAGATAAGAAATGTGTTCCAGATCAAAACAAAATGTTAAAAGTCATATTAGAATTCAGTACCCAGAATGATCATTCTAGTGATTTTTTTCAAAATGTTAAAAATACCAAAGATTAACATAAAAAATACTCATGAAACTCATAAAAGATCACTCATTATCTGCTCATTATCTTTTATCCTAACATCTTTCAAGTGTAGGTTATACTTTTTCTGTTTTTGGAAGAATAAATATTTCAAATATAGTTGAAGTTCCCCATGTAGTCCTTCACATTCTCATTCTTCTTCCCTTCCCAGAGGCAATCATTCCCATATATTCTTTTATATTTTAGTTCATATGTTTAGCTCTTGCACAATACATAGCACAGTTCTGAAATCAAAAATCCTTGTATGAATTGAATAAGTATGATTTTGCAACTGGCTGTCAATCGCCCTGATCATATTTTTGATTCTTATCTGTGTTGGTGCATGTACTTTATTTATTATAACTGTGAGGGCTTCCCTCATAGCTCAGTTGGTGGAGAATCCACCTGCAATGCAGGAGACCCCAGTTTGATTCCTGGGTCAGGAAGATCCATTGGAGAAGAGATAGACTACCCACTCCAGTATTCTTGGGCTTCCTTTGTGGTTCAGCTGGTAAAGGATCCAGCTGCAATGTGGGAGACCTGGGTTCAGCCCCTGGGTTGAGAAGATCCCCTGGAGAAGGGAAAGGCTACCCACTCCAGTATTCTGGCCTGGAGAATTCCAAAGTGTCGCAGAGTTGGACATGACTGAGTGACTTTAACTTGTCACTTGTAATTATAACTGTACTGTAACTGTAACATTGTAATTATAACTGTACTGTAACATTTTATGTATGAATTTGCCATGATTTATACATTTTTTCAGCCAAGAAGCCTTTTTAAACTAGATTTAATAGCATAGTATTTGCCAGATTTTGTTACAAATTATAAGGGGTAGCATATGTTACCCATATTATCTGCTTTAGTAAAACATTTTCTTTTTGATATATAATAACAAGTTTTATCTATGGTTTTTCCAGTGGTCATGTATGGATGTGAGAGTTGGACTGTGAAGAAAGCTGAGCACTTAAGAATTGATGCTTTTGAACTGTGGTGTTGGAGAAGACTCTTGAGAGTCCTTTGGACTGCAAGAAGATCCAACCAGTCCATCCTAAAGGAGTTCAGTCCTGGGTATTCATTGGAAAGACTGATACTGAAGCTGAAACTCCAATACTTTGGCCACCTCATGCAAGGAGTTGACTCACTGGATAAGACCCTGATGCTGGGAGGGATTGTGGGCAGGAGAAGAAGGGGATGACAGAGGATGAGATGGCTGGATGGTATCACCAACTTGATGGACATGAGTTTGGGTGAACTCCAGGAGTTGGTGATGGACAGGGAGGCCTGGCATGCTGCAATTCATGGGGTCACAAAGAGTCAGACATAACTAAGTGACTGAACTGATCTATATTATTTCCTCAAGTGTTCAATCATATCAGAACACTTGAAACAAGGATGGTTTCAATCAGAGAAGTAAAATTAAAGATATTGTTGTTTAGTTGCCCTGTCATGTCTGACCCTTTGTGACCCCATGGGCTGCAACATGCCAGGCTTCCCTGTCCTTCACCATGTCCTGGACTTAGTTCAAACTCATGTCCATTGAGTCAATGATGCCATCCAACCATCTTATCCTCTGTTGCTCCCTTCTCTTGACCTCAGTCTTGTCCTCTATCAGGGTCTTTCCCAACGAATCAGCTCTTTGCATTATGTGGTCAAAGTATTGGAGATTCAGCTTTAGCATTCAGTCCTTCCAATGAATATTCAGGGTTGGTTTCCTTTAACATTAACGGGTCTGATCTCCCTGTTGTCCAAGGGACTCTTAAGAGTCTTCTCCAGCACCACAATGTGAAAGCACTAATTCTTCAGTGCCTTTATGGTCCAACTTTCACATCCATACATGACTACTGAAAAATCATAGCTTTGACTATATAGGCCTCTGTCAGCAAAGGTCTCTGCTTTTTAATACACTGTCTAGATTTGTCATAGCTTTTCTTCCAAGGAACAAGCATCTTTTAATTTCATGACTGCAGTCACTGTCCACAGTGATTTAGGAGCTGAAGAAAATAAAGTCTGTCATTGTTTACATTTTTTCCTCATCTATTGGCCATGAAGTGATGGGACCAGATGCCATGATCTTAACTTTTTGAATGCTGTGTTTTAAGTCAGCTTTTTACTCTCCTTTTTCATCTTCATCAAGATATAGACTACAGTTTCATTTATTATGACATTAACTTATTATAACTTTTTTTATGGTGACATGGTCGCATGGTAGAGTCTGAATTTGACAGTTTCCTATTCTAGAACATTCCAGTGAAAAATAATGAAATATTTAGATTCTGAGATATGTACTTTTGTTTTCTTTATTACCCCAAGTAGAAATAACATTGTATATGTTTCTAACAGAAAATGGGGAAGTATAGAAATCAGTTAAGTAAATTATGCTGCTTTATCCATAAGATGAAACATGATGTAGGAAATAAACTGATACTATTTTTTTGGGCTCCAAAATCACTGCAGATGGTGACTGCAGCCATGAAATTAGAAGACGCTTACTCCTTGGAAGAAAAGTTATGACCAACCTAGATAGTATATTCAAAAGCAGAGACATTACTTTGCCGACTAAGGTCCGTCTAGTCAAGGCTATGGTTTTTCCTGTGGTCATGCATGGATGTGAGAGTTGGACTGTGAAGAAGGCTGAGTGCCGAAGAATTGATGCTTTTGAACTGTGGTGTTGGAGAAGACTCTTGAGAGTCGCTTGGACTGCAAGGAGATCCACCCAGTCCATTCTGAAGGAGATCAACCCTGGGATTTCTTTGGAAGGAATGATGCTAAAGCTGAAACTCCAGTACTTTGGCTACCTCATGTGAAGAGCTGACTCATTGGAAAAGACTGTGATGCTGGGAGGGACTGGGGGCAGGAGGAGAAGGGGACGACCGAGGATGAGATGGCTGGATGGCATCAGCAACTCGATGGATGTGAGTCTGAGTGAACTCCGGGAGATGGTGATGGACAGGGAGGCCTGGCGTGCTGCGATTCATGGGGTTGCAAAGAGTCGGACACGACTGAGCGACTGAACTGAACTGAAAATTTTTAATTAACACTAGGAACTAATGTTAAGGGTAAATTAATAAGTAAATAATTTTCATAAATGATAATTAGATATAATAATATATATTTATTTTAAAAATGAATATGGAAAAGCCAAGAAATAAAGCACAAAGTTATTAAACTTGTTTGCTACATTCTGTATTTTCCAAGTGTTCTCAGTCTTGGCTCTGCATCAAGAAAAGAAATATGGTCACAACTCACTCCGAATTCAGAGCTAGAATCTATAAGGATGGGAGCTGGGCATCTATATTGTAAAAGAACTCCAGAGATAATTCTGATGTTCAGGTTTGAGAACTGGTTGCTTAAGACACAACAAGAATAAAAATATAAAATAACATGTAACTAAATAAAAATGGGCAGGATTCCTGGAGAAAGGTAAAATAAAATATGTACCATATTAATGGGTTGGAAAAGGCAGTATAGGAAAGGAGCTCATCTTTCCCAAATTAATCTAGGTATTGATTTCAATAATTCAGTAATACTACCTGAATTTGTTATAATTGACAGAATTATTCTCAGAACCTTTGACTCCCCTGGAAGGATACCTGAGCCTGTGATGTCTCCCTACTGGTCTGGGTCACCTGCTGGTATGTGGGTCACAACTAAATGACTTCTCCCCTGTACTAGACTCTGTGTGGTTCTTTCTTTATGGTGGTGACAGTGGTTTATTTGCTAAGTTGTCTGAATCTTGTGACCCCATAGACTGTAGCCCACCAGGTTCCTCTGTCCATGGGATTTCCAGGCAAGAATACTGGAGTGGGTTGCCATTTCCTTCTCCAGGGGATCTTCCTGACCCAGGAATTGAACGTGGGTCTCCTGCAGTGTGGGTGGATTCTTTACTGCTGAGTTACCAGGGAAGCCCACTTCTTTCTTTATAGCCTTGCTGTAAAAATGCAGTTTTGCTAGTCTTCAGGTTCTTTTCAGAAAGAGTTGCTCTATCTATAGTTTCAGTTTTGCTGTGTGTGGGTATGTGGGTCGGTGAACTCAGAGTCTTCCTATTCTGTCATCTTGATCCTGTTTCCTCTTATTTTTCTATTGTTGACATACGTATGGGTTATTTCCAGTTTTTAACTACTAGAAATAAAGCTGCTATAATGGAACCAGAACATTTGTCTAGCCAAAAATTAAACCTTTTGTTCCTTTCTTCTGGCTCCATCAGCTCTTTTGATATATACTTTAGTTTTTACATTCCTAAAAGAAACACTACAATTCCAAAGATGTGGTGTGTTCATTGTGTTTTCTGGAACTTTTACAGAAGAAACTTTTTTATTCTGTTCAATTGTTCACTTTCCTTTCTTTTTTTTTTTCCAGCTTCTTTCTTCTTGCTCTTTTTTTTTTTTTTTTTTTGGTAGTGTTTTCAACAAGAGTAGAACACCAATGTTGGAAAAAAAATCCTATAGATTAAAAAATACTGTTGGTCAAGATGTGGCTCTGAAACTGCAATTACATATAAAGGAAAAAACTCTTTCATATTGTGGATTGATTCTGTTTCTCATATCAGTGTTATAATGGATTCTTTGCATTTCTTCAGAAATGAGACTAAATTAAATTCTCCTAAATCTGTTATATATGATATTATTGCTTAATGGCACCTATTTTTAATGTTTTCTCCTTGTTCACTTTTATCTTAGGATTTTCCTTTTCTTGTAGATTGGACAAGAAAATTTTTTACAATATTCATATCTTATCCCCTCCTCCATTCTATAGGAAGTTTAAAGCAAAGGGAATTATTTTTTTAAACCCTCTAGAGAAGGGTGATAACCTTCAGTGGGTCTGAGTTATGTCCCTTGTCTAGGGATTTATTAAAAACGTTTGTTTTGCTGTCAAAATCAGAAGTTTCCAGGCATCTGGGGACAATCCCCCACCCAAGTTGTGGGGAATGTGAAGGGCCTTTGAGAAGGAACGCAGTGGAGGTTGTGGAGGAAGAGAAAAGCTCTGCACAGCAGAGAGGCAGTTAGCTTTTCTGAGACTGGGAATGAGACAGAGGATTTCCATGAGTGGTAGAGGTCTATATCCTGTGTGCTACAGCGCTTTCCTGGGTCAATGGCTAAAGGATGGTTCTAGACACCAAGGTGGACCACTGAAGACAGCAGCAGGGTCTGTGGCTGAGACTGCTTTCCATAGAGAGAGCCATGGTGAATGGATTCTGTGAGCATCCACAACAGCAGTGTCTGGCAGGCAGAAGAGAGTAAGTGTTGACAGTGGTATCTTTGTAGAGGTGAGAATGGTGGCTGTGGTAGGTAGAAAATGATTTCTCAAAGGTATACACATCCTAATTTCAGAAATCTATGACCATTACCTTATGTAGCAAAAGGAACTTCACAGATGTGATTGAAAAACAATTATTAGATGCCTTGCTTTCAACCAACCTTCTCGTTTTTATCTTACTCTGTCAGTAACCAGGTCATGAGATGGAAGATTATTCTGGATTCATCTGGGTGGGCCCCGTGTGATCATAAGACCTAATGAGGGAAAAGGAAGGCAGGGATGGCAGAGGAGATATGAAGACAAAAGCGAAGGTCCAGTAGTTGTCCCCGGGGGCTTTGAAGGTAGACGCAGGCCGTGAGTCAAGGAATGTGGCAGCCTCTGGGAGCTGCAAAAGGCAAGGAAATAGGTACTTTGCTAGAGCCCCCTAAAGATATGCAGCCCTGCCAACACCTTGATTTTGGCTCTGTAAGACCCATTCTGGACTTCCGATCTCTAGAACTGTAATGTAACACATTTGTGTTAAGACACTAAGCTTTTGGTACCTGGTTATAATGGCAGTAGGAAATTAGTACAGTGGCCGCCATGGCCTAGCAGTCAGACTCTTCCCTCATTTTTGAGATTTCCCATAGGTTCTTCTAAGTTTGTGTTTGTGTGGGGAAGGATCAACCCTATCATCCTCAAAAACAAAAACAACAACAACAAAAAACCCAAAACAGTAACAACTGAGATCAAGGATCTTATCATTCTAATGACTGGAGCTTAGAGTCAGATATAATTTTATTAATGAAAACTAAAGTGATGTTTTGTGTGATGGTGTTGTGACTTTTGTTTATTAATACATCTCAGTGTACATGATTGCTTCAATTCACTGTGACTCAAACCAAGTATCACACGAAGGTCCCAAAGGTTGAATCCTTACTTATTTAAAACTTGTCCATATTACATATTTAACTTGTATATATTGGTAAGAAATATTTGACTCATTACAATGTTGAGATTTCTAACAGGTATAACCAAAAGCTTAAGAGTAGGCAGTTCTCTTGATTTGCTGTACAATTACTATAAGGTATTTGAAATAGGAAACAGGAAGGGCGATTTAGAGCACCAGTTTGAATTTCCACAAAGGGAGGGGGGAAGTCTTTTCAAAGACACAAATGAAAGCTAATGATAAAACACATGGCTTTCACACTAAAAGAGTAAAAGTAACTCTTCCTCATATGAGGGAGAGAAAATGATCATTTTCCTCTTCCAGGAGTAAGTAGTCATGGGTTGTACAGACTGGAAAGTTATAAAGACAGGAAAAGGCAGAGAAAAAAAGACACAAGACTCCTCTAACAAGAGTGGCAACAGCACATTTTGCCATTTTTTTTTTTTTTGTGAGCCCTTTGAATTTGATGCATTTGGTTCAGAGGAGGCCTAAGCCATGAAACAAGTGTATAGCAAAGGCGCATACCATGTCTGATGAAAATGTCCAGGAGAGAAAGTTTTAGAAGATAGTGAGCCAGGAAAAATTAAAATCATACATGGGAAGACAAAGAAGTGATAGCAAGACCTGGACATATATCCCTGATGATCTTGACAAAGCGGAAAAGCAGATTTATAGGGAAAAATACTAAAGATTGTAATTCAGCAAGATTTTCATTATGGATGACTTTTTTTTTTTTTTGTCAAATGCTTTGAGTGGTCATATTTTTAAGATTAAAAAGTTGATAGGGAAAACTATCTTTCAGAAGCCATTCTTCTATTCCCTGGCCTCCTCCTTTCCTCCATCACTGATGTCTTTACAGCTAATTATCAGTCTCTCTTGCTGAATATTCTTTTTCCTTATTGTCATGTGAACTCTTCTAGAGAGAGGCTCATTTCAGCAGACTCAGACTGCACTGTTTGAGACCCACAGAATCCTCTCTGTAGACATTATCAGATGATTGTTGGACTGCTTAGCCAGATCTGCCAAGGCATTTTCAAACATTTAAGCTGTTCTTCCCACTCTCAAATATTTGCTGAAATTAAAAGATGTAGAAGTTGAATAACAATAAATACAAATCTCTGTGGGTTGTTGTCACCTCCTAGGGTGCAGAGCAAGAGCAGTTGGGAAATTTTAATTCATTTAAAAGCAGAAGTCCTCTCCAAATGGATGGTATTGGTTCATAGCTGGCCTTAAGAGGGGAAGGTGTAGCAGGTAACAAAAATTCAGGAGATTATGAATAGAGGAAGCTCCTGATGACTTTGTCCCTTTTCTTCCTGAACCCTTTCCTGCTTGCTTATACTCTAAATCCTTTGGCAGAGGGAACCTCATGCCTTAAAGACTTTATATAGATACTCTTAGGGGCTGTACTATATACAGCTATAACACAAAACTTGGAATTTTGTCCAGAGGTACTGAGTATGCTGTGGATCATAAGGGTCTTTGTTCTTTTCATCCCATCTTACCCTTCACATCCCACTCATGATTGGCAGAGGGATCATTCAGTGCAAGGCAAACTGTACTGAGCAAAAGAGAAGTTTGCATTTTCTATAAATGCCATTTCAAAAATTCCAAGGGTAGGTCCGGGGGAGAGGGACAGAAATGATCTTCTTGACCTTATTACAGAGGTAGTGTTAGGACAAAGCCCTTGGGACTAACTACATGATGAGAGGGATTTCAGGCTAGCTTGACATTGGTTTTGTATGAACTAGGAGGCAACTTGATGGGAAAAGTAGAGGCATACTTTTAATCTTTATCTTATTCCTTGCATCTTGGATCCGCTGAGCTACTAGCAAGATTCTGACCATTTTGGTGTGGATGTGATCCCCCTTCTGGACGGATGTTTGGTGCTTTGGTTGAAGTTCTGCAACCAAGCTGCATATGGACCCAAGAGACAGAATTATGGGAAGGTACTGGGAAATGCTGGGCCTTCCCAGGTGGCTCAGTGGTAAAGAATGTGCCTGCAATGCAGGAGATACAGATTTAATCCGTGAATTGGGAAGGTCCCCTGGAGAAGGAAATGGCAACCCACTCCAGTATTCTTGCTTGGTAAATACCATGAGCAGACGAGCCTGGGGGGCTATAGTCTCTGGCGTTGTAAAAGAGTCGGACACGACTGAGTGACTCAAGAAAAACATCAACTGGGAGATACTTCCTGCTGCTCTGTTAAACTGCCTGTGAGGCAGCTCACAAGTCTCTGCCCAATTTTGTCACCTTTCCCAAAGCAGCCCTCAGAGTAGTCATGGGGGTCTGGGCTGAGAATGTGATGGGAACAAAATGTATACGAATGATAGTGGCAGTTTGCTAAGTTCTTGAGATGTTTGGGAGAAACTTGCACTCATTTTTCTTGTTCTTGTTGCTGTCACTGTCTCAGAGTATGAACATTCAGCTTTGATTAAAATGTGCCCTTTTCCAACCACCGGTTACTTTGTGCTTTAGTCAAGACAGACGAATCCCTTAGAAGATATTATCAGGCTGACACAGTAAGAACTATCATGAAGCTGTGACACTTTCAAGACAGAGAGGTCTGAAGTAGCTGGCATGTCATTGCTCTTAATTCAGGAACATTGGCAGAAGTCTTGGGAAATGAACATATTTCCTTAATCTTACTACTTGCATCAGCATTGATAAGCCCTCTTTTTTTTTCTTTTTAAAGAAGGAACGTTCATTCCCACACTTATATGCAAAATATTTTTCCAGGGCTCTGACTTATGATTATCACTACTCACTTTTGTGATAAACTTAAGATATTTCTGAGCATAGTTTTTACTCACAAACTACCCCATTCCAGTTTGCCTGAGACAGGAAGCTGGAATAGGAAGAGCAAAGGACTGAAACAAATGACTGGAGTCCATGCCCCTTAGTCTCCATGTGTGGGTTCCACCTCAAGTTGCTCTCAATGACCTGTGCATTTTGCTCTTTCAGTTACACATATTTGTAAATAAAGCAAGTGATGCCTGCCCTATACGGGTTATGGACTGGTTGCTGACAGAGTGAGATAAAAATGAGATTTGTTGAAAGCAAGGCATTTAAGTGATTGTTTTTCATAGAAAAGGCAGCAACATCAACTCATTGGATTCCCAAGGTTCATTAAGTCTGTCCTTGAAAGATATGAGACTGGAGTCCTAGAATTTTCCTGTTTAAATAGGCAGTGTTCAAAAATCACTGATACACATACACTTTTCAGTGAAGTAGTTAGGGGTCAAGTTCTTACAGAACTACAAGTAAAAAGAGCCGATGTTGATTTTTAGTTATATGACGGAATAATTTGGAGAATATATCCTGTCAAAGAATACCAAGAATGCTTATTAAAATGTATTTTACAACGACAAAGCTGGCAGGAAAGCAAGGGAAATTAGAGTAGGTTAGAAACAATGAGAAAGCATTATCAAGTAGGCAAAGAATGGGAGCTCCAGCCTCAGCATCAGTTCTTCCAATGCATATTCAGGGTTGATTTCGTTTAGGATTGATTGGTTGGATCTCCTTGCAGTCCAGGGGACTCTCAAGAGTCTTCTTCAGTGCCATGATTTGAAAACATCAATTCTTTGGCACTCAGCCTTCTTTATGGTCCAACTCTCATATCTGTACATGACTACTGGAAAAATCATAGCTTTGACTGTACAGACATTTGTTTGCAAAGTGATATCTCTGATTTTTAATATAGTGTCTAGGTTTGTCATAGCTTTCCTTCCAAGGAACAAGCGTCTTTTAATTTCACGGCTGCAGTCACAATCCACAGTGATTTTGGAACCCAAGAAAAGAAAATCTGTCACTGTTTCCATTCCGCCTCCCCACCTTTCTATTTGCCATCAAGTGATATGACTGGATAACCACATGATCTTAATTTTTTGAATGTCGAGTTCTAAGCCAGCTTCTACGCTATCCTTTTCTACCCTCAACAAGAGGCTCTTCACTTTCTGCCATTAGAGTAGTAGTATCTGCATATGTGAGGTTGTTGATATTTCTCCCAGCAGTCTTGATTCCAGCTTGTGGATTCCTCTAGCCTGGCATTTTGCATGATGTACTCTGCATATAAGTTAAATAAGCAGGGTGACATCTTGGCAATGCCAACATCATTTGGTATTGCCCTTCTTTGGGATTAGGTTGAAAACTGACCTATGACATGCTTCCCCCATTATCAACATTCTCTACTAGAATGGCACACAATTGAACCTACACTGATGTATTATTTTACCCAAAGCTTATAGTGTATCATGATTCATTCTTGATATTGTATATTTTGTGTGTTTGGATAACTGTATAATGACATGCATTCATGCACCCCATGCATCCATGTCATTATATAGTTATCCTTTGAACACAGACTGCTTCTAACAAATGTAGAAAACAAATATATTTAGAATATACTTATAAATATTTAAAAGTATGTATTCTTCCTTGCTCAAGGAATATTTACAAAAAATGAACATGTTCTGAGCCATAAATAATATTTCAACAAATTTTAAAGACAGTTTCTTGCAGGCTACATTCTCTGACCTCAACTTAAGAAGAGCTTAGGAGAGAAACTCATGCAATGATACTGCTAAGGAATGAAGCTTTTTATAAAGTTATCCCCATTTCTTAATACTTGGTTGTATTAAGCAGAGAAGAATAGTTCAATTTCTCTTTGAAGACAGTATGAAATATTAGATCAAAGAGAAGAACTTATTTATGAGAGGGTGAGGAAAACCCAGTTCTAGAATCTTCTCTATAATCCAGGCATGTTACCAATTTCTAGAGTTTCTTGTGCTGTAGATATATTTCACCATTTTGTAGACTTACTGGTGTGTAAAACTGAAAATGCTAATATTTTCAGGTTGTTTTAAAAAAAATTGATGTCATCTGTTGTAAGGAACTAAAAGGGGTGAAGGCACTCAAATAAGAAAAAACAAATAATATCTGAAACCTCCCAAAATATAGCCCCAAAGAATGGTTTTTGATTTTTCTCTTATAAGACATCAATTATTATTTCAATCAGGCTGATCTACTTTTCTTATTTTAACCTTTTCCCATGGCCAACTTGAAAATAGTTGGATTGTTTAAATAGATTTTAGTGCAATTCTTCAAATGTGGGGTTGTTCAAGGGTTTTTGTTGCCTTTGAATTACTCTGCTGATTTGATGCAAAGTTTCTCTAATTTCAAAGCCTTTGAAATTGCAGTTGTTTTAAGCTTTACGTATTATGAATTCAGTAGATATACCTGTTAAATTTTAACATTACATTGGGATTTCTAATTGTTGAAAAAATTTTTGGAAACGTTAAATATAAATGCCAAACCCCAAATTAGATTATCCTTAAATTAATTAAGCCTCAGTTCTTCAGCTTCAAACAAAAATTGTTTTGTTTTTTGTCATAAACTGTTTATATTAAAGACTGTATATATATCAATATGTGCTGTGCTGTGCTTAGTCGCTCAGTCGTGTCTGACTCTTTGCAACTCCATGGACTGTAGCACCCCAGGCTCCTCTGTCCATGGGATTCTCCAGGCAAGAATACTGGACTGAGTTGCCATGCCCCCCTGCAGGGGTTCTTCCCAACCTGGTGATCAAACACAGATCTCCTGTGTTGCAGGCAGATTCTTTACTAGGAGAGGTAAAGAATGAGCCACCAGGGAAGCCCATATAAATAAAGCATAGTTTAACATATTTTTGATGTAAAAATTTGAAACAGTAATGAATTATTATTATAGCAGAAATCAGATAACAAAAAGTAATAAAATTATCTCAGGATCTTAGATCCAAAGTAATTTGAAAAGAACCATAAATAGAGAATAAGAGAAACTATTTCAAATATGGAATCTGGAAAATATAAAGTTCAATGAACTTCTCCATAGATCTGCATCTAGTATCATTCTAGTTCCTATGAGGCTTATTAAGAAAGTGAGTAAATTGGTCTTTAAGTTATATTAGAAATAGCCAAGTGTTAAATTGGAGCTCCTGAGAACAGCAAGATTCAAGGAGAGGCTGACAAACGTTGGAGATATTAGGAAATTGCATAGATTAAATAGGTGTCTTTGAAGGTTAATAAGGCATATGTGAAAAAAGAGGCCAAGAAAGGAACAGTGAGGAGAGGGGAACAGAATGAATATGATGTGTTCTGTACAGGATGGTACTTTTCTTCAAATTCACTCATCCTAGAGAGCAACTGATAAAATTAATCTCCTTTAAAGGCAAGTTACCTCCAAATATATCTGAATTTATATGCATAGTCTATTAATTTCATGAGAGGTTTGCTATCACAGTTGCAATATCATAAGGATTTTTATGTTGATCATTCTTTTTATCATTTTTAATGTGGGACACCCTGGTTAAAATTTTGTCAGAAATCTGGTGGTATTTGCAAAGTCATTGTTTTTTTTTTTTCTTTTTTTAGAGACACTTCTTTTTTTCTATTTTGAAACCGTTTTTCTCTTTTTTGAATTATTAGAAGGGTGAGACATTGGAAACATCAATGATCATATATAAGGCAATTCAAAAAACATTCCTTCAAAGACTTTGGGGAAAACATGAAAAATCTGTCAGTGAGCCAGCAGGTGGATGAGGTGATGTTTGCCAGAATGCTGCAGGAACTGTGATGCACATTCCTCTTCCAAATACACTTGTTATTATTCATTTTCTGTCTCAATAGAATCCCTCTAATATGATGGCTATCCATTTTATAGATGTAGAAAGACTTTTTTTTTCTTTTGAAGATTTTTGTTGGAATATAGTTGATTTACTAATAGTTGATCTACAACATTGCATTAGCTTCAAGTGTACAGCAAAGTTAATCAGTTATACATATATCCACTCTTTTTAAGATTCTGTTTCCATATAGGCCATTCAGTTCCGTTCAGTCGCTCGGTCGTGTCCGACTCTTTGTGACCCCATGAATCATAGCATGCCAGGCCTCCCTGTCCATCACCAACTCCTGGAGTTCACTCAAACTCATGTCCATCGAGTCGGTGATGCCATCCTGCCATCTCATCCTCTGTCATCCCCTTCTCCTCCTGCCCCCAATCCCTCCCAGCATTGGGGTCTTTTCCAATGATTCAACTCTTCACACAAGGTGGCCAGAGTATTGGAGTTTCAGCTTTAGCGTCAGTCCTTCCAATGAACACCAAGGACTGATCTCCTTTAGAATGGACTGGTTGGATCCCCTTGCAGTCCAAGGGACTCTCAAGAGTCTTCTCCAACACCACAGTTCAAAAGCATCAATTCTTCAGCGCTCAGCTTTCTTCACAATCCAACTCTCATATCCATACATGACCCCTGGAAAAACATAGCCTTGGCTAGACAGACCTTTGTTGGCAAAGTAATATCTCTGCTTTTTAATATGCTATCTAGATTGGTCATAACTTTCCTTCCAAGGAGTAAGCCATTACAGAGTATTAAATAGAGTTCCCTGTTTTGCTATGCAGCAGGTTCTTATCAGTCTATTATATATATATTAATGTGTATATGTCCATCCCAATCTTCCAATGTATCCCCCCCTCAACTTACCCCTGGTAACCATAAGTTTGTTTTCTGCATCTTTAACTCTATTTCTGTTTTGTAATTAAATTCGTTTGTACCTTTTTTTAAGATTCCACATATAAGTGGTATCATGTAATATTTGTCTTTCCCTGTCTGACTTCAATTGGCATGGCAATCTCCAGGTCATGTTGTTGCAGATGGCATTATTTCATTCTTTTTTATGGCTGAGTAATATTCCATTGTGTATTTGTACCACATCTTTATTCATTCCTCTGTCAGTGGACACTTAGGTTGCTTCCATGTCCTGGCTATTTAAACAATGCAGTGATGAACATTGGGGTGGATATATCTTTTCAAATTATGGGTTTCTCTGGATATATGCCCAGGAGCTGGATTGTTGGATCATATGGCAGCTTTATTTTTAATTTTTAAAGGACCCTCCATATTGTTCTCCATAGTGTCTGTGCAAGTTTATATTCCTCCCGATAGTATAGGAGGGTTCCCTTTTATCCACACCTTCTATAGCATTTATCGTTGGTAGATTTTTTGATGATGGCCATTCTGACCGGGGTGAGGAAATACCTCATTGTAGTTTTCATTTGCATTTCTGTAATAATTAGTGATGTTGAACATCTTTTCGTGTGCTTTTTAGCCACCCATGTGCCTTCTGTGGAGAAATGTCTATTTAGATCTTCTGTGCATTTTTAGATTGGATATGTATTATTATTATTTTTTTTGAGTCACATGAGCTATTTGTATATTTCGGAGATTTTGAGACTGAATGGTAGACAAATGGTGGTGGTTACTGGTTGTTTTTCCCAGCGTGCTTTAGGAGATGCAGTAACTGGAGGAGGGGAGCAATTCAAAGGAGAAAGAGAAGCCCTGAAGCATGAAAGGTCACTCTACTGATTGGCAATCACTGCTGTTTCTCTTGAGGGTCAAATTTTCATCTGGGCAAGGGCTGACTCATCATAGGAGTTAGGCTTCTGAGAACCAACACAGAACAAAAAGCTCCTGTTTCTTGTTATTGTTGTTTGTTTGTTTTTATCCAAAGCATTTATAAAGGTAACCTATATGCTTCCATATTGTGCTGAGTCCTGGGCCATGGTGCTTTCAGCTCCCTACCTAATTGCCCTTTGCCTTATGAAATCAAAGCTTCCCTGATAGCTCAGTTGGTAAAGAATCTGCCTGCAATACTGGAGACCCCAGTTGATTCCTTGGTTGGGAAGATCCCCTGGAGAAGGGATTAGCTACCCACTCCAGTATTCTGGCCTGGAGAATTCCTCACAGAGAGTCAGACACAACTGAGTGACTTTCACTTACTGTGAAATCTACAGATGTTGGGGGCAATTATTGAGAATTTATTTGTAACCTAGAATTTGATCAATTTTATAAATATTCTTTGAATATTCAAAAGTAATGTTTATGCTATGCAAATACAAAATTTGGTATATACCTCATTAATTCTGCTATTATATGTGAAGAAATATCTACTGAAATTGTGCTTAATGTATTTATAATTCATCATTGTTTTTCTGATAATTCAGTTTAATTATTTCTATTCTAGTTTACTCAGCCTTTTGATTTTTTAAATATCTCCTTGTTTCCCTTTTATTTTCCTGTTGTTTAGGTTTTGTTTGCAATTTTCTAAGTTTTGCTTGACATTTCTATTCTTCTAGAGGTGATTTGAACTCATATTTTTCTCTTTAGATTAAAAAATTAGCATTTCATTAATACAGCAACTTGAGTACTTGCTCTGTTCTAGTTAGCAAGCTGAGTGCTTTATACATATTATTTAATTTTTGCCACAGCCCTGTAGATATTAATATCCCAATTTATTGATGAGAAAATAGTTCCATGAAGTTAAGTCACTAGCTTGATAGCACAATGCTAATAATTAGAAGGTACAGAATTTGAATCCAGACCTTGTGCCTTCTCTTATCCACTAAATTCCATCATCTCGCTAGTTTAAAATATTTTCCACTTTGTCTTTTGTCCCATCACAGCTTGTTGTAATTAACATGAGCTATTAGGTCTAGACTTTATTATTAGTTTCTTTTTTTAAGTATGAAATTTTATTTTAAGGTTTATTTATATTTATATTAAATTTCACAATAATATTGATAAAACTACTTAAACAGAATCTGACATTTTACTAATTACACTGCTTTCTTTCTTGGCAGTTAATATATTTTTGTTGCCTTTGAGAGATACTTTTCTATCTACTTAAAATTTAAAAACTTTATTCAGAATCTGTAAAGTTGTGGCTCTTTAATTTTTCTATGTAATTAAATATATAAGGGTACTAAATGGACACTTTCTGAAAATTCATATATTCCTTTCTCTTTCTTTCAAATCAGGGATATTTTCTATTATATTTAATTTTTGCTTCTAGTCTGACTCTTCTCTCCTCTTAAGGTACTTTATACTAGATGTTCTGGAGACCCCCCCTGTTGACAGGATTTCATTCAGTGTATTTATCTTTTTATAAATTTCCACTGAAATCTGGGGGTATTTGTCAAACATGTCTTGTAATTTATTTGCTTGTTTTTGGTGTTATCTAATTAATTTTACTTTATTACCTCCAGTAAAACTCATCTCTCTTGATTTTCACCTGAAAACTATCATTCCTAACTCATGTTATTTCTTTTTTTCTACATGCAAAAACTATTGGAAACACAAGTAAATTACTTTTTGCAAACTTTACCGTATTTGTCATAGTACATTGCAGTTGTATTGGTTCCCCAAATTATTCACTTTTTAGAAAAAGTACTGCTGCTAGTGATTTGTTTTTTTCCTCTGTCATCCTCATGGATTGAGGTCTTTTATGTCGAGTAACCAAAGCTGAGCTGTGTTTTGTCAGAGATTGTTCTTTTAGCTCCTATAGAAGCTTCTATTTTTTGATGTTTCAATTTTTTCCATTTTGGAGAGAGGCATAGAAGCGCTTTGGTGTCTAGAACCTTCATTATTGTAGCAAATAGTTCATGTGTTCACCAAGTATTTACTGAGGGCCAGCTCTGTGTCTGACACTGCTGGTCACTGAAGATACAATAATGAATATGACATACCCAGTCCTTGCTCTTATTTAGTTTATATATTCTTGGATAAATCATGTATCAGATGCTGCTGCTGCTGCTAAGTCGCTTCAGTCGTGTCTGACTCTGTGCGACCCCGTAGATGGCAGCCCATGAGGCTCCCCTATCCCTGGGATTCTCCAGGCAAGAACACTGGAGTTGGTTGCCATTTCCTTCTCCAATGCATGAAAGTGAAAAGTGAAAGTGAAGTTGCTCAGTCGTGTCCGACTCTTAGCGACCCCATGGACTGCAGCCCACCAGGCTCCTCCATCCATGGGATTTTCCAGGCAAGAGTGCTGGAGTGGGGTGCCATTGCCTTCTCCATGTATTAGATAATTACACAGAAATCTATTTGGTTACCAATAGTGGTAAGGGTTATAAAATTTTACTGGGTTCCTGGTGAATTGGAGGGACTGACAGGAGGCTGCTATTCATAGTGTAGTGAACATAGAGGAGATTCTATGTTCCTCTATTGTTTTCCTCTGTTAAAAATATTGTTTTATCACCTAATTGAGAAAATGATCACTGCCTTAAACATAAATTCTAAAGTAATTCTTAATGGTTACCAAATTGTAACCATATTTATTTGTATTGTGATTTTTATTAGATGGTAAAGAACTGATGTAGTTTATCTAAGAAACTGGCCTCTGGACATCAGCAGGAGGCAGATATGTGACATAATGAATAATTGCAAAAGGAACATATATCAATCAGCATTCAATCAGAGAAACAGAGCTAGAAGGGTATATAAATCAAAAGGTTTATTGCATGACTTTTGCTTATGTTATTGTGAGGCCTGGCTAGACAAGTCTGAAGTCCACACATTAGGCTGTCTAAAAGGTAGAGTGGAACTCTTTGGCTTGCACTGAAGCTGCAGTCTACAGGCAGAATTCCTCATCAAGGAATGATAGCTTCCAGTCTTAAGGTCTATCAGCTGATTGAGTTCTATGCCTGTGTGCTCAGTTGCTTCAGTTGTGTCCGACTCTTTGTGACCCTATGGATGTAGCCCACCAGGCTCCTCTGTCCATGCGATTCTCCAGGCGAGAATACTGGAGTGGGTTGCCATGCTCTCCTCCAGGAGATCTTCCTGACCCAGGGATTGAACCCGTATTTCTTGCATTACAGGTGGATTCTTTACTGCTGAGCCACCAGGGAAGCCCCTGACTGAGTTGGGACCACTCTTATTATCTGAAAATAATTTCCATTACTTAAAGTCAACTGATAATACATTTTAGTCACATATAAAATATCTTACCTAGATTAGTAGTGTTTGATTGAATAACTGGGGACTGTAACCTAGCCAGGGCTTCCCAGGTGGTGCTGTGGTAAAGAATCTGCCTGCCAATGCAGGGGATGCAAGAGACACAGGTTCAATCCCGGGATTGGGAAGGTCCCCAGAGAAGGAAATGGCAACCCACTCCAGTATTCTTGACTGGAAAATCCCGTGGATGGAGGAGCCTGATGGGCTACAGTCCATGGGGTCACAAAGAGCTGAACATGACTGAGTGGCTGAGCAAAGACTCACGCATAACCTAGCCAAGCTGACACAGAAAACTGACCACCACAAAAGACAATATTAAAATCTTTTAGTATTTAGTATCTTTCAGTGTACAAAGTGGTTTTGAGGAAGGTTTATATTGTCTAGAAATGTAGTCTTTGAAAATCAGTCTCAAGGGACTGGAAAATTTTTTGCAGACACTTGAATTTGACTATACTTGTGCTGTATTAATCGACTACCCTTCTTCCTCTCACTGTACCTTTTTCCAACACAATTTACTGCATTCTGAATCAGGTGACAGAAGCATTTATTAACATTTGGTTGTGTAAGCTTCTAAATGGCTTTGTTTCCCCACAGATTTTTGAAGAATAACACCACCCACTTTTACTTTTTTGTTAACTGTCTTCTCCTTAAATATAGGAGCAGCTACAGTGTCATCCCTCTCTTTTTTTTTTTCCCATCTTCAGTTTAGGTCCCTGAACTGACTTCTCAGTAGTACTGTTCACCCTCATCCATTGCTGCCTGGCACAGAGGGCTGGTTCCAGATCTGTTGTCATTCAGGTGTCTCTGCCCAACAGCAGAGCCAGCCATGAGAACAATCCTTCTACACTGCTGGGGTCCAGCCCCGGTGGATCCAGGGTGATTTGAAGGTGGGGACGGAGTCAGCGTCTTTGGACAAATACATATTTAATCACAGATATAGAGAGATTAGAAATGGATAGTGTAGTAGGAAGATTAGTGGAGAAAAAGAGGCTGAATAACTTGGATTACGTGGAATAGCATCCATGCTCCAGATGGGAATTCAGCCAGAAAAACGGGAGCAAGAAAGAAGCGACATGGGGGAATCAGTCTTTCTGGAAACTGATCCGATTTCTTTATTTTTTGGGTTTGCTTATATACCTTTTGTTACACATAGGGATGAATACAGAGTCATGCGGCAGTCAGCAGTCCTGACCTTTATCAAAATCAGGTGCTTCACATAAATGTATAAAAAGGTACATCATCTTCTGGCCATGAGTGAGACCTGCTGACATTTTATGATCCTTTCTTTCTGATAACCAAAAAGCTTATTTCTTCCAAGGGTGTTTTTTCTTAAACCAGGAACCACCCTCCAAATAAAGTTGCATTCCTATAGGGTGAGGGTGTAGTGAGTTACAATCAAGAAAGGAATTTATTTAACCCAAGGTTAACTGATTAGTCTTAAAGGTTAATACTTATTTCTCCTATATGCTTAAAGGTTAATACTTATTTCTTCTATATGTTAGTTATATTCATTATAAGGGTAGGGAACATGGAGATTTAGCAGCAAACATCAGCCCAACAAATGAAAATCCTTTCACCAATGCTCCCCTTAAGATCTATTTAGTCTTAAGATATGATAAAGTTACATTTTTACATAGCAAGGACACAGTGATTTATAACAAAGTACAGTGATCTATTACAAAAGAGAAAATCCATTAACTCAAAAAGTCTAGTATCGCTAACATCAAAAACTACTATATTTCCTTTGCTATATTCCAAATACATTGATTAATATATTCCCAGGTGCCTAAGGATATGGAGGCCTGGTGGCAATCATTGGCTCAACAATGAGAAAAGCCCTATGCTAATTAAGACTCTCAAAATACTCCAAAACTCTCTGTGCTGTTTATGGTTGAGAGGTAGTAAACAATCATGTGAATAGTGGCAGGAGTATGGATAATCCTGTCACACAAGCTAGTCTGTCAGCAGAGAGGTTTGACCTGAGACATCCTTGTCCCACTGAGAGCAGGGAATTAGCAGCAATTATTGACACAACAAATGAAAAACCCTTCACCAATATAATTCCTAACCAACCCATTATACTAATAATTTCTAATTTCCCAAAAGAATTTGCCTTTAGTAAGTCTAAAACATCTCGTGCCTCTCAGATTGGGAGGCTGTAAACAATCACATGTGGTCGGACGAACCTATACAGGTGGGCTAGATAACCTTCAGAGGAGTCCGTAAGCTGAAACACTCTTGTCACACCCAAGAATTTTTATTGCCTTGGAGCTGCATGCTTACTCCTTCTCTGAGAGAAATGGTTATGGGGGAGAGCCCCCGTAAAGTCAGAGGTGTAGATGAGAGCATAAAACAGACTCTGGTTTTGGGGTTAGATGCTCGGGAACAGGGGGTTTCCTGAGGCTTGATCACGCCTTTGCGTATGCCAAGCCTCCTTCCTCATGACCTTTGCCATGGGCGGAGTTCCTCACGCTGGCGCCGGGCACTACACTATGTGTTGGATTTGTGGACCCTACGGAAATAAGCCAGGGTGCATTCTGAGCTGAAACTCTCCTCTATATTGCTTTAGTTGTCTGATTTTAATTTAGAATGTTTGCTTTCCGTTGGTTCAGTTTTAGTTAAGTTAAAAATCAACTGGGAGTGAAACTAAAGTGACAGGATCAGGGACTTACTGATGCCAGTTGGAATGACGTGATGTATGGAGAGGAGTTCCAAGAATCAAGGAAAAAGAGAGTTAAAAGAAGCAGCAGGGTTCTTCCCTGGCAGTTCAGTGGTTAAGATTACATGCTTCCACTGCAGAGGGTGTGGGCTTAATCCCTTGTTGGGGAACTGAGATCACCCATGCTGCAAAGTGTGGCCAGAAAAATTGAAAACAAAAAACTAAATCAAATGAAATGAAATGAGTATTTTCCCATTGGTTTGTTTTTTAGAATACAATTTAGACCAGTGATTCTCAAGTGTGGCCGATACACCACTATACCAGTATTATTTGGAACCTCTAGAAATGCAGATTCTCAGGCTGACTCCCAGACCTATTGGATTTGGGAATTCTGGGGGTGGGGCCCAGCAGTCTGTTTTATCAGGCCCTCCAGAAAATTCTGATGTAAGCTCAAGTTTAAGAACTGTAAGTGCAAATACATATAAAGACTGTCTTTAAGTATGCCGACTTTAAGTATTCTATACCAAGCTTTTCCTTTCTTGAGGTCCTATTAGGGGATACTGAGCCTAGTGTCTAGCCCATTACTTTTAGAGCTCTGTTTTTTTCCCGCACAATGTCATCCAGACACACTTCCAGTGTGTCTTTCTCATTCCTGAAGGGATGAACAGAATCTTTATTCTTGTCTTCTAAGTGAAAGTACAGAAAAATTTTCTAGCATTTTTGGTTCTTTTTATCTTGTTGTTATTCTCAAAATAAATTTCTCTCCTGGTTTGAAGCACACATGAAATTCTTATTTCTAGTGATTTGATATTTTACAAATGTCCTTTGGGTTCATTTCAGTTGAATTTATAATCAGGCTTCCTAAAACACTCCTGCTGGGAAATGATTCTCAACTTTTTGAAGTAACTCACAACAAATTTTCCTCAAAGGGATCCTCTTACAGAAGCTGTGTATATTTGATCATTCTTGCTCATACTTTTCTGCAGTTATCTGAAGTTTCTGTAGCATGAAACATAAATTACGCTAACCAGTGGTACCTACTTCCTTTCAGTACCCGCTTCCTTCCTTCCAGATTGCAGCACTATTTTAGCCCAATCTTGTCCTTCCTTTTTCTCTTCTCTTATCCTGTCAGATGTCAGATACACTCTATGTGTGTTTGACAAGAGAATGGGGTAGATGCAGTAGAAGGATAAGTTTGCTAGTTGAAAGCTAAGGAATATCTAATGGCTTTAGTTTTCCCTTTGGAATAGGAACTGAGGTAATTTGTTTAGATTAGAGGGAAGTGAGTAAGTTGGAAACATACAGAAATACAGCTATGTTGATAGTTAAAATATGGGAATAATCCTAAGCTATGCTAGGAATCCCCATTTGCTCCTGTTTCTGAGCCATACCCTTACCCAGGACCCCCAGACCTTCCCATGATATAGCATATAAAGGATAGTACTGTTTGCCACCTAAGTTACATACAGTCCTGGTTCTGATCAGTGGATGCTCATTTTTTACTGGAGGGGAAGTCTTTTGAAGATTATTGTTGTCAGAGATTTTATGAGAGAGAAAAGTATTTGGTATAAGTGTTGTAGACAGTGAATTAACCACAGAAACTCAGTAGAATTTGTGGAGGTCATATCAAGGGCTCAGTTGCTGGTGGTCAATATGATTTCATGGTCTTCATCATTCGGGATTTTCTCAGATGAAGGCAAGGAGAAAGGAAATAGTAGAGTCAATGAGGTGTTGGGGTTTTGTCAGAGGGTTCAATAAAATTACAAAGAGCCGGAAAATTCATATTTCTACTATATTAAGCAAATCTGTTAAAATAAAAAAATAGAGAAATGGGCAAAAGATGGCCAGTAGGGTGTCCTTTGAAAGAAAGTTAGAAAATATCTAGACCACTCTTCTGAGAGTCTTCTCAATCTGTGAGTCTGTATTTTCACTATTGTCTTTGAGCTGCTTTACAACTCTGTAAGTTGTAAAAAATTGATGGCAATGCGAATTATTTTTGTTCATAAGGATTGAAACAGATTTTGTCCAGCGGAGATGTAAATGATGCTTATCATGTTGGTATTCATTGTTTTTACACTTATGAGCAAATTCATTTCAGCATTTTTAATTGCCTATACATGTGTTTGTTTTTCATATTCTTCTTTGAACTTATTTTATACCTTACTGGATTCCTCATTACTTAGTTAAATAAAACCTCTGACACATGTTCATTCTGTGTTTGCGTGAGAATCATGATGATATCTATGCCTATATATCTTGTAACAAAGAGTTCATGCTTTTTTCCCCCCACTGGACAGATTGGCATTGCCTACCAACAGATGCATTCATTCATTCACTTGCTCATTCAGCAAGTCTTTATAGAACACTTGCTATATACTGGTTCCTGAGTTTGATTTAATGTCTCTATGGACAGCTCATGTCCTGCCCTCTTATCCGCACTCACCATGCTAGCATCTTAACATCCATCACTTGCTAGAGCAGCTTGTTTGCTATGAGCGTGCGTTGTTTCTCTTAAGTTTTTAGAAAGAAACATGTGTTTTTAGAGGTAGACATGGAACCAGAACCAAGACCTTCTCACTCATAGCTTGGTGCCCTCTTCATGCCTCCTTATAAGTCCCCTTCCTAGGATGGGTAATGCCAAGCCAGATATTTGTCAATGTAATTTGCCTTCTAGTAAGGCAAAATGGAGCTCTAATGATCAGGAGAAGTTTACATGAATAAAATAAGCAACAGACGTCTGCAAGTTTACCAAGAACATGACAGGAAGTGCAGTGAAGTAAGAAGAGCTGAGCAAAGGATTTTTGTGTACTTTGTAAAACATTCACTCTCTTGCCATTTTCCTCAGAGACCCATTTACTTCTCTTTGCAGGGTGGCTCGATCCATTTGTATTCATTTGAATGTTTGTTTCTCCTTTTCCTTGTTCATTTTCTCTGTAGCCTTCAGTCATTCCTGACAAGGTGATTTTAGCCTCATTTTTTGTTGGTTCTTAATTTCATTTTCTTTCAAGAGATGAAAAATTCTACTTTTACTGGGAAATAAAGGACTAGTACTTCATAAAACTTTTAGTCTTGCAGATTGGAGAGAAGGTTTGTTGCTGCTATATTAAGAAGGGTTGAAAGATTCTTCAACATAGAATAAAGAGACATTAGTTATGTTAGGAAAAAGAAGAAAAAGAGAAAGATATTCCAATTATAACTGTTGTCACCGAAAGCATATTTTAATATCTTATCTTCAAATTAAAATATTTCACAAATGTTAAAATAGATGTTCCCATGCCAACTTGTAATAATAACATTTATTTGATTTAAGGGAAAACAATGAAATACTCCTGAGTGTTTCTGATGAAAGCATTGGAAATAAATTACACTTGAAAATTGCGTTCTCTTACAAATAGAGAAACAGGCTCTTCAAAAACATGCAACATGCTTTGACTATTTCACGTAAGTGCAAATTGTTTTTTGAAAACAAATAGTTACATGGAAGTGAACTTAAGAACTGAATTTAGTTGTGAATTTAGACTTAAATAGTTGGATCAGTTATAAATTTCCTTTGGTAACAGTTTCAGATATAATAAAGACAGATTCAAATTTAAACTCAATAAGAATAATAAAAAGACTAGTGTAGAGATTTCATGGAAAACATATTTTGGGGCAAAACATGTCTTATATTGTAAGACTCAGAGGAGATTATTAAGTAAAAATAAGTTTAAAAAGAAAAGGCGACAGTGTCAAATTTATTCAAGGCCCCAGGGATTGATTTTTTTAGCATGTGCTCAAGGAGATGGTTAGGGCTTTATGCATTGCACCGATAAGGCTTTAGCAAGGGAAGTCGATTAATCTCCTTTGTAGTTCTTGTTTTGAAAGAGTTCAGCTCTTTGCCTGTGCTCTCCCTGCAATCTCTGATGGTGGGGCATATGCCCGGAGAAAGCTTCATAGCCATGGATCTTCAATCAGTTGGGTTAACTTTGCCTGTGTTGACACGAGTGCAGCAATTCCTTCAATAGCACTAGTTTCCAACACTCTAACCCAGGTGGCACGAACAATTCCTGCTGTCACTGAGTTAATTTTCCTCTTCCACCCACTAGTTTAATTGGAGATTGAAAAAGAAGTGTTTACTCATATATGCTCTTCTTTGGTGAAAAATGTCAGATATACGGAAAGATTGATTTAAATGGGGAATAAGATACAGAAGACTCTGAGAAGGAAGAGCAACGTGAATGAGTCGTTGACCTGATGATGTAGGCATGGACGAGGTATCTATGAAGGTTTCAAGTTGTGAAATCTTGGAGGAGTTTTATGACAGAGTAGGTGGTTTCCAGTTTGAAATGCAAAGAAGTTAAAAGGAACTGCACTTTAAAATGAATAGCTAAATTTGTTTACTTAGAGGTCATTAGTGACATTTGAGATGATAAACAAAAATTTATTTCTCGTAGTTCTAGGGGCTGGGAAATCCAAAATCAAGATGTCAGTGGATTTTGTGTCTGGTGAGGGTCTGCTTCTGGGTTTGTACTGTGTCTTTACATGGAAGAATGGGCAAGGGCACTCTCTGAGACCTCTTATATAACAGCACTAACCCTATTTATGATGGCTCTACCCTTAGGACCTAATCACCTCCCGAGGCCCCATTTCCAAATATCATCGCATTGGGGATTAGGTTTCAACATATGAATTTTGAAGGGAGATGAACATTCAGGCTACATCAAGACTCCAGTACATGTTGTCCCAGTATTGAAGACCTAAGCATGCTTGCAAAGTAGGGAGAAATTGATAGAAAGTGGGAGGAAGGAAATATCAGGGAGGCAATGATGATAGAAAAAGGAGAGAAAAGACAAGAGATAACTTCAGAGATAAGAAAGGATGTTATTTCTTCTGCAGTCAAAGAAGAAGATAAGATGTGCCTGGTATGCTGTTTCATGTTTATCTCTGCACTTAATCCTCACACCACCTATAAAACACTCAGACCATTTTTACTATACTAGAGACTGAGACCATTTTTACTAACTGAGACTTAGAGAGCATGAATCACACAGCTGATAGATTCTGAGCCAAAGTTCAAACCCAGGTCTCTTTGATTCCAGAGTATGTTCTAATCGCCATAGCATTAACATAAAACTGTCAGTATTTAACCATTTTTGACCTATAATAATGTCAGCTTCATAAGGTTCATCCTAATAAAATTAGTTGGGATCTAGAGTAAATAAAGCTTGATGGTCTTTGTATTGTCTAGAAGTCACGCTGACAAACAACAGAATGCACCCTGGCAACTTCGTGAGGAGAAATAATGTTATTAATGATATTATTTGGCTTACAGAATTTCTAGGAGGTCCATGGAGCAAGGCCATGAGCCACACAGTCAGGAACAAGGATCTGCCACACTGTGGGGGGTGTTCTGGAATCTTAAGATGGAGAATCAATATGACAGAAACCAAAGTAATCATTTCTCAACTCAAAGGTGCCTCTCGCTGACTTTTTAAATTGCATTATTGCTATTATCATGGTCATACCATTAAGTCTTGAGGTTATCATTTATCATATTCAATAGATTCACTGAGATTCAGCTTAGTTGATTGGTTTCATCCCTATCTACTTTGTCACCAAACCTTATTAGTCTAATATAACTGCCATTTATTTTATTTTCTCATCACTCTACCTGAACTGTTCTTTCTCCATAATCCTGCCTGTACGACAGATGCCTATTTTTCTAGTTTCTTTCAAACCCCAGTTCTTCTAGGAAGCCTTTCGTAATCTCTACATGCAGAATCACCTGGCCTCTTTATGACCCCCCACCGTATAACACTGTTCTTTATTATGGCACAGATCTCAGTGTCCTTACGTTACAGTGTTTGTGAATGCTTACTCTATGCTACTTTTCTCCCACAGGTCAAGGCAAGGCTCCCTCCCATTCTTTGTATTTCTAGTAGCACTTCAAATTGTCATGTGGAGTGGGTGTTCAGTCCTTGTTTACTGAAAGTTCAGCAAACCTTGTAGTCTCAAGGGCCAACAAAGTGGTTAGTAGTAGGTATTAAGCTGTCATTGGCTTAATACTTAATCAAAGAGATAAAAATGGATAAGACAAACATCAAAACATGGTGAGTTTAAGAGTTTTAAAAATGTTACTAGGAGGAAAATGGAGATAGCAAGAAAGTAGAAAGCCATTTAAAATATTTAACAAACTTGGATTGAATACCTGCAGTGTGCCAGGCAGTAAGGGGATGCAACACTAAGCAATTACATATGGTCTCTGCTCTCATGGAGCCCGCACTCATGGGAGGAGGAAGAGAGTCAATAAGTAGACACATGTGCAAATTGGCAGGTAGGTTGTGGTAAGTGCATAAGAAAAGTAAATCAGGGTAAGAGTTGAGTGGATTGTGGGGGTTGGGAGGCACAGCAATGGGTGGTCAGTTAGTATATCATTTGAGATGACATTTGAGTGAAGTGAGGAATTTCTGGGCAACAAACATCATACCCAAGGACATATAAGTTCTTCAGCTTGTGCTGGGGTTTTTGACATGCTTGGACCTTGAAGGAACAGCATTAGTCCAGTGCTGTTGGAACAGAATAAGTGGCAAAGGGAATGGTAGGAGAAAGAGACAGGTATATTGTGAGTTAAGACGCCAGAAGCAACTGCCTGGTGCTGTTAGACCTGCCCATGAGTGCGCACATGCGTGCCAAGTCATTTCAGTCGTATCCGACTTTTCACAGCCCCATGGACTGTAGCCCACTGGGCTCCTCTGTTCATGGGATTTTCCAGGCAAGAATACCGGAGTGGGTTGCCATGCCCTCCTCCAGGGGATCTTCTCAACCCAGGGATGGAGCCCGCATCTCTTGTCTCTTGCACTGGCACTAACGCCACCTGGGAAGCCCATTGCGGTGATATTCCCATACAAACAAGGCTTTTTGATACTTATTGGTGATTAGGAGCAGTACTTATTCACCCACATATTATGTTTCCGTGGAGCAGAGGGTTCTTCAGTCCTGTTTCCCAGAAGGTAGCAGTATTGAAGTGATAGCTCAGCATGGTGGGTGACTATGCCAGCTCCTGGGCACCTCCTAGGCAGATGAGATAGGTCAGGCTTGTTCTGGGTGACTAGCTATCTCCAACTAAGGGGAAAGGATGAGAAAGCTTGGCTTTGGTCTTTGTTGCTCGTGACAGTCTCAAAACAAGCTTTACGGAGCTCTGTATTCTATACAATAGCACTGTACTTGATATGCATTTGGTCAGTCCTTTGGGTACTCAGGACTTCCAGGGAGCCAGGAAGTCATGAGAGCTTCACCAGCTGCTCTGCAGAGACACAGCCCCTGTGGCCAGGCTTTTGTGTTAGCCTTCCTTTCTTACATTGCTGTCTCATCTCTGATTGCAAGGTTTCCCAATTTTGTCATTACTGACATTTTGAGCTGGATAGTTTTTGTTGTAGGGAATTGCTTTGTGCACTGGAGAATGTTTAGCAATGTCCCTGGTCTCTCCATGTCAGTAACAACCCCAGCGTCTAGACATTGCCAAAAGTCCCAGACATTTGGCAAAAGGCCTCCAGTGATCAAAATTGCCCATGTAGAGAGCCACTTGCTTAATGAAGTGATCTTGGAGGATGAGAGTCTCAAAAAGAGCAATGAATATGTGCTCCAAGTTACACAAGCAATTGCTGTCTTTCCTGGGACATTAGAAATATTCCACAGCACACTACTATTTTCCTCGGAAACTAGAGACAGGCTCTTCATTTTATTTTTTTAATGTTATGCTTTCAAACCCATGGCTCAGAATAATCAATACATTTGAAAATCATTTTTGTCCCCAAGTGAGAATAACAAGTGGGGAGAAAAAACAGTATGGCTTTGCTTTTTCCCCTCTTTGTGAACAGGCAGTTTTTCTCTAGTCGAGATGGTAAGTGGCTCGTGCACTAAGATGATTCACCTACAGGGTGCTGTTACATCTAGGTCAAACAACCGTAGTTGGAGTATATTTGTTCTGCCTCTGTAGGCATTTAAAAGTGCAGAACATGTTCATTTTGTATCTTTTCCCCTATAGCTTCAGCAGCATGTACGGAATTGCCACATGGATAGCTTCCTTCAGACTTTCCCAAAAGGGATCCTTGACTTTTCAAAGATGAAGTATTTGTCTTCCCGTCTGTCTTCACTCACCTATTATGGGGGAACCATAGGGTCCCAGGGACCTTGCCACATCCAGGCTAATGAATATGCAGTGTAGGGCATTCAGGGTTGAGCTGTCTTTATTCTCCTCCATGTGGTAAGTGTGTCAAACTCATTTCCTATCAACCTCATTGTTATGCCACCCCCAAATCACACTATCAATGTATATTTGGTATTATAGCTAACGTATTTTTGAATTGCCAAAGTATAATGAACAACCCCAAATAGGAAACCAGAGCTTCATTGTTTATGTCCTTCATTAGCGAACTTTTCTCCTTTATTTTGCCTGTTGGGATTCATGTTAACACAGTTACTTACTGGAAAGTAGCAGCGTTTCAGTGACAAATTGGCACTATTGTCAGAACTTAGCTTTCTCTTCAATTTCAAAACACTCTGTAAAGCCATTGATGACTTTAAAAGAACTCTGGTAAGAAAGGACTTGGAAATCACTGTAGAATATTCTCTGAGGCTATTCATTCAATACACTACTGAAACCAAATGGTCATAAAAAATATCTGTCATCTTCAAAGGAGATAACTGAAAACAAGATGTTATCTTTCTTCTACAAATTATGATATATCTGTACTAGAAATATGGAGAGGAATTTCTGTCAGTTAATAACAGAAAAGTTACTAGAGAAAACCAGAAAAAAAGCAACTGAAGACAATGTGGTTGGGTGGGTGGGTGAGGTATGCATGCCCTTGTGTGTATAAAGGTTAGGCATGGGGAGAAAGAAATTGGGAAACTCGAGTGAGAGTAAGGGCTTCTTTGTGAAAAGGTACTACAAATATTAGACCTCCACTCAGAAAACCAAAGACTAGGCAGAAACCTGATTAATATCAGTAAAATTGCAAACAACCTAGAAAGAGAAAAGAGGACCTGTTTAAAAAAATCTTGAAGACCTAGGATGAGAGAAGTTCCTTTAGAAACTTGATATAATACAGAGAAGCATTAAGTGGCTTAGTTAAGGACATGCTGAGACACACTAAGTGCTATAGGTAGGAAATGAACACACACTTAAAGAAAGGATTGGGGCATATTTATTTAGGATTGATAGAGTTATGAATGAGTTCCATGAAAAGGAGGGCTAGACCCAGCCTTCCTTTCTATAACTTTAACTGGAAATTCAGCCCAAGCTGGATGGGTCAAACATGGATTGGAATAAGGAAATTCTTATTAATATTTTCATGTTTTGATGTTGATGTTGAATGAAATTTTTTGTTGTGATTTTTAGCCACCAACTCCTATGCATTTCATATTCTTCCTTTGAATCACCACTGAAGAGAGAAACCTAAGAAAGTTATGTAACAAAGCATAAGGTTCTTTGCCTGTAAATAATTGAATGGTCAGCCAATTTCTGATTGGATTGAGAGATACCTGGAGGCCAGATTGAATTCCTAGCTCCATTAGTGATATCTGTATATAATAGCCACAGTGATTGATATTTCTGTATTAGTTAATGGGCCAGATACCCTAAATTAGTCCTTACAACACCCTTTTAGGCAAGTGCTTCTCTTACTTCTATTTTACAAATGGGTATTCTTAGATACGTGGGCTTCCCTGGTGGCTCAGATGGTAAAGAATCTGCCTGCAGTACAGGAGACCTGGGTTCGAACCCTAGGTTGGAAAGATATCCTGGAGAAGGGAATGGCAACCCACTCCAGTATTCTTGCCAGGAGAATCCCATGGACAGAGGAGCCTGGTGGGCTACAGTCCATGGGGTCGCAAAGAGTTGAACACGACTGAGCAACTAACACTATCACTGTCATTCTTAGATACAGAGAGGTTAAGTTGCCCAAGGTCATACAGTTAGTAAGTGAAAGAGCTGGTATTTGAATCTAGGGACTGTGGTTCCCTCCTCTACAATCTTATTCACATGTATACTGTCTACTTCCTGCCAGATTTTTATGATTTCTATGAAGCAGCAACTTAACCAGAAGGCAATATGAAAACTGTCCAGTGATGATTATGAGTAAAGGAGAAAATAACCCAACAACTGTTTTAATTGGGGATTAGCAGGGATCAGCCTAAGTATTTTTGGCTCCAAATATGCGTGATATAGTTGCAAAAGTAGAGATGGTAACTGGTTTAAGCCAACTATAAATATATGGTATTATCTGGAAAACTTGATGGGATTTTATTTTTTTTTCCTCCTCCTTTAAGAAGTTAGTTTTATAAGACCCTTCAAACTCTTTGTGTAAAAGAGCAAATACTTTGACAAGTAGCATTCGTTTTTAAAGTGGTACTTTTACATTACAAGATTTTAAAGTGAATGTTTGAGTTAAAGTGTGTCTTAAAAATATCATGACAGACCAGACACAGAAATGCTATGAGGTCAAAATAAGGTTATGGAAATGCTTTAGAAAAAATGGAAAGCACAGAATTATTTAGAGATGAGGATTATTGTGTTTGTAAGAGGACTTTCTAGATTCCCCATACTGTTTTTCCCAGGTGATTTTAAAGGTAGCCAGGAGAATGTAGGAGCTGGTAGTTGAAAATAATGACAAAGAATTGAGTCCTAATGATTAAAAAAAAAAAGAAAACCCTTACAAACTTAGAATGGCCATTTTCCCAACCAAAGTATATATAGCTAGATCAAAGACATGGTTTGTTAGCTTAGCCCAATTATTTTTAAGCATTTTCCTCAAAGACCTTGGCATCTTTTCTTCAAAGAAACTTTGTGAAGAAGTCTAGTATGTAGAACACACACAAGCTCAAGCTGATACTGGGGTGGGAGTGGAAAATCTGCTGGAGTTGCAAAGACACCCTCTCTTTTGGATATATCTTATTCCTCTTGAGCAGAACCAAGATTTTTAACGTGGAACTGAGAAATTTCTGGATTAGCTTGTTGTTGTAAATTTTGGCTAAAACCTTGAAATAACAAGGCATAAAAGACATTACATACCCCAGCCCCCAAGTTTAACAATATGAATTTTAAGTTTTTGTCAAGCTGTTACCTTTTGAATACTGTTTTTTTTTTTTTTAAAGTAAGCTAAATCCATGTTCTCTAAAACATATTGGCAAAGAATCTCACATTGATTTTTCTTGATTCAGTTTCATTTAATTGTTTATATCTTTCTGTTGCATTCTCTGTGGCACCAGCAGCTATAGAATTTATAAAGCTATCTAGATGGCAAGAAGCAAATATGCAACAGTTACTTTGAGTTTGAATTTGAATTTATCTGGTATATTTTTTCCACTTGAAGAGATTGAACATGTTGTGTTATCTGTAATAAAAACTAGCATTATTGGATAGAATGCTGGTCTTAAGAATCATATAGATTAAGTGATATGTTGCTTTTATTGTTTTTTTCTGTCATTTTTTTCTTCCAGTGCTTTCTTATCTACTGGTCTCTGGGGAAAGCTCTAGTTCCCTTTTCACTCTGCTCTTTAGAATCCTAAAGTGAAGGTGTTTGGCTGTGAATGAGTTAGTTCAGTTCAGTCACACAGTCTGTGGACAGCAGCATGCCAGGCTTCCTTGTCCATCATCAACACCCAGAACTTGCTCAAACTTATGCCCATCATCGGTGATGCTATCCAGTCATCTCATCCTCTGTCATCCCCTTCTCCTCCTGCCTTCAATCTTTCCCAACATCAGGGTCTTTTCTAATGAGTCAGTTCTTTGCATCAAATGGCCAAAGTAATGGAGTTTCAGCTTCAGCATCAGTCCTTCCAATGAATATTCAGGACTGATTTCCTTTAGGATTGACTGGCTTGATTTCAAGAGTCTTCTTCAGCACCACAGTTCAAAAGCATCAGTTCTTCTGTGCTCAACCTTCTTTATGGTCCAACTCTCACAATCATACATGACTACTGCAAAAACCACAGCTTTGACTGGATGGACCTTTGTAAGCAAAGTAATCTCTCTGCTTTTGAATATATTGTCAAGGTTAGTCATAGCTTTTCTTCCAAGGAGCAAACGTGTTTTAATTTCATGGCTACAGTCACCATCTGCAGTGATTCTGGAGCCCAAGAATAATAAAGTCTGTTACTGATTCCATTGTTTGCCCATTTATTTGCCATGAAGTGATGGGACTGGGTGTCATGATCTTCATTTTTTGAATGCTGAGTTTTAAAACAGTTTTTTTTTTTTTCATCTCTTCTTTGACTTTCATCAAGAGGCCCCTTAGTTCTACTTCCCTTCCTGCCATAAAGGTGATGTCATCTGCATATCTGAGGTTATTGATATTTCTCCAGGCAATCTTGATTCCAGTTTGTGCTTCATCCAGTCTGGCATTTTGCAAGATGTGCTCTGCATATAAGTTAAATAAGCAGGATGACAGTATACAGCCTTGACATATTCCTTTCCCAATTTGGAACCAGTCTATTATTCCCTGTCGGTTTCTAACAGTTGCTTCTTGACCTGCATACAGATTTCTCAGGAGGCAGGTGTGAGTTAATCATCCAATGAATGTTTACAGCACCTGCTTCTTGCTGGGTCCTAAGTACTGCTCTAATACTGCTGTTGCTGCTGCTGCTAAGTTGCCTCAGTCATGTCCGACTCTGTGCGACCCCAGAGATGGCAGTCCACCAGGCTCCCCTGTCCCTGGGATTCTCCAGGCAAGAACACTGGAGTGGGTTGCCATTTCCTTTTCCAGCGCATGAAAGTGAAAAGTAAAAGTGAAGTCGCTCAGTTGTGTCCGACTCCTAGCAACCCCATGGACTGCAGCCTACCAGGCTCCTCCGTCCATGGGATTTTCCAGGCAAGAGCTCTAATACTGCAGTGGTGAGCAAACCAGGGGAGGTTCAGTGTTCACCTTCATGGAGCTTAGACTTCAGAGGGAGAGACAAACATATTGACTTAATCATATGATACTGAGTTATAATCGTGACAGTGTTATAAGGGAAAGTATAGAAAATAATAAAATCATGTACCAGAGAGAACTAATTTGGTTCCCACTGATGTTAAAGCATATTAAAATTAGAGTGTTAAAAACTCAGAGAATTGAAAGTTAAATTAGAAGATTTGGGGTTAGAAAAGTCACAAGTATGGAGGAGCTGAAAGTATATATCATTTTTGGCAGATGATAGCCTTTTTCTATATGCTGGTAGTAGAACCCAGATTCTAGCTAGGTACCAAGGTTAAATGCTTCTGATGGAACTAAGCAGAATAGGACAAGTGATAGGCTTTCATACATATTTTAGGATTTTCATTTTCTGTGGGTCAATAGAGAAGGAATTTAGTTTGGAAGTAAATTAACAATATGAAGAGCTTCTATTATTAAAATTTCAGGTGTTTGGGCCAATATTGTGAGATTTGAACATTTGCATTTTCGAGGTTAGATTTTCTGCACTATCTTCATTGTTGGTTCATATCATTTAACTCTTTCAGATATGGAATGAAATCTTGTCTCAGAATATAATATATGGATTTGGGGTAAATATAATTCACCTTAAGTCCTGACTCATCTTATGCTTTTTTTATGACAGTGCAAAAACCTGTTTTAAAACTAGTGTTCTACCTGTTAAATTGGTTCCAGCAGATATGTAGAATCAATGTCAAGATTTGGAAAATCAGGCACATTTTTTTTTTTTTTTACTGAACCCTACTGGGGTGTATAGGAAAAAGAACATAGTGTGGTATATATTAGTCTTAAGGCTACCTTGTACATCTTTTGCAAATTTTAGGCATGGACAAGGGTTTTGGTGTGGGTCTGGGCAGAGTGGTAACTACTTGGGCTTCTGCCTGGCATGGCACAGTAGATATCTGACATCTGTCCAGCATGCCTTTCCTCTTACTTTTTTTCAGCAAGATTCTGCTTTCCCATAGGAGAGTACTCTTCCCCCATTCTATATGGTTTAATATTAATAAGATAATCACTCAAGATGTACCAGTTCTCTGTCCAAAGGTGCAAGGACTCAAGCAAGACTGATAGGATTCCTCCTGGAAATTTGAACTTAGGCCATTTCTCCTTTTCCTGAATCCCTAAGACACATAATTTCAACTGACTATGGACCCTTTTAGCTGTTGCCTCCCCATCCTCATTTCATGTATGGACCTGGAGTGCTAGATGGGTGGTTGAGGTGGAAAAATTCTAACCAAACATCACTAGAGATGTGACCATAGAAACCCATTTTCTTGAGTGATTTTTACAAAACTTGATGAGACCAGGAGGGTAGATATCATTTCCACTTCACAGATGCATAAACTGCAGCTCTGAGTCTGTGTGGTATGATTGCCTCAAAGACAAAACTCAGGCCACTTAGTCCAGGGCTCTGTCTCCTCCATTATTGAGGCCGCATCATATATTTCAATTGACTGTGAATCGAAGTTCTATTTAGAGATTTAAAATTTACACTGACTGTTGGAAAAGAATTGCTTAAGTATCCTTAATTCCTGCCCTTACACATGTTGAATAATCCAGTTATGTTATTTTTAAGTACTTGCTTGCATATTTAGCTTGAGATATAGAAAATTGCTGTTTGGTAGGTAAAAAGATGTCAGATATGGGCTGTTCAATGTGATTCAACCCACGCCATCGAGAAGTCAATCTCACCTCTTAACATTCTCCCTCCTCACTCAACCACATGCATGGCCTCCTCCCTATCTTCGCACAGAAGTTTCTTGCTTTGAGGCCTTTGAATTTTGTTTTCTCTGTCTTGATTGCTCTTCTTTCAAATGATTCCCATCCTTACTTTCTTAAGAAATGATATGTCAGTGTTACCTTCTCAAAGAAACCTTCCTTCACCATCTAGTCTAAAATTTTACTCCCCTGTCCTGACCAAACACACTTTTTTTAAAAAAAAATCCCCTTTTCTGCATTTTCCCTTTAGGACTTATTATTTTGCATATTATATTAAATATGCAGTTATTTGTCTTGTTTATTGCATATCTTTACCTTATAATGAAACTTCAAGTGGGTAGGGATTGTAGTTTGTTTTATTCACTGCTGTATCTCCAATATCTAAAATAGTGCATGACACATAGTAGGTACTCAATAAAATATGCTGACTAAATGAATGTGGACTGACCAGTACATCAGTGAATCCTCAGATATGCAGATGACACCACCCTTATGGCAGAAAGTGAAGAGGAACTAAAAAGCCTCTTGATGAAAGTGAAAGAGGAGAGCGAAAAGTTGGCTTAAAGCTCAACATTCAGAAAACGAAGATCATGGCATCCTGTCCCATCACTTCATGGGAAATAGAGGGGGAAACAGTGTCAGACTTTATTTTTTTGGGCTCCAAAATCACTGCAGATGGTGACTGCAGCCATGAAATTAAAAGACGCTTACTCCTTGGAAGAAAAGTTATGACCAACCTAGATAGCATATTTAAAAGCAGAGACATTACTTTGCCAACAAAGGTCCGTTTAGTCACTGGTTTTTCCAGTGGTCATGTATGGATGTGAGAGTACTGAATGAGTCCTGATCTTTGAAAACACCACATTGGTAATTGGTTACTCTGTTTTGTGACAGAAACAAGGTTGTGGAGGTTTCTGTAGCTGTGATACAGAGTGAGGAGGAGGTCAAGGAGACACAACTCTGGCCCATGCTGTTCCCATTCAAACAGGACCTTTCAGTGTTTAATCTCTTATATATTGGGGTACAGGTAAGATTTCATTAGGGGAAAGATTTATGCAGGTAACAACAGTTTGAAACCACTGATTTGGGATAGCAACAGCAAAAGTGTTTATAAGTGACAGTGTAGTTTTGACACTAAAATACAATTATAGTTTTCTCACCACCCCATAAGGAGAGTGTAAGGGGGGATGATGGGGAATCATCTGTAAAACCTCCACATTCAGTGAGTCTCATATTTCAGAGATTTTAAAACTGTTCTTAAAATATATAAGTTATTGTCTTGTGCTCAGTCATGTCCTACTATTTGAAACCCCATGGACTGTAGCCCACCAGACTCCTCTATCTATGAGATTTCCAGGCAAGAATACTGAGTGGGTTGCCATTTTCTCCTCCAGGGAATTTTCTCCACCCAGAGATAGAACCATGCCCCCTGCATTGCATCTTTACCTCTGAGCCACTGGGGAAGCTCCATAAAGTTGTTACATTTTAATGAATACTAATAATTAATACTAATATTAATACTCTCCATATGACTGAAAATTTCTAGTAGGGAAGGGGACATAATGTATATATTTACTTTTGCTGGGAAATTGACCTGAGTGCTCTACTTGCCAGAAGCAAAAGATAAGTGGGCGTTAGGAAAAACAGGTCCTAGTCCAGAGTTCCCCAAATTTGTGTATTTTCACGTTTTTAAATGCATGATGACATGAAAAATGTTAAGGCCACGATGTAAAGATATTAGAAGAATCTATGTGAAAGCAAGATGGTGAACCATGCAGAGAATGTAATCAAAAGATGTATCTGCCTCTATTTGTTCTCCCAGGAACCTGGCCCAGAATGCTGTCATGTGGCTGCCTGGTAGTCATTTAACAAACTGGCTTCATATCCAAGGGATTTACAGCTAGAGATGTGTAGGGTCTCACAGCTACATGCGCGGCAGAATTACGATTAGCATACAGATCACTGAGTGCTGCTTTCATATTCTGTTTTTCTGTGATACACTGCTTCTCTCTTAACAAATGCTTCAAAATGAATATAAATGCACTTCATATGTTAATACATAACTTTGTTCTATTGAAAATATAAACATATAAAGCAAGCTTTCACTTATGTAGATTTATAAAATGAAAAGGAACATGCTAACCACAGTATTAGTTGAATACTTAATAATTCTTAGACTGGAAGAATAATTGATATTTAGCTAATAATAATGATTAGGATGGAAGAAATACCATTTCCATGCAACCATACGCATAAGACGTATAAGACTACCAGGGAAAATAGATGGGAACAGAAAAAGGAAAGAAAAGAAGTCTACATGATAGTTATGCAGAGTGAATTGAATTCTGAGTAGAGATGAGAACATCTGGGTAAATAAGACAGAGGAAAGCTATAGGAGCCAATGATGCCATAAAATGGAAAAATTCTGGTGTTGTAGTGAAATGAACTCTTCTGTTTATTTATTTATTTTTTTCTTGCCTTTGCATTGTTTCTGTATGATTATTAATCTGTCTTGATTCAGGGACCTTTTGAAAATCTGGCTAAATGATAGACTTTCTCCCCAGACAATGCTCCTATGCACAGTGTTCCCAAAGGCCACTAAGTGGTGTGCAGAAATGTAACCTTTGTTTACATATGGCTGCACTTCGTCTCTATCTCCAGCCTGCATTTGGCCTGATAGAAGGCACCTAATCCAGCTCCTGGCAGTGAGCCATCCCTTCAGTGATGCCTCCATGACTTGAGGTTTAAAATAACAACAGCAACAAGATCCTGACGTGTCCTCCCCTCTTCTTCCTTTTGGGATTACTTCTGAACCCCTGGACTCTGCTTCTTGGTCTGGATCTCCTTTGAGTAGGTATTCCTGGGATGTACAGATCACAGATTGGGGCTTCGGGTTGCTGCTTCCCTCACCTCGTGCTTTTCTTGCCAAGAAGCACTGTCCCCATCCTGCTCCACCTGAATGGTCCCTGCTGCTGGTCACTGCTGGGTCATTTAGTCCCTGATTTTCCCTCTCTCAGGTCTCTGCTCTCCTTCCAACTCCTGTCTCCTTGACAGCTTGGAGGCTCTGGATGGGACAGGAGAAATAAGTTGGTCATAAAGGATTCTCCTTCTGGAAATATAAGAATACACCTATGTATTTATTTAAAAATATGCAAAGAATAAATGAAAAAGTAATAAAGATGCTTTATAATAGGGGAGAGATAGGAATAGACTAAAAGAGATGGAGAAGTGAATGAGACTTCTGTGTGTGCATTTTCAATAGTTTGGGGTTTTAAACCATTTAAATAATTTATTCGTTCAAAAAATAAAATTCAAAAAGGATGAAACAAGTCAAACCTTAAAATTGTTTACTAACAGAAGCAAACACTAATCCTAATTGTATCTTAAACTGGTAGCTATAGAAAGCAACTTCACTGGGCTATATTTATTTATTTATTAAAAAAAATTTTTTTAATGGTGTATAGGCTTTTATTTATTTATTTAATTTTTATTTTTTACTTTACAATACTGTATTTGTTTTGCCATACATTGACATGAATCCACCATGGATGTACATGCATTCCCAAACATGAACCCCCCTCCCACCTCCCTCCCCATAACATTTCTCTGGGTCATCCCCATGCACCAGCCCCAAGCATCCTGTATCCTGCATCGGACATAGACTGGCGATTCGTTTCTTACCTGATGGTATACATGTTTCAATGCCATTCTCACAAATCATCCCACCCTCTCCCTCTCCCACTGAGTCTAAAAGTCCGTTCTATACATCTGTGTCTCTTTTGCTGTCTCGCATACAGGGTTACAATTACCATCTTTCTAAATTCCATATGTATGTGTTAGTATACTGGATTGGTGTTTTTCTTTCTGGCTTACTTCACTCTGTATAATCGGCTCCAGTTTCATCCATCTCATTAGAACTGAATCAAATGTATTCTTTTTAATGGCTGAGTAATACTCCGTTGTGTATATGTACCACAGCTTTCTTATCCATTCATCTGCTGATGGACATCTAGGTTGTTTCCATGTCCTGGCTATTATAAACAGTGCTGCGATGAACATTGGGGTACATGTGTCTCTTTCAATTCTGGTTTCCTTGGTATGTATGCCTAGCAGTGGGACTGCTGGGTCATAAGGCAGTTCTATTTACAATTTTTTAAGGAATCTCCACACTGTTCTCCATAGTGGCTGTACTAGTTTGCATTCCCACCAACAGTGCAAGAGGGTTCCCTTTTCTCCACACCCTCTCCAGCATTTATTGCTTGCAGACTTTTGGATCACTGCCATTCTGGCTGGTGTGAAGTGGTACCTCATTGTGGTTTTGATTTGCATTTCTCTGATAATGAGTGATGTTGAGCATCTTTTCATGTGTTTGTTAGCCTCCATATGTCTTCTTTGGAGAAATGTCTATTTAGTTCTTTGGCCCATTTTTTGATTGGGTCATTTATTTTTTCTGGACTTGAGCTGCATAAGTTGCTTGTATATTTTGGAGATTAGTTGTTTGTCAGTTGCTTCATTTGCTATTATTTTCTCCCATTCAGAAGGCTGTCTTTTCACCTTGCTTATAGTTTCCTTTGGTGTGCAGAAGCTTTTAATTTTAATTAGATCCCATTTGTTCATTTTTGCTTTTATTTCCAGAATTCTGGGAGGTGGATCATAGAGGATCCTGCTGTGATTTATTTCGGAGAGTGTTTTGCCTATGTTCTCCTCTAGGAGTTTTATAGTTTCTGGTCTTACATTTAGATCTTTAATCCATTTTGAGTTTATTTTCATGTGTGGTGTTAGAAAGTGATCTAGTTTCATTCTTTTACAAGTGGTTGACCAGTTTTCCCAGCACCACTTGTTAAAGAGATTGTCTTTACTCCATTGTAAATTCTTGCCTCCTTTGTCAAAGATAAGGTGTCCATAGGTGTGTGGATTTACCTCTGGGCTTTCTATTTTGTTCCATTGATCTATATTTCTGTCTTTGTGCTAGTACTGTACTGATTTGATGACTATGGCTTTGTAGTAGAGCCTGAAGTCAGGCAGGTTGATTGCAGCACGCCAGGCCTCCCTGTCCATCAGCATCTCCCGGAGTTCACTCAGACTCACATTCATTGAGTCCGTGATGCCATCCAGCCATCTCATCCTCAGTCGTCCCCTTCTCCTCCTGCCCCCTATCCCTCCCAGCATCAGAGTCTTTTCCAATGAGTCAACTCTTCTCATGAGGTGGCCAAAGTACTGGAGCTTCAGCTTTAGCATCATTCCTTCCAAAGAAATCCCAGGGTTGATCTCCTTCAGAATGGACTGGGTGGATCTCCTTGCAGTCCAAGGGACTCTCAAGAGTCTTCTCCAACACCACAGTTCAAAAGCATCAATACTTCGGCACTCAGCCTTCTTCACAGTCCAACTCTCACATCCATACATGACCACAGGAAAAACCATAGCCTTGACTAGACGGACCTTAGTCGGCAAAGTAATGTCTCTGCTTTTGAATATATTATCTAGGTTGGTCATAACTTTTCTTCCAAGGAGTAAGTGTCTTTTAATTTCATGGCTGCAATCACCATCTGCAGTGATTTTGGAGCCCCAAAAAATAAAGTCTGACACTGTTTCTACTGTTTCTCCATCTATTTCCCATGAAGTGATGGGACCGGATGCCATGATCTTCGTTTTCTGAATGTTGAGCTTTAAGCCAACATTTTCACTCTCCTCTTTCACTTTTATCAAGAAGCTTTTTAGCTCCACTTCACTTTCTGCCATAAGGGTGGTGTCATCTGTATATCTGAGGTTATTGGTATTTCTTCTGTCAATCTTGATTCCAGCTTGTGTTTCTTCCAGGCCAGCGTTTCTCATGATGTACTCTGCATATAAGTTAAATAAGCAGGGTGACATTGTGAAATTATTTGTTCTAGCTCTGTGAAAAATACTGCTAGTAGCTTGATAGGGATTGCATTCAATCTGTAGATTGCTTTGTGGTAGTATGCTCATTTTCACTATATTGATTCTTCTGATCCATGAACATGGTATATTTCTCCATCTATTAGTGTCCTCTTTGATTTCTTTCATCAGTGTTTTATATTTTTCTATATATAGGTCTTTAGTGTCTTTACAAATAGCTGTGAAAAGAAGAGAGGCGAAAAGCAAAGGAGAAAAGGAAAGATATAAGCATCTGCATGCAGAGTTCCAAAGAATAGCAAGAAGAGATAAGAAAGCCTTCTTCAGCCATCAATGCAAAGAAATAGAGGAAAAAAACAGAATGGGAAAGACTAGAGATCTCTTCAAGAAAATTAGAGATACCAAGGGAACATTTCATGCAAAGATGGGCTCAATAAAGGACAGAAATGGTATGGACCTAACAGAAGCAGAAGATATTAAGAATAGGTGGCAAGAATACACAGAAGAACTGTATAGAAAAGATCTTCACAACCCAGATAATCATGATGATGTGATCACTAATCTAGAGCCAGACATCGTGGAATGTGAAGTCAAGTGGGCCTTAGAAAGCATCACTACGAACAAAGCTAGTGGAGGTGATGGAATTCCAGTTGAGCTGTTTCAAATCCTAAAAGATGATGCTGTGAAAGTGCTGTACTCAATATGCCAGCAAATTTGGAAAACTCAGCAGTGGCCACAGGACTGGAAAAGGTCAGGTTTCATTCCAATTCCAAAGAAAGGCAATTGAAAAGAATGCTCAAACTACCGCACAATTGCACTGATCTCACATGCTAGTAGAGTAATGCTCAAAAGCCTCCAAGCTAGGCTTCAGCAATACGTTAACCATGAACTTCCTGATGTTCAAGCTGGTTTTAGAAGAGGCAGAGGAACCAGAGATCAAATTGCCAGCATCCACTGGATCATGGAAGAAGCGAAAGAGTTTCAGAAAAACATCTATTTCTGCTTTATTGACTATGCCAAAGCCTTTGACTGTGTGGATCACAAGAAACTGTGGAAAATTCTGAAAGAGATGGGAATACCAGACCACCTGACCTGCCTCTTGAGGAATCTGTATTCAGGTCAGGAAGCAACAGTTAGAACTGAACATGGAACAACAGACTGGTTGCAAATAGGAAAAGGAGTACATCAAGGCTGTATATTGTCACCCTGCTTATTTAACTTATATGCAGAGTACATCATGAGAAACACTGGACTGGAAGAAACATAAGCTGGAATCAAGATTGCCAGGAGAAATATCAATAACCTCAGATATGCAGATGACACCACCCTTATGGCAGAAAGTGAAGAGGAGCTAAAAAGCCTCTTGATGAAAGTGAAAGAGGAGAGTGAAAAAGTTGGCTTAAAGCTCAACATTCATGAAACAAAGATCATGGCATCTGGTCCCATCACTTCATGGGAATAGATGGGGAAACAGTAAAAACAATGTTAGACTTTATTTTTTTGGGCTCCAAAATTTCTGCAGATGGTTACTGCAGCCATGAAATTAAAAGACACTTACTCCTTGGAAGAAAAGTTATGACCAACCTAGATAATATATTCAAAAGCAGAGACATTACTTTGCCGACTAAGGTCCGTCTAGTCAAGGCTATGGTTTTTCCTGTGGTCATGTATGGATGTGAGAGTTGGACTGTGAAGAAGGCTGAGTGCCGAAGTATTGATGCTTTTGAACTGTGGTGTTGGAGAAGACTCTTGAGAGTCCCTTGGACTGCAAGGAGATCCACCCAGTCCATTCTGAAGGAGATCAACCCTGGGTTTTCTTTGGAAGGAATGATGCTAAAGCTGAAGCTCCAGTACTTTGGCCACCTCATGCGAAGAGTTGATTCATTGGAAAAGACTCTGATGCTGGGAGGGATAGGGGCAGGAGGAGAAGGGGACGACTGAGGATGAGATGGCTGGATGGCATCACGGACTCAATGAATGTGAGTCTGAGTGAACTCCGGGAGTTGGTGATGGACAGGGAGGCCTGGCGTGCTGCGATTCATGGGGTCGCAGCGAGTCGGACATGACTGAGCAACTGAACTGAACTGATTCCTAAGTATTTTCTTCTTTTCGTTGCAATGGTGAATGGAATTGTTTCCTTAATTTCTTTTTGTACTTTATCATTATTAGTGTATACTAATGCAAGGGATTTCTCTGTGTTGATTTTATATCCTGTAACTTTACTATATTCATTGATTAGGTCTAGTAATTTTCTGGTGGAATCTTAAGGGTTTTCTGTGTAGAGTATCATGTCATCTGCAAACAGTGAGAGTTTTACTTCTTCTTTTCCAATTTGGATTCCTTTTATTTCTTTTTCTGCTCTGATTGCTGTGGCCAAAACTTCCAGAACTATGTTGAATAGTAGTGGTAAAAGTGGGCACCCTTGTTTGTTCCTGACTTTAGGGGAAATGCTTTCAATTTTTCAACATTGAGGATAATGTTTGCTGTGAGTTTGTCATATATAGCTTTTATTATGTTGAGGTATGTTCCTTCTATTCCTGCTTTCTGGAGAGTTTTTATCATAAATGGATATTGAATTTTGTCAAAGGCCTTCTCTGCATCTATTGAGATAATCATAAGGCTTTTATTTTTCAATTTGTTAATGTGGTGAATTACATTGATTGATTTGCGGATATTGAAGAATCCTTGCATCCCTGGGATAAAGCCCACTTGATCATGGTGTATGATCTTTTTAATGTGTTGTTGGATTGTGATTGCTAGAATTTTGTTAAGGATTTTTGCATCTATGTTCATCAGTCATATTGGCCTGTAGTTTTCTTTTTCACATATTTGTACTTAGGTATAATCCAAGATAACAAAAAGAACTGTAGGAGAATCTTAAACAGTATTTAGTAGTTAGCTCTTGCAATTATTGTAATTCTAAACTATTTTGTGTGTATTTTAGGATAAAATAATTTAATCAATATGTTGATATTGTTGGTAGCCAGGATTTTGTTGCAAAGTGTATGGTGGGATGTAAATAGCTGATGGTTCTTGGGGAGGGATATGGAAGTTTCAGACAATTTTCTTTTAATTTTATAGAGGTTTGAAGTTTTGCAAGACAAAAAGTAAAAAGCCTACACCCTGCGTTAATCTAGGGGTGGATTATTATTGTCATTTTGCACCTCTGGTTGTTGTTTAGTTGCTAAGTCGTGTCCAGCTCTTTGCGACCCCATGGACTATAGCCCAAGAGGTTCCTCTGTCTGTGGAATTATGCAGGCAAGAATACTGAAGTCGGTTGCCATTTCCTCCTCCAGGGGATCTTTCTGAACTAGGTATCGAACCTGTATCCCCTTCATTGGCAGGTGGATTCTTTAAGGCTGAGCCACCAGGGAAGCCCCATTTTGCACATAGGGAAGGGTTAATATTTAGGTTGGTGCAAAAGTAATTGCAGTTTCTCATTGTTGAACTTTGCCATTTGATATTAGAATACATTCTTAAATAAATGTCATTTTGTTATACATTGTCTTATGCACATTTCTTCATGTCTTTTGCTAATGAATTATTACTTGCTGTTTATTTTGTTGTAGCCATGCGTTCCAAGAAACAGACTCACTCAGAAGGACAATGCAGATGATGGAGTTGAGTTTGTTACACCGGCGGGCCCAAGGCAGAGTCTCCTCTTAGCCAAGGACTCTGACCAGCTTTGTGAAAACCTTATATACCCTAAGTGTACGTGCCCAAACCCACCTCCCAAATTCCCTGAAACTAGTCTGAACAAAGGAAAAGAAAGATATAATCAAAGTTGACCCGTGATTCTTATGCCTCAAGGCTGGGTAGTTAACAGTGGACAGATATCAATAGGCCTGAGGTCATACCCCAATAAGCATAATAGAATTTATTATTCTATTCAGTTACACAGATAATTAGGGTATTCTTTTAGGTGACAGAGAGTCTAGGTATGAGCCCTGGGGCTCTTCCTTCTGGGGAGTCTGGTTTTCCAGTTGGTATGTTGTTTCCATAGATACTGGGCATATAGCTCAGAGTCCAGCCCAAGATGGAGTCCTGCTTTCAAGATGGAGCCTGTTCTGTTTCCTCTTTCAATTTTAAATGTATTTTAGACTATGGAAAGATGTCAGGCATAAAGCAAATTTGAGCAATTTTCTTTTCCAAATGGGTTGTAAAGCAGCAGAGACAACTTGAAGCATCAACAACACATTTGGCCCAGAAACCGCTAATGAATGTACAGTGCAGAGGTGGTTCAAGAAGTTTCACAATGGAGAAAAGAGCCTTGAAGATGATGAGTGTAGTGGCCAGCCATTGGAAATTGACGATCACCTGAGAGTAATCATCAAAGCTAATCCTCTTACAGCAACATGAGAGGTTGCCTAAGAACTTAGCGTTGACCATTCTGTGATCATTTGACATTTGAAGCAAATTGGAAAGGTGAAAAAGCTTGGTAAGTAGGTGCCTCCTGAGCTGACCACAAATAAAAAAAATCATTTTGAAGTGTTGTCTTCTCTTATTCTATGCAACAACAGTGAACCATTTCTTGATTGGATTGTAACATGTGATGAAAAGTAGATTTTATATGACAACTGGCAACAACCAGCTCAGTGGTTGGACTGAGGAGAAGCTCCAAAGCACTTCCCAATGCCAAACTTGCACCAAAAAAAAAGGGTCACAATCACTGTATAGTGGTGTGCTGCCTGTCTGATCCACTACAGCTTTCTGAATCCTGGCGAAACTATTACATCTAAGAAGTATGCTCAGCAAATCGATAAGATGCACCAAAATCTGCAGTGCCTGCAATTGGCATTGGTCAACAGAAAGGGCCAAATTCTTCCTTGTGATGATGCCCAACTGCACATCGCACAACCAGCGCTTCCTAAGTTAAATAGATTTGGCTACAGAGTTTTGCCTCATTTGCCATACTCACCTGACCTCTCATCAACTGACTACCACTTCTCCAAGCTTCTTGACAACTTTTTGCAGGAAAATGCTTCCACAATCAGCAGGACACAGGAAATGCTTTCTAAGAGTTCATCGAATCTTGAAGCATAGATTTTTATGCTACAGGAATAGACAAACTTATTTCTCATTGGCAAAAATTTGTTGACTTTAATCAGTCCTATTTTGATTAATAAAGATGTGTTTGAGCCTAGTTAAAATGATTTAAAATTCAGAGTCTGCTTCCATGTCCTAGCTATTGTAAAAAGTGCTGCAGTGAACATTGGGGCACATGTATCTCTTTAATTATGATATTCTCAGGGTATATGTCCAGTAGTGAGATTGCTGGTTCATACAGTGGTTCTATTCCTAGTTTTCTAAGGACTTTCCATACTGTTCTTCATAGTGTTTGTATCAATTTACATTCCTCCCAGCAGTGCAATTTACATTCCAACCCTTTTCTGCACATCATCTCCAGCATTTATTGTTTGTAGATTTTTTAAATGATAGCCATTCTGACCCCTGTGAGCTGATAACTCATTGTAGTTTTGATTTGCATTTCTCTAACAATGAGTGATGTCAAGCATCTTTTCATGTGTTTATTAGCCATTTGTATGTCTTCTTTGGGGAAATGTCAGTTTAGGTCTTCTGCCCATTTTGTGATTGGGTTGTTTGTTTTTCTGCTGCTGAGCTGCATGAGCTGCTTGCATGTTTTGGAGATGAATCCTTTTTCAGTTGTTGTGTTCACAATTATTTTCTCCCATTCTGAGGGTTGCCTTTTAATCTTGTTTATTGTTTCCTTTGCTGTGCAAAAGCTTTTAAGTTTAATTAAGTCCCATTTATTTGCTTTTGCTTTTATTTCCATTACTATGGAAGGTGGGTCAAAGAGGATCTTGCTGTGATGTATGTTAGCGTGTACTGCATATATTTTTGTCTAAAAGCTTTATAGTTTCTGACCTTACATTCAAATCTTTAATTCATTTCGAGTTTATTTTTGTGTATGGTGTTAGAAAGTATTTAGTTTCATTCTTTTACATGTAGCTATCCAGTTTTCCATGCACCAGTTATTGAAGAGGCTGTCTTCTCTGTTGTATATTCTTGCCTTTTTTGTCAAAAATACACAGGTGCATGGGTTTATCTCTGGGCTTTCTATCTTGTTACATTGGTCTATATCTGTTTTTGTGCCAGTACCATACTATTTTAATGACTATAGCTTTGTTGTATATTCTGAAGTCAGGAAGGTTGACTCTTCCAGTTCCATTCTTTTTTCTCAACAAATGAATGGATAAAGAAATTGTGGTGCATATATACAATGGAATGTTACTCAGATTTAAAAAAGAATTCACTTGAGTCAGTCTTAATGACGTGGATGAACCTCAAGGATATTGTACATAGCGGAATAAGTCAGAAAGAGGAAGATAGATGTTGTATATTAACACATATATATAGACTCTACAAAGATGGTACTGATTAACCTGTTTGCAGGCAGTAGTGGAGTCACAGACAGAGAACAGACTTGTCGACACAGTATGGGAGGGAGAGGTTGGGACAAATTGAGAGAGTAGCATGGAAACATATATTACCATATGTAAAATAGATAGCTGGTGGGAATTTGTTGTGTGATACAGGGAGCTTAATCTGGTGCTCTGTGGTAACCTAGGGGGTGGGATGGGGTGGGAGATGTGAGGGAAGTTCAAGAGGGAGCAGAACTATGTATACCTGTGGTTGATTCATGTTGATATATGGCAGAAACCAGTACAATAACGTAAAGCATTATCTTTCAATAAAAAATTAAAAAATTCAGGGTTGGGAACTGTAATTACTTTTGCACCAGCCTAATAATATGAACATAGATACAAGCACCAGTGAGCCTCAGGGATGGAGTGGAACTTGGGTACTCTGCCTACACATCTCTTGTACATTTTATTAGATTAATGTTTAACCACCTGCGGGCCCTGGTAACTTCAGGATCTATTGTAGGAAGTCTGTCCTGCAAATGAATTTGGGACACAGTGTTGTCTGTAGATTGAACTATACCTGAGAAATATTCTACTAATTGCAATACCAATTTAACTGTTCTTATTTTTAAAATATTTAAAAGTGAAAGTATTATCTTTCTAGAAAAGCCAAGAATTTGATTTTTTTAAAAAATTTTCTGGTTATTTCTATAGCACCAGTGCTCATTCTCACCATAGGACAATACTGATCTCAAGTCTTGCCTCACTAAGAGAATTTCTTTGAGGGTGGAGAATTGATATGAGTTGTTCATTGCTGGATTTCTAGAGCCTAGAATGGTGCCTTGTACTTAGCATGTGTAGAGCTAATTATGGGACAAAACTTTAAGGATGGAACCACATTAGTTAAAATGTCATATATTATCCATCCACACACCGAATTCTGTCTACATTTTAGAGGCATTAAATAGCTCTCTGAAGTCATCTTTAGACACTAAGTGAAATCCCCACTCTACAGTTCCTCCTTCCCTCACAGTAACTTTCTATTGATCTAGTTTTTATTTCTCTATTACTCAATTGTTACTTCTAAATAGGCCCCAGTAACTGGACTGAGTGCTTTTTTAAGTGCACACTTTATTTCCTGAAACACATTTTAAGCTCCTTAAGGACAAAAGCTACTTCTTATCTAGTTTTTCTACTTTTTTCAAACAGAGAACCTGACATGGTGCTTTTTTTTGGTAGGTGTCTGTTATTTTTGCTGCTTCTAGCTTCTATCTATTCCTCTTCTCTTGATAATAACATTCTCCTTTTTTTCTCCTGAGAAATTATCTCAGCTCCATTTTGTGAACAACTGTGGGTAAAAGATAGTTGTCCTGTCCTGACTTAGGCAAGCAGGAGAGAAGGAATCTTTGGAAGGAACAGTTAACAGCTAAACCGTAATCATCTTCAGTATCATAATTAATTGAGGAAAGATAGAACATTGTCAAACTTCTTACAATATCAACTCAAGGAATTTATTCATAGCAAGGGTCGTTCTGGGTTTGCTGTGAATAGATTACTGATCCATGAATATTCTTGCATATTTGGTTGTCAAGATAACTTATTATATAACCTGTGAGTTTTGATTTCAGCTGCATAAAAGGAAGGAAACCTTGCAACCTCTCCTTTAGTGTTGCAGTGATAGGCAACTAGCAAGATGTTTAAGCTGAGGGACCCCTAGGCCTTGCAGTTTTCTTGTGATTATGTAATTCACACTCATGTCAGTGCATGTACCTCCTGACTGCAGTGTATCCCTTGTAGTGACTGAGAAATTGGAAGATGTGTCCAGGGTTTCCAAAGCCTCCATGTCATTGTTGCAGTATGTGGCTGTCCTTCTTCTGTGCACTTTCTTAAACTAAGTAAAGTTACTGATGGGTAAGCCTATTATATTCTATGCATTTGGTTGACAGTCTTGCAGTGTGTGACCCAGATTCAGCCAATGCTACTTTCTCCTGGGACTTTGAATCTTCGGTTGGTGGCATATGTCCTAAATGGATTTTTTTGTGTGTTTTATTTCACTGACAGGGGAACACTCTTACAAAACTATAAAATAGTTGTCCTTGGACTTCAGAGCTACTTGTGTTTCTGTTTCTAAGCTTTCCCACAAATTCTGTTAGCATGCTTTCTTTCCAATGAATTCCTATTTACCTAATTAACAAGAGATGGTTTCTGTTGGCTGCCACCAAAGAACTCTGGTGATATAGCTATGGGTGAGGTAAATTCTCAATATATTTTAATCATATAGTTGGTGTTTCGATTAGCTACTACTCTGGAATAAATCACCTCTCAATGTGGTGGCTTGAAATAATAGCTGTTTATTCAACTCATGGTTATGCAGGCCAGTGGATTAGACTGAGTTCGGCTGTCTGGTTCTCTTGATCTCAACCAGATTTCCCTGTGTTCAGTACTTTTTTGCCATAAGCAACTTTGCCACATGTATTTTTGCCCCAAACATTTTCACTGTATAACTAATTGGCTGTGAGGTAATTTTGCTATAATATATAAAATAATGAAAAATAAAAGAGGGATACTAAAAAGGATACACTAAAATATGAGATATGAGTAAAAATTTTAGACTTTATTGCAAAATACAAAATATTTGAAGTGTAATTTTGCTAGATCTACCTTGTTGCAATCTGGAGCCAGAATTGAAAGAGACACATGTACCCCAATGTTCATTGCAGCACTGTTTATAATAGCCAGGACATGGAAACAACCTAGATGTCCATCAGCAGATGAATGGATAGTTGTACACAATGGAGTATTACTCAGCCGTTAAAAGAATTCATTTGAATCAGTTCTGATGAGATGGATGAAACTGGAGCCGATTATACAGAGTGAAGTAAGCCAGAAAGAAAAACACCAATACAGTATACTAACACATATATATGGAATTTAGGAAGATGGCAATGATGACCCTGTATGCAAGACAGGGAAAGAGACACAGATGTGTATAACGGACTTTTGGACTCAGAGGGAGAGGGAGAGGGTGGGATGATTTGGGAGAATGACATTCTAACATGTATACTATCATGTGAATTGAATCGCCAGTCTATGTCTGACGCAGGATGCAGCATGCTTGGGGCTGGTGCATGGGGATGACCCAGAAAGATGTTATGGGAGGGAGGTGGGAGGGGTTCATGTTTGGGAATGCATGTAAGAATTAAAGATTTTAAAATTTAAAAAAAAAAAAAAACAAACATAAAAAAAAAGAAAAAAAAATATTTGAATACATTTTTAAAAATACATACTTAATTTTGGCTGTGCTGGGTCTTTGTTGTTCTTGGGCTTTCTCTAGGTGTGGTGAGCAGGGGATACTCTCTAGTTGTGTTGCTGAGGCTTTTCCTATTGTGGAGCACAGGCTCTAGAGCATGGGCTCGGTAGTTGTGACACATGGGCTTAGCTGCCTTACTATACATTGAACTTTCCCAGACCAGGGATTGAACCCATGTCCCTTGCATTTGCAGACAGATTCTTAACCACTGGATTACCAGGGAAGTCAATATTTGAGTACCTTTAGAATGTGTGTAGATTCATGCAATACTGCACACATAACTGATTTGATTTTGTGAGTTGTACTTAAGCACTTGTCTTAAGTCTTTCATTTATAGTATTTTTATTGATTGATTGTTAATTTGTCTTACTGTTTGGCATCACACTTTTTCTTTTTTGCTAAAATTTCTCCCTTTATTAAAAGCGGTATCAGTCTTTAGATACTAGGATGCATATGTGTAACTGAGCTTTGTATTGAGCTGTGAAAACCTCTGCACTATTTTTTGTTGGTATAATACACACGATTCGACTCTGGGCCTTTGAGGCTCTCAAGACCTTGTATGTTTCAAAATAAATCCAGTGTTGGAACAAAATCATCTATCAACTAAAAAAAAAAAGGCAATAACTCAATAACGTTACTAACTAGAAGAAATGCTAATGTATTTAACCTGTTGAAACTAAAATTTTAAATCAAAAACTTCTACCAGTTATCTTTCATGGCAAATTACCTTAGGTTCAGTTAGCTATGTGGCAAAAATTCTTGAAGCAAAGATGTTGCCAAAGATATTTACAGTGAAGTACCTAGAACAAATTTTCTCATGTTTTTGTGTGGAAATGCAGTTCAGGTAGAGAGCTATGCTTTTAGGGATTGTCTGGCAATCTAGGAAGTTTCCCTGGGCTTATTCTAATGGTGGCAATGGGGTCTCAAGAGCATGAAGGAAATGTTATGTGCTGAATTACATTCCCCCCAAATTCATATATTGAAGCCTTTAACCCTTTAGTATCTCAGACTGTGACTATTAGGAGATGGGGCCTTCAGTGAAGCAATCAAGTTAAATCAGGCTTTTCATGTAGACTCTAATCCAGTCTAACTGATGCTTTTTTAAGAAGAGGAAATTTAGATACATAGAAAGATTAAAACTAGGGGTGCACATGCACAGAGGAGAGACCATGTGAGGCATAGCAAGGGGGTGGCCAGCAAGCTAAGAAGAGAAGCGTCACAAGAAACCAAATCTGCCAATACCTTAATCCTGGACTTCCAGTCTCCAGAACTGTGAGAAAAGAAATTTCTCCTTTAAGCCACCAGGCCTGTGGTATTTTGTTATTATAGCCCTTGTCAACTAACACAGGACGCACGGAAGCTTTCTTGTGGCTTGGTCTCAGAACTGGCACAACATCACTTCAGCTGCATTATCTTGATAAAACTAAGTCACAAGTCCAGCTCAGCTGGGAGGTCACATTATGAATAAGTATGCATACAGAGAAAGCAAAATTGTGGCCATCTTTGCAAAGTCATTTGAATGGTAAGAAAGCCTACAGAATAGAAATTTATATTAATGCAGAAACTGTTGGGTACTTTAATCTACAATTGAAGTGTTTTCTCCAAAGCGTATTTCTCTTTGGTGTGAATGGAACTGACCAGCTGATGTTCATCCCACGGTCTGCACAACAAGAATATGTCCACCTGTGCCAAGGAGGCCCCACTCGATAGCATGAACCATAGTACCTTGACTAGTGACCAGAATGTGAGAAGAATGGTGTTTTTCTAATGAATCAAATCATATCAGTTTAGTTCAGTTCAGTTGTGCAGTCGTGTCTGACTCTCTGTGACCCCATGGACTGCAGCATGCCAGGCTCCGCCATCCCTGGGATCCTCCAGGCAAGAACACTGGAGTGGGTTGCCATTTCCTTCTCCAGTGCATAAAAGTGAAAAGTGAAAGTGAAGTCGCTCAGTTGTGTCCGACTCCTAGCGACCCCATGGACTGCAGCCTACCAGGCTCCTCCATCCATGGGATTTTCCAGGCAAGAGTACTGGAGTGGGTTGCCATTGCCTTCTCTGACTCGCTTCTATAGTAGAGCATACATCATTAGTTATGTCCTGTGTTATGTCACTGGAAAGCTCTTTTATTTACTTTGTAGAAATAAGACTTAGTCAGGTCTACAAAAATTGTGGAGGCCTATAGAATTAAAAAAATGCATCGCTTCAACCGATAGTCATTAAATGTGTGTTCATGTTCAATATTTATTTAGAGGGAAAACTGGTTTACTAATAGTTAATCCTTCCTCCCTCTCTTCTCTTCCATCTTTTCATTGTCCTTTTCTGTTTTATTTTCTCTGAAACAGAATTTCACATCAATAAAAACGTGTGTGTGTGTGTGTGTTCGCTTAGCTGCTCAGTCGTTTCCAACTCTTTGGAACCCTATGGTCTATAGTCTAACAGGCTCCCCTGTCTATGAGTGTTTTCAGGCAAGAATACTGGAGTGGGGTGCCATTTCCTACTCCAGGGGATTTTTCCAACCCAGGGATTGAAACTGGGTCTGCTGCATTGCAGACAGATTCTTTACCTGCTGAGCCATCAGGGATTTAGAGAACAATAAAATATTTACGAGAACTCCATGGACAGAGGAGCTTGGTGGTCTGTAGTCCATTGGCTCACAAAGAGTCAAACACAGCTGAGCAACAAAAACACATGCACAAAGTATTTACTGAGGTGACATGGAATGACAAAGAGGAGGTTGGCATATCACCATCCTGCTGTTTCATGGTTTGCACACCAAGCTCAGTAAGCCCTGCTTTATCTTCCAAATTCTTCTTCCCCTCCTCAGAGCTACCAGTTTTCCTCCCTCGCTTTTCCCATTCACACTCTGCCTTCTTGCTCCTGCCTTAGATTTTCTAGATCTGTACCTGGGATTCTCAGTTCTCAGTTTTTCCTTTCTTAGGCAGAGCAGTGTAGTGCTGTAACAGTTTTAAATTCAAACTTTGATACTCCCACTCACTAGTTAAAACTGCCTACAGTAACATCAAATTATTATACAAGGGATAAACGTCCTTATTATACGAGGAACAAAAGTTTTACTTCTGTTTAACAAATAGAAATTCCTCCAGATACCAAAATTTGCTTTCCTTAGAAAGCAATGAAAAATAAAACCTGACAAATCTACTATGAGCAAATGACCGTAGTAAAATGCAAAATAAGCAATCTCTTACATGGCATGCATAGGAGAAGGGCCAATTTACATCCTTTCATTGTGTAAAGAGGGCTTCCCTTGAGGCTCAGCGGGTAAAAGAATCTGCCTGCAATTCAGGACACCTGGATTTGATTGATCCCTGGGTTGGGGAGGTCTCCTGGAGAAGAGAAAGGCTACCCACTCCAGAGGATGAGATAGTTGGATGGCATCACCAACTTGATGGATGTGACTTTGAGTAAGCTCTGGGAGTTGATGATAGACAGGGAAGTCTGGTGTGCTACAGTCCATGGGGTCGCAGAGAGTTGGACATGACTGAGTGACTGAACTGAACTGATGATTGTGTAAATAATTGTTTTAATGTGTATAGTTGAGTTAAAATATTCCCATGTTATTTTAGCAAGGCTTGTGGAGTTGAAAACCTGGAGGTTTTCAACTTGTGCAACCTCTAACGTATCCATAGATAGTGTGCTAATGAACAATGTCCATTCAGAGATCTTTGACAGCAGCAAATGGCATATGACATCTGCCGTTTAACTTACACCTGCCCCCATCTGAACACTTTCTGTCCAAGGATTTCTCTACTGATGCTACAACGGTAGGCTGGGAGCAGCAGAGCAAGGTGGGGTTGTAAAGCAGGGCACTGTGGGAATTGCCTCTGGGCTCACACTTAGAGAGTGAATCTTTGGTAAATAGGAGACCAGATGGTGAATGAATGCTTCCTTTTGTATCCTCTTCTTCCCAAAGATAGTCTCCCATCTGAGAAGGAGATGGACTTCCTTCTCAGAAGGTCCTGTGGGAGGGAGTAGTCAGTCCCCCCATAGTAGCCAACTCTATCATCTGTCTTTCTGTTGGTTCTCCCAGCTTTTCCCCTCCATTCACTGCCCCCAGTTCCTGCTACCTGGATCCTACTAGCTGAAAAGAAATTCATCTTTGTTTCTGCCTCTGTTTTCAAGGGAGCCAAGCCAAGATACTGATCACAAAAAAAGAGGATAAGATTGGGAAAATAACAATATTGTAAGCTCAAATTTTGCTTACTTTAAAGTGTTTTCTATACATGAATTGAAGGACTGTAACATTCTTTGAAATATTAGAAAAGTCTTGTTATTTTAAATTTTCCCCTCAAAGACTGAAAAAATCAATAAGTATATTAGAAAATCAAAAAAATGTAAAGCATTTCTAGAAGATAAAAAGTAATTGAGATTATAAGAGAATCAAGAGCAAGGAAGCCATGTCTTCAGATCCATCCGAAACCTACTTGTATCCTTCCATCTCCACTGTTTAGACCAAGGTACCTTCTCCCCTTACTGGGGTTCCACTTGGTCTTTTTGCTTTGCTCTTGTAACCCTGAAATTCCTTCTCTCTGCTTTTCCCACCTTAAAGCTTTTGCAGTTTCTGTTCCCTCTGCCCTGGATGCTTCTTACCCACTTCCTTCCATGGGTGGCTCCTTTAATTCACTTTAAACATCATTTTCTCAGGTCAGAGCAACTTCTGCCCTCCTAGTCTAAAGTTACCCTCCTGTTCTGCTCACCTCCCATCATTTCCTGTTCCAGTATCTGTTACTTTTTTCTTGGAACTTACCAAGCCCATTACTTTTTTTTTTTTGCTTCCATATTAATGGTTGTTTCTCCCATTAGAATATCAGTGCCATTAGGGCAGGAACCTGGTCTGTTTTCTTTATTGCCCTATCTTAGGTTCTCAGCACAGTTTGTGACATATAGGACAGGAGCCTTTTCTTAGGGCTCTTCACTCAGTCATCAAGCACTGTGTCAACTATGGAGCTAGATACTGGCAGTCAAGAGGAAGGAGATAGGACCCTACTTTCCAAGAGTTCTGAGTAGAGAAGAGCATGTGTTTCTATTTCCTGATTCATAGTTTGATCATTTGTGGTACATATTTTATTTTTTTACTAATAGACTTTAGCATGCTGAATGCAGGATCTCAATCATCTTTGTATCTTGATAGCATATACCATGAAAATAAAATCATATTTTTGGTGGCATTTAAAAATTCTATAGAAGCTTTTATAAATATGAGAAGTTATTATTATTATTATTATTTTTTGTTTTATTTATTTTTTTAATTTTTATTTTTACTTTACAATACTGTATTGGTTTTGCCATACATTCACATGAATCCGCCACAGGTGTACATGAGTTCCCAATCCTGAACCTCCCTCCCACCTCCCTCCCCATATCATCTCTCTGGATCATCCCGTGCACCAGCCCCAAGCATCCTGTATCCTGTATAGAACATAGACTGGTGATTCATTTCTTACATGATAGTATACATGTTTCAATGCCATTCTCCCAAATCATCCCACCCTCTCCCTCTCCCTCAGAGTCCAAAAGTCCGGTCTATACATCTGTGTCTCTTTGCTGTCTTGCATACAGGGTTATCATTACCATCTTTCTAAATTCCATATATATGTGTTAGTATACTGTATTGGTGTTTTTCTTTCTGGCTTACTTCACTCTGTATAATCAGCTCCAGTTTCATCCATCTCATTAGAACTGAATCAAATGTATTCTTTTTAATGGCTGAGTAATACTCCATTGTGTATATGTACCACAGCTTTCTTATCCATTCATCTGCTGATGGACATCTAGGTTATTTCCATGTCCTGGCTATCATAAACAGTGCTGCGGTGAACATTGGGGTACATGTGTCTCTTTCCATTCTGGTTTCCTCGGTGTGTATGCCCAGCAGTGGGATTGCTGGGTCATAAGGCAGTTCTGTTCTCCATAGTGGCTGTACTAGTTTGCATTCCCACCAACAGTGTAAGAGGGTTCCCTTTTCTCCACACCCCCTCCAGCATTTATTGCTTGTAGACTTTTGGATAGCAGCCATTCTGACTGGTGTGAAATGGTACCTCATTTTGGTTTTGATTTGCATTTCTCTGATAATGAGTGATGTTGAGCATCTTTTCATGTGTGTGTTAGCCATCCGTATGTCTTCTTTGGAGAAATGTCTATTTAGTTCTTTGGCCCATTTTTTGATTGGGTCATTTATTTTTCTGGAGTTGAGCTGCATAAGTTGTTTATATATTTTGGAGATTAGTTGTTTGTTAGTTGCTTCATTTGCTATTATTTTCTCCCATTCAGAAGGCTGTCTAAAATTAAAAGCTTCTACACAACAAAGGAAACTATTATTTTTAAAGTACTGTTATTTATTGGCCAGTAGGGCTCATTACAGAGAAGGCAATGGCACCCCACTCCAGTACTCTTGCCTGGAAAATCCCATGGACAGAGGAGCCTGGTAGGCTGCAGTCCATGGGGTTGCCAAGAGTTGGACATGACTGAGCGACTTCACTTTCACTTTTCACTTTCATGCATTAGAGAAGGAAATGGCAACCCACTCCCGTGTTCTTGCCTGGAGAATCCCAGGGATGGGGGAGCCTGGTGGGCTGCCGTCTATGGGGTCGCACAGAGTTAGACACGACTGAAGTGATTTAGTAGTAGTAGTAGCAGCAGGGCTCATTAACTATTTGTTCCTAATGACCAAATGAAATGTCTGTGTGAAAGGGTGAAACATCATAATGTTGGTGAAAAAGAAGAGTCAGAATGGATGATAGGCAAAGTGATTTAAAAAAATTAGGTTTGAAAGTCAAATCACATACTGCTGTAAGGATATTGTTCTGTTCATTTTCTTTCCTGTAACTTTAGACTAATTTAGTAATAATCATTTCTTTAGATGTATGCAGTAAGTTAAATAATGAATCTGATGCAATTTCAACACTTGAGAACAAAAAGTTCACAATGTTTGTCTACTTGAAAATTTACCTCATTGTTTTCCAGCTTCAGTGTGAGAAGGTCACACAAGTTAATTAAAAAACATAGAGTCAGCAGCTATCATTTAATTGTGATCTTTTGGGAGAAGGCATTCATGTACCATTTTCACTGATGTGAGCTTTGGAGCCTGGAAATATCATGCACCTGTAATTTTATTAATTATTAATGAAGACCAATATAAATAATGCATTTCCTATTGTGTTTACTAAGCCAGTGGGGTTCAGTATAGCCTGAGATAATATTGCTGCCTAATAAAAAAAAAGAAAAAAAAATATTGCTGCCTAAGACAAAGAAAATTCCAGCTGCTCATTACCTAATAGTTTGCCAAAAAAGGGATCTGGCCACTACAAATGGGTTTGCAAAAATTCTGTCTGTGAGCTATCACTTAATAAATACAGTTTAATGATAATGAAATGAGTTACTAAGATGAAAGTCCTTCATGGCAGTGGGCCATGTTTATGGAATTCGCTGCTCTTGCCATGTTCTCTACCATCCTGAAGAAACTGGCTTGACAGAGTGGTGGAATGCTCATTGGAAGACTAATTTACCATGCCAGTTAGGTGGCAGTTCCTTGCAGAGCTGAAACAGAGTTCCATAAAGGGCTGTATATGCTCTGAAATCAGAATACAATATATGGTGCTGTTTTTTCCATAGCTAGGATTTGAGGATTCAGGAATCAAGGTGTGGAATGGGAATGGCACTACTCTGTATTACCTGTAGTAACCTACTAGTAAAATTTTTGCTATCTGTTCATGTAACTTTATGCTGGCCTAGGGGTCTTAGTTCCAAAGGGTGGAATGCTTCTACTAGGAAGCAAAAAGCTTCTATTAAACTGGAGCTTTGGACTCATGACTTTGACTCAGCAATCAAAGAAGGGTGGGTGTTAATGTGCTGGTTGGGATGACTGATCCTAATTTTCAAAGGGAATAAAGGAAGTCTCTTAGGTTTTTGCTTAGTATTGTTATGAGTATTACTATTTAGTATTTCTAAAACTTGTATATTATGGTCAGGAGAAATTACAGCAACCACATCCAAATAGAACTAATGGCCTAGACCCTTCAGAAATGAAGGCTGAATCACCCTGCCAGGTAGAGAGTCATGACCAGCTGAGGTGCTTGGCAAAGGCAGAGAATACAGAAGGACTGGCAGAAAAAAGTAGTTATAATATCAGCTATAATCACATGAGCACTTATAAAAATAAGGACTGTAATGGTTATGAATATTTCCTCTATTTTTTATGGGTATGTTTGTGTATGTATGTATGTATAACATCTTTCTTTCCTGTATTATTCCCTTATCATGTAAGGTAAGATATATTGACTTGATATCAATATTTATATATTGTTGATTTTACATCATAGAATTTAAGTTATTGGATATCAGGAGAAGAGTCAACAGCACTCAAGGACTTTACTTCTTTTTCTGGGAAAGGTATTAGTGCATTTTTTGTTGTATTGATGTGTTAAGTGGAATTATGACCTTGTTATTATCTGGAGATTAAATATGGTTTGTTGTTGTTTAGTCATAAGTCATGTCTGACTCTTTGCAATCCCTTGGACTGTAGACTACCAGGCTCCTGTGTCCATGGGATTTCCCAGGCAAGAATACTGGAGTGGGTTGCCATTTCCTTCTCCAGGGGATCTTCCTGACACAGGGATGGGGCCCATATCTCCTGCATTGGCAGGCAGATTCCTTTCTACTGAGCCACCAGGGAGATGCTTATGGCTGCCAAGTTGACAAGGTGGTGGTTCAGTCTCTAAGCCGTGTCCTACTCTTGCGACCCCATGGACTGTAGCCTGCCAGGCTCCTCTGTCCATGGGCTTCTCCAGACAAGAATACTGGAGTAGGTTGCCACTTCCTTCTCCAGGGGATCTTCCCAACCCAGGAATCGAATCCGGGTCTCCTGCATTGAAGGCAGATTCTTTACCAACTGAGCTATGTGCTTAGTGGCTCAAGTTGACAAGGGGTGGACTTGTAATAGTTAATTTTATGTGTCAGCTTGACTGGGGTAAGGAATGGCCAGATAGCTAGTAAAACAGTTTTTATGGTGTGTCTCTGAGGCTGTCTCCAGAAGAGATTAACATTTGAATCAGTAACTGAGTAAAGAAGATGGCCCTCCTCAGAGTGGGTGGTATCATCCAATTTGTTGAGAGCCTGAAGAGAACAAAAAGGTAGAGGAAGAGTGGGTTCACTTTCTCTGCTTGAGCTGAGACATCCATCTTCTGCCCTCTGATATCAGTGCTCCTGGTTCCTGGGTTTTTGGATGCAGACGAGAACTTACATCATCAGGCCCTCAGCCCCTTGATTCTCAGGCTTTTAGTCTCAAAGTGAATTATACCATTGGTTTTCTTGGGTATCCAACTTGAAGACAGCATATCTTATTTGTCTTTATATTTGTGTGAACCAGTTCCTCATAATAAATCTCTTTTTATATATCTGTCTATATTCTATTGGTCTCTTTCTCTGGAGAACCCTAAAATTAGTGTGTGTCTATATGTTTATGGAGCCAGTATTTGATATAGAAAAAAAGCCACTAAGCATCTTAGTAATAAAATGGAAATAAAGAATAAAATGTAATTAAAGGATATTATCCAGTCAGAAATCATAGAATGATAATAAAAGTGCCTTTGAGTCAAAAGAACCTGAGCACAACCTAAACGTTGAACATAAGGACAAAGAGTTCCCTTGTTTTCATTTCCTCTATAAGCTTCCCTGATGATTTCACTCACTTCCAGAGCTTCAACCCAGATATCAGTGCATAAACGTGAACTAGAAGAGAAATTTTCAGCAAAAGTTTACCATTTAATATTCTATGAAAGAGCCTTATCCTGTGCTCTGAACAGGCCTGTAAACATCTCCTGTGGATATTCTGGTTACTCAGACTCTGCCCACCCCAACCTGGATCCATCACCTCCCCTCGCAACCCTGTGCCTCAGTCAGTCCTCCACCACAAGCCCCAAGGTCACCATTTTCCTCTCCCTTCCATTTACCCCTCATATTTGATTGTTCATCGACACCTGTTGCTTATGCCTTAGAACTGTCTTTTGAATGCAAGCCTCTGTCCTCTCTACCTCCCTTTCTCCTGCCTTAGTTCACACTCTCGTCAACAGAGTCCAACAGGTCTATGCTTCCCAACCCTTCTGAATTTCTCTCCATCTGCCATTACTGCTGCCAGAGCAGTTCCCTACACTGCAGACCACTGGTGATGCTCAGACTCCTCATCATGTCACACAAGTCCCTTCACAGCCAGGTTCCCACACCCTGCCCTGTGGCACCCACTCACTCTTCCTAAAGCCCAGCTCCTGGAAATTCTTAACCATTCTCCCAATATGCTCTGGTGGCTCAGATGGTAAAGAATCCACCTGAAATGCAGGAGACCTGGGTTCCATCCCTGGGTTGGGAAGATCCCCTGTAGGAGGGCATGGCAACCCACTCCAGTATTCTTGCCTGGAGAATCCTCATGGACAGAGGAGCCTAGTGGACTACAGTCCATGGGGTCGCAAAGAGTGGGACATGATTGGGTGACTGAACAACAAATATACCAGGCTCCTCTACACTTCCACTACTTTGAACCTGCAATTTCCTCTGCTTAGAATTCCTCTATTCCTTCTTCCTGCATTGTCCTTGAAGTCCCTTCTGAATGGGTGATAATCTTAGGTATTGGTCAAGTCTATAGCCTCTGGAGACAGATAGTCTGGGTTGGAATCCTCCACTGACTTGCAGGAAGATCTCAGGCAAGTCGTGTAACTTCCCTGGTCTTGGTTTCCAAGTCCGTATATGGGAAGATCTATAATGATACCTATATTATAAGACTCCTATGAGAGTTAAATGATAAAATGTGTAAATTGCCTTATCATGCTTCACAAGCAGGCTTCCACATCCCTCCTTAGCACAGCAAATGTGTAATAAATGTCAGATACTATACTATATTTTCTCCAGAGTCCTAGGCACTGGGGATACAAAGTGACTAGGTTGTTGAATAAGTCTGTTGTAACTAAAGTGCAAAATTATATTTTTGTTCCCTTCATTTTAAAGACTTTCTCAGCCACTGGATGAGAACCCATTAAGTCCTATAGGTGTTTAGTCCACTCTTGAGGAATTGACATTCTTTTAGTCACCTAAGTCACAAACACTGCCTCAATTCAGTCAAATTTCCAGTTTAAGAGATCATTAAAGCTTTAAACTTGATTTAGAGCTATTTCTTTTCTTTGCTCCAGCTCTGCCTGAAAGCCTACAGTGGGAGAGTGAGTGTGGCGCAGGATAATGATGAGGAGAACACAGCCCTATTTTTCAAGTTCCCTGGTTTTTGTGGGGACAGACAAGTGGTAGATAGGATTACAGTGTGACAGATGCTGTTAACAGAGGTATGCAATGGGTGTAGCAAAGCAGAAGAAGGGTGCTGAAATCAAGCCGTGACATGAGGAAGGTTTCCTGTAAGAGATGAAACCTGACGAAAGCTCAGTTGCACAGGACTGGTGATCGTTCCTTAAGGAGAAAGTAGAGTGTGCAGGGCAGGGAAAAGAATCACTTACCAAAGCGATTGGGTTTGCCATAGATCCCAAGGGAGTTAACTTTTGCCAGTTGTGCTGCTAAAATGCATATAACCACACAATGTAGGTTTGGAGTGTGGTTTAAATATGGATGAGATTATGGGGTTAAATCAGACATGGAAGATTCTAGGTTGAGATTCTGGGTTCTATGATTTACTAGCCAATCTTAGGCAAGTTGCTAAGCCGATTTGAGCCCTAGTTTCTACATCTAACCTGGAGGGATTATTACTCACCTCAAAGTGTTTAAATTTCAATGAGAAAATTCATATGCCGAGTCATATGTAGTATCCTACTGGTTCTGTTTCTCTGGAGAACCCTAATACAGGATGTGTTTGTGTATGTCTATATGGCTATGGAGCTAGTATTTACTTGGTTTGGGCTTTATTATTAGCTCATTTACTGAAACTGTCTCCACTCCCTGCTTTTACTTTATATTGAGCACAGACTGGTGGAGCAGAAGCTATATAGCCAACTCAAGAGCAGTGCTTTCAGATATTGAGACAGCATGAACCCGAGTTAGCATGTTTGTAGGGGGGTGGAAGAAAAACCACATAAAGGTAGAACACTGCCCTAAAAGAAATATACTAGCTCTATCTGTTGCCATGGTTAATTTTCAGTTACAGTTTTATTTGGCCACTCACTGATTGTATTTATTTGTCTGACTCTAGGAGCCAAAAACTTCATGGTATTTAAATGTAACTTTGTACACAATCTGAGATCTTCAAAGAGAAGAATCATCCAAAAATGATTTCTACATTTAAACAAACCCCACCTAGGAGATTATAACCTAGGGGCTCCATTACTTTATTAGCTGAGCCAAAGATTGTTGGAGTAAGACTACTTCAGGTGACGAGGTGGCATGTGGTTTTTAGTTGCTTTTGATTTCTAACAGTTTATCTCAACTTTACTAAAATAGATGTCCACTTACTCTGAAGAACTCTGCCTAGAAAGTGGAGGTGTGAGGTCAATCCAAATAGAGAAGAATTATCAGAAGAATTTAGTGGGAATTACACCAGAGGATCCAGAAAATCTGGGTTTGTTTCTGCTCTTTCACTAACTTAGATAACTGGAAAGTTTGCTTGTAGGATAAATAAATATGGTAAGATGAATATGGAGCATGAATGGTGGAGTGATTGATAATGTATTTCCTTTTGTATTCTTTCCCTTATCTCTTTGTTTACTTCATTGTCTTTTACCCATTAAACTACTAAGTCTCAACTGTTACCAGAGGTTCATGTCACATGAAGAGTCTTATCATGTGATATCATATATCACATGAAGAGTCTTCCACAGTTTTGTAAGAGTGAAGGTGGTCTGCCAACATGAGTGTGTGGATGAGATTATATTACTGGTTCTTGCTTTTTGTGACCTTCTTTTTGTTGTTAGTGTCTAACCAGAATTTCTTTTAGTCACTTTAATCTAGAAACTCTCACTTTTCTTAGTGAAAAGCCTTTCACATAAATCATATAGTTTAAAAAATCATAAATATTTACCAGTATTATGCATACCTATGAATAACACTTCCAGTGCTTTTGATGACAGAGTAGCTTAAAGCAGAATGATATTTCATGATAATTATTTGTGTTACCTGTTGCTGAATTTCTTAGCAAATAGTACCATTTTTGGTTTGTGACTTAGGTGACAGTAGAGAGTCAATAACTGATGTGAATTGAATGTGAAAATGAGGATGATTTTTCCCTGGTTGATTGCTTTAGTTCTGATTTGATTTGTTTATACCAAAGTAAGTGAACGTGTACTAATCCATATGGAAATTTAATATCCTGTCTATCCAGTACAAAATTAGAGTGGGAAACTGAAGTTTTTGGTAAAACATTCTATATTAATATCATACCAAAATATTTTTTACTGGGTGTCTAGAAATATGGTCCTGTTGTAAGATTTGTAGACAGAGAAGACCCAACCCAAATCTGTGCTTTCAAAAATGTGTATTTTCATGGTATGAGCTTAAGAGGAAGAGGGAGGCTTTCTAGCTAGCAGTAGTGGCTGAGGTATTATGGCATTTTAAACAATCTTGAACGGCCCAGTCGCTAATAAATTCCCTTTGTTTACTTTCACCAAGTACACAGGAGATTGGGACATAACACCCATAAGTTAATTATGGGTGCAGGACTTTCCAAAATAACACTGGGTTGAAGACAGGTTGACATTTTCAGTAATGTCATGGGTCAGAAAGGTGAGCTAATTTGGGATCATGTAAATTTGGAAAGCAGCTTTATGTTCTACCCAGTGGAACCGGAAGGGCCTTAAGGGCATCTGGTTTTAAAATTAAAAAAATAAAAAACTAAAAAAAAAAAAAAAATTAAAAAAAAAATAGAAAAAAAAATAAATAAAATTGCTTTCCCATGGGGGGGAAAAAAAAAAAAAGATGCAACCCTCTGATCAGGTTGGTTGGCTCTAGAATGCCACAGAGTGCTCCATGTGTAGGGGCTGAGCTCGTCACAGGGCTGAAGAACCATTTAGAGGTGACCAGTCCCAGATGAATGTGCTCAGCAGCCAGCTCCTTGTCTTCGAGGTGCACGTGTGGTGTATACTTGCCTGTGTGCATGCACCCAAGTGAATGCATACACACACACACTGGTGTGCAAACAAAAGGCTTGAGAAAAGACTAAGAAAGCATATGCTTTTTACTCTTTTCTGTGACTTAATAGCTATGTGATCTAGAGTGAATCACCTCGAGTGCTGGTAACTGCCTTTTGCCCCCCTGTCCAGACATACTCTCTGTCCTTCTCTGACCTTCTCTCTGTCCCAGGGGCTGGGGATCACATCAGAAAGCTTCCTAGTCTGGTTTTCTTTGGGTTTGGTAAATGCTGAGACCCAGCAGGAGCCTAGAGGGAGTTTGTGTCTTTTTCTGTGAGCTCAGCTTGGGCTGACTTTGTCCCTCAAATAAAGGTCATAAGTACCCTTAGGCCTTTTATCCCTATGTGACCCTTCTTATCGTCCCCTTTGCCCCTCACCCCCATAGTCCCTACCTTCCTTATAAGCTGAGGATTTTCCTTGGATAAAAATAGTCTCTTTACTACACTCTGTTTGAATTATCTTGATTTGGTTGAACCATCTGTTTCCTGCCCGCACCCTGTTGTGTATATTTAATGGACTCTCTTGAGAAGATCTCTTAAGATGGGTCTCTGTTCTTCAAAGAAGGGGCCATTGTGGGTCAGTGATGACTTCATCAACTCAGCTGGGGGCTAGGGAGCACGATGTTCAGAACTGGCCATTTCACAAGTCTCCTCTGGTGCTAAAGATTCTGTAACTGTAGATATAAGAAACTGAAGGAAGCCTATTGCATTTTGACTTTGGGCAATCTGGACTGGGATGATTAGACTAATGCAGTTCAAAGCAAGGCACAAGCCAGGCATGCCTCTGGAAACCAGTGGTGATTCCACACACATTGAATCTTCCTATAAATAGTGCCTTTCAAATACTGTTGTTTATTTTCAGTGTTGGATTATTTTCCACTAAGTGTTGTTTTTACGTTGTGTTAATTAGAGATTACTGTTTTCTTATATACGGATTATTTAAAAAATACACTAGTTAGGCAGCTGTCATTTTGCAATATGACAAAAGTATTTATTGCCAACTAGCAGTTCTGGATATTTCCTCTAACTTGCAGTTCTTTTTATTTTTCCATTGACTCGGGTTAAAACAGAAACTATTTATATGCATGAACTTTGTCTGATAGTGATACCATTGAGCTTTCTTATAAATTGTCCAAGAGTGAACATATAGTCAGGAAAAGCCAAATGTGCCTATTTCAGCCCTCACTATGTTGAGACTTATAAGATGATTTGGGGTCACCTTTCTCCTGGTTAGGTTTTTGTCCAGTTTCATTTTCTAAAATGATCAATGACCAGAAGTTACAGTCCACAGGGTAGGTAATGACTGTAAAGGAATTTTTGTGTTAGAAAAAGTTACTTGAGCATTCCTGTTAAGCTATCTATCTTGATGGGATTTGATCCTTTGAACATATCAGTAGTTGATAGAATTTGACAGCTGCTGCAGGTGTCTTTTTTTGTTTTTGTGTTTTTTTAAGATGCTCCATTCAGGGCCTTATATCATGGTTCTCCTCTCAAAGCTGTTACCCAGAGCATCTGCACTTTTGCCCACAGGAAAAGCTAAAATACTAATTACTAGGCAAAGACACATTATGCGACCATAAGATACTAACATACTTGGGTATGTTATCTTTGAGAAAATGTAATGAGGTTCATAGAGGAAGTGCTTTATCCTGATTTATGGATGAGAAATCTGAGGCAGAGAAGCGTTATTATCAGACAGCACTGAATTATTAATTCTCAATTTAATTAGCTTTCATTTTAATGTTATTCATATTTAACCCATAATATGCCGTATAGTTTAACTCTAGGAGAGCATTCCCCATTCATATTTAGGTTCCTAAAAAAGGTCTAGTAGTTGAAGATAATGCTTTCCACTTTCAAGATTCTCAATATTTTTAATGCTATTTTTTGATCTCTGTGTTCCAATTTTAAGCACCAATATGATCTGGTGCTTTGAGACAAGGCATGGATGATTACATAGGCTTGGGATTTTGTATTCCTCACTAATCCCTTCCTAGCCTCTTTTATGTGGATTTTTCTCCACTTGAGCATTGTATTTGGATTTTAGAGCACGTGGGTCATAGCACCACAGTAAACAAAAAATAGAAATTTGTATGGGTGACTTTGCCAATTCTAAGCCTCTTTGTTCGAATGAATAAGTTCTCCTTTGGCATGTTGTGTCAGAGGCTTGTTTTGTGCTACCTTCATATCCTCTGCAGGAAATGTATATAAGAAAATCTCATCTGGAAAATCTAGCATAATGATACTAATTAGCAATAAAAAGGAGCTAGACCTGCTGATCCCAGAGATCCTTTCAACTTTAACAGCCTGAAATTTCAAGTATTGAGAAAGACAGAATTTTGATCTCCAAATGATTGTGCTCTTGTGTGTTGAGCAGAGAGCAAAGGGGCATGAGGAAGGAGGGTTTCAATGTGCACGTGACCTAAGATATAAGCGTTGAGAGAGAGCAATCTCAGGATGAAGGTGCCATGATGAAAAATACTGTAGAAGCAAGGTTAGAGGAATCACAGATAGTCATAAGGATGAAGTTTGGGTGAAAATGGAGGTACTTACGTGGACCTGGAACAGAGGAACCAGAAACCAAGATGTCAGCATAGTGTTGCATTCTGGAATCCAAGAGTATAGATTTAGATCTCAGCTCTGCTCTCAACTGCACATCTGTCTCTGGGTGATTCAGTACCAAGGAGCACACACCTTAGAGCAGTGGTTTCCAACCTTATTTGGATAGTAGAACACTAGACTCATCTGGGGAGTTTTGAAAAAATACAGGTGGCCAGCCCACTTTAGGACTGTTCAGTCTGAATCAGGAACTTGTGGTAGGGGCCAGGGGGTGGTGGATGAAGGAGAGAGGCTTGAGGGCCTGGTTTGAAAGCTGTAGGTTGATAGCCGTGATTCTCACATTTTTGTGTGTCAAAATCAACTGGGATGTTTGTTAAAATAGATTGCTGAGCTGTACCCTCATTGAAAGTAAAAAGTGAAAATGAAAGTTGTTCAGTTGTGTCTGACTCTTTGCGACCTCATGGACTATACAGTCCATGGAATTCTCTAGGCCAGAATACTGGAGTGGGGTAGCCTTTCCCTTCTCCAGGGGGTCTTCCCAACATTAGGTCAAATAGTTTGTCCACAGATGAGAGTATTTAAATCTATGACTATCCCCAAAATACCTGATACTTGATTTTATTAAATATAAACAATGACATAAGAGCATGAAAAAGAGAAGTAGAATAATTCTATGTAAGTGAAAGACAAGTTGAACCCTTGTACTTATATGGAATTGAACAGAATTCACTTGGAAGGAATTCTGTGATTCCTCATATATGGACCACATTTGCAAGAAAATGTGGTTCCCCATATTCTCTCTCTCTTCTTGAGTTGAACTTACAGACTGACTCCTTCTGTCACTGCTTATCACCTTTTAAATAGGGACTTCAATTGGTTTTCTCAGGTGAGAAATGAATTTTATTAAATATTCTAAGAATATCTCCAATATTACAAAGAAAAATATGACTGCTATCAGGTGATAAACATTACCTGAAAAGAGATGTGGATATGAAAAAATCTACTCTTCTGTTACACAGAGTAGTCTGAGCAATGGCAGAAAATATAGAATTCCTATTTGTTTGCTCTTATTGATGTCTTTTTAGAGGATCTGGAAAGCTTTGTGGGGTTGTTTTTTTTTTTTTTTCGGTTCTCTCATTTAATGAGATGGAGAGTTCTCCACTCTAGAATGTTGCCACACAGGAGGTGGTCCATGAACTCTGAAATGTGTTAGAAATGCCATTTTTCAGGTTTTTCCATAGACCTATAAAATCAGAATTTACATTTTCACAAAATTCCTAGTGAGTTAATGATCTTTTAAGTTTCAGAAGCTGTTCTATCACCTCCCAACATTGTAATTCAGTGGTTGTGGAGAAGCAGATCATGGTCTACGAGAGAGCATGAAGACACCTGCCCCTTGGGACTGCTCCAGTTCACATCTGTGTTGGGTCCAAACAAGTATGCGGGAAAACAAGTGTTAAAGAAGAAAAAAAAAAAAACAGTGGGTTGTTCTCCATCTCTCTTGGCCACAGAGTGTGAAAACTGGAGTTATGTTGGGTGAGAAAAGGTTTAAAGGATGGTGAGACACTTTCATGGCCCTGGCTGAGGCCACTGACTTCTTGATTCTAGTTGCCTTATCTTTCTAAGGTGAACCAAGTCCTGATAGAAAAGTAGGGTGGTGAATAGACAATCCCATTGTAACTGGGTTTTAAAAGTTTATCCTAGTGGGATATAAACACGCAAGGGTCTAATTTCTTCTTTAGCCAGTGCCTTTGACCTCATTCTGCTGAATCTGTTTTTCTTAGATATTAATATCTTGGTCAGACATCATAGCTTCCAAATAAGTTTCAGTTATTAAGTCCAGTCTAATATAAAGCTCTAGTCACATCTATTTCCTCTTCTTAGTTCAGGGTTCATCAGTGGCCTGAGGGGGCATGCAGTTGGTGGTGGGGGGCTTGCTATTAAATTCCACTGCTCTCCCCTCTTCCTCCTTTGGTGTGTTGGGCTAGGAAGAAAGGAGATGAAGTGGGAAGAAGATAGAAACAGATGTATGGACGCCTGTGTAAACTTTTTACATGGCCCATGGAAAGGACTGTCACTTCCTAGTTACTTTCATGGAAGATCTGTGTCTGGCTCAGACTTCTCCCTTGGCCCCCAGCTTCCTTCGCCGTCAGTATATCTGATGGACATAAGCTTCTGCTGCTTCCTGAAGCTACAGAGAACTCTCTTATTTAGGGTGTGAGCTCACAGCTCAGGCCATGCACTACCTTCCACAGTGTTCTCCTGACATATGAGAAACTCATACATCACTCACACATCACGCATCACTCACACACTTAAACAGTACCAGACACCACATCGCTTCCCTTCCCTTCCTTCACTTTTACCATCCGTGTTCGATTCTCTTGTCAGTTCAGGCAGGTTCCGGGGAGTTGAACAGATTAGCAGGTAACACTAGAAATGAGATGCTAGTCTCTCTTTCTGGTAGACACCCCCAGAACTTGCAAGCGGTCCTTTAGGTGGAGCCGTCACTGGACTTTGGTGGTTGAGTGCTCACTTTCCTTCTTCCTTCCCTGAGGAAATGCTTCAGTGGCCTGATGAGACTTGAGAATCAGTCACGTGTGAGTCTGTGGATCCTCATCCCCCTCTTGCCCTTGTCCCTCCCTAGTTTTCTGTTTAAGTCTCTGGAGAGTGTCGGAAGGGATGTTTTGGAGCAGCAGAGAGAATATATTCACCTTTTACAAGATCCTGGAGGGGCTGTCTGGCTCCACAGTTGCTTGTACCTTTATTGAAAAACTTTGTGTTCTCAATTTTTGAGGCCTCACTGTCAATTCCAGAATAATAAGAAAGATTCTACTCAGGAACCCTTTACATTATAATATATAATATCTATTGATCATTTCCTTTATATTGTTTTAAGATTTTACATATTTTCACTTAACCCATATGACAATACCACGTGATAGTTTCTGTTATTATTCTCATTAAAACAAACTCTTTGATGGACTTCTGTTATATCTGGTTGGAAAAAATATTTTTAAAAGCCTTCCCATTTTGTAATAATTCCATTGGATTTATGTCTTATTATCCCAATGGGTAAATTAACAAATGAAAACTTTACTCCTGGAGAAGAATAAATGATTTAGATTCTACCCATCAGATGGACCTGTGAGAGACTTCAGACAGAATTGAGTTGTGTGGAGGAAACAGGTATGGTGCTGAGTTTCCATTTTGCAGCAGGTATTCAGGCAAAGTGTCTTAGTCCATTTGGGCTGCTGTAACAAAGTACCATGGACTGGGCAGCTTATAAACAACAGACACTTAATTTCTTGCAGTTTTAGGGGCTGGAAATCCAAGATCAGGGTGCCAGTACGGTCAGGTAAGGCCCCCTTTGGGGCTGCAGACTTCTCATTGTATCCTCACATGGTAGAAGGGCAAGGGGCCTCTCTGTAACCACCTTCATAAGTGTGCTAATCCATTTCCTTCTCCAGGGGATCTTCCCGACCCAGGGATCGAACCCAGGTCTCCCACATTGCAGGCAGATGCTTTAACCTCTGCACCACCAAGGAAGCCCCATACATGAGGCAGGACCCTTATAACCTAAGCACTTCCCAAAGATCCCTAGCTCTTAATACCATCACCTTGGGAGTTAGGATTTCAACTCATGAATTTTGGGCAGGGAACACACATTCAGACAATTGGATTGAGAAAGGCTCTATTACTGGCAGTGGTGGTAGCAGCGACCTGATTTAGCCACTTACTGGTAATGGCAGAGGCAGCAGTTTCTTTCTTGGTAGGTTGGTTCTGAGATGTAGCTCTGGGTATCTCCTCAGGAGCTCAGCTTGGAGTCAGCCTCTTCAGTCTTACAGAGATTCTCTGCTTACAGAAATCTCACTCTGTCTCAAGAAGTAACTTTCTGCTTAAACTGGTAACACAGGGTTTGTTGACTGCAACAAGACATAGTGAGCAACCAACAGCAGAGCCAATATTGCTTCTATTCTTCATATTCAAGAGGGAGAAACTGTAGATATTAATGTGCTTTGTACAGACAATTCTTAGAAAAATCTGAAAGTCAGGACTATCAATGGTTATCGTATTTCTCAACCACCCATAGGTGTATCTTACTGTGACAGTGTTCTATTGAAACTAAGATGCTTATGAGGAGAATATTTTGGAAAACATGAAAACCTCCTCTGGCTTCAAAATACATTTAAGATTTTTCTTTTGCATTGATTTGCTGCATATGATTCATCATGTTTTTTTTCACTGAAGCATAGGATCATGGGATGAAAAATCAGAAAACCTGTTTGAGTTCTGGTTCTGCTCTTTATTAGTTATGTGGTCTTAGGCAAGTTTATTAACCACTTTGAGACTCAGTTTCCTCATTATAAAATGGAAAGAATCATAACTAGTATTTTTCATCTATCAAATTTTCTGGGAATATCAGATAAAAATGTTTTGTAGGTAATGAAAGGTGAAAATAAATAAGATTATTATTATAAGCTATGGTCTTTTGAATAATCTCTATGAGTAGAAAATGGTGGAAAATAAATGGCTGTAAACCCAGACTAATAGAAGAAAAAAGGAGAGACCTTTTTAGGAAGGCATAGAGAACATATATGCATTTCTTTGCATGCAAATAACTTTTTTCATCAAATTATGCAAGGCCTCTGATCATAAGATAACAGTTCAGAATCCCAGGAGAGTCAATACATTTCATCTTCGGCTTTGGAAAGGATGACCAATTTTCTGAATGTTTCATTACCCATGAAAACTTGTTATTCTCCAAATACTATTTGTTTAATCAGTCATCATAAACATAGGCTAAGCTGGTGATTATTATATTCACTGGACTCTAAGAGGCCACTGTCTTGGGGAGAAGCATTTGTAATGGGAGAACAGGCTGTACTTGCCATGAGACTGCTCTCAGTAGAGAGGGTCAGTTATGAGGAGCTCAGGTGGAGAGATGGCAGAGGCCAGTGTGCGCCCTCCAATAACATCCTGAAATCTCTGTTCTAATAACTCACTTCATAATACGGTGGTTGCTCCTTCACCATGGCTTTACTTTCACGGTTTCGGTGACCCACAGTCAACCATGGTCCAGAATGTTAAATGGAAAATTTCAGAAATAAAACATTTATGAGTTATTAAAATTGGGTAGTGTTCTCAGTAGTGTGATGAAATCTGACACCATTCAGCACCATCCTGCCTTAGTCATTTGGTAGCCCTCTGGATTATCAGATTGACTGTAAAGGTATCACAGTTCTTGTGTTCAAGTAACACTTATTTTACTTAAAACTGGCCCCAAAATACAAGAGTAGGATGCTGACAATGTGGATTTTCTCTCACTGTGTCTAACTGATGAATTAAACTTTATGTGTACATAGGAAATAAAACATAGTATATGTAGGGTTTTGCACTAACCATGGCTTCTGACATTCATTTGAGGTCTTGGAACATATCCTCCCAGAGGGTGAAGAAGGACCGCAATGAACTGACTGTGATTGGATTCCCTGAGAGTACTGGAGAAAGGGTTGATAATTCTATGCAACTGATAGGATGCCTAAGTGAAATGACCCACGTGAATATTGGAGTACAGTCAGAGAGAGCTTTGAGGAAGGAAAGTTGGAAATTTGGAGAAATCTTGGGACTTGGAAATAGTTTGCAGGCAAGGTTTATTAAGATTTCTGGGGTGAAGGAGCTTTCTGGAAATATGTGTTCTATTTACTAGAAACCCTTCCCATAACTAGTACTTGAATTGTGCTTTACAGCATACAAAGAGCTCTTATATACCTCATCTGTTTTCATCCTCCAAAACCATCTGTGAAGAAACCATTTTGTTTCCATATTTGTTATAAAGAAACTTAAGTGAAACTTTCTTGTTTAATGGGCTTAAGCTCACACAGCAAATCAGTGGTGGAGATAGACCACGTAACCTTAGCTGGGGCCCCTTCTTTATCACCCCAGCTGTCTTGCTGATGTATTGGAGATAACAGTGATGATGTTATTTATTATTATTATTATTTTTAACGTTACAAGATTCTTGCTTCAGGCTAAGAAACTGGGGCTTGTAATGTCAGTTTTGAACGAGGCCTTATAGTTTCAAGGTGAAAAGCTTAGATCCTTTACTGTTTTCAGAGTTGTTGACTAAACAGTGATGTTATTTGAAGCTGTCTGTTATTTGTCAAATTATTTAAGTCAACATATGGAAACAACTCCAAGTTGAAAATGACTCTTGTAATCCCTTTCAATTCTCTCTGAAGAATGATTTCCTATTTCACATTTGGTTGGCCTGTTTGTTACTGTAAAAATCAAACAGTTTGTGAAAAGCTAGCTATTTTTTTAAAAGTTGATTTTTTTTTTACTATAATGGACAAATGCTATTTTCAGAAGCATGAACTTAATTTTCTTGGATTACTAGAGTCCCAAAGAACCAGTTGTGATAGACATACTGACTACTATCAAGTGAGTGATGCTATAAAAGAAAAGAAAATTTTGGTAAAATGGTAAGAAAGTTAAGCAATTTTAGAAAGAGAAGAATGGAATTTTTTTCCCTTAAAGACACTGATGTAAACTGAGAAATAATCTTAGTTGGCTTCCTCAAGGGAAAAATCACCCCCTTGTCATTATGGGCTGTCAGGAAAGGACATCAGTCTTTGAACATATGTGTGTAAATCATGACAGTACCACTCCCCTGGAGAGGGGTAAAATTTTAAGCCTTAGCAGGACGTTAAGTCATAATGTAATACATATACTCAGCAGTCATTTGTAAGAAAAGTTTTCAACAGGGTTATAATTAAGGGAGGAAAGCAGGGCATAGGACTCTGGACACTTAGAGAGACAGGGTAATAGCATTTCTAGAGTGACAACAAGAACTGTGGGGAGGGGCCTACTTCTTGATCTTTCTGAAGACAATCTAATATTCCTGCTCACTTTCTTATCTAACAAAGACAGGCTTAATATCCTGCAAACAAATTAAGAGATAAAAATGTATAACCTTTTATATGATTTGAGTTTCTGCTACAGACAGTGTGGCCAGACAGGATGTTTAGCCTAGTTGATTAAAAGCACTGAGCTAATAAGGCCTGTAAAAATGATCTGTTTGCAGTGAGCTTTGTCTCCTGGAAGAGTCCTGGCTGTCTCTGCCAGATTGTGCAGTAGACACAATTCATCTTGGGTGCTTCTTCCTCCCACTGCTTCCTCTATCTCTGTGCCCAGAATTTCCCACACTTCCCCTCTTCCTAGTGCTCACTCACATCCTCTGGTTTCCTAAGACTTCATACCAATGTCCCTCCTGGGTCTGCTCCTGGCTGTGTCTCTGCTGCAGCCCCTTCCTTTCTGCCAAACTTCTATTTAATCTTACATGTCCTGGTTCTCATGACCCCAACACCCTGTTTTCCTGTTAGATGAGAGCATCTGATGATGCTTGCTTTCACAAACCACATTGCTAGTGTTCCTCCAGACATTAGTAGATGTAACTCGAGGGGATATAAAAGAAGCTCCTTGGCAAAATAATTTTGTAAAATTCTGCATTCTCTATTACCATCTTAAAGATTCACAATTCTCATTAGCCTATTAAGGCCTAGTGAACCTTTCAGAAATAAATCTTTTGCAATGAATCAGTTTGGAAGAGGCTGTACAGACTAGGGTGTAAATTTTTATCTTTCCCAGATACTATATTTGGGTTTCCCTGGTAGCTCAGTGGTAAAGACTCCATCTGCCAGTGCAGGAGATGTGGGTTCTATCTCTGGGTTGGGAAGATCCACTGGAGGTGGAAATGGCAACCCACTCCATTGTTGTTGCCTGGAAAATACCATGGACAGAGGAGCCTGGCGGGCTACAGTCCATGGGGTCACAAAGTATGGATCACAACTGAGTGACTGAGCACACACACACAGATACTGTATTTACTTTAACATGAATCTGTAGAAAAAAATGACTTTGAGGAATGACTTTGAGGAATAACTTTGAGGAATGACTCCAATTTTTGGAGTTTTCAGGTGCAACAGTGGTTATTGATGGGTGGTATTTGGCACAATTCAAATTATTTTTGTTTACTTTTGGTTACTTTGTGCTCTGCTAAACTAAACCATAGTCTTAAGATAATTTGAGGGAAATTTTGGGTAAGTTTAGGACTCTTGTTTTAGCAATTTCTATGTCCATTTTGTCCAGATATTTAAAAAAAAATTTAGATGATATTCCTTTGAGAAGTAAAATATTCTTTTCCCATCAGTCCACTAATATCAGGACACTCAAAATATGGCTGATATTGGTTCTTCTTTTTTAAATTTGTTTTCTATATGCCCCTTAGGTCAGGAGCAGAGTTCTCTGATAATGTGATCAGATGACTAAATTGCAGTCCCCTTCCATTCAGTCCTCTGCTGAGGAAAATACGTCTGCTTACCTGGGAACTGGGGTATTTCTGAAATTATATTTTAAAGTGCTTATGTTAAGAAGGTGACTTCTGGAAAGCCTCAAAATGAGGTCACAGACCTGAAAGAAATATATACTGCCTTAGGAACTGAGGCTGTAAAATGGAATCTGGAGAAAAATGCTGTCAGTTTAGTTTCCTTCCTCCCTTCCTTCTGTCTGTGTGACCAGAGCACAAGATTCTCTGTCTCTATCTGATGCTGCTCTTGTGTCCTATAACATAGATGTTTATTCATTATCTGGTCTAATAATGTTAAAAAAAATTCAGAAACCCTTTTAAATCAAAGCTTTTCATCTTTGACTTTGGTGGTGAAATTACTAATGGTGATGGAAAATGTATACCCACCAGTTCAACCCATCAAATAGTTGAAATGGGTATGATTGGAAACTTTTCCCTGCTTACATCTTCCCCTTCCCTTACTTTTTGTTAAGTGTGAGTAGAAAAGAATATTTTAATAAGACATTCTATAAATATAGCATAATAATGTCTGAAATATAGGATTTGTGAAGTTCCACAAAAATTATGTGAACCATTTTATCAAACATACTTATTCAATCATACACTGAAAGATTCTACTGCTGACTTTGGAAAATTCTAGAGTAAAAACCTGTCTTTGAAACCCCAGTCTCCTTAGGCATGCCACGTATGTGTAACTTCTTCATGAAAGAAGAAATACTATTGATAGTTTATCTTAACTTTATGTATGTTTATACATATATTTGCTTATTATTTCTATGATTTTTATCCCTGTCAAAATCAAATGTGATAATTTTTTCTTCTCAGAATACTAAGTGTCATGCTCATTGTCTAGAATTTCTAAGATGTCAAATCATTATTACAGTGCTTTCTATAGTCAAATTATTTTAATTAAGGAACTAAGTCTCATTTTTGAACAGAAAGCAGTTCTCATTCCCATCATCTCCATCAGCACATGGAATTCCTGGTCTATCAAGAGAAACTTTTGTTTTGATTCTGGGCATAATTTCATTGATGATGTTGACTATACTATTTCTCCTACTCACTTGACTGGGCTTGACCAAGGATGGTCTCAGGAAAGAGCTGGATAAAGAAGTTGTAAAGGAAATTGTAAAGGAAATCAGTTCTGAATATTCATTGGAAGGGCTGATGTTGAAGCTGAAGCTCCAATACTTTGGCCACCTGATGCAAAGAGCCAACTCATTGAAAAAGACCCTGATGCTGGGAAAGATTGAGGGCAGGAGGAGAAGGGGGCAACAGAGGATGAGATGGTTGGATGGCATCACTGACTCAATGGACGTGAATTTGAGCAAGCTCTGGGAGTTGGTGATGGACAGGGAAGACTGGCGTGCTGCAGTCCATGGGATCTCAAAGAGTTGGATGTAACTAAACTGAAAAGAAGTTGTGGTACATATATACAATAGAATATCACTCAATCATAAAAAGGAATGAATTTGAGTGAGTTGTAGTGAGGTGGATGAATCTATAACCCATTACACAGAGTGAAGTAAATCAGAAAGAGAAAAATAGATATCATATATTAATGACTATGTATGGAATCTAGAAAAATGGTACCGATGAACCTATTTGCGGGACAGAAATAGAGATTTAGACACAGAGAACAGACTTATAGACACAGTAGGGGCAGGAGAGGATGGGGTGAACTGAAAGAGTTCAGTTCGGTTTAGTTGCTCAGTTGTGTCCAATACTAAGATAAGTTGAAGTTTATGAATAAGCTTATTTATTTTTATTGACTATGGTTACATCATGGAGGAAGCCAGTAGATCTGCACTAACCCTAGTAGTTCATCACCTCCTCTAGTGTGTTAGTCACTCAGTTGTGTCTGACTCTTTGCAACCCCATGGACTGTAACATCTCCTCCATCAGTGGAATTTTCCAGGCAAGAATACTGGAGTAGGTAGCTATTTCCTTCTCCAGGGCATCTTCCTGACCCAGGGATCGAACCCAGGTTTTCCACATTGCAGGCAGACTCTTTACCATTTCAGCCACCAGGGAAGCCATTCTATACTTAGTAAAATTACCTTTATTTGTAATGCAGGGTCACCCTGGGATTCCATCCTTTGTGGGCAGATCTGTCTTAAATTTCTTTCACAACTTCCCTTGAGGTAGAATGGGCAATGAGTTTTTCTACCCCTATTTACTGGTTAGTTATTTTTCTAATGGGAATTCCCTGGTGGCTCAGATGGTAAAGCGTCTGTCTACAATGCAGGAGACCTGGGTTCAATCCCTGGGTTGGGAAGATCCCCTGGAGAAGGAAATGGCAATCCACTCCAGTACTATTGCCTGGAAAATCCCATGGACAGAGGAGCCTGGTAGGTAGAATGGGCAATGAGTTTTTCTACCCCTATTTACTGATTAGTTGTTTTTCTAATGTAATATGACTAGGATTGTTTTTCTAATGTAGTATGACTAGGATTATGTGGTCGCATTATGTGGGTGTTCCCCAGATGAGGGCAATAGAGAGCACTGCTTGTGGATATAATCTCTGCAGGATATTATGCTCTATTTAGATGGACTTCAGCAGATAAAAACAGTATAAATTGTCTTCTAGAACCTTCTCTTTTTCTTGCCTATGTTCCCCAAAGTGTCCATGGAATTAATCTTAACACATTCTGTTTTTATTAGCATAATACTTTTCTCTTCCTCAGTTGCATAGATTTTCTTTTAAAAATTATTACTCAGTAAGCTATTAAAGAATAACAATTATCAAGTAAAATGGTTTTCCAGTTTTGAACCAAAGACCTCTACAGAGTCCACTGAAAAGTTTTATGACATTAAACACGTTTGAGAGAGAGATTGTGTGTATCATATCTCTCTCTTGGCAATTCACCATATAAAATATTGCATTAAAGACTTGGAGTCTTACCGTGTAGAAACCTGCTTAATTTTGTTCCATTTTGCATTTGTTGTTATTCAGTCACTAAGTCATGTCCGGCTCTGTGTAACCCCATGGACAGCAGTACACCAGGCTTCCCTGCCCTTCACCATCTCCCAGAATTTGCTTAAACTCATGTCCACTGAGTGAGTGATGCCACCCAACTATTTCATCCTCTGTCTCCCCCTTCTCTTCCTGCTCTCAATCTTTCCCAGCACCAGGGTCTTTTCCAGTGAGTTGGCTGTTTGCATTAGGTGATCAAATTATTGGAGCATTAGCTTCAGCATCAGTCCTTCCAGTGAATATTTAGGGATGATTCCTTTTAGGATTGACTGATTTGATCTCCTTGCAGTCTAAGGACCTCTCAAGAATCTTCTCCAGCACCACAGTTTGAAAGCATCAGTTGTTTAGAACTCAGCCTTCTTTGTGGTCCGACTCTCACATCTGTACATGAATACTGGAAAAACTTTGACTATATGGAACTTTGTCAACTATGTGATGTCTCTGCTTTTTTTTTTCCTGTTTTTTAAAATTTAATTAATGTATTTTTTATTGAAGAATAATTGCTTTACAGAATTTTGCTGTTTTCTCTCTGTCTCTGCTTTTTAATATGCTAAGTTTGTCATAGTTTTTCTTCCAAGGATTAAGTGTCTTTTAATTTCATGAGTCAGTCACCACCTGCAGTTATTTTGGAGCCCAAGAAAATAAAGTCTGTTACTATGCCCATTTTTTCTCCCATCTATTTGCCATGAAGTGATGGAACCAGATGCCATGATCTTAGTTTTTTGAATGTTGCGTTTTTGAATGTTGAGTCAGCTTTTTCACTCTCCTCTTTTATCTTCATTAAGAGGCACTTTAGTTTCCCTTTGCTTTCTGCTATAATGGAGGTGTCACCTGCACATCTGAGGTTATTGATATTTCTCCCAGCAGCCTTGATTTCAGCCTGTGCTTCATCCAGCCTGGCATTTCATGTGATGTACTCTGCATATAGGTTAAATAAGCAGGGCGACAATATACCGCCTTGATGTACTCCTTTCCCAATTTGGAACCAGACTGTTGTTCCATGTACAGTTCTAATTGTTGCTTCTTGACCTGAATACATATTTCTCAGGAGGCAGATAAAGTGGTCTGGTATTCCCAACTCTTTCAGAATTTTCCACAGTTTGTTGTGATCCACACAGTCAAAAGCTTTAGTATAGTCAATAAAGTAGAGGTAGATGGCTTTTTTTTTTTTTTTTTAATTCTTTCGCTTTTTCTATGATCCAACTGATGTTGGCAATTTGATCTCTGGTTCCCCTGACTTTTCTAACTCCAATTTGTACATCTGGAAGTTCTCAATTCATGTACTGTTGAAGCCTAGCTTGAAGGATTTTGAACATTACTTTGCTAGCGTGTGAAATGAGTGCAATTATGTGGTAGTTTGAACATTCTTGGCAGAGTAGAACCACGTGCACTCATCTTCTCCTGTGAGAACTCCAAAATTACAACTTGTTGCTGAACAACCATCAACAGGAGAATGTTGGATCCCACCAAAAAGATAACCCATGTCCAAGGGCAAAGGAGAAGCCCAAGCAAGATGGTATAAAGGGTGAAATTACATTTAGAATCAAAACCCGTACCTGCCAGAGATGCTCAGAGGGCTCAAATCAAACTTGTGCACATCAGGACCCAGAGAGCTCACAGAGACTGAGCCAAAACTGTGTTTGAGTGTCTCCTGCAGAGGTATGGGTCAGAAGTGACCTGCCACAGAGGCTCTAGGTGCAGTAGACCTGGGTCTGGCATAAGCCCTCTTGGAGGAGGTCGCCATTATCCCACCATAGAGCCACCAGAACTTACATAGGACTGGGGAAACAGACTCTTGGAGGGCACAAACAAAAGGTCCTTGTGTGCACCAGGACTCAGAAGAAAGGAGCAGTGACCTCACAAGAGATTGACCCAGACTTGCCTGTGAGTGTCCAGGAGTCTCCAGCAGAGGTGTGGGTCAGTGGTGGCCTGCTGCAGGGTTGGGGGCACTAAGTGTAGCAGTGTGTGCATGAGACCTTTTAAAGGAGGTCACCATTATCTTCATTATCTCCACCATAGTTTGGCCTCAGGTGTGGCTCAGTTGGTAAAGAATCCACCTGCAATGTGGGAGACCTGGGTTCGATCCCTGGGTTGGGAAGATCCCCTGGAGAAGGGAAAGGCTATCCACTCCAGTATCTTGGCCTGGAGAATTCCATGCCCTGGAGAATTCCATGGCTGTATAGTCCGTGGGATTGCAAAGAGTCGGACACAACGGAGCCATTTTCACTTTCACTTTCAAACAACAGGGAGGAAACACAGTCCTGCCCATCAACAGAAAATTGGACTAAAGATTTACAAAACATGGACCCACCCATCAGAACAAGACCCAGTTCCCCCCTCAGTCATTCTCTTTGATCAGGAAGTTTCCATAAGCCACTTATCCTTATTTATCAAAGGGCACACAGAATGAAAACCACAGTCACAGAAGACTAACCAAACTGATCACATGGGCTCCAACTTTGTCTAACTCAATGAAACTATGAGCCACGCTGCGTAGGGCCACCCAAGATGGACGAGTCATGGTGGAGAATTCTGACAAAACGTGGTCCAGTGGAGAAGGGAATGGAAAACCACTTCAGTATTCTTGCCTTGAGAACCCCATGAACAGTATGAAAAGGGAAAAAGGTAGGACACTGAAAGAGGAACTCTCCAGGTTGGTAGGAGCCCAATATGCTACTGGATATCAGTGGAGAAATAACTCCAGAAAGAATGAAGAGAAAGAGTCAAAGTGAAAACAACATCCAGTTGTGGATGTGACTGGTGATGGAAGTAAAGTGCAATGCTATAAAGAGCAATATTGCATAGGAACCTGGAATGTTAGGTTCATAAATCAAGGCAAATTGGAAGTGATCAAACAGGAGATGGCAAGAGTGAACATTGACATTTTAGGAATCAGTGAATGAAAATGGACTGGAAAGGGTAAATTTAACTCAGATGACCATTATATCTACTACTGTGGGCAGGAATCTCTTAGAAGAAATGGAGCAGCCATTATAGTCAACAAAACAGTCCAAAATGCAGTACTTGGATGCAATCTCAAAAACGACAGAATGATCTCTGTTCATTTCCAAGGCAAACCATTCAATAGCACAGTAATCCAAGCCTATGCCCTGACCAGTAATGCTGAAGAAGCTGAAGTTGAATGGTTCTATGAAGACCTACAAGACCTTCTAGAACTAACACCTCCAAAAGATGTCCTTTTCATTATAGGGGACTGGAATGCAAAAGTAGAAAGTCAAGAGACACCTGGGGTAACAGGCAAATTTGGTCTTGGAATACAAAATGAAGCAGAACAAGGCTAACAGGATTTTGCCAAGAGAATGCACTGGTCATAGCAAACACCCTCTTCCAACAACACAAGAAAAAATTCTACACATGGATATCACCAGATGGTCAATATTGAAGTCAGATTGATTATACTCCTTGCAGCCAAAGATGGAGAAGCTCTATACTGTCAGCAAAAACAAGATTGGGAGCTGACCGTGGCTCAGATCAAGAACTCCTTATTGGAAAATTCAGACTTAAATTGAAGAAAGTAGGGAAAACCACTAGACCATTCAGGTATAACCTAAATTAAATCTCTTATGATTATACATGGAAATGACAAATAGATTCAAAGGATTAGATTTGATAGACAGATTGTCTGAAGAACTATGGATGGAGGTTCATGACATTGTACAGGAGGCAGTGATCAAGAATATCCAAGGAAAAAGAAATGCAAAATGGCAAAATGGTTGTCTGACAAGCCCTTACAAAGAAGCAAAGAAGCAAAGAGCAAAGAAGAGATGCTAATGGCAAAGGAGAAAAGGAAAGATATACCCATTTGAATATAAAGATCCAAAAAACAGCAAGGAGAGATAAGAAAGCTTTCCTCAGTGATCAGTGCAAAGAAATAGTGGAAAACAATAGAATGGGAAAGACTAGAGATCACTTCAAGAAAATTAGAGATACAAAGGGAATATTTCATGCAAAGATGGGCATAATAAAGGACAGAAATGGTATGGACCTAATAGAAGCAGAAGATATTAAGAAGAGGTGGCAAGATTACGCAGAAGAACTATACAAAAAATATCTTCATGACCCAGATAACCACGATGGTGTAATCGCCTACCTAGAGCCAGACATCCTAGAATGCAAAGTCAAGTGGGCCTTAGGAAACATCACTCTGAACAAAGCTAGTGGAGGTAATGGAATTCCAGTCGAGCTATTTCAAATCCTAAAAGATGGTGCTGTGAAAGTGCTATACTGAATATGCCAGCAACTTTGGAAAACTCAGCAGTGGCCACAGGACTGGAAAAGGTCAGCTTTCATTCCAATCCCAAAGAAAGGCAATGCCAAAAAATGCTCAAACTACCGCACAATTGCAGTCATCTCACAAGCTGGTAAAGTAATGTTCATAATTCTCCAAGCCAGGCTTCAACAGTATGTGAACTGTGAACTTCCAGATGTTCAAGCTGAATTTAGAAAAGGCAGAGGAACCAGAGATTAAATTGACAGTATCATCAAGAAAGCAAGAGAGTTCCAGAAAAACATCTACTTCTGCCTTATTGATTATGCGAAAGGCTTTGACTTTGTGGATCACAACAAACTGTGGGAAATTTTGAAAGAGATGGGAATACCAGTCCATCTGACTTGCCTCCTGAGAAATCTGTATGCAGGTCAAGAAGCAATAGTTAGAACTGGACATGGAACAACAGACTGGTTTCTGATCAGGAAAGGAGTACGTCAAGGCGGTATATTGTCACCCTGCTAATTTAACTTATATGCAGAGTACAACACATGAAATGTCAGGCTGGATGAAGCACAAGCTGAATTCAAGATTACCAGGAGAAATATCAATGACCTCAGATATGCAGATGACACCACCTAACTTATGTCAGAAAGTGAAGAAGAACTGAAGAGCCTCTTGGTGAAAGTGAAGAGGAGAATGAAAAAGTTGGCTTAAAACTCAGCATCCAGATAACTAAGATCATGGCTTCTGGTTTCATCATTTCATGCAAATACATGGAGAAACAATGAAAATGGTGAGAGACTTTATTCTTTTGGTCTCCAAAGTTACTGCAGATGGTGACTGAAGCCATGAAATTAAAAGACGCTTGCTCCTTGGAAGAAAGACTATGACCCAACCTTGACAGCAGATTGAAAAGCAGAGACATTACTTTGCCAACAAAGTTCCATCTAGTCAAAGCTATAGTTTTTCCAGTAGTCATGTAAAGAAAGCTGAACACTGAAGAAGTGATGCTTTTGAACTGTGGTGTTGGAGAAGACTCTTGAGAGTCCCCTGGACTGCAAGGAGATCCAATCAATCTATCCTAAGGGAAATCAGTCCTGAATATTCATTAGAAGGACTGCTGCTGAAGCTGAAACTCCAATCCTGGCAACCTGATGTGAAGAACTGACTGACTAGAAAAGACCCTGATGCTAGGAAAGATTAAAGGCTGGAGGAGAAGGGAATGACAGAGGATGAGATGGTTGGATGGCATCACTGACTTGATAGACATGAGTTTGAGTAAGTTCTGGGAGTTGGTAATGGACAGGGAAGCCTGGCGTGCTGCAGTCCTTGGGGTCACAAATAGTTGGACATGACTGAGCAACTGAAGTGAACTGAACTTGAACATTCTTTGGCATTGCCCTTCTTTGGGATTAGAATGAGAATGGACATTTTCCAGTCCTGTGGCCACTGGTAAGTGTTCCAAATTTGCTGGTTTATTGAGTGAAGCACTTTAACAGCATCATTTTTCAGGGTTTGATAAAACTCAACTGGAATTCCATCATTTCCACTAGTTTTGTTTGTCATAATGCCTCCTAAGGCCCACTTGTTTTAACACTCCAGGATGTCAGGCTGTAGCTGAATCAGCACACCATTGTGGTTATCTTGGTCATTAAGACTTTTTTGTACAGTTCTTATGTGTAATCTTGCCACCTATTCTTTATCTTTTCTGCTTCTGTTAGGTCCTTACAGTTTCTGTTCTTTATTGTGCCCATCTTTGCATGAAATGTTCCCTTGGTATCTCTAATTTTCTTGAAGAAAAATCTTGCATTTACAAAACATATTTGAGCACCAACCTGTTTTTTCACACTACCTCCTATTAACATCACAGGCAACAACATTCCATGAAACAAGTAGAAGGGGGTTATTTTTCTATTATCTGTTATCAGAGTTAGTTTTGGGATTAGATAAAATAGTTCCATCACCTACTATCTGTATTATTTGAGTTGTACGACTGAGCAACTTCACTTTCGCTTTTCACTTCCATGCTTTGGAGAAGGAAATGGCAACCCACTGCAGTATTCTTGCCTGCAGAATCCCAGGGACAGAGGAGCCTAGTGGGCTGCTGTCTATGGGGTTGCACAGAGTCGGACAAGACTGAAGCGACTCAGCAGCAGCAGCACTTCTATACCTCAGTTTTCCTTTACGTAAAATGAGGTTTACATTACTGACTACCCAAGGTTGACATATAGGCTATATTAATCAGGGTTCTCTAGAGAATGGGTGGGATGGAATGTGCACATCTCTCTCTGTGAGTACACATGGTGAGATGAAGACAGAGGAAAACAGAGAGACAGAGAAAGACAGAGAGACCAATATATTTGTTATAAGGAATTGACTCATGAAGTTATGGGGGTTGACATACCCCAAGATCAACAGTCAGCAAGCTTGGGACCCAGGAGAATTGATGTGTAGTTCTAGTCCAGAAGTTGACAGGCTTGAGATCCAGAAAGAACCAATGTTTCACTTTGAGTCTCAAGACTAGAAAAGACTAATGTCCCAGATCAGAGTAGCAGGCAAAAGGAATTCCCTGTAACTCAGCCTTTTTGCTCAGTTCAGGTCTTCAATTATTTGGATGATGTTCACCCACATTAGAGAGGTCAGTCTGTTTTCCTCAGTCTACTAATTCAGATGCTCATCTTATGCAGAAACACCCTCATAGCTACATCCAAAATTATGTTTTGTCAAAATTCTGGGTATCCTATGGCTAAGTTGTTACATAAAATTAATCATGACAACCATCTAATGAGAAAATATGGGTGAGTGCTTTGCACAGTACCTAAAACAGAGTCATAAATAGGAGATGGTGTATATTATAATCACGGTCATCAACACCAGTGTCTTTGCCATTGTTATCTTAAAGATCATTGAGTTTCTTTTTGTATTTTTTTTTATAGAGCTGAGTATAGTTTCTATTGTCATCTTTCCCAATTCAAAGAAGAAATCCTTGGCTAATGTGAGAAAAAGGTAGATCAAACCTGTCCATCCTAAAGGAAATCAGTCCTGAATATTCATTGGAAGGACTGATGCTGAAGCTGAAACTCCCATGCTTTGGCCACCTAATTCGAAGAACTGACTTATTGTAAAAGACCCTGATGTTGGGAAAGATTGAAGGCAGGAGGAGAAGAGTATGACAGAGGACAAGCTGGTATCACCAACTCGATGGACATGAGTTTGAGCAAGCTCCAGGAGTTGGTGATGGACAGGGAAGCCTAGCGTGCTGCAGTCCATTGGGTCACAAAGAATTGACATGACTGAGTGACTGAATTGACTCTTCTCTTTCGCCACTTGACTGGAAAGTTCTGAAGCTCATTTTACATAGCTCTTTAGAGACTTTCCAGTGAGACTTTCCAGTGAGATTGTGCCCATTGCTTGTAGGAGTAACTAGACCGAGAACCCATCTTTAAATTAGCTTTCCTTCCTTCCTAATTCCCAGTCCCAACTACTATTCCTTGACATCATTTTGTAAAATACACTCCATTTGCAAACTTCAGGCTGTTTCCTTTTGGAAACCAAGCTAAGGAAAATAGCAAATTGTCAGAAGAATTAATAAGTGAGGGTTCTTGCTAGTTAGAGTCACTACAATAGAATGCAGAAAATTTTATAGTACAGCATGCTAAATGACTACAGAATATTGCTGTCTAGTCGCTAAGTCGTGTCTGACTCTTTGTGACTCATGGAGTTTGACTGTCCTGGAATTTGCTCAAACTCATGTCCATTAAGTTGGTGATGCCATCCAACCATCTCATCCTCTGTCATCCTCTTCTCCTCCTGCCCTCAATCTTTCTCAGCATCAAGGTCTTTTCCAATGAGTCAGCTCATTGCATCAGATGACCACAGTATTGGAGCTTCAGCATCAGGCCTCCCAGTGAATATTCAGAGTTGCTTTCCTTTAGGGTTGACTGGTTGGATCTCCTTGCTGTCCCAGGGACTCTCAAGAGTCTTCTCTAGCACCATAATTCAAAAGCATCAATTCTTTGGTGGTCAGATTCTTTATGGCCCAGCTCTCACATCTGTATGTGATTACTGGAAAAGCCATAGATTTGACTGTGTAGAGTATCAAGAAAATAATTTTTCAAGTAACATTCCAACTAAGAATTATGCTTTTCTAACAAAAGTGCTGCACTCCATATGCCAGCAAATTTGGAAAACTCAGCAGTGGCCACAGGACTGGTTTCATTCCAATCCCAAAGAAAGGCAATGCCAAAGAATGCTCAAACTACTGCACAATTACACTCATCTCACACTCTAGAAAAGTAATGCTCAAAATTCTCCAAGCCAGGCTTCAGCAATACATGAACTGTGAAGTTCCAGATGTTCAAGCTGATTTTAGAAAAGTCAGAGGAACCAGAGATCAAATTGCCAACATCTGCTGGATTATTTGGAGAAGGCAGTGGCACCCTACTCCAGTACTCTTGCCTGGAAAATCCCATGGACGGAGGAGTCTGGTAGGCTGCAGTCCAGGGGTTGCAAAGAGTTGGACACAACTGAGCGACTTCACTTTCACATTTTTACTTTCATGCATTGGAGAAGGAAATGGCAACCCACTCCAGTGTTCTTGTTTGGAGAATCCCAGGGATGGGGAAGCCTGGTGGGCTGCTGTCTATGAGGTCGCACAGAGTCAGACATGACTGAAGTGACAGCAGCAGCAGCAGCAGCTGGATCATCGAAAAAGCAAGAGAGTTCCAGAAAAACATCTATTTCCACTTTATTGCCTATGCCAAAGCCTTTGATTGTATGGATCACAATAAACTGTGGAAAATTCTGAAAGAGATAGGAATATCAGACCACCTGACATGCATCTTGAGAAACCTATATGCAGGTCAGGAAGCAACAGTTAGAACTGGACATGGAACAACAGACTGGTTCCAAATAGGAAAAGGAGTATGTCAAGGCTGTATATTGTCACCCTGCTTATTCAGCTTATATGCAGAGTATATCATGAGAAATGCTGGGCTGGAAGAAGCACAAGCTGGAATCAAGATTGCTGGGAGAAATATCAATAACCTCAGATATGCAGATGACACCACCCTTATAGCAGAAAGTGAAGAAGAACTAAAAAGCCTCTAGATGAAAGTGAAAGAGGAGAATGAAAAAGTTGGCTTAAAACTCAACATTCAGAAAATGAAGATCATGGCATCTGATCCCATCACTTCATGGGAAATAGATGGGAAACAGTGTCAGACTTTATTTTTTTGGCTCTGAAATCACTGCAGATGGTGATTGCAGCCATGAAATTAAAAGATGCTTACTCCTTGGAAGGCAAGTTATGACCAACCTAGACAGCATATTAAAAAGCAGAGACATTACTTTGCCGACTAAGGTCCGTCTTGTCAAGGCTATGGTTTTTCCAGTGGTCATGTATGGATGTGAGAGTTGGACTGTAAAGAAAGCTGAGCGCCAAAGGATTGATGCTTTTGAACTGTGGTGTTGGAGAGGACTCTTGAGAGTCCCTTGGACTGCAAGAAGAGCCAACCAGTCCGTCCTAAAGAGACCAGTCCTGGGTGTTCATTGGAAGGACTTATGCTGAGGCTGAAACTCCAATACTTTGGTCACCTCATGTGAAGAGTTGACTCACTGGAAAAGACGCTGATGCTGGGAGGGGTTGAGGGCAGGTGGAGAAAGGGACAACAGAGTAAGAGATGGCTGGATGGCATCACTGACTCGATACACATGAGTTTGGCTGTACTCCGGGAGTTGATGACGGACAGGGAAGCCTGGCGTGCTGCAATTCGCGGGATCGCAAAGAGACGGAGGCAACTGAGCTACTGAACTGAACTGAACTGAACTGAACTGAACTAACCTGAACAAAAGTCATGGCAGTTTTCAAAGTGTTCCAAGAGCTGAGAGAAAAAAAAATTGTGGACATAAAACCCAGGCTACTCATAGTCAGTTACAGCAGACTTATTTGTAAAAATGGAGAAAAATTGCATTTACAGATTTTGTGTGAAGCTGTGATTTCTTGAATTTATAAAAGCTCTTTGAAGTCTGATATTTAAATAACTCGAGAGAGGGACTGAACATTTTTACAGTGTATGGATTAGCCCTGTTCTAAGGCAGCAGGTAGTCTGGAATGGACTGTTGTAGATTTGTTTGGAAATGGCATCTGAATACAGAAGATGAGCAGTGGGCTGCACATACCTTGAATAACAACAGCAACAGGGGACTAGAAAATTTTTTAAAAGCCCCTAGAGAATCAGGCTTTTATTATTGCTCCTGTAAGGCATGATATTGGCAGCAGAAACCATCAGACTCACCAGCTGCCATTATTTTTTGTTATGTGCATATTTAAGTTTAAATTTAATAATTTAATAAAGTATGTTTGTCCTTTGTGCTTAGTTGCTAAGTTGTGTCTGACTCTTTGCAACCCCATGGACTGTAACTCGCCATGGTCCTCTGTCCATGGGATTCTCCAGGCAAGAATACTGGAGCGGGTTGCATGCCCTCATCCAGGGATCTTCCCAACCAAGGGATCAAACCCAGGTCTCCTGCATTGCAGTCAGATTCTTTACTGTCTGAGCTACCAGGGAAGCTCCTAAAGTATGTGTAATTCATCCTAAATTAAAATTGCTTTATTTTTTTCTTTGTTGCTTCTTTTTCTTTTCCCACCTTTTTAAAGAGGCAGGTTAAAAGTAGCATTATACATTTTGTTAAGATTAAGTAGCTGAACTGATGAGCCTCAAATGACAGTGGAGATCACGACAGCAGTGCCTAGGGGAGGCGAGTGGTCCCTTTCCTTTTAAAGCCTGACCACAGCTTATTGCTTCTATGATGTGCACATTGTACATAGCAGTGGAGGAAAGAACACTACACAGAGCTATTCCTTTGCACATTTTGAGCTGTTCTGGAGGATAAATAAATGTAACTTTTTTTCCTTAGGAGACAAGTTGCATAGTTTACAAGAAGTCAATCTGGGCCACTAGGGTTCAGAGCAGTAGAACAAAAATAGAGTTCATTTATTAAGTGACTGGAAGCTGTCAATTTCTCTTCAGATTCAGAGTTTTGAAACTGATTACTGGTGTCTGAGAATGACTTAAAAGAATAAGAGAAAATAGTGAGGGATGAAGCTTGAAAAAGGGGATTTTTAAAGAAAAGGTGAAATTGGAGAAAAATTGAAATTGATTTAATGACAATAGTAATGCCATATTCTCTTTTTTATGTTTTTGGTAATCATTCTCTGCTCTTTCCCCCTCTTCTTATTTGATGAAAGTGAAAGTGTTAGTCACTCAGTTGTGTCTGAGTCTTTGTGACCCAATGGACCGTAGCCTGCCAGGCTCCTCTGTCCATGGAATTCTCCAGGCAAGAATACTGGGGTGGGTAGCCATTCCCTTCTCCAGGGGATCTTCCTGACCCAGGGATCAAACCTGGGTCTCCTGCATTGCAGGCAGATTCTTTACCATCTGAGCCACCAAGGAAACCCTTTTTACTTCATAGTCTCCGTTTTTAATCATTAAATACCTGCCTTCTTGTCTCTTTAAGATTAGGACTGAATTGACTTGTTCTGAATTACATGAGAAAGCATCCAGCCACTTTATGCCGTGGTATTGCCTATACACATGTTCTCTAAACAGGATGGCATCTTCCATATGTGGTTTTTTTTTTCCTTTTTTAAATTATTTTATTTTTTTCTGTTTATTTATTTTACTTTACAACATTATATTGGTTTTTCCATACATGGTTTCAAACAATTTCTTTTCTTTTACAACTGTTTGAATTCATTTGATTACCTAAATAAGACATATCAATGTAAAAAATATAGTTAAGAAAAAATTATCTGTGATAATGGTAACCTCTTTCAACATTTTGTTATTTTCATCCCTCCAGATTGGGATTGATTTCAGAATTCTTCAAGTGTGGGTTTTGAGGGTATGCATTTTTATTAAGTGAGGTAGGAATTACACCAAAGTTTAATAATCACTGCTTTCATTTCTCCCCCCACACCCCCCCCCCCACCCCGGCCCTGGTGGAGGGGTGGGAAAAGGGAAAAGTGAATCAATTTTATGATTTTAAGATAAAATTGGTATTTGATTCCCTGAATATTTGTGGTAGTCAGTTTTTCCTTGCTGTGCTTGAGGGGAGGAAAACACTATAGACCCTAGGAATATTAGGTATATTAAGTCATGATCCTGCCTTTCAGGACATTCTTTAAGTTCCATCTGTGCCTGATATGTGGGAGAACTTTTACATGCTGAGCGCTCCTACAGTCTGTAGGAAAAGCATTGCCCCCAGCCTACTTCAGCTTTGAAGTGACTTTCCCTGAGCACAGACAGCTGACCAGGGCCAGGATCAGATCTGAGCTCTGGGGTGACTGACCCTGGCCTTCCCCAACTCCTCCAGGCTTTGTGTCATGCTTTTCCTGTCTATGAAGTTGTTTTACTGATTGGGAAAGTGGTCTACTGATCCTAAATTTCCAGTGGGAGAAAAAAATAGAGTAACAAGGTGTATGTTGTCAAAGGACAGAGTTAAATTCTTCTACTTCTTTACACAGAACACGTTTCAGCCCTTTTACTCTCTGCTTGTTAGGACAAAAAAAAAAAATGGTTTTGGGTTACACCTAGAATATGCATTTTATAGGAATAGTTTCAAAACTATTAAGTTTTTCAAGTATATTTGCACATAATTTATTTTTCCAGGGTATTCTGATCTGGGGACCAGTAAATGGATTTTGTTGCAATTGGTCTTGTTATATTGATCATACTTCAGGCAGGCACCCTTCCCACTCCTTTGAGTAAGTGAGTGAACTGAGAAAGAATCTCTCAAGTATTTGTTAAGTGTTTGTAGAAAGTGCTCTATGATAAATGTATTCTCACTCCGTTAAATCAAATGTCCTCTCTTTTGTTCTTGGTACTTAATGTTTGTTTGATACAAATATTTTATAGGTGTATGTTTTAACCATCGAAATTTATCACCAAGACTGCTATTGACAATTGTTACCCATCATTGGCAAATATGAAAAAAAGTAACAAAAACCAAAAACAAAGACATGAGAACTTAGAATTTCCTGTCTAAGAATTACCGTTTTATGAAAGTTTTGTACAATAGACACAATCCTGAGTAGTCCAAAAATTTTAGCCCTCCCTAATTTCAAGTAAATAGCTGGATAGAGATAATTTAACAGTATAAGCTAAGTCTGGTTAGCTAACCTAGGCATACAGGTGGAATTCACTAGTATGGGAGGTTCCTCCCATAGGTAACATGCAACAGGAAGATTTTAGATTGTGTGAGACAAGTAGTTGCATTTTTATCTATTTAGTAAATGAAAATTAGGCCTGATGTGTATAAACTTTCATGATACAGTTTTTCCACAAATTTAACAAATAATGAGCAATTAAAGGAAAAGTGCTTTGTGGAGAGTCCATATAAAAAGACTAGTATTCTAGTTCTTATTTCCAGGGTCTGAACATTACCTTACTGGATGGGTGGTCCTGGATTCTTTCTTCTTTCCATTGGATTTATTATGGCCTTTCATAAATGGAGAAATAACAAACATGGGAGCATATGGAAGACAGGCTCACTTGCCAAAATTTATTGAGAGATAGGAGAAAAGAACAATTTTAGAAGACTAGGAAATTTCTTTTTCATTAGGATATAGTTCTCTGAAGAATTGTAATAATTAAAAAAAATCTGTATTGTATTAAGCAGCTGTTACCACAATATTGCAGTGTAATTATCAACTGTGCAAACATCTCTGGCACACAATAAGAAACATTTATTTTTCTCTTATACATCTACAGATCCACTTGGGCTCAGATGATCTAGGCTAGGAATGCCTGAGCTTTATTTGCTGTTCATTCTCCTGGAACAAGTGGGCTACTCAAGGTATGTACTTTTCTTGCCAATAGAAGAGACACAAGGCAGCAAACCCCAGCTGAGCACTTTCTAAAGCTCTGTTTGTGACATGTCTGCCAAAAAATGTCGTATAGCTAAGCCCCATATCAATAGAGATGCGGATGTGCAATCTTTCTATGTAAGAGGTATGTGTATATGTGAGTCTAGTATGTGTCTGTTTACTTAACAGTAATGTTGTATCCTTATACTTTTACCCCCAAAACGTACCTAAACTTCTTCTAATTTTAGCTTAGTTGTGCTATGTGGAACAGTCTTCCTCTAGGTGAAGCTGAAAAGTGTAAACTTTTCCAGTTCTTGGATCCATGGGCTACTAAGGATGTTTAAGGAGTTTTAAAAGACAAAGAGTAAGCTTTTAATGTGGCAATAGTTTCCATGGTAATAGTTGTATAGAATACAACCGTTGGGATTAATCCCCAATGGAAGAATACTAGAAGAGATACCATAAATTTAGGCTTTGCAAGTCGAGTTTACAGAGGTGTAAGATAATGGCTAAGCCTTCAACTCAGTTCTGAAATCTCCCACAGAGAGTACAATACGCACTCATGAATTCAGAAGATACTGGAGAAATCAGCACTCAACTGAAATACCCTTGTTCTAAACACAACTATGGGGAGGATTACTACCAAATGTGGGTTGGGTTTTAGAGGAAAGTGAACTGAAAATATTGGGTAGGTCAAAAAGTTCACTTGGGTTTTTCCTGTAAGATGTTACGGAAAAACCTGAACCAAACTTTGAGCCAACCCAATGCTTCATGTGGGCTCAGATGGTGGTCTTGTCACTGGGTAACAACTTGCCTTATTTTCCAAGGTTCCATTTCCTAATCTATGAAATATAACCTTGACACCTGACCAACAGAATATAGTAAAAATAAAGTGAGATGATAGACGTCATGGTGGAGACTGACCTACCTCATTGTGATTATCACATGAGCTCTGGAGTCTGTCTGCTGGCGTTGAATCCTTTCTCTACCGCCTGCTAAATGGTGGAACTTAAAGTTGTGAACCGTGAACTTCCAGATGTTCAAGCTGATTTCAGAAAAGGCAGAGGAACCACAGATCAAATTGTCAACATCCAATGGATCATCGAAAAAGCAAGAGAGTTCCAGAAAAACATCTCTTTCTGCTTCATTGACTATGCCAAAGCCTTTGACTGTGTGGATCACAATAAACTGTGGAAAATTGTGAAAGAGATGGGAATACCAAGGCACCTGACCTGCCTCTTGAGAAACCTGTATGCAGGTCAGGAAGCAACAGTTAGAACTGGACATGGAACAACAGACTGGTTCCGAATAGGAAAAGGAGTACATCAAGGCTGTATAATGTCACTGTGCTTATTTAACTTATATGTAGAGTACATCATGAGAAACGCTAGGCTGGAAGAAGCACAGGCTGGAATCAAGATTGCTGGGAGAAATATCAATAACCTCAGGTATGCAGATGACACCTCCCTTATGGCAGAAAGTGAGGAGGAACTTAAGAGCCTCTTGATGAAAGTGAAAGAGGAGAGTGAAAAACCTGGCTTAAAACTCAACATTCAGACAACTAAGATCATGGCATCTGTCCCACCACTTCATGGCAAACAAATGGGGAAACAGTGGAAACAATGGCTGAATTTATTTTTCTGGGCTCCATAATCACTGCAGGTGGTGACTGCAGCCATGAAATTAAAAGATGCTTACTCCTTGGAAGGAAAGTTATGACCAACCTAGACAGGATATTAAAAAGCAGAGAAATGTCTGTTTAGTTCTTTGGCCCATTTTTTGATTGGGTCATTTATTTTTCTGGAATTGAGCTGCATAAGTTGCTTGTATATTTTTGAGGTTAGTTGTTTGTCCGTTGCTTCATTTGCTATTATTTTCTCGCATTCAGAAGGCTGTCCTTTCACCTTGCTTATATTTTCCTTTGTTGTGCAGAAGCTTTTAATTTTAATTAGATCCCATTTATTTATTTTTGCTTTTATTTCCAGAATTCTGGGAGGTTGATCATAGAGGATCCTGCTGTGATTCATGTCTGAGAGTGTTTTGCCTATGTTCTCCTCTAGGACTTTTATAGTTTCTGGTCTTACATTTAGATCTTTAATCCATTTTGAGTTTATTTTTGTGTGCGGTGTTAGAAAGTGATCTAGTTTCATTCTTTTACAAGTGGTTAACCAGTTTTCCCAGCACCACTTGTTAAAGAGATTGTCTTTACTTCATTGCAGCACTGTTTATAATAGCCAGGACATGGAAACAACCTAGATGTCCATCAGCAGATTAATGGATAAGAAAGCTGTGGTACATATACACAATGAGTATTACTCAGCCATTAAAAAGAATTCATTTGAATCAGTTCTGATGAGATGGGTGAAACTGGAGCCGATTATACAGAGTGAAGTAAGCCAGAAAGAAAAACACCAATACAGTATACTAACACATATATATGGAATTTAGAAAGATGGCAATGATGACCCTGTATGCAAGACAGCAAAAAAAGACACAGATGTGTATAATGGACTTTTGGACTCAGAGGGAGAGGGAGAGGGTGGGATGATTTGGGAGAATGGCATTCTAACATGTACACTATCATGTAAGAATCGAATTGCCAGTCTATGTCTGACGTAGGATATAGCATGCTTGGGGCTGGTGCATGGGGATGACCTAGAGAGATGTTATGGGGAGGGAGGTGGGAGGGGGGTTCATGTTTGGGAACGCATGTAAGAATTAAAGATTTTAAAATTAAAAAAAATAAATAAAATAAAAAGCAGAGACATTACTTTGCCACAAAGGTCCATCTAGACAAGGCTATGGTTTTTCCAGTGGTCATGTATGGATGTGAGAGTTGGACTATAAAGAAGGCTGAGCACTGAAGAATTGATGGTTTTGAACTACGGTGTTAGAGAAGATTCTTGAGAGTCCTTTGGACTACAAGGAGATCCAACCAGTCCATCCTAAAGTTAGAGCTCAGTCCTGGGTGTTCATTGGAAGGACTGATGTTGAAGCTGAAACTCCAATATTCTGGCCACCTGATTCAAAGAGCTGACTCATTTGAAAAGACCCTGATGCTGGGAAAGATTGAGGGCAGGAGGAGAAGGGGATGACAGAGAATGAGATGGTTGGATGGCATCACTGACTTGATGGACATGAGTTTGGGTAGATTCCAGAAGCTGGTGATGGACAGGGAGGCCTGGCGTGCTGCGATTCATGGCGTCGCAAAGAGTTGGACACAACTGAGCGACTGAACTGACTGACTGACTGACAGTTGTCTCTCTGAACTAGGTTCCTAGGGCTGACATTACAAATGACCAGAAACTAAATGGCTTAAAACAGTGGAAAGTTATTCTGTCATTGTTCTGGATTCCAGAAGTATGAAATCAAGGTGTCAGCAGAGCTGGTTCCTTCTAGGGCTCTAAGGGAAAATCTGTCTTTTGCTTCTCTCCTAGCTTCTTCATAGTAGCCAGCGATCTTTGGCTTCTGGCAACATAATTCTCCTCTCCATCTCCATTTTCCTGTGATGTTTCCCCCTCTGTTTCTTCTGTGTGTGTGTGTGTGTGTGTGTGCGCGCATGTATGTATATATGTATGCATGTGTGTCTGTCTATCTGTCTGTCTTTTTCTCTTAGCAGGACACCAGTCATATCAGATCTAACCCAGTATGTGAAAAGTGTGTTAGTCACTCAGTCATGTCAGGCTCTTTGCGACTCCATGGACTGAAATCCACCACGCTTCTCTGTCCATGGGATTCTTCAGGCAAGAATACTGGAGTAGGTAGCCATTTTCTTCTCCAGATCTTCCCAATGCTGTGACTGAACTTGGGTCTCCAGCGCTGCAGGCAGATTCTTTACCATCTGAGCCACTGGGGAAGCCCAATCCAATATGATTTCATATTAACTAATTATATTTTCAAAGAACCTATTTCTAAAGAAGATCCCATCCACAGATCCTGTGGGTTAGGGCTTAAATATATCTTTTTGAGGTACACAGTTCAGCCCCCAACAACCTACTCTCCTTTTCTCCCAGGAGTAGAACACAAGTCAGCAAAGTTTTCTGCTGGTTTATGGCAAGGATCATCTCTCCTCTGCTGCTGCTGCTGCTAAGTCGCTTCAGTCTTGTGCCACTCTGTGCGACTCCATAGACAGCAGCCCACCAGGCTTCCCCGTCCCTGGGATTCTCCAGGCAAGAACACTGGAGTAGGTTGCCATTTCCTTCTCCAATGCATGAAAGTGAAAAGTCAAAGTGAAGTTGCTCAGTTGTGTCTGACTCTTCGTGACTCCATGGACTGCAGCCTACCAGGCTCCTCCATCCATGGGATTTTCCAGGCAAGAGTACTGGAGCGGGGTGCCATTGCCTTCTCCGCATCTTTCCTCTAGTGCTCAGTAAAGTATTCCTTATTTCTTGCTAAGACCTCATCACAAGCACCTTTATCATATATATTTCTACGATTCTCTAAAGTCAGTTTTCTTGATAATATCCACATTTTGGGATTTTTGTGAGGATTAAATGCAATGATCCATAAGAAATGCTTAGCTTAGGAAATAGCAGTCTGCAAATGCTAAATGAGAATTGGCTTTTCTTTATTAGGTTGAATCATATTTGATATTTTTTACATTGCAAGTGGTTGAATATCAGTAAATCCTTATAGTATAAATTTGAACTATATGGAATTGCCATTTTTGTAGGTCAAAATAGTCATATTTTAAAACTTCCATATGGTTTAACCTTTATATAATACTTTATATAAACTTTATATAATACATTATTATAAATAAAGATGTCACTATCCCAAGGTAAGGTGTCCTTGTGAAGTCATGGTATTTTCTTCTTGAAAAGCATTCCCAGGGAAACAGTTTTCAGACTACAACTAGTTATTATTGGTTTTATTAATTGTTATTAATATATAATTGGATTGTTAATTTATATTATTATTAATACTTTATGACACTATTTTAAAAAACTTTTTGCTTATCGGTAATTGAGTATTTAGTGAAGCAACATGAAGCATACATCCATTCTATTACTTAATGAATAGTAATATCTGTTACTGAATCAGAGGCTTCTTAAACATATATTTAAATTAGAATGAGAGCTGTCATCACCTCTATCCAGTTGGGGGTAGTTGTTTCACACTGCTGTATTTATCATTTTTTTAAAAAATTTGAATTCAGCTAGTGATAAACAGCTAAACAAAACAATTTCCAGTAATGTTCCAGTGGTCAACTAGATTCTTTATTTTACACAGTTCTTCCCAGGAGGCAGGAAAACTGCCGTTAGTGTAAAAATCCAATGCTCTTGGAATTTTCTATGGAGACTGTGGTCCAAAGGGAACAATGAGTTGAGAGATAATTCTTGACAATTAAAATGTTTTCCTTTGTGTCCCATTTGCAGTAATACAGGCAGAAAATCAGAAATTGAAGTGAGTATAAAAAAGTGGGAAATGAAACGTATCAGAGTAAGATGCACACTCTTTAAATGGTTTGTCAGAGACCCAATCAGAATAGTAGATGACTAGTACCCAAGAATCCTAAGGGATTACTGGTTTAATATAGAGAACTTTTAAAAGCCCAAAGCAGGATAGATAAAAGGAACAGAAGGTATATAAGGCCTTCTGAAGAGAACTATGAAGAAGCCAAGAAAACATTCATCTTTTCAAAAATTTTCTTGAATAGCTTTAAAGTGCTATTTGACTAGCACAACTTCTGCATATATCAAGTTCTCCAAAAATGTTGATTGAATGAGTATAAATAATGAAATAGGTGATATTAGTATGTTTTGGGACAAGCTTCCCAGACAGATTTTGAGTAATGAAAAGTTGCCATCCTAGTTTTGAAATAGATAGCTAGAGCTAGAGAAAGGATTGTATAGTATAAAAGAACTGTATTAGGACTAGAGAGGTTTGAATTCACATCTTGGATCCCTTTCCTACAGTCAGTGTGACCTAGTATTGCTGTAGTCACTGGTTCTACTACTGATAGCTTCCCAAGTGAAATGGGTGGATCACATCTTTCAGTGACTTTTTTACAGTTCAGTACAGAATATATGCCTCCCAATTTTTAAAGATTTTTTTCCTATGACTTTCATATTTTTCCTCTTCTTATTGCCATTTCTCTCAGATTCACTCTTTTTATGATCATCTTCATTGGCTCACGAATGACAATGAAGATATACTTGTTATATTTGTCCCTGGTGTTTTCTATCTTAAAAAGAGAGCTTTTCATGGTTTGATGTGTATCCAACTCATCAGGTTATCAGGTGTAAGCCTTGGGTTTGCCTTGGAAATGTATCTGTGAAGTATTCTAACATAGTCTTGGAAAGTATTAAGAGGAATTAAACAGCTAACATTCCTATCAAATTGAATTTTAAAGTGCCAATTTAGTGACTGACTTAATGAACGTCAGTCAAAAGAGGTGGTGACTAGCCAAACTAGAAACACATCAGTCATATTAACTGGGAAGAGTGGAATATAAAATGTGGACATTAGTCAATAGAAACATGTCAGTAACTGATCTAGAGGCCTCAAACACATACAAAGCTTTATTTCTGCTTGTGACATTGCCTCTAAAGAGAACATCATGGTCAGTTGAGCTTATGCTCCTATGAAAAAAGGCTTCCATTTAGCACTGAGGTTGAATTATGTCTGCATGATTCATGTAATTTATGCTCATTATTTCTCTAAGAGAGATAACTTAGTAATACAATGCAAGCTAAGAAGTATCTAGTAGGATGTTACTAGTTATCAACTCACCCCAGAGTTTTATGGTTAAAGGGCCACTGATAAAGGCCAACTGTAGGGAAAATGGTAAAGCTGGGCCCACTGCAAATTTTAATTGAGAATCCTTTTCCTACCTAAGAAACTATAAAGTTTTCACAAGGCAGTGGAGAGGTTTAGTGTCTACCCTTGAAATCTGGACTTCTCTGGTGTCTCAGATGAAAAGGAATCTGCTTGCAATGCAGGAAATGGGGTTCGAGTCCTGGGTTGGGAAGATCCCCTGGAGAAGCCAGTGGTGACTCAGTCCAGTATTCTTGCCTGGAGAATTTCATGGACAGAGGAGCCTGGTGGGCTACAGTCTATGGGGTCAGCAACTGAGTGACTAACATTTTCACTTTACTTGAAGTCTAGACTTGGTTTGTCCTCTTGTTTGTGGGTATAGCTCATATTCTAAACCTTTATCCTTTATTTGAGAATTCTTTCCACTAAATATAATTCAAACTTACCTTCTAGGTTATATTCACTCAAGGCTTAGTCTTTATTTTCTATGTGTGTGTTAGTTGCTCAGTTGTGTTCTAATCTTTGTGATCCCATAGACTGTAGCCACCAGGCTCCTCTGTCCATGAAATTCTCCAGGCAAGAATATTGGGGTGGGTAGCCATTCCCTTCTCCAAGGGATCTTTCTGACCCAGGGATTGAACCTGGGTTTCCCACATTGCAGGCAGATTCTTTAACATCTGACCACCAGGGAAGCCGACAGTATGTTCTTATTAGCTATCTATTTTATATATAGAAGTGTGTATATGTCCATCCCAATCTCCAATTTACCCCTTCTCCTCCCTTTTCCCCGTTGGTAACTATAAGCTTTTGTTTTCTACATCCGTGACTCTATTTTGGTTTTGTAAATAGGTTCATTTGTACCATTTTTTTTGATGCCACATTTAAGCAATATCATATGATATTTACATTTGTTTGACTTCACTCAGTATTATGATCTCTAGATCCATCTGTGTAAATATTTTTAAATGCATCATAAGACTATGATTATAACAAAAACCAAACATGTTAATTTATATGTAATTTTAAAAGAGGATGAATGCAGATGGGATTCTAATCAGAACCATACTTATTGATTAAGTAAATGTGTTTGCTTCTTGATGAAGTAATGGGAGGGTCAACCTAGAACATATGGTCTACAAAGAGAAAAAATGTTATGCTGGAGGACACTGTGATCTCATTGCTTGAGGGAGGAGAGGCTGAGTAAAGATGTATGAAAGTGAAAGTCACTCAGTCGTGTCTGATTCTTTGCGACCCCATGGATCATACATTCTATGGAATTCTCCAGGCCAGAATACTGGAGTGGGTAGCCTGTCCTTTCTCCAGTGGATCTTCCTGACCCAGGGATTGAACCCAGGTCTCCCACATTGCAAGTGGATTCTTTACCAGCTGAGCCATAAGGGAAGCCCAAAGATGTGAAAGCATCTCCAAATCCCTCCTCATCCTAAGCTAGTATATGACTGGGGATGGGAGCCATGCCTGTTGTCGAATTGGAAGGGTTTATTTTGTTTCTTACAATTACTGCTTGTTTTCTGGTCCATTAAAATGGTGTTCTGCTAGATTTCTTCAGAAGTGATGTCTGCCTTCTTACTTTACTGGAAGCCTCTTTTCCAAACTGCTTTTAGAAGAGCTTACTATTTACATCTTGAGAAACACAATGGAGACCCAGGTTTGAATTTCAAGAAGTGAATGGAAGTCACTGAATTATTTTCTCTATTATTAAGTCCTAAAATGTATAGTGAACATTGTTATGCTCTAAAAGGATAACTGAAAACCAATAGCTGTCCTCTTTTGTTTGTGGTTTGGTTTTTACATGTCTCCCCCACCTCGGGGGAAATACAAAGGAACGCTGTCTTGTATATACAATTTTAAGTTTATCTTCTAGGTCAGGAGGCTGAGGAAATCCAGTCAATGAATTTGGTTTGGACAGGTTTCAGGAACAGATGGATGGTGGTTACCAAAAGCCTTCCATGGGCTGCTAATATGTAAATAGGCCAGTAAATTATTCTTGCTCTTGTGTTTTGAGAATACATGTTGATTTCCTAAAGTCTATATAATTCAAATGAGGAATACTTTGAGAATCACTGTTCAAATGTGTTAATTTTAGAGTTAAATAACAGGTACCATTTTAGGTTTCACTGCATTCATAAATCCGATTGATTTGTGTGTCTGAGGTTTGCACTAATTTTTTGGGCAGTGGTGAGTTAAGCTGACTTTAATTCTACTTGTTCATTGCACTACATCACACGCTAGAATATAGTGGGCTGATTTTGATTTCATGCCTCTGATTGGCAGTTGCACTATGGAATTGAATCCATCACAACAGGTAAATAAATTTCACCAAGACATTAAGAGGGAAACTCCGCCATGCTTACCTCAGTATTAATGTCTTCTCTGGGGTGCATAGGCATCTGTGACAGCTAAAAATGGTCCCCTTGTTCCTTGATGCCTTAGCATCTAGTTTTAACTAGCCCTGAAGGAAAACCCAGAAAGCTGTGTCGTGCCACCCAGTCCATCTGGGCTTGGAATGCAGTGAGTCTGCTAATAAAATTTTTATAAAAATGGGGAGAATGCTCATTCTGTAGACTCATTCTGAAGTCACTGAACAACAACAATATATGGAAAACCTGGTTACTAATTTTAGAGACAGTAGTTTTTTGGAAGTTTGAAAGATGAACTTTTTATTTTTTAAATCTGTGTGACTGTGTTTTTTTCTTTGTACTCTTTTTTCAGTCTTTGTATTTTTTTCTCTCTAAACTCTTGATTTTGTCCTTTTTCTTTTTTTTTCCCTTCCAGAATAAAGAGATGGTGGAAGGGAGACTTATTCTGATAAAAGAGATATTCGTAATAAGACATTATACAATATATTTTGATTTGTGTTTAGATTACACTGAGTATTTTCACATTTATTTTGAAAAGTTGCAAAGTTGCATTTTTACTTATTTTTCTCAATTTTTTCCCCAGTGAAAATCAGTAACTTACTTAAAATCAATGTTAAAAATATTTGTTTCCGGACTGATCTAATTTTTATACATTAATGATCTCTTCATTTTACTTTTAAGGTTTTATGTTTGTTTTTATCCTAAAGTAAAGAGAAAGAAGTTGGCTTACCAAGTAATTTATAGGGTAGGCATAGAATTGAATGCAAGGCCTGAATCCGAAACAAGATGTGAATTGGGGAACCAGGAAATAAAAGATTTAGGTTTAGTGAATGAAAAAATAGGAGGTAGCCTGGAGGGACTCAAGCATGTGCCAACATCTGTTTCCATATTTGGGGGAGCTGAATTCATTCAGAGACCCTAGAATAGATTGGAAACCATGGTTTTCAAATCCCTTTTATTCACAAAACTGTTTTATTAAATGAAATCTTGAAAGTGATTAGTGAGATAGAGCTTCACTCTCTTGGCCTCATATGCAAGTGGTCTCGGGTGAACCTCTGTCTTTGCAGAGCACAGCATGGAAATCACTATTACCCCTGCATTCTGATTATGTTTCAGGAACCGAAGTCAATAGTGTGTTCTTTACTCATGTGAGATTAAACAGTGGGGAAATGCCTTGATGGATACCAGATGCAGATACCTTGGGCGGTATGGGAATGTCCTTGACTCAGGGGCGCGTGTGTTCCTATTAGGCCTGACAGAAGAGGACCTCAGGGAAACAGAAATGTGATCGTGTCTAATCATGTAACCTTCCTTTCTGAAGACAGTAGGTTAGGTTTGCGGCGTTTTCTGAGGCAGAACTCTCTAGTTATTCCCATAGCCTGAGATGTTATTCCTCTAGCCTTTTATATGATTGCTTCTTCTTGTGCTTCAAGTGTTCGATCACTGGTCACCTGCTCAAAATAGCCTTTCCTGACTGCTCTGTCTCCCGTAAGTCCTGTTCTTTCAGCTGTATTATTAATCTCCATCACAAAATCCTGTTCACTTTTTTAGGTACTCTAAGAAGAGTTCTGGTCTTCCTCGCTAGAATGGAATTTCTTTGAGAACAATAACCATATCTGCCATATTCCCTCTTGAAACTTCAATACTTGGTGGGTACAGTGCCTGGCACATAGTAGACATTCTATAAATTTTAAATGACTGAGTTATTTTATATGAGTGGAATAAAACATAACAGAGGCCACTAGGAGACTCACTGGGGACATTTCATTTAGACAATTTCCCCAAACGATGAAGTATTAATTTTAAAAAATACTTTTACTAAAGAAAATAGTGAAAGTTTGTGTATCAGGGGGCTTCTTTGGTGACTCAGATAGTAAAGAATCTGCCTGCAATGTGGGAAACCTGGGTTCAATCACTGGGTTGAGAAGATCCCCTGGAGAAGGGAATGATACCCACTTCAGTGTTCTTGCTTGGAGAATTCCATGGACAGAAGAGCCTGGTGGGCTATAGTCCATGGGGGTCTCAAAGAGTTGGACATGGCTGAGAGACTAATGCACTTGTGTATCAGAGAATGAGTAATGAATAAGTCAATGATTGTAAAGTGGGTATAGATTTTTAATCAGTCATCCATGGTAAAGGAGATACAAAGATTTAGGTAAAACACGAAATAGGATAATACATATTTTCTTACTTCCCTTTGTTATTAGATATAACCAAGTCACATTAAAGATGATGACATATACATTTATCCTAGAGGTAGTGACATTTTGCTCTACTCACTTTCTGGCATGATACTTGATAGTACTCGGGAGTAAATGCCTCCTTTCTGAATGCTGTTCCTTGGATCCCTACGGATACCTTGTGGATCCCTGCAAGGCGAATGTGGGGGATTCTGATGAGGGAGACATAAAAGTGTACAGAGAGGATATCGAGGACCATGATGGTCATGGTAGATGGTTGTTGGAGCTAAGGAAAGTGGATTGTTTAGGCATAGGAAGCTTAAAAGAGGGTGGAAGAGTTGGTCCTTCTTGTTTACGCATATTTTCAGGCAGTGGAGTTCACACTTCATTTTGAGCTTAGAAAGCAGATGAATTAGTAATGTTGAAAGGAAGATGGGAAAAGAAACTAATAGTTGTGGGCTGCCTGCTAGGTTCTATGCTAAGCACTTTTATGCCCATTACCTTCTAGAAGTTTCAGATGGAGGAGACTTGTCTGTAACAGCTGACACCTGAACCTCAGATTCCTGGCAGAGAGGAATAGACTGAGGAAAATGTTCATCTGTTACCACCACACCATAGTAATAAATGTTGTCAATGTTTGACTTTTCCTACTGACAGAAAAATAGAAGTTTTGCTTAGCAAGATTTTGGTATGAACTCTGAACTAACATTTCAATTATGAGCTTTTCACTGTTACAGTGAAAAGGGGTGGGGAAATGATGGGTCATGACATCAAACCATATTTGCATATGAGTCTACTTTTTCTTACCTGATAGGTGCTGCAGTCGTAAATATGAGTGCTTCGAGAAGTTTACTCTATCCTTACCGTGTATTGAAAGCAATCAAAGTTAGTGTGTATGTGTTTTAAATTATATCCACACAATGATTAAGTGATGTTTGAATATATGAGCTTTTGATTGCAGTGACAGAATCCAGGTCTCAGAATTTAGAAAATGTAAAGTGGAATGCAGGTTTATAAAACTAAATCTCTGATAGCAAAACAAAACAAGGATATTATAAATGAAACATTGTGTCTGATTGAATAACTATGGAATCTTGGCATTTGGGTTCACTTATTTAATATGGAAGTGCTCACTATTTGTCCCACAGATACAGCATTCTCTCTGTCTTGACTGCCTCTCTTCCTGTTCACAAATTTCTGAAAATTCCCAAATAGTTATATGGCCTATGTGAATACTTAAAGAAAATCAAATTTACCTTTGAAAGTTTTTAAAATGCTGTGACAACCGTTGAGCCCTGTTGTGTTGCTGGGTACACACTGAGCTTTCCCAAGGCCTCACATTGCCAGTTTTGCAGGCCCTGATGTGGCCAGAAGCTTAATGTGCCCAGTTATCACCTTGGTCAGTTGGCTTAGTCCTCTGATCCAGAGACCTGCTCCTGTCTTTCATCAGTACCTCATGTCATTGGAAGGAGAGTCATCTATTTTCAACATAAAACCCTCCTTTCCATACTTGTTTCAGCCTGCTGCTGCTAAGTCACTTCAGTCGTGTCTGACTCTGTGCGACCCCATAGATGGCAACCCACCAGGCTCCCCCGTCCTTGGGATTCTCCAGGCATGAACACTGGAGTGGGTTGCCATTTCCATCTCCAATGTATGAAAGTGAAAAGTGGAAGTGAAGTCGTTTCAGCCTAGGAAGATACTAATGTACAGAAGTCTAGAATAGCATAGTTTCCAGAATCATTTGTTGAGTCTAAATAACCCCCTGGTTTCCTTATCTTACCAGCTAGGACACATTCATTCAGAAAGAGCCCTTAGCCCATGCTTGGTAATCTCCAATCTCTTTTCAGCCACTCACATCTCCTATTTCTCCCCCACCTCGAACCAAAGATATCTAGGCTTATTTTCCTAAATTCCAGGCCGTTATGACTAATACAGTTCAAGAGGGTAGAAAAATGAACCTCATCGCTCTCTGCTCTAATGTAGAACTTAGTTGATACCAGCACTGTCTTGAACTCTCATTTTTGGTCTGCTGGGACTGCTTGGCAGCCTTCTTTTTCCCTGACCCCTAGACTTTCCTCAGAGCAGAGGTGGGTGAGATAGAGTCTTCCACATGATCCAGCTCTGCAAGGACCGTGCTGGGACTGTGAGTCTGTAGAACTTGTTCAAATGAATAAACCATTAGGTTTAGGCTTGTCTATTGATTTCTGAAAGCCTATGTTGCTTCTTTTAGATCCTGAGAATGTGACAAGTAATTATATTCAATGCTACATAAGGTTGCTTTGTACATGTTTTTAAATGAACCATTATGACACAAATTACCTTGAAAATGTAATAGTACTGGGTCAGATGTTAGTATCCTTTTGGAGGCTGTCATCAATTACATGTTCAGATTACAGCAGGAGTAAAGGTCATTTGTACTCACTAATTCTGCCAGCTGCACTGTCAAGTGGGAGGGCTGTTTAAGAATGTGGCTTAGTTTAAGGACAGGACATCCTCTTACAAACCTGTCTCTGAGGTGGGAACTATTTGCATTAAGATATTTATTTATTCATGAATTTTCCAGAGCACAGGAAAAATGATTGAAGTTTCTCTTCTCCTTAAGAATACATGGGTTTAGCTTTATTAGTTGTTACAGGCTTCTTGATTTTTAGTTGAAATGGCTCAGAGGGCCTTGATTTCTTTCTCTCAAGACATGGGCCCTTGGTTAATCTGCCAAAGCCAATCTTAGCCACCTTCAGGGCATTTGAAGAAATCTTGTCAGGTCAGGACACCAATTCTCACCAGTGCACCCCTGTTCAGGTATCATCTCCATTCCCACTGATGGAATTTTATTTATAGCTTTTGTAAATTAAAGTATGTGTGAAAATTAATTTGAATGAGGTTGTCATTCTCCCAGGGAGAAACATGGAGGGGAAAAATTGTAACAGAAGCAAAGAGCCGGTTTAAGTGGGAGACAGTTCAGAATGAAAGCAGATGCTCAGTTCTAGACTTAGGATTGGAGGTGATATTTGATGGTAGAGAGTAAAGCAGAGATACTGCCTCAGGGAGTCTCATCTCAGAGAGCTGAGCTTGAAGTGGGGAATCCTCCCTGTGGTCTTAAGGGAACTAATATTTAGGCATCTGTGTGCACCAGGTGCCTCTATTTACATCACCTCCTTTCAACAGGTGGTGGGCCTCACACTGCTAGAGAGCAGAACACAGAAAGGAGCATGCTATTGGAGACTTAGAAGATAGGCAGGGTGAAGGGAGGAAATTTCTCCAAGAGCTGGACATAGACGGACGCAGACATGACATTGATGATGTAATGACCACAGAGAAGGCCCAGAAAGGCATGACCCAAAGTTGGAGACAAAAGGTACAGAATTAAGTAATTCATTGAAGTAGGAAAATGCTGGGCTCTAGAGCCACACTGTGCACCTTATTAGGATTATTTTTAATGGTCTATACCCCAAAGATGAGCTGTTACAAGACTGTTTGAGATTTCTCTAGCCTTCATGCTGACTTATACTCCATGGTTCCCAAGTTCTTATTTAGGAGCCACTCCTGGGTTCGATCCCTGGATGTAGAAGACCTTCTGGAGAAGGGAATAGCTACCCACTCTAGTATTCTTGCCTGGAGAATTCCATGGACAGAGGAGCCTGGAGGGCTACAGTCCATGGGGTTGCAAAGAGTCGGACATGACTTAGAAACTAAACAACAACAACAGAAATGTTATAATTATCAATTTGGGAGTCACTAGGGGTAGAGGTTAAGGAAAAGCTGGAGAGGGAAGAATTCTCTCATTCTTCCTTTTTGAAGGTCTTTCAAAGCCAAAGCAATGAAAGACTTTTGCTTCCACCATGGTGATGGGGACTCCAGGTGGCTGGAAAATCACAGTTCTTTCCTGGATGGTGCTGGCTTCCTTCAGGTGTAGTCATGGGCACAGTTTCCCACACTGCTGTGTCTAAGAGCCTTCTGTGACCTTTTTTAAATTGGAGTATAATTGCTTTATAATCTTATATTAGTTTCTGCTATACAACAAAGTGAATCAGCTATGTATATGAATACATATATCCTCTCCCTCTTGGACCTCCCCACCCCCACCCCACCCATCTAGGTCATCACAGAGCACAGAGCTAAAATCTGTCAATTCGTCCCTACCCCCTTCTCCCCCCAGCCCCTGCTGCCCATAACGGATATGGTCTGTACTTCTTGGGCTCTGTAGATACATATTGCCAAAAGAAAGCTCAGTGACTGGAATTTCTCTCCCATTATGTACTTAAGCTTCAGGATTCCTTCTCACTTCTTGGGGAGCAGTACCAGAGGGCTGGAAGATTTATCCCTGTTCTACGGTGATATTGCAGGACCGTGCAAATGCTTGACTTGAACCTGCAATTGCACAGGCTCATATTTGTGCAGAGACAATTCATTCAGCACATCTCTGTGTCAGAATATGCCTTACTCATTATGAAGGTCTTTCATAATGAAATACGAGGTCAGTGACTGATGAAACCCAGTCAGATAAAACATCAATATAAAGATATGATATATCTATTCCATTATTAAAAAGAATTAGAAAGATTCTGGTTCATAATGCAGTTTCTGAAGAGAGCTGAAGGAATATAGAGTTGCTTTTAGTACTAATCACACTGAAAGTGAAAGTGTTAGTTGCTCAGTCATGCCTGACTCTTTGTGACCCCATGGGCTGTAATCCACCAGGCTCCTCTGGGCATGGAATTCTCCAGGCAAGAATACTGGAGTGGGTTTGTCTGCCACTAAAACCAACTGGTCTCATGTTTAAGTGCTGGAAACAAAGGAAAAAAAGGTCAAGTCTAGACTCTGAAGCACAAATTCCAAAAGAGCCCCAGTGCCCCCCTTTTATTCCTTTGCAAATAAATAGGGCCCAAAGGAGAGACAGTCCAACCAGGAGGATTTCAAAATGTGGCTATTCCAGATCTCCTTGGATTCTCCACTTTGGCATAAAAACCCTGGCATTATTGTCAGCCTGAACCCGTGTTCTAGAGCAGGAATCTCCAAGCAAGAAGCAAGAGGATGTAGTTCCCATTTCCCAGAAGTCTTGCCATCGCTGGGGAGTTGGGACTAGGAGCTGGAGGTATTGAGGGTGAAGCCTCGAATCAGAAGAAGTATTGCTGAAAGGGCACAAGTATGGAAGAATCTGGAGGTAAGGAGAGCAGGTAGAGGCTCCTAGGCTAGTTTGTGAGGACAAGGGTCTCACCTAAGGAGACAGAGTTGGAATAAGGAAGAGAAAGAATATTTGAGAAATGTTTCAAGGGTAAAATCTCCAGTAGAACCATACCTCTTAAAGATTAAATGTTGTCTCCCTCTTTGATGTTGCATGGGATCTTCAAGTATAAGAGTGAGGAAGCTCAGGATGAATGTCCAGAATATAGACTCAACCTCATTCTATTCACACACCTTACAGTTGACAGCCTCTACCACCACGACCACCAATGTGAAATTATTTATACCTCTAAATTTCTTACATTCAAGTCTCTTCTGTGTTCTCCTGATTCTCCAGGAAATCCTGTGTCCCAGTTTGAGCTATCAGATTTTATAAATAATTGTGATTCACTTGACTGCAGTTTTATTAATTTTTTTGTTTTGGTTTACTGTTTTAAAATCAACTCTCCCCCTAGAAGATGCAGCAATGAAAGAAAATAAAAGAAATCTGTGCTTATTGCAATTCACCCTACATAAATCATCTTATGCTTGGTGAATGGGAAAATGGCTATTTGTGCAAGGCTGCAAATTTAATATACTCGGGCACATTTAGGAACAGAAAATGATAAGTATGAAAGGAGAGCATTCCAAAAAAGGTTGTTCTAAGACATTGCAGGCTTGTTTTTCCTCTTCTGCTCTAAAATAGTCTCTGTAGTTAGAATTGTCCAGGAGTCAAGGGGAGCAGTTTTTATGCTATCAGATTCAGTGTGAACCTGTGTTAAAAGCAGGTCCAGGGAAACCTAAGCATTTCTCTCAGGATTAGAGAAGAGGTGGTAATCATCACACAGGGCTGTGTCTATGTGGAGAGAGAAGCAAATCAAAAGAGACAGGTCTCAGGGCAGGATCTTTTTCATAAGTTGTTTTAAACTTCCCGACATGGCCCAATTCCCCAAGAATTCAAGTACAGATCCTTGAGGCAAACTTAGGATTTGAATCTGAACTTTTAAGGTTGGGTTTAAACTTGGGCCCTGGAAATGTGCATTTTTGTAAAAGTTCTTCAAGTGAATAGAAGACATGATCAGGTTCATGAACTTTATTTCTGGTAGTTAGGACTAGAGTGTAGGAAACTAAGAAATGGGGTTGAGATCTTTATTCATCCATGGATGGACATTTAGGTGCTTCCATGTCTTGGCTCTTGTCAATAGTGCTGCAATAAACACTGGGGTGCATGCGTCTTTTAGAATTATGATTTTCTCAGTGGATATGTCCAGGAGTGTTATTGATAGGTCATATGGTAGTTCAATTTTTAGTTTTATAAGGAACCTCCATACCATTCTCTGTAGTAGCTGTACCAATTTACATTCCCACGAACAGTGCAAGAGGGTTCCCTTTCCTCCACACCTTCTCCAGCATTTATTGTTTGTAGGCTTTTTAAGATGGACATTCTAACTGGGTGCGGTGGCACCTCATTGCGGTTTTGATTTGCATTTCTCTAACAATTTGTGATGTTGAACATCTGGTACATATGCACAATGGAATATTACTCAGCCATTAAAAGGAACAACCTTGGGTCATTTGTAGAGATGTAGATGGACCTAGAAACTTTCATACAGAGGGAAGTAAGTAAAAAAGAGAAAGGTAAATATTGTGTATTAATGCATATATGTGGAATCTGGAAAAATGGTACAGGTGAACCTATTTGTAGAGCAAGGATAGAGACACAGACAGAGAACAGACGTGCACACAGTGGGGGAGAGGACATGGGACAAACTGGGAGGGCAGCATTGACATGTATACACTGCCATGTGTGAAGCAGATAGTTGGAGGCTGCTGCCTAGCACAGGACAGGCTGCTGCTCAGCTCAGTGCGCTATGATGATTGAGGTGGATGAGATGGAGGTGGGGTGGGAGGGAAGCTCAAGAGGGAGGGGATGTATGTATACATAGAGCTGATTCACTTCGTTGTGCAGCAGAAACTCACATTACATTCTAAAGCAACTATAGTTAAATTTTTTAAAAAACAAATGGAGTTGAGTTTTCCTGTACCTCTAGGTTTTCTTTCTTTCTTATAAAACATAAGGCTCCCAGATCCCTCCGGAATCTAAAATGTTATGATTCAATAAATAAGAACTTTAGTACTTACACTCTTTTTTTGTGCCTTTGGGTTTAGAAACTGATTTTCAGAGCTTGCTGTTCATGTAGATGGAATTTGTGGCTGACTATAGGATTTCAAATAGGTTTTTCTCCCTCAGAACATCAACGCTAATCTGCTTTCAGTTTTGAAAATTGCTGCATCAGAGGAATGGGTTGAAGTGAGGTGTCTTTAGTTACAGTTACATATTTAAATCCCCTTTTGTAGGAGTTAATAACTGTATTAATAAGTTGATAGTTCAGTTCAGTCACTCAGTCACGTCCGACTCTGCGACCTCATGGACTGCAGCACGCCAGGCTTCCTTGTCCATACCAAGTCCCGGAGCTTACTTAAACTCTTGTCCATCGAGTCAGTGATGCTATTCAATCATCTCATCCTCCGTCATGCCCTTATCCTCCCACCTTCAATCTTTCCCAGCATCATGGTCTTTTCTAGTGAGTCAGTTCCATGCATCCAGTGGCCAAAGTATTGGAGTTGCAGCTTCAACATCAGTCCTTCCAATGAATGTTCAGGACTGATTTCCTTTAGGATGGGCTGGTTGGATCTCCTTGCAGTCCAAAAGATTCTCAAGAGTCTTCTCCACACCACAGTTCAAAAGCATTAATTTTTCAGTGTTCAGCTTTCTTTATAATCCAGCTCTCACATCCACACATGACTACTGGAAAAATCATAGCTTTGACTAGATGGACCTTTGTTGGTAAAGTAATGTCTCTGCTTTTTAATATACTGTCTAGGTTGATCATAGCTTTTCTTCCAAGGAGCAAGCATCTTTTCATTTCATGGCTGCAGTCATCATCTGCAGTGATTTTGGAGCCCAAGAAAATAAACTCTCTCACTATTTCCATTGTTTCCATTGATAATAGTTTAGTACCAAATATTTTAGCGTTTCTCAGCCACTTTTTCTATCATGACACCTATGACTAATAATGTTCATATGTGCTGCCCCTTCTCATGGATGCAATCAGGGTTGTGTCTGATGCCCAACCGTATCTACTCTTTTCCTTCCTATTATGAAATCATCTCAGAATGCAAAAAGTGACTCTTTGATTGCAACTCTTCTGACTGTGTGAATTCGCTAGAATTGCCATAAACTAGGTGGCTTAAACAACAGAAATCTATTGTCTCAGTCTTGGAGGCTAGGAAGTCTGAAATGAAAGTGTTGGCAGAGTTGGCTCCTTTTGAGGGAAGGATCTGCTCCAGGCTTCTCTTCTTGGATTACAGATGACCATCTTCTTTCTGTGTCCTCTTTCCAGGCATGCCTGTCTCTGTGTCAAATTTCTCTTTTGTAAGAGAACACCAGTCATATTGGATTAAGATCCATCCTAATAACTACGTCTTAACTTGATCTTCTGTGAAGACTTTATTACCAAGTAAAGTTACATTCACAGATTTTAAAGGTTAAGATTTTGACATTTTGGGGAGGATACAATTAAACTTATAAAGGTGCTCTTCTGTTGTATGGTGGCAGTGGTGGAAATTTAGTGAGTTAATTTATGAGTTGGGTCATGGTCCTTTGGAAATTAATAAAAATATAGAGAAGTTTTTGTGATGTGAGATGGAGAGATTAAAGATGGAGTACAGGGACTTCCCTGGTGGTCAAGTGGTTAAGACTTCGCCTTCCAATGCAGGGGGTGTGGGTTTGATCCCTGGTCAGGGAGCTAAGATCTTGCATGCCTTGTGGCCATAAAACCAAACCATAAGACAGAAACAATATTGTGACAAATTCAATAAAGATTAAAAAAATGGCCCACATTCAAGAAAAAAAAAAAACAAACAAAGAATAACTTAAGAAAAAAAGATGGAGCACAGAAGCTTCCAGGAGCGTGACTGGCCTAGATTGAAAGGCTTTAGTGTTAGTCGCTCAGTCATGCCCTACTCCTTGCGACCCCATGGGCTGTAGCTTGGTGGCAGGCTCCTCTGTCTGTGGGATTCTCCAGGCAAGAATACCGGAGTGGATTTCCATTCCCTTCTCCAGGGGATCTTCCTGACCTTCCAGAAAATGTAAATGAAGATTGTGGGAAGGGTTGACCTAACTAGGAATACTACTTTGGGATAGTTGCAAGGATACTAAATATTACAAACTTAGCCTTCTTTATGTAGAAGACTGCCTCCTACAGGTAAGTTTGGAAAGGGTATTGTTGCTAGAGTAGTAGCTGTTTGCATCTCTGCTCCTGAGAGTTTTAATAGCATTAAATTTTTATGATGTATCACCATTTTATTATAATAAAGAAACATTCATCACATCATTATTAAAATTAGTACTTTATATCAAGCTGTGCACTGACATGGATTTTGAAGATAATACAGGAAATAGTCTGGGAAAGGGGAAGGTATTTGGCAGTATTTTGGAAGTAGATGGTGGTGCCTGCTTGTACTACCATCAGGAAATTGTGCACATATTTCCCTGGCTTCATGATCATATTGGTATCTTGATATTCTTCAAGACTGGAGAATTTACACTATGACAAATCACAAGTTCTACAAATTAAGGCTTCAACTTTTACTTTGAAAGTTGGTTATTAAACATTCACCAAAACTAAACTGCAGTTTTAAGCAGATTAATATACCCTGGTTTAGGGGGGCATTTACAAGAAAAAAAAATGTCTTTTTTGATAGCAAAAATAACTGTTTCTTGGTACCATGCTTTACAATAGTGTGAAGATGAACAGTATGGCCATTTTAAGACACAGATGAAATGAATTTGAACGACAACCTAGTAGTGGCTTCTAAAGCTGTTGAGCAAATTGCTGAGGTAATTCTGGTATGTGAAATACATTCATTAAGAAGAGTTCAAATCCACACTCCCTGCTTCCCTGATATAAGATGATTAATACGAGGGTAAGAAGGATCAGCATTTCCATAGAAAACCCTGGAAATCAGAGAGTTCCAATCTGTCATTAGTTGAATTTTAAGATTTCAAAATTAAAAAAAAAAGGCTAATTAAACATGTGTTATTCGATTTGTGTATTTTATGGATAGTTGGATAACATGCACTAATGCACGAGCTTAGAACCTAGAACTGGGTCATATATGATGCCTTCTTTTACATTGACTTGCCTTTTCCCACCTGGAATTAGAGAAGCACTAAAATCTCACCTTTGTGAATAAGGTGCATCTTAAGCTTTAATGCGTTAGCAGATCTCCTGGGAACCTTGTTAAAAAGTTTAGACTCTCATTCAGCAACTCTGGGCTGGGGCCTTTGCTGCTGGTCCCCTGAGTACACTCTGGGTAGCAAGGAGCTAGAAATCCTTCAGAGGACTCTCAACATGGAGACACTCCTGAGTGCGTGTGTTCCTCCCTCTCGCCCACTGTGCCCTGAGCAACAATAAACTACACATGATTTGAAGGTTTTCTGTTTCTGCTCTGCTACACTTCCTTTTAATTTATACTCATTTAATGGTTGATGGTAACAGTGTTCTCCCTTACAAATTTCCCTGAGGTCATAGCTTCTTAACATTTTAGCCTGTTCTATTTTATTTTATTTTTTCTCCCTCAGGCTTGGAACTAACTGGAATTCTTTGTAATTCCACACAACTTCCAGTAGAGGTCATTGCCTTGTTACAGAAATATTTTCTTTTTTTTTTTTTTCGCCTAAGAGATAGTTCAGTGGCTGGGATGACTTTGCGTTCTCTGGGAGAAAGTCAGAATGGGGGATCAGTTATCTCCAAGGTCACTGGTTTGCCCTAATATCCCCTCCATGTAAAAGTGGGAGGCCCTCCACCTTCTTCTGATCACTTCATCTGAGTGTTGAAGATGGACAGAGTTTTCCAACCACCTGGGAGGAATGAAGGTAAACCCAGCTGAAACATGGCTAAATTAGGGTTCCAAAATTTAAATGTAGTGTATTGGTTTTCTAGGGCTGCTGAAACAAAGTGCCACAGGCCTGGTGACTTAAACTACTGGAATTTATTTTCTCACAGTTCTAGAGGCTGGATGTCCTGGATTAAGCATTGGTGGGGTTGGCTCCTTCTGAGGGAAGAATATGTTCCAGGCCTCTCTTTTGGACTTGTTAGATCATTGTTTTCTCCCTGTTGCCTTTACATCCTCTTCCCTCTATGTCCCCGTTCCACACTTCCTGTTCTTCTAAGGACATCAATCATGTTGGATTAGGGCCCACCTCAATGAACTCATTCCAATTCAGTTACCTCTTTAGAGACTCCTAATAAATACAATGACGTTCTGAGGTATGAGGGTGGTAGGACTTTAACATATGAATTTTTGAGGGGACTCAATTTAGCCCTTAACATGCAGTTACACAGACAAATTGTCCTAAGAGAACAGGACTTATCTGAAAAATATTGCTCTGTGTACAGCTATAATTTGTTTGGAAAAATTCAAATAGAAACTTTATCTTTTTCCTCCATTACCTGAGCATGTCTGGAAAATTAAAATAAAAATCAGCTCCCTTTGTCTTCAGTAATTGTTCATTTTTTTTGTAGGTGCTAACTTTTGAAGGCCAATCTAGGAGAAGATCATAGGGGAGGAGAAGTCTGAAGGAGGGTGCAGAACTTCCAGCTACATAATCCAGACCAGAGGCATTTGTTCCTAAATTACCTCCCACTAGTTTCTGTAACATAATTTCTTCATTCTTTCATTTTCTGTTGAGTTGCCTGCTTTTTCTTGACATCTTTCCAGATTACATGAACTGATAATAAGTTTCTCTTCTTTGAATTCATTAATTCCTAAAGCATACTCCAAAGTACTCATTATATTTGTAATTCTCTGGGAATGCATACTTGAACATCAATCCCTTCTCCCTAGTAACTTACTATAATAAAGTAGAAATGTTTGTAAGAGATGTGTGGCCCAGTGCCATTACAGAATAGTTGGTGGGAAGTAGCTATGCGGGGGAATCAGGAGATTTTGATATGTCATCATCCTGGCATTTATTCATATGCCTTAGCAACCCTCTCCTTACCCACTCATGATTTATTATCTCTGTATTTCTCAGAACAGTACACATTCTAGGTGCTCAATGAATGATTTTCAAAGAATAAATAAACTCAAGTGTTACAATTCTATTACTCAGGAATAAATGTTACGGTACTGTTCTGTAAGGCAGGTTTACTTGGATGATCTGCCCATTTTGGGCATCAGTCCTAGTTCAACAGGGTCCACAAAGGCCACATAACTGTAATTTCTAGTCCTAGGGGGACTTCATCAGAACAATACAAGATATGCTGTAAATAATGGAACACAAATTATAGACTTGGAACTTTATAGAATTTAGCTATTTTGTAGATGCAACAACTAAAATATTATACACTAGGGTTTTGGGATTCGTATTTTGCTTCCTCCTTTCTAAGAAAATAGTGAAAACTTTGGTCGGATGAGAGAACTGTCTCTGTTTTGATCTCCTTCAGGTTTTCAGCTTTATTATATTAGGTCTCCTATAAGTATTCTATCCTGTTCTGTTCTATGCCATTAGTGTCAAGATGGTCACGTCTTCACAGTAGAGCCCCTTTGAATTAAAATTAAGATTCTGAATTTGCTTTTGGCCCATTTTAAGGGGAGAGGCTTCATTCATTGTACCAGAAGGTGGTACTTTATAGTTGTCTGAACAAGGATACTGTCCCAGTAGATTCCTTCTCTATTTGGTTTGTGCCTGGGCTCATTATGTCCTATTGGTATTTTTATTTTATTTAAAAAATTTTTGAACTGGTTAAATGTTTAGATAAAAATGAGGATACTGTGCGGAAGCTATTCATGAGGTTTACTTGTCAGTTTATTACAAATTGCATCCCTCTTCCCAGGAAAAACACATTCTGTTTCCTTCAATTTCTTTTATAAGCAATGACAGTATATATTAACAGAGGGCAAGAATAAATCATTGGGTTTAAGTGTTAATGATCATCTAATAATAAAATGTGATAGGATTATATTAGAATTGCAAAACTGGTCTATTTATTAAGAGTGGCATGCTATCAAATTATAAGCCTCAGAGGACAAAAGGATAATTATAATCTTCTAAATGTAAAAAGTTAAACTCTTCTGAAAGTCAGTTTTATTATTTTGTTATAAATTATGGCCAAATAAGGTTAACTCTGAAAATGTCTGATATGTGAAAAGATAGATTTTATTAGCATTTAAATGAGCCCTCATCTTGTAACAATTACATTTTCTGGTAATTTTTAGAAGAGTTCTACTTTTTTGATATCTTCATTATGCATAAAGATGTTAAGGTCTGATTGATAACATAGAAATTAATATGCTTTTAAAATGTTTAGTTCAGTATTATAAAATTATTATTAGCTGCAAGTATACTACAAGCTCTAAAAGTTCATTACAAAACATGTTATGAAATACATTAATTTAGAAAGCTTTATATACGGTCTGATGACTTGAAAGAAAAGGCAGTGTGGGCATTAACCCAAACATAGATAATCTTGCCTGGAAAATCCCATGGATGGAGGAGCCTGGTAGGCTGCAGTCCATGGGGTTGCAAAGAGTCAGACGTGACTGAACGACTTCACTTTCACTTTTCACTTTCATGCTTTGGAGAAGGAAATGGCAACCCACTCTAGTGTTCTTGCCTGGAGAATCCCAGGGACTGAGGAACCTGGTGGGCTGCTGTCTATGGGGTCGCACAGGGTCAGACATGACTGTAGCGACTTAGCAGCAGCAGGATCTCAAAGCGGGAATTCAAATTTCACCTGGAAACTTGACTGCTTATAGAACTTTCTCTACAAAACTGAACAAACCACTTCTTTGATAATATCTGCTAACTTATTTGGATGTTCTTTGAGCCCAAGTTGAGTAACCTTGATCTGGTACATTGTCTTGACCCTTGAGTTGAGAAGATCCCTTGGAGAAGGGTATGGCAACCTACTCCAGTATTCTTGCTTGGAGAATCCCATGGGCAGAGGAATTTGGTTGGCTTGAGTCCATGGGGTTGCAAAGAGTTGGACATGACTGAAGTGACTTAGCAACACAGCAACATATTTTCCTCTCATTGTTTTTTTCTTTTCTTTAAATTTTTTTAAAAAAAATTTTATATTGGTGTATATTTGATTAACAATGTTATGTTAGTTTCAGGTATATAGCAAAGGGATTCAGTTATACATATACATGAATCTATTCTTTTTCAAATTCTTTTCCCATTTAGGTTATTACAGAGTATTGAGCAGAGTTCCCATGCTATGCAGTAAGTCTTTGCTAGTTGTCTGTTTTAAATAAAGCAGGGTGTGCATATCATCATGAAGATTTGATATAATTAATCTATGGCTGTTTACTGAAACTCTGTTGACTTCTATAACACTTTTGTTACTAGGGATAATTTATTGGCTTTGGATTGTAGGTTGCCTTCCTCAGCTTTAGACACAATTCTTGGACTACAGGAGATATTGCCACTGACTATCTGGTTACCAGATATTTAAGTCTGATATATCAACAATCATTATGTTGCTAGGCTGGTTCACCAACCTTCCCAAACTTTTGTCTCAAATTATATAGGTACTTTGAGTGCTTGTGTAAATCTAATCAGTATATGACCACTCAGGATTATGAAGAATCAAAAAGCCACAGTTTTTTGGTTCCCTCTCTTGGGAATATTATTAAATGAAAGACAGTCTGATACTATTAAAAACATCATTTCTGGGGAGTAGAATTGTGTTTGGACTGGAATTAAGTGATGGCTGTTGAAACAGTAATAACATAGTATATATTTTCCTTCTTTTATCAATGTTGCAGTTTCTTCTTTCTGAGAAAAAAGATCACAATTGATTAAATTCTTGGAAATTAGCTCTAAGGTGGATTTAAATGGTTTAACATTAATCTCCCTTGGGCAGTTTTTGCTATTTTCCACTTACAGTTCTTTTATCCTAATGTTTTGCCTTGGTTGGGTTCTATTCTTCCTTTATCAAGCTCAATAATTGGAAGTCCATTCTCCATTATAGTTGTACTGTTTGTCTCATTTTCTGTGCAAAATATTTTCCAGTAGGCTGTCTAATGTATACTTCAGTTAGTGGAGGATTTGTCCTAACCAATGCCTTCTTAATGGCAACTATTTTACTCTGCTTGGACAGATGAAGTTAACTAGCTTTCATTTAAGGCAAGTAAGAGGCAGGAATAAACATGTGTGGTTTTTTCTTGATCAGAATTTGATAGCGCTGGCTGACAGATATTCATTAATGGCCTTTGCAAAAGATCTTGTACAATTTGAAGATTTATGATTGGTGAAAAGGAGGCAACAGAAGGGAATTATAGTTTTGAGTATTGTATATGGTTGAACAGTTTCTTCTTAAAACCTTCAATGACAAGTCTCCTCTAGTTCTCCTCTGATTTCCTTGGCTGTTCATTTTTAGTTCCTTTTTGTGCTCCTCTTTTTGTTTTTCTTTTAAATATACCTCTGTAATTTGTCTTTGGATGACCTTCTCTAAATGAATGGCTTCAAGCAGTATACTTACTGTTACCACTCACAGTTCTGCTGAGCTGTACCCTTGCCCACACAGCTGCTTATAGGGTAGTTCTATGTCCCACCTCCAGGTAGTGAGACTTACACATCCCCCTACCATGCAATCGATAATGTTAAACATATTCACTATTTCTGCTTTTCCTCCCTTCACAGGCAATGTTTTACGAGTCTTCTACATTGTTTTTTTTAATCTAATTTTTATTTTATATTTGGGTATAATTGATTTACAATGTTGTGTTAGTTTCAGGTATACAGCAAATTGATTCAGTCATACATATATGCTTACTTTTTCCAGATTCTTTTCCCATATATGTTATTACAGAATATTGAGTTGAATTCCCTGTGCTGAATAGTAGGTCTTTGCTGATGATCTATTTTATATATATTAATCTGTATAGGACACATTAATGGACATGAGTTTGAGTAAACTCCAGGAGTTGGTGATGGACAGGTAGGCCTGGTGTGCTGCGGTACATGAGGTCACAAATAGTCAGACCCGACTGAGCGACTGAACTGATAAGATAAATTGGGAGTTTCAGATTAATATATCTTTTACTTGGCTTTACTTCAATACCTCTTATATTGCTCCCTTCCTTTCCAAACTAATTCCTCTGTATTTTAGTTATACACTAGAAATCACTAGATTGTAGACCATTATCTATAGTTTCTCTCTTGCATATCCCATAGAGCTATCTTTTCAAAATGGACAGAGAATCTGCTTGAAATCCTTTAACATTCCCCAAAATATTCCCTTCAAATTTCTCCATTTAAAACATTAGATAAAGCCCCTGACCACATATCTACTCATATTTTTGTCACTTGTACATTTAAAAAATAGTACATTATCATTTTATCAGATAAGAGAGTCTATTCTTTAACTAGCTTGATTTTTTTGCTGTTCATTTTAGTTATGTGATAAACTGTTTATCATAAAAGGATAATGAATTTTGAGTGATTTCCTTCATTATTGATAACAATCCATTGTTCTTTCCTTTAATCCATTAATGTAGTAAATTAAATAAACATTATCCTTAGTAGTGAAAAATTGAAAGCATTTCCCCTAAAGTCAGGAACAAGACAAGGGTGGACACTCTCACCACTAATATTCAACATAGTTTTGGAAGTTTTAGCCCAACAATCAGTGAAGAAAAATAAATAAAAGTAACCCAGATTAAAAAGAAGTAAAAATCTCACTGTTTGCAGATGACATGATCCTCTACATCAGTTCAGTTCAGTTCAGTCGCTCAGTCATGTCCGACTCTTTGCGACCCCGTGAATTGCAGCATGCCAGGCCTCCCTGTCCATCACCAACTCCCGGAGTTCACTCAGACTCACATCCATCGAGTCAGTGATGCCATCCAGCCATCTCATCATCTGTTATGCGCTTCTCCTTCTGCCCCCAATCCCTCCCAGCATCAGAGTCTTTTCCAAGGAGTCAGCTCTTTGCATGAGGTGGCCAAAGTGCTGGAGTTTCAGCCTTAGCATCATTCCTTGCAAAGAAATCCTAGGGCTGATCTCCTTCAGAATGGACTGGTTGGATCTACTTGCAGTCCAAGGAACTCTCAAGAGTCTTCTCCAACACCACAGTTCAAAAGCATCAATTCTTCAGCACTCAGCTTTCTTCACAGTCCAATTCTCACAACCATGCATGACGACTGGAAAAACCATAGCCTTGACTAGATGGATCTTTGTTGGCAGAGTAATGTCTCTGCTTTTCAATATTCTATCTAGGTTGGTCATAACTTATTTTCCAAGGAGTAAGCATCCTTTAATTTCATGGCTGCAGTCACCATCTGCAGTGATTTTGGAGCCCCTCAAAATAAAGTCTGACACTGTTTCCCCATCTATTTCCCACGAAGTGATGGGACCAGATGCCATGATCTTAGTTTTCTGAGTGTTGAGCTTTAAGCCAACTTTTTCACATGAAAAAGTTTCACTTTTTCCCATCTTTGCATGAAATGTTCCCTTGGTATCTCTAATGTTCTTGAAGAGATCTCTAGTCTTTTTAGTTCCTCTTCACTTTCTGCCATAAGGGAGGTGTCATCTGCATATCTGAGGTTATTGATATTTCTCCTGGCAATCTTGATTCCAGCTTGTGCTTCTTCCAGCCTAGCGTTTCTCATGATGTACTCTGCATAGAAGTTAAATAAGCAGGGTGACAATATACAGCCTTGACACACTCCTTTTCCTATTTGGAACCAGTCTGTTGTTCCATGTCCAGTTCTAACTGTTGCTTCCTGACCTGCATATAGGTTTCTCAAGAGGAAGGAGAGGTGGTCTGGTATTCCCATCTCTTTCAGAATTTTCCATAGTTTATTGTGATCCACACAGTCAAAGGCTTTGGCATAGTCAATAAAGCAGAAATAGCTGTTTTTCTGGAACTCTCTTGCTTTTCCCATGACCCAGCGGATGTTGGCAATTTGATCTCTGGTTCCTCTGCCTTTTCTAAAACCAGCTTGAACATCTGGAAGTTCACTTTCATGTATTGCTGAAGCCTGGCTTGGAGAATTTTGAGCATTACTTTACTAGCGTGTGAGATGAGTGCAATTGTGCGGTAGTTTGAGCATTCTTTGGCATTGCCTTTCTTTCGGATTTGAATGAAAGCTGACCTTTTCTAGTCCTGTGGCCACTGCTGAGTTTTCCAAATTTGTTGGCATATTGAGTGCAGCATTTTCACAGCGTCATCTTTCAGGATTTGAAATAGCTCCACTGAGATTCCATCACCTCCACTAGCTTTGTTCGTAGTGATGCTTTCTAAGGCCCACTTGACTTCACATTCCAGGATGTCTGGCTCTAGGTGAGTGATCACACCATCGTGATTATCTGGATCATGAAGATCTTTTTTGTACAGTTCTTCTATGTATTCTTGCCACCTCTTAATATCTGCTTCTGTTAGGTCCATACCACTTCTGTCCTTTATTGAGCCCATCTTTGCATGAAATGTTCCCTTGGTATCTCTAATGTTCTTGAAGAGATCTCTAGTCTTTCCCATTCTGTTGTTTTCCTCTATTGCTTTGCATTGATCACTGAGGAAGGCTTTCTTATCTCTTCTTGTTATTCTTTGGAACTTTGCATTCAGATGCTTATATCTTTCCTTTTCTCCTTTGCTTTTCACTTCTCTTCTTTTCACAGTTATTTGTAAGGCCTTCCCAGACAGCCATTTTGTGTTTTTGCATTTCTTTTCCATGGGGATGGTCTTGATCCCTGTCTCCTGTACAATGTCATGAACCTAAGTCCATAGTTCATCAGGCACTCTATCTATCAGATCTAGACCCTTAAATCTATTTCTCACTTCCCCTGTATAATCATTAGGGATTTGATTTAGGTCATACCTGAATGGTCTAGTGGTTTTCCATACTTTCTTCAATTTTAGTCTGAATTTGGCAATAAGGATTTCATGATCTGAGCCACAGTCAGCTCCTGGTCTTGTTTTTGCTGACTGTATAGAGCTTCTCCATCTTGGCTGCAAAGAATGTAATCAGTCTGATTTCGGTGTTGACCATCTGGTGATGTCCATGTGTAGAGTCTTCTCTTGTGTTGTTGTAAGAGGGTGTTTGCTATGACCAGTGCATTTTCTTGGCAAAACTCTATTAGTCTTTGCCCTGCTTCATTCCGCATTCCAGGGCCAAATTTGCCTGTTACTCCAGGTGTTTCTTGACTTCCTACTTTTGCATTCCAGTCCCCTATAATGAAAAGGACATCTTTTTTGGATGTTAGTTCTAAAAGGTCTTGTAGGTCTTCATAGAACTGTTCAACTTCAGCTTCTTCAGCATTACTGGTTGGGGCATAGACTTGGATAACTGTGATATTGAATGGTTTGCCTTGGAAACGAACAGAGATCATTCTGTCATTTTGAGATTGCATCCAAGTACTGCTATTCAGACTCTTTTGTTGACCATGGTGGCTACTCCATTGCTTCTAAGGGATTCCTACCCACAGTAGTAGATATAATGGTCATCTGAGTTAAATTCGCCCATTCTAGTCCATTTTAGTTCACTGATTCCTAGAATGTTGACATTCACTCTTGCCATCTCCTGTTTGACCACTTCCAATTTGCCTTGATTCATGGACCTGACATTCCAGGTTCCTATACAATATTGTCTTTACAGCATCAGACCTTGCTTCTATCACCAGTCACATCCACAACTGGGTATTGTTTTTGCTTTGGCTCCGTCCCTTCATTCTTTCTGGAGTTATTTCTCCACTGATCTTCAGTAGCATATTGGGCACCTACCAACCTGGGGAGTTCCCCTTTCGGTATCCTATCATTTTGCCTTTTTATACTGTTCATGCGGAGAAGGCAGTGGCACCCCACTCCAGTACTTTTGCCTGGAAAATCCATGGACAGAGGAGTCTGGTAAGCTGCAGTCCATGGGTCGGTAACAGTTGGGCATGACTAAGCGACTTCACTTTCACTTTTTACTTTCATGCATTGGAGAAGGAAATGGCAACCCACTCCAGTGTTCTTGCCTGAAGAATCCCAGGGGCAGGGAAGTCACGGGGTTCTCAAGGCAAGAATACTGAAGTGGTTTGCCATTCCCTTCTCCAGTGGACCACATTCTGTCAGACCTCTCCACCGTGACCTGCCCATCTTGGGTTGCCCCAGGGGCACGGCTTAGTTTCATTGAGTTAGACAAGGCTGTGGTCCTAGTGTAATTAGATTGACTAGTTTTCTGTGAGCATGGTTTCAGTGTGTCTGCCCTCTGATGCCCTCTTGCAACACCTACCATCTTACTTGGGTTTCTCTTACTTTGGACGTGGGGTATCTCTTCACATGTGCTCCAGCAAAGTGCAGCCACTGCTCCTTACCTTGGACAAGGGGTATCTCCTCACTGCTGTCCCTTCTGACCTTGAACGTCGAGTAGCTCCTCTAGGCCCTCCTGTGCCCATGCAGCCACAGATCCTTTGACGTGGGGTAGCTCCCCTGGGCCATCACCCCTGGCCTCGGGCTTGGGCTAGCTCCTCCCAGCCACCGCCCCTGATCTCGGATGTGCGGTAGTACCTCTCAGCCGTGCTATGTGTACTGGTCACAGCTGCCCGCTCTATGTGCGCCTGTTGCAGCCACCCGTGCTATCCTTAGTGGTGAAAAATTGAAAGCATTTCCTCTAGAGTCAGGAAGAAGACAAGGGTGGCCACTCTAACCAGTACTATTCAACATAGTTTTGGAAGTTTTGGCACAACGGTCAGAAGAAAAAGAAATAAAGAAATCCAGATTGTAAAAGAAAAAGTAAAATTCTCACTGTTTGCAGATGACGTGATCCTTTACGTAGAAAACCCTAAAGCCTGCCAGAAAATTTCTAGAGCTAATCAATGAATACAGTAAAGTTGCAGGATATAAAATTAACATACAGAAACCCCTTGCATTACTATACACTAACAATGAGAAAAGAGAAAGAGAAATTAAGGAAAAAATTCTATCACCATTGCAACAAAGAGAATAAAATACTTAGGAATAAATCTACCTGAGGAAACAAAAGACTTATATATAGAAAACTAAAACACTGATGAAAGAAATCAAAGATGACAGATAGATGGAGGAATATACCATGTTCATGGATCGGAAGAATCAATATGGTAAAAATGAGTATACTACCCAAAGCAATCTACAGATTCAATGCAATCCCTGTCAAGCTACCAATAGTATTTTTCACAGAGCTAGAACAAATAATTTCACAATTTGTGTGGAAATACAAAAAACCTCGAATAGCCAAAGCAATCTTGAGAAAGAAGAATGGAACTGGAGGAGTCAACCTGCCTGACATTAGACTCTACTACAAAGCCACAGTCATCGAGACAGTATGGTACTGGCACAAAGACAGAAATATAGATCAATGAACAAAATAGAAAGCCCAGAGATAAACTCATGCACCTATGGACACCTTAATTTTGACAAAAGAGGCAAGAATATAGAATGGAGACAAGCAATCTCTTTAACAAGTGTTGCTGGGAAAACTGGTCAACCACTTATAAAAGAATGAAACTAGAACACTTTCTAACACCATACACATAAATAAACTCAAAATGGATTAAAGATCTAAACGTAAGACCAGAAACTACAAAACTCCTAGAGGAAAACATAGGCAAAACACTCTCTGACGTAAATCATAGCTGGATCCTCTATGACCCCCCTCCCAGAGTAATGGAAATAAAAGCAAAAATAAATAATGGGACCTAATTAAACTTAAAAGCTTTTGCACAATGAAGGAAACTATAAGCAAGATGAAAAGACAGCCTTCAGAATGGGAGAAAATAATAGCAGTGAAGTAACTGACAAAGAATTAATCTCAAAAATATACAAGCAACTCCTGCAGCTCAATTCCAGAAATATAAACGACCCAATAAAAAAATGGGCCAAAGAACTAAGCAGACATTTCTGCAAAGAAGACATACAGATGGCTAACAAACACATGAAAAGATGCTCAACATCACTAATTATCAGAGAAATGCACATCAAAACCACAACGTGGTACAATTTCACAATGGTCAGAATGGCTGCTATCAAAAAGTCTACAAACAATAAATGCTGGAGAGGGTACAGAGAAAAGGGAACCCTTTTACACTGTTGGTGGGAATGCAAACCAGTACAGGCACTATGGAGAACAATGTGTAGATTTCCTTAAAAAACTGGAAATAGAACTGCTATGCAACCCAGCAATTCCACTGCTGGGCATAAATACCGAGGAAACCAGAATTGAAAGAGACACGTGTACCCCACTGTTTATTGCAGTACTGTTTACAATGGCCAGGACATGGAAGCAACCTAGATGTCCATTGGCAGATGAATGGATAAGAAAGCTGTGGTACATATACACAATGGAATATTACTCAGCTATTAAAAAGAATGCATTTGTATCCATTTTAATGAGGTGGATGAAACTGGAGCCTATTTACAGAGTGAAGTAAGTCATAAAGAAAAACACCAATGCAGTATATTAATGCATATATGTGGAATTTAGAAAGATGGTAACGATGACCCTATATGTGAGACAGCAAAAGAGACACAGATATAACAAAGAAACTTTTGGACTCTGTGGGAGAAGGCAAAGATGGGATGATTTGAAACATGTATATTATCATATGTGAAATAGATTGCCAGTCCAGGTTCGATGCATGATACAGGATGCTTGGGGCTGGTGCACTGGGATGACCCTGAGGGATGGGATGAGGAGGGAGGTGGGAGAAGGGTTCAGGATGGGGAACACATGTACATCCATGGCTGATTCATGTCAATGTGTGGCAAAAACCACTACAATATTGTAAAGTAATTAGACTCCAATTAAAATAAGTGAATTAAAAAAAAGTTAGCCAACTTTGCATTCCTGTATTTAAAACAAACTTGCCTATGATTTATTATATTTTAAATATAATTAAAGTTTAGATTATTTTGTTTATGGTTTTGAATGTGTGTTCATGAATGAGGTTAGTCTCTTATTTTCTGATACTTGTGTGGTTGTGGTATCTATTTACACTAATTTCATAAACAATTTCAGGAGTTGGGCCTCTTTTTAAAAAAAAATAAAACTCTATAAAAGTTTTGTAAGTTGGAATATTTTATCTTTGACAGTTTCTAGAAACTCACTAATTGGACTGTCTGGGTTTGTGGTTTTCTTTGTGGAGACTGTTTTTAACTTCTTATTCAAATTATGTAATGTTTACATAAATAGCAGAAGTCTTCTTGAGCCAGTTTTAAAAAGTTTTTGGCATTTGACATCTATATTTTCATGTTTACTTATCTATTATGTTAACAGATTGCTTATATTAAAATTTTTACTTTATATATAATTTACCTCTTTTATTCCAAATGTTGTTAATTTGTGCCTTCTCTTTTTTTTATTGGTAACTCTCATCAGGGTTTTGTCTGTTTTATTGGTAATTTTAGAGTATAATATCTACTTTAAAAAAGTCTTTTATATCATTGTTTTATATCCATTAATATTAATTTTGCTTTTATCTTTATGTCCTTCTATATGCTTTGGGTTTGTTCTTTTTTTGTGGGAAGGTGGGCTGTTCATCATATTTTAATTTTTCCTTGTGTTTTAAAGGAGAATGTTCTAGTCAGGCAAGCACAAATGCCTTATTTTAATAAACATTGCAACAAGTTAGTAGGCATTCAATTTATAAACATAGGCTTCATATTATAATATTCATTCTTTTTGTTGTTGTTGTTGTTGTTGTTGTATCCTGAGTTCAACTCTTAGCTTTGTGAGCTTCATCTATTCATATTTATTTTTATAACTACATACTTGCTTTTATTTTTGTATCCTATTTTTTGATGTCTACTTGTCTCACTTTATCTTGGATTCTGTTTTTCTTTTTCCTTGCTTTCTTTTGGATTGACTTTTTTCATTCTATTTATTTTCCTTCTACTGCCAAGTCGCTTCAGTCGTGTCCAACTCTGTGCAACCCCATAGACAGCAGCCCACCAGGCTCCTCTGTCCCTGGGATTCTCTAGGCAAGCACACTGGAGTGGGTTGCCATTTCCTTCTACAGGCTTGCAGTTTATACATTATATTTCTATGCTATGATTTTCTACAGAGAAACTACTATTTATCAACTTAAAAAGTTCAAGCTATAAAATACTGTTAGCAATCAAGCAGAGGATATGACTCATAGATTCATATATAAAAAGAAAACAATAAAAGTCGCTTAATGGCACTAAATTAATAACAGAATAAAACAGGAAATATTTTAAAAATAAAATTGATCAAACCTGAGTTAAAAATGATCTGCATATATTTATAACCATTAAAAATTGAACTGTGGTTAATATTTACATATCAAAATATTAGCAGACTCAATTTTCTGAAAGCTTCAATATCTCTTGAATTATTCTAAGAATAGAATGTAGGAAAACATTTCCAATGCTACAGGTGGATTTAAATATTCTTAAAAAGTGGGTATATACTTAAAGCAGCAATGTAAAAAATTACCTAAAATACTATAGCTATGTAGGAGTTAGCTCAGGACAACAAGGAAGGGATTAAAGAAGATAGACATAAAAATAATAATGTATACAGAAAAAACACAAAATCTATTAATGATATAAAAACTCATTGTGAATTAGGAATAGAAAATAATTTCCTCACATAATAAAAGACACTGCAAGTCCATAGGGTGCAAGGCAATGAAGGCAAATATGAACATTCTTTTTAAAATCAGGAACCAGATAATTGTTTCTGAGATCACTTCTTCTATTTTATATTTTTACTGAAGTTTTGGTTCACTAGTCCTTTTGTTGATCTTTCTTCACTCATTTTTTTGGGTGAAGTAGGTTAAATTTGTCTCTTAATAGTTCTTCAGGAAAGACTCATTTAAATAACATACCCTGTTCTCTTGGAAGTTGAAAACCTTTTGTTTGGAGCCTGTGTAACTGGCTTTATTCTGGGATCCCTGAAACTTCTAAAATATTATTAAAAATTTGCATACAGTAAAGTTCACCCTTTGTGCCTTAAAATTCTATGGCTTGTGACAAAGGTATCATGTTCTATATCTGCAATTATAATACCGTACAGAATAGACTTACCATGCTAAAAACTAATTAGTCTCCTGTGCTTTGGAGAAGGTAGCTCATGCTACCTTCCTCTGCCCCTGAGCCTCTGGCAAGCATTGATCTTACTATAGCTATGTGCTGTGCTTAGTCGCTCAGTCGTGTCCGAGTCCTTGCAAAGGCATGAACTGTAGACCATCAGGGTCCTCTGTCCATGGGGATTCTCCAGGCAAGCATACTGGAGAGGGTTGCCATGCCCTTCTCCAAGGGGTCTTCCCAACCCAGGGATTGAACCTATGTCTCCTGCATTGCAGGCAGATTCTTTGCTGTCTGAGCCACCAGGGAAGCCCAAGAATACTGGAATGGGTAGCCATATTTTGCCTTTTTCAGAATGACATTTAGCTGGAATCAAATAGTAGGTAGCATTTTCAGGCTGGCTTCTTTTAATGCATACTTCATCCTTGCTTGTGTAGGTTAATAGCTCATTGATTTTGCTTCCTTAAGAGTAGTTCATGGAATCAATTTACCAAATTTATTTATGCATCAATGCATCAAAGTTTGTTTATGTATTTGCTTATTGAGTACATCAAGATAGTTGAAGGTTTTTTTTTGTGTGTGATTACAAATAAAACTGCTTTTAAAATTTGCTTGCTGGTTTTATGTAGAAATAAGTTATCAAGTCAATTGGGTAAATACTTCAGAGCATGAATATTTAAGTCTATGATAAATTTTATAAGAACCATCAAGCTTCCTCTAAACTGGCTATATCATTTTGCTTTCTCTTGAGCAGTGATGGAGGTTTCTGCTGCTCAGTTTCCTTGCTAGCCTTTGGAATTGTCAATGTTTCAGATTTTAGTCATTCTAATAGGTGTCTAGTGATGTTTCATTGTCGTTTTGATTTATATTTCCCTAGAAAGGCAATACCAATGCTCAAACTACCATACAATTGCACTCATCTCACACGCTAGTAAAGTAATGCTCAAAATTCTCCAAGCCAGGCTTCAGCAATACATGAAATGTGAACTTCCAGATGTTCAAGCTGGTTTTAGAAAAGGCAGAGGAACCAAAGATCAAATTGCCACCATCTTCTGGATCATGGGAAAAGCAAGAGAGTTCCAGAAAAACAGCTATTTCTGCTTTATTGACTATGCCAAAGCCTTTGACTGTGTGGATCACAATAAACTGGAAAATTCTGAAAGAGTTGGGAATACCGGACCACCTGACCTGTCTCTTGTGAAACCTGTATGCAGGTCAGGAAGGAACAGTTAGAACTGGACGTGGAACAACAGACTGGCTCCAAATAGGAAAAGGAGTATATCAAGGCTGTATACTGTCATCCTGCTTATTTAACTTCTATGCAGAGTACATCATGAGAAATGCTGGACTGGAAGAAGCACAAGCTGGAATCAAGATTGCCAGGAGAAATATCAATAACCTCAGATATGCAGATGATACCACTCTTATGGCAGAAAATGAAGAGGAACTAAAAAGCTTTTTGATGAAAGTGAAAGAGGAGAGTGAAAAAGTTAGCTTAAAGCTCAACATTCAGAAAACGAAGATCATGACATCCAGTCCCATCACTTCATGGCAAACAGATAGGGAAAGAGTGGAAACAGTGGCAGACTTTATTTTCTTGGGCTCCAAAATCACTGCAGATGGTGACTACAGCCATGAAAAAAAAAAAAGACACTTGTTCCTTGGAAGAAAATGTATGACCAACCTAGACAGCATATTAAAAAGCAGAGACATTACTTTGTCATCAAAGTCTGTCTAGTCAAGGCTATGGTTTTTCCAGTAGTCATGTATGGATGTGAGAGTTGGACTATGAAGAAAGCTGAGCACTGAAGAATTGATGCTTTTGAACTGTGGTGTTTGAGAAGACCCTTGAGGGTCCCTTGGACTACAAAGAGATCCAACCAGTCCATCCTAAGGGAGATCAATCCTGAATGTTCTTTGGAAGGACTGATGTTGAAGCTAACACTCCAATACTTTGACCACCTGATGCAAAGAGCAGACTCATTTGAAAAGATCCTGATGCTGGGAAAGAAAGGCAGGAGGAGAAGGGGACAACAAAGGATGAGATGATTGTATGGAATCACCAGCTCAATGGACATGCTGCTGCTGCTGCTTTGTTTCAGTCGTGTCTGACTCTGTGCGACCCCACAGACAGCAGCCCACCATGCTCCTGTTCCTGGGATTCTCCAGGCAAGAATACTGTAGTAGGTTGCCATTTCCTTCTCCAATGCATGCATGCATGCTAAGTTGCTTCAGTCGTGTCCGACTCTGTGCTACTCTATGGACAGCAGCCCGCCAGGCTTCTTTGTCCATGGGATTCTCCAGGCAAGAATACTGGAGTGCGTTGCCATTTCATTCTCTATCATGGACATGAGTTTGAGTAAACTCTGGGAGTTGGTGATGGACCCGGGGCGGTGGGGGGGGGGGGGCCCTGGCGTGCTGCAGTCAATGGGATTGCCAATAGTTGGACACAACTGAGCAACTGAACTAAACTGAACTGAAGAGTTCTTTGCATATCTGGATAAAAATCCTTTGTCAGATGAGTGATTTGTAAATATTTTCTGCAGTCTGAGACTTACCTTCTAATTTCTTAGTAATTTTTTTCATAGAGCAAAAGTTTTTAATTTTAATATGTCTGATTATTTTTTCCTTTCATGGTTCATGCCTGTGATATGTTGTATCTGAAAACTCAATAAACCCAAGGTCATTCAGATTTACTCCTGTTTTTTCTGGGTGTATTATTGTTTGTGTTTTCCTTTTAAGTCTATGATCCATCTGGAGTTAATTTTAAGCTGTGAGGTCTGTGTTTGAGCCTCATTTTTTTCCTTTGTATGTGAGTATCCAATTGGCAAAACCATTTGCTGAAACCCAAAACATCCTTTCTCAGTTAAACTGCTTTTGCACCTTTGTCAAAAATCAGTGACTATATTTGTGTGGGTCTATTTCTGGGGTTTCTATTCTATTACATTGATATACTGGCTTGCACTTTTACTGATACATGTTATATTGATTAATTAACTATGTGTACTTTTGAAATTGAGTTATGGTTAGTCCACCAACTTGTTCTTCCTTTTAAAACTGTGTTGACTCTTCTAGTACTTTTGCCTTTCCTGGTAGATTTTAGAATCCATTTATGAACATTTATAAAAAGAACATGCTGGGATTTTGATTTTGATAATATTTAGTCTGTTTATCAAATTGGGAATAATTGATATTTTAATAATATGAACTTTTCTAATCCATAAAATAGACTATCTCTCCATTAATTTAGATCTTTGATTTCTTTCACTGTTATTTTATAATTTCTCAAGTAGAGAGTCTATGCCTATTTTGCTAGATTTGTATTATTCTCTTAATATTTTTATAACATTTAATAACAAAAAATCATTTAAAATTTTAACAATATTTAGTAAGGTTTTGTCTTAAAAATTAAAGTGTTTAAAAGACTAGTCATAAACTAATCAGATACAAATAAATCCTTTATTCTCAAGTCATTTTAGTGTCTGTTTTCTTTACTGGGATGGCAATAGTATTGCTATAATTGTATTAATTTTCCTTATTCTTATTAAAATTAGCTATTTTCAGAATTATTGGTTATAATAAACTGATTTTTATAACTGCTATGGTAATGTAGATACATATTTTAAAATTAATCTTCAACTTCATATGGACTATTTTATAGTGAAAAACTTACCAAATGTTCTTATGCTCAAGGCTCTAAAAGTAATCTTTAGACCCCAATTAAACTTTGTACTCTAAGATTTTGTATTTAATGATATTTATATAACAAATCTTAATTTATCAGTGTGAGGGGGTTCCCCAATGACTATGGGTCTCAGGCATTTCTCACTCTCAAACGTTCCACACCTAGTCTTCAGTAATTTGTCAAAATTATTTTTATTTAATATTCATTTATACCAGCTCATGACATCCCACAGCTTCTGCTCCAGGTAAGTATATCTCAGGAGCTATACCTCTCTGGATGCACCTGCTTCTCCAGAATTCAGCTTGGTGAAATGGCCTGAAACCTCAGTTCTCTGATAGAGAAATGTCCTTGATTTTCAGTTTAATAAAATTTTTCCTGTAGGGATAGAAATCTTGTTCCCAAATTCCTTACATGTCAGAGATGAAAGCAGAATCTTATTTTATACTTTTTATCTGTTTTGCAAATATATTTTCCTGGTGAATTTTCATCATCTGTAAAATGGTTATGCTGTTCATTTCCCCCCTTTTCTGATAATGTTGTTGTTGGTTAGTTGCTAAGTCATGTCCAACTTTTTGTGACCCCCATTGACTATGTAGCTTGCCAGGCTCCTCTGTCCATGGGATTTCCCAAGCAAAAATACTAGAGTGGGTTGCCATTTCCATTTCCAGAGGATCCTTCTGACCTAGGGGATCCTTCTGATCCAGGGATCAAACCTGAGTCTACATTGACAGGTAGAGTCTTTACCACTGAACCACTAGGGAAGCCCGGATTATATGTCATCAAATATATTTTTGTTGTTATTCTAAGGTGATAGAATTGAGTTTTCTTAGAGTATTAGCAGGAAGATTTTGTACAGATGGTGGAGGGAGTGGCCTAGGAAGTTTACCAAGCCTCTCAGCTCAGAGGTCCTTTAAATTTTTTTTTAATTGGAATATAGTTGGTTTACAGTGTGGTGTTGGGAGAAGGCAATGGCACCCCACTCCAGTATTCTTGCCTGGAAAATCCCAGGGACGGAGGAGCCTGGTGGGCTGCAGTCCATGGGGTCGTGAAGAGTTGGACACGACTGAGCGACTTCACTTTCAGTTAGCCTGGTGGGCTGCCATCTATGTGGTCGCACAGAGTCGGACACGACTGAAGCGACTTAGCAGTAGCAGCAGCAGTGGTGTTAGTTTCAGGTATACAACATAGTGAATCTCTTGTATATATACATGTATCCACTCTTTTTAAAATTTTTTTTCCCATAAAGGCCATTACAGAGTGATGAGTAGTTCCCTGTGCTATATAGTAGGTTCTTCTTAGTTATCTATTTTATATGTAATATAGTGTGTATATGTCAATCTCAATCTTCCAGTTTATCCCTTCCCTCCCTTACCCCCTGGTTACCATAAGGTGTTTTTTTTTTTTTTTTTAACATCTGTAACTCCATTTCTTTTTTGTAGATAAGTTCAGAGGCTCTTCTATAGCTGTAGCTACAGCTTGTTTCCGCAGAGTTTGATGCTTCTGTGTAGAGGGGATACCTCTGAACCCAGAGTAGTCTGGCTCAGATGACTTCTCGTGTGACTCTAGCCGAGTTTCACAGGCTGCCTCAGAGGCAACCATCATTAAGGGACTGTTGCCTGCCCAAGTGATGACTCACTTTTAAAGGAGTATTTTCTGAAAGCTGCTCACTGTGGCTCCCCTGGGCACTTTCTGCAACTTCTTTCTTCATTACTGAGAAGTTAGAGTACTGTTACATCTCAGCCCTTCTCACATTAGTTTTGTTACAGAGAACTTCTCTTTCAGGAAGTGAATATTTGCTGAAGAGTCTTGGGATGCTGTAGACATCCTGTCCTTCTCTGTTGCACCATTAGAAATGTTTGTGGCTATGCTTGGATTCTGGTATCATTTACTTGAATTTTAGACATGGTTGATTTTTCTGGGTCTAGTTTCTCAGAAAATATGAGAGCTTGTGGGGAGAGAGAGAATATGAATATTTTTTTAATTTTTTGTTTCCTGTAGTAAAAACAGGGAGCTTTCAAATTAAGCTTCTGCATTTTCCTATCTATATTTATTTAAACTCCCACAAATCAGATATTATTTAAAATTTGAATTAAATTAAGATTTATGTTTACCCACATGTTTACCAATTTACCAGTTTCTGTATTTATTACTTTTATTTTACACTTTTTTTTTAGACTTTTACTCCTGAAGTAGTTTCTTTAAAGTTGTTTTGCTTAGTTTCTATTGAAAGTAAGTTTCCAGAAAATGTAAAAGATAACTTTCTCTATATATTAAAATGTATCTACCAAAAGAGGCTATAGTAAATGTTATACTTTATGATGAAATATTGAGCACAATCTCTATGAGTTCAGGGACATAACAAGAAGGCCCCCATCCTTGTGTTACCAGTCTGTTTGACATCATTCTTAGAAGTCTTAGCCCAGTGAAATAGGGCAAGAAAAAGAAAAATATAAAAGATAAAAATTATTGGAAAGAGAGAAGTGAAACTGTTACTCAATAGTCATAGATTGTATGATGCTGTACAGAGGAAATCCAAAAGAATTTAAAGAATTAGAATGTGTAGATAAATTTTTCAAAGCAGCTGGATAAAGGTCAATATATAAAAATTAATTTTATTGTTATATGCTAGCATCAAATTTTAGAAAATTAAAGTTATGACATGAAAAAATACATGCCTAAGGATAATGTTAACAAAGATTGTGAAAGCCTTTATAATGGAGATTATAGAACATTGCCGAGAGAAATTAATAACATCTAAATAGAGAAGTATCCCATGTTCATGGATTGGATTATTAAATTGGATCATATTGCTGACATTTCAATTTTATGTAAATTGACCAATAGATTAAATGTAATCTCAATTTAATTTCCAGTTTTAATTTGGGTGGAAATTGACAAACTAGCACTAATTTATATGAGAATGCAAAGCACCTGTAATAGCCAAGAGCATCCTGAAGGCGAACTGAGAGGAATTAGACTATAAGATTGCAGATATTAAAAAAATCCTAGTATTTAGCAGTCTGGTATTGTGCAAAGATAGACAATGCAAATGGAAAAAATACTCTAGAAGTAGTCATGTCTAAATAATTTACTGATTTAAGTGAAGAAATTACTGTGTTTCAGTGGGGCATATAATGGTAGTTTCAATAAATTGTATTGGATCAATTGAATATACATATGGGAAAAACATAAACCTTGACTCACTCCATGCCATACACAAAGTTTTATTCAAAATAGCAATGACTCAAAAATCCAGTTGTGATTGATAAAGCTACGAACTTTTCAGAGTTAAATGCTATTCACCTTGGGATAGACAAATGTTTAACAGGACACATGGAACAAAAAAGAAAAAAATCCACGTATTAATATTTGACAGTCTTGAAATTAAAACTTGTACATAAAAGGATACTATTGAAAGAGGGAAAAGGTAACCTACATAGTGGGAGAAGATGTGGAAACACACGAAAAGGTCATTAAGTTCATCAGCCATTAGGAAAATGAAAATCAAAACCAGAATGAGATATCACTATACAACCAAATTTGCTTCAGTTTAATGGAAAACACTGATTGTTGGTTCTTATATGGAGCAACTGGAATTCTCCTTTACTGTTGATTGGAGCATAAAGCAGTACAATCACTTCATAAGACTGACTTTCACAGTGTTTTCTGGGGTTTCCCTGGTGGCTCAGAGAGTAAAGAATCCACCTGCAATGCAGGAGAACTGGGTTTGATTCCTGGGTCAGGAAGATCCCCTGGAGAAGGAAATGGCAAACCACTCCAGTGTTCTTGCCTGGAAAATCCCATGGACAGAGGAGCCTGGAAGGCTACAGTCCATGGGGTAGCAGAGCTGGATACAACTAAGCATGCATATGTAGTGGTATCTGGTAGATATTATATTTGTTGAACGAGTTTCAAGGATCTCTGTAAGAGTCACAATGGCATTTCTCAGTCAATTTGGAATTCTGCTTTTTTTTTTTTTTTGAAATGCCAAGATAATATAATTGCCCACTAACATCAGGTGCATTTTGGGACTATTTATTCAGCTATGGTAATGAATTTGTACTCATCTGCCATAAACTCTTCGAGTTCTTAAGTTGGATTATCACCATCCTTTTTTAAAAGGCCTGGCCAGTGTTAGGAGGAATCCAGGGTTTGTGATAATGAGCATAGCTGGGCTATTTAAGTGCAGAATTAAATTTCCTATCCACTATTTCCTAGTGTCATGATTTAACCAATCAGCCAACAAACCACAGGGAATTTAACAACAACCATGTAATTGGTATGAAATGCTCCACTAATTCAGAAGACCTCTTTGGTCACATCTCCTTAATTTTTTCAATTAATCACTTCAGTGCCCAATTTTCTTCTTTATCAGGAAACCTAGAATTTCCCTATTGGGGTTCCCCTTCCTCTTAATTTGCCCAAGAACCTCGGAATCTTCCACATTCCCAAAGTGGTTCACATTTTGGCACCAACAGAAAAGAGCTCTGGGGTCATACCAGTCTACTGCCATAAAAATCTATTGCCACGTGGTGTGACTTTTTCATTTAGTCCTGCCCTGTTGTGAAATTAGTATGGAATCACTGATGTTATTAAGCCTCAGTTCAGTTCAGTTCAGTCGCTCAGTCTTGTCCAACTCTTTGTGACCCCATGAATCGCAGCACACCGGGCCTCCCTGTCCATCACCAACTCCTGGAGTTCACTCAGACTCACGTCCATTGAGTCAGTGATGCCATCCAGCCATCTCATCCTCTGTCGTCCCCTTCTCCTCCTGCCCCCAATCCCTCCCAGCATTAAAGTCTTTTCCAATGAGTCAACTCTTCTCATGAGGTGGCCAAAGTCCTGGAGTTTCAGCTTTAGCATCATTCCTTCCAAAGAAATCCCAGGGCTGATCTCCTTCAGAATGGACTAGTTGGATCTCCTTGCAGTCCAAGGGACTCTCAAGAGTCTTCTCCAACACCACAGTTCAAAAGCATCAATTCTTCGGCTGATCTATATTCCTGCAGAGACTATATGGTTCTTTGAGGATAGATAATCTCTAGTGCTAATCTTGGTTAAGAGTGCCTCCAAACTCCACACATTATGGGATCTTTAATGTCCACACATTTCAGCTTGCATATAAATTACTTCCCTGGTTCCTAATTGTCCCAGAAGGGATGAGACACAGGATCAGCTATGTATTACTGTTATTCCATAGATCAAAAAACCCTGTCCTCTTTTTTCTACATAGGAATTAACTATCTAACTCCAGAATGTCTGCTGTTGTTCCTTTCCCCCAGATTGTGGTGCCACTCCCTAAGCTTTTTAAAGAAGACCAACTTCCATGACTTTAGGGCTTCATCTCTATACTTCTTGTATTCAGACTCCAACAGCCATGGTACCCAAGTGGGGAGAATCTCTCTGGCTTAACATTCATGCGTGCTAAGTCCCCTTAGTTGTGTCTGACTCTCTGTGACCTCATGGACTATAGCCTGCCAGGCTTCTCTGTACATGGGATTTTCCAGGTGAGAATACTGGAGGGGTTGTCATTCCCTTGTCCAGGGGATCTTCCCTACCCAGGAATCAAACTTGGGTTTCCTGCATTGCAGGCGGATTCTTTACCATCTGAGTCACCAGGAAAGTCCCTTACCATATTTTATATGTATTCTAAGGCTTGCCTTCTATATGCCCATTTCCTGCTCCCAAACCTACCTCTTCTCAAGGTGATAGTGAAAATATTCCCTCCCTTCTAGGCAAACCATATTATCCACTTAGACTGGGAGTATGTCTTCCTGGTATGATACACATAGAATATAGTTATCCATTAGCAGAATATTTGTAGCTGAGATTGTGGCTTAATTGTGGGAATATTAACATTACCATTAAGATGGGCATTGCATGGTTCAGATAAGTTTCATTGGTATTACCTTTGGTGTTATGCTGGTATTAACTTTTCAGAAGAATAAGTTCTTGGACCTCACTCCAGATCTACTGAGTTAAAACTTTGGAGGGGTTGATTCCAGCAATTTATTTCAACCAGTCCTCTAAGAGACTGTGATTAAAACCAGAGTTTGGGAACCACTGGTCTATACAGAAACTTGTTTTTGATTGTTTCTTATGTAGGAGGTAAAGAGCTGACTTCCATGTTCTTGGTGATGTTTTCTGAGTGAGAGCTCTTCTTCAAACATGAATATACATATGTTGTTTCTAGGTAAGCAAATGTATGTAGAAAGCAGTGCGATATAAATAGGTTTTCCTTGAATCTTTTTTTAAAAAAAGTCATGCCTATTAGTAGTTCTGAGTTGAGAGCTTAATGTCCGAGGTGGGATATATGAGGAGGCACTGAGGAAACCCAGGGTACTCACTGCCATGTTGTCATCCTTCCTGAGTTCCCTAAATTCTGCTGCCTTCATTCCAGCTTTCAGCATCTTCCTCTTTATTGTGTTATGGCTGTGGTGTTTTCTTTGTAAGTCAATAGAACTAGGTGACATCATGGTTTTTTTTTTTTTTTTTTTCCCCTTGTAAGTGGATAAAACTAGGTAGGATGGATTTTCCTCAAGTTGGCAGAACTAGCAGTCCTGTGGAGCTCTTTGTAGCCAAACCACTCATGGTGGTGTTTTATGTCTTTTTCAAAATCTTTGATGCATTTTGTTAAGGAAAAAATGTGGGATTAGAAATGAATATTTTGGTCTGTGTTGGGATTATTTGAATTCAGATGCAGTACATGCTAATATTGAGCAATGCTGACAATAATTTTTTAGACACTTTGGTATTTCTAGCCTGTGCTCTAATGTGAAAGAAAGCGTTGCACCTGAGAAAATGTATTATGAGACCAGAACAAAGAGAGCGCCAGAAAGAATCAGTGACAGCTGCAGCATTTTATTTCATCTGAGGTGACAAAGTCATGACAAGGCTACACATTTTATGCACCTACCTATATAATTTAGAAATGAGATGTTAAGATTTGAAAAATGCTGGGAAGTACATTCTGCAATACAGTGTGATTTTGTCACTTTCATCTTTCTTAGGAATGAAAAAGGTCAATGAGTACTTACACACTTTCATGTCTTGGTCTTTACCTTAATTGCACAGTTTTCGTGAATTACATCAGGCACAGATGTATTTCAGTACTGAAAAGGGCTACATATGGAGCTCAGTTAGAGTGTTACAGCTTAACGATCAGTTACTTAGATTCATAAGGGAAACATTTTCATGACATGTTTCCAGAAGATTATTTGATAATGTAAATACATATTTCTTATAGTGTGTACAAGCCTTCTGCTCACATCACTCACCAATCACTTTTCTTGTTTATTCAAATACTCATTTGTCCTCCCATTTAACTGTATGATTTAAATTAACCAAGCTGTTTGTGGGTTTATATCATAGATTCTGTCATAAATAATGTTCTTAACACTAATTATTATTATAATTACAACTTGTATAAATTCTGTACTTCCTAGTGGTTTAGTACCTTCTTGTCCTTTTGTATAATGTAGTACATGCTTTAAAACACAGATCTCCTTACTGAATAATTTAGTTCCCTTCATTTATGCTTTTATTAAAAATATTTGTTCCACAGGTTTTGGGTTGCTGTGTTTTCATTTTCATTTGTTTCTATACATATTTTGATTTCTTCTGTGATTTGTTGGTTATTCAGAAGCGTGTTGTTCAGCCTCCATATGTTGGAATTTTTAATAGTTTTTCTCTTGTAATTGAGATCTAATCTTAATGCATTATGGTCAGAAAAGATGCTTGGAATGACTTCGATTTTTTAAAATTTATCAAGGTTAGATTTATGGCCCAGGATGTGATCTATCCTGGAGAAGCTTCCGTGAGCACTTGAGAAAAAGGTGATATTCATTGTTTTGGGGTGAAATGTCCTATAGATATCAATTAGGTCTAACTGGTCTATTGTATCATTTAAAGTTAGTGTTTCTTTGTTAATTTTCTGTTTAGTTGATCTGTCCATAGGTGTGAGTGGGGTATTAAAGTCTCCCACTATTATTGTGTTATTGTTAATTTCCCCTTTCATACTTGTTAGCATTTGTCTTACATATTGCGGTGCTCCTATGTTGGGTGCATATATATTTATAATTGTTATATCTTCTTCTTGGATTGATCCTTTGATCATTATGTAGTGGCCTTCTTTGTCTCTTTTCACAACCTTTGTTTTAAAGTCTATTTTATCGGATATGAGTATTGCCACTCCTGCTTTCTTTTGGTCTCTATTTGCGTGGAATATCTTTTCCAGCCCTTCACTTTCAGTCTGTATGTGTCCCTTGTTTTGAGGTGGGTCTCTTGTAAGCAGCCAGTCTATGTTCAATGCAGGATACAGGATGCTTGGGGCTGGTGCACGGGGATGATCCAGAGAGATGATATGGGGTAGGAGGTGGGAGGGGGTTCATGTTTGGGAACTCATGTACACCCGTGGTGGATTCATGTCAATGTATGGCAAAACCAATACAGTATTGTAAAGTAAAATAAAGTAAAAATAAAAATTAAAAAAAAGAAAAAAAATATTTGTTAAATTTCTGCTTTATGCTAACCACTTATGAGGCACCAGAAAGCAAATTTGAATAAGAAACAATCCTTCTCTTCAAGAAATCTTAGTGGTTTGTTCTCTATCTGCAAGTCTGCTTCTTTTCTGTTATGTTAACTACATTTTTGTATTTTTTTAGATTCCACACACAAGTGATATTCTAGAACACAGGGACTAGAGTCAATATTTTATAACAATTTTAAGGGGGGTGTTTTGTCATTGTTCAGTCACTCAGTCATGTCTGACTCTTTGCAACTCCCTTAAAAATTGTGAAACACTATATTGTACACCTTTAACTTATATAATATCGAACTTCAACTCTACTTCAATCAGAAAAGGATTTAAAGAGTGGAAAAAAAAAAAAGAAATCCTAGTGGAAAATGCACAAATGTAATGAAATCTTATGATTGTTAAAATGAAAGAATATGCAAAATATCAGGTGACAAAATGATAGACTGTCTCATTTCGCCTGGGGTCTAGGAAAGGCTTTCCAAAAGAAATGATGCTTTAAGATGACTATTGAATTAGCAGTAGGAATTTGTCAGGTTGTGTGTGCCTTCAAGAAGGAGCAAAAGGATGAGACATTTTAGGGTATTAACAGAGATGGGGCATGGTTTTATGTAATTTAATTTTAAATGAACTAAATAATCTTCTGTATATTAATAGCATAACACCAATAATAATAATTAAAATACAATGAGTGTTTGACTTTGAAGCTTTAAAAATATATATTGTCCTTGATTTTTTTGATAATCCATCTTTTGGGTAAACCATTAAAGAGGTCAGCCTCCAAGCTTTGGGTCTCACAACTAGTATTTCATAAACTGAGTTTGTTGATGGCATTCTATATGTCACTTTTTGCCTCTCAAGAAGTCCTACAGGGAAGTCAGTCTCCTCTAGAAAGAGCTCAGAATTAAAAGCAGCCAGCCAAATGAAATACGTTCAATGTCAAGTATTTACTTTTAAGAGTTTGAATAGATGTGTAGTTGCAAGTTAAAGAATGTGATTTCTATTATTTCACTTGGATCCTTATATTTGAGTCTTTACACAGTTATTGATCTAAAACATTGTGTTAAGTCAGACTTTATGACTCAAAAGGAAATTATATGAGGATAAAAGACCCTAGAGATAAGAAATTTTACCTTAGACCTTCAGCGGGGTTGGATTTTGTTATATTCCATTTTTTATAACATTTTTCAAGGGCTTTTAATGTTAGTCTATCTATCATGTAATTTTAATTTTCTGCAAAGGCTTTAAGATTACTGATTTTCAAAATATAAATTTAACACAATACTTATATTACATTCTTGCATCTTGACCTTTTAAAAACATGTCATTTCATTATATTTCAGATATGTAAGTGCTGTGCTCTTTTATAGCTTTCCCCAGAGGAGAACTCATAATGAAGACAAGAGCCAGCTAGAGCTTTTACCCTCTGATCTCTGACAGTCTCATTTTCAGGTAAACTATATCTGACAGCAGAGGGGAGGCTTTCTAATTTCTGGGCTGGTATCAAAATTTTCCATGCTGTTGAATAAAATGGAGGGAAAAATAAACCACTTCAGTTCAGTTCAGTTCAGTAGCTCAGTCATGTCTGTCTCTCTGCAACCCCAAGGACTGCAACACACCAGGCTTCCCTGTCCATCACCAACTCCTGGAGCTTGCTCACACTAATGTCCATTAAGTCGGTGATGCCATCCAACCATCTCATTCTCTGTCGTCACCTTCTCCTCCTGCCTTCAATCTTTCCCAGCATCAGAATCTTTTCTAATGAGTCAGTTCTGTGCATCAGGTGGCAAAACTTATTGGAGTTTCAGCTTCAGCAATAGTCCCTCCAATGAATATTCAGGACTGATTTCCTTTAGGATTGCCTGGTTTGATCTCCTTGCGGTCCAAGGGACTCTCAAGAGTCTTCTCCAACACCACAGTTCAAAAGCATCAATTCTTTGGCACTCAACTGTCTTTATAGTCCAACTCTCACACCCATACATGACTACTGGAAAAACCATAGCTTTGACTAGACAGAACTTTATTGGCAAAGTAATGTCTGCTTTTTAATATACTGTCTAGGTTGGTCATAGCTTTTCTTCCAAGGAGCAAGCATCTTTTAATTTAATGGTTACAGTCACCATCTGCAGTGATTATGGAGCCCCCCAAAATAAAGTCTCTCACGGTTTCCATTGTTTCCCCATCTATTTGCCATGAAGTAGTGGGACTGGATGCCATGATCTTAGTTTTTCAAATGTTGAGTTTTAAGCCAACTTTTTCACTCTCCTTCATTTTCATCAAGAGGCTCTTTATTTCCTCTTTGCTTTCTGCCATAAGGGTGGTGTCGTCTGCATATCTGAGGTAATTGATATTTCTCCTGGCATTCTTGATTCCAGCTTGTGCTTTATCCAGCCCGGCATTTCTCATGATGTACTCTGCATATAAGTTAAATAAGCATGGTGACAGTATACCCCCTTGACATACTCCTTTCCCAATTTGGAACAAGTCCATTGTTCCATGTCCAGTTCTAAGTGCTGCTTCTCGACCTGATACAGGTTTCTCAGGAGGCAGGTAAGGTGGTCTGGTATTCCCATCTCTGAAGAATTTTCCACAGTTTGCTGGGATCCACACAGTCAAAGGCTTTGGCGTAATCAATAAGGCAGAAGTAGATGTTTTTCTGGAACTCTCTTGCTTTTTTGATGATACAGGGAATGTTGGCAATTTCATCTTTGGTTCCTCTGCCTTTGAAAATCCAGCTTGAACATCTGGAAGTTCATGGTTCATGTATTGAAGCCTGACTTGGAGAATTTTGAGCTTTACTTTGCTAGTATGTGAGATGAGTGCAATGGTGCAGTTGTCTGAACTTTCTTTGGCATTGCCTTTCTTTGGGATTAGAATGAAAATTGGCCTTTACTAGCCCTGTGGCCACTGCTCAGTTTTTCAAATTTGATGGCATACTGAGCGCAGCACTTTCACAGCATCATCTTTCAGGATTTGAAATAGTTCAGCTGGAATTCCATCACCTCCTCTAGTTTTGTTCGTAGTGATGCTTCTTAAGGCCCACTTGACTTCACATTCCAGGATGTCTGGCTCTAGGTGAGTGATCATACCATCGTGCTTTTCTGGGTCATGAACATATTTTTTGTATAGTTCTTCTGTGTATTCTTGCCACCTTTTCTTATGGCTATCTGAAATGCCTCTTGATGGATGCACTTCACACTGATGTCTTCTATCTTTGAAACATTGTAAGCCCTATATTATCTGTGTGATATATTTTGGCACTTAATCATCCACTGTAGTTGCTAAATCATGTTCAACTCATGTGACCCCATGGACTTTAGCCTGCCAGATTCCTCTGTCCAAGGGATTTTCCAGGCAAGAATCCTGGAGAGGGTTGCCATTTCCTTTTCCAGGGGATTTTCATGAAGGATCGAACCCAGGTGTCCTGCATTGCAAGTGGTCTCCTGTATCGCAGGAAAATTCTTTATTGACTGAGCCACCAGGGAACATAAATGTGTACAACTTGTGTCTCTAATTAGGCCATAAGCCTTTGGTGAGAAAGGACTCTGCCTTTCTTCTTGGTATTCTCTTGACTCTTAATATAATTTTTATTTGATAAATCTCATTTGCATTAGCTCATTATCTTTAAGAATGTATGAACGCAGAAGAATCATAGAAGTATCACTCACCAGGGGATGCTGATAAGTGATCATGTCCATGAAACAACTGGATTCCCTGTCTAACCCCTACTACTCTTTCCTCCCTCCTCTCAGTAGAGCTCCATACTATGCTTTGTTGTTTTACTTATCTTACTGTGTAAGCCAGGGACATAGGAGCCTGGTGGGAGGATTGTCTTACTTTTCTTTGGAAAAGCTCAAAAGTGGTTACAAGTGTTTTCTATAACATTATCAGTTGTTTGGGCTTCCCAGGTGGCACCAGTGGTAAAGAAACCATCTACCAAAGCAGAAGACCTGGAGATGTGCGTTTGATCCCTGGGCTGGGAAGATCCCTTGGAGGAGGGCATGGAAACCCACTCCAGTATTCTTACCTGGAGAATCCCATGGACTAGGAGCCTGATGGGCTAAGATCCACAGTTGCAAAGAGTTGGACACAACTAAAGCAACTTAGCACACTCACATGCATGCACCAGCTGATTAGGTTGTAGAAGAAAAAGAAAATGTTGCCGATAATAATAAAAATTATGGCCAAAATGTCAAAAGTATAAAGTATACATATAAGTCCTAGGGCAGAAAAAAAAGAAGGGCTTAAACTGGAAATAGGAGTAAAGAGAATTGGTCTGTGGTTAGGGGAAATGGAGAAGTTGCAGGGAAGGAGAAATGGAGAGAGTATTTAGACTTGAAAATGGGAAAACCCAGGTTAAATCTGGCGTAAGTTCTTCCACTTGAAGATCTTGGGGGAAAAGCATCTCAAGTAGCTATAGCTATTTTAGTTCTTTCAATATGCCCTCTGAAGAAGCAGGCCCGGAGAATGCTAAACCAAGTAAGCATGTCTAGATTTAGATCTTCACGTTAGACAGTGTTTTGGTAGATATGGCTAACTGCTATAACAAATACATCCCGATGTGTACAGAGGGTCAAACCAAAAGAAAATTACTTCTTGCTAAGAGTCCTGGGTGTTTGCCTAGGTTGGCCGGACAGCCTTCCTTCGTGTAGCTCTCCAAGGGCCTGGTTGGTGGAGGCTTTGCAGTCTTTAATATGTAGCTCCCAAGTTCTCTACAGAGACTGGAGGATCATCTCTATTTCAGCTGGCCACGAAGGGGAGAAAGGCAGCGAGGGATGTATATGGATGTCTTTAGGGGCTACATCTTGAAGTGGCACATATTTCCATTGGTATTTACTCCAGTGTGTAGAGCTTCATAATATGGTTACATCTAACTGGTAGGAATTTAAGGAGCTAGAGAAATCATACAGATGATGGGAGAAGGGAACTTGCTTCAGGAAAGAAAAGATGAGAACCCTGGAAACTTCCTAATTTCTCTTGCTTGGTGTAATGCTGTGTATGTTGGGGTGTGTGTATATGTGTGTGTGTGTGTGTGTGTGTAATTATGTCAGGTGCAACTACACACAGATTCATCTTATGAGCCTCTCTGGGCCTGAGCACATGAACTATGCCAAAGTGCCATTTCATGATTTAAAAGGTATGCTGTTTATTTGACTTAAAGTCAGTTTTCTTTACTATTAAAAATAACCTTTGAGTCTAGAGTTTCATTAACTGAGGTATCCTTGTATGTGGTGGCATCTTATTTGCACAGCATATGCTTGGCACCTTTGATAATATTTTTATTTTTTTAAAATTAGCAAATGCTTATTTAAATTTATCCAAGATGAGATTTGTGGTATTTCAGTGAAGTTATATAGAACATGAATAATTTAGTGCTGAACTAATCAAATTTTGCATTGTATGGTCTATAAACTATAAAAAGCTTCTGCTGCTTCTGCTTCTGCTTCTGCTGCTGCTGCTAAGTTGCTTCAGTCATGTCTGACTCTGTGTGACCCAGTAGATGGCAGCCCACCAGGCTCCCCTGTCCCTGGGATTCTCCAGGCAAGAACACTGGAGTGGGGTACGGTTTCCTTTAGTGCCTTTCTAAAATATTAACGGATTTTTACATTTCAATAATTTTTTTCTTAGTTGTGTGCAGCATAGTTACCAAAAATTACTCCACTGGAACAGCTGTAGGCAGTAACATTAACATAAGCTGCTAATGAATTAGTCTATAATATTCTGAAGTGCTCTTTCTTTGTCTAAATGCTTTCCTAATCTTAGAATCACTAAAATGATTTTGACATGGGTCAGTTACAAATATTCTTATGACTTGAATAGGCAACAATTTATAAAATATCAAATATTTGATAGGAACTGATGTGAGAGTTGGACTGTGAAGAAGGCTGAGCGCCGAAGAATTGATGCTTTTGAACTATGGTGTTGGAGAAGACTCTTGAGAGTCCCTTGGACTGCAAGGAGATCCAACTAGTCCATTCTGAAGGAGATCAGCCCTGGGATTTCTTTGGAAGGAATGATGCTGAAGCTGAAACTCCAGTACTTTGGCCACCTCATGTGAAGAGTTGACTCATTGGAAAAGACTGTGATGCTGGGAGGGATTGGGGGCAGGAGGAGAAGGGGACGACAGAGGATGAGATGGCTGGATGGCATCACTGACTCGATGGACATGGGTCTGAGTGAACTCTGGGAGTTGGTGATGGACAGGGAGGCCTGGCGTGCTGCAATTCATGGGGTTGCAAAGAGTTGGACATGACTGAGTGACTGAACTGAACTGAGCTGTGCTAACGATTGAAAAACGAAATTACAAGCCACATTGTAGATACTAAAAATATTTGTTTTTATTTTTATTTCTACTTTATTTTACTTTACAATACTGTATTGGTTTTGCCATACATTGACATGAATCCACCACGGGTGTACATGCGTTCCCAAACATGAACCCCCCTCCCACTTCCCTCTCCATAACATCTCTCTGGGTCATCCCCGTGCACCAGCCCCAAGCATCCTGTATCCTGCATCGGACGTAGACTGGAGATTCGATTCTTACATGATAGTATACATGTTTCAATGCCATTCTCCCAAATCATCCCACCCGCTTCCTCTCCCACTGAGTCTAAAAGTCCATTCTATACATCTGTGTCTCTTTTGCTGTCTCGCATACAGGGTCATCATTGCCATCTTTCTAAATTCCATGTATATGTGTTAGTATACTGTATTGGTGTTTTTCTTTCTGGTTTACCTCACTCTGTATAATCAGCTCCAGTTTCATCCATCTCATCAGAACTGATTCAAATGTATTCTTTTTAATGGCTGAGTAATACTCCATTGTGTATATGTACCACAGCTTTCTTATCCATTCATCTGCTGATGGACATCTAGGTTGTTTCCATGTCCTGGCTATTATAAACAGTGCTGCGATGAACATTGGGGTACATGTGTCTCTTTCAATTCTGGTTTCCTCGGTGTGTATGCCCAGAAGTGGGATTGCTGGGTCATAAGGCAGTTCTATTTGCAATTTTTAAGGAATCTCCACACTGTTCTCCATAGTGGCTGTACTAGTTTGCATTCCCACCAACAGTGTAGGAGGGTTCCCTTTTCTCCACACCCTCTCCAGCATTTATTGCTTGCAGATTTTTGGATCGCAGCCATTCTGACTGGTGTGAAGTGGTACCTCATTGTGGTTTTGATTTGCATTTCTCTGATAATGAGTGATGTTGAGCATCTTTTCATGTATTTGTTAGCCATCCGTATGTCTTCTTTGGAGAAATGTCTATTTAGTTCCTTGGCCCATTTTTTGATTGGGTCGTTTATTTTTCTGGACTTGAGTTGCATAAGTTGCTTGTGTATTTTTGAGTTTAGTTGTTTGTCAGTTGCTTCATTTGCTATTATTTTTTCCCATTCAGAAGGCTGTCTTTTCACCTTGCTTATATTTTCCTTTGTTGTGCAGAAGCTTTTAATTTTAATTAGATCCCATTTGTTTATTTTTGCTTTTATTTCCAGTATTCTGGGAGGTGGATCATAGAGGATCCTGCTGTGATTTATGTCAGGGAGTGTTTTGCCTATGTTCTCCCCTAGGAGTTTTATTTTTTCTGGTGTTACGTTTAGATCTTTAATCCGTTTTGAGTTTATTTGTGTGTGTGGTTCTAGAAAGTGATCTAGTTTCATTCTTTTACAAGTGGTTGACCAGTTTTCCCAGCACCACTTGTTAAAGAGATTGTCTTTACTCCATTGTATATTCTTGCCTCCTTTGTTTAAGATAAGGTGTCCATATGTGTGTGGATTTATCTCTGGGCTTTCTATTTTGTTCCATTCATCTATATTTCTGTCTTTGTGCCAGTACCATACAGTCTTGATGACTGTGGCTTTGTAGTGGAGCCTGAAGTCAGGCAAGTTGATTCCTCCAGTTCCATTCTTCTTTCTCAAGATTGCGTTGGCTAAGAGAGGTTTTTTGTATTTCCATACAAATTGTGAAATTATTTGTTCTAGTTCTCTGAAAAATATCGCTGGTAGCTTGATAGGGATTGCATTGAATTTGTAGATTGCCTTGGGTAGTATACTCATTTTCACTATATTGATTCTTCTGATCCATGAACATGGTATATTTCTCCATCTATTAGTGTCCTCTTTGATTTCTTTCATCAGTGTTTTATAGTTTTTTATATATAGGTCTTTAGTTTCTTTAGGTAGATATATTCCTAAGTATTTTATTCTTTTTGTTGCATGGTGAATTGAATTATTTCCTTAATTTCTTTTTCTACTTTCTCATTATTAGTGTATAGGAATGCAAGGGATTTCTCTGTGTTGATTTTATATCCTACAACTTTACTATATTCATTGATTAGGTCTAGTAATTTTCTGGTGGAGTCTTTACGGTTTCCTATGTAGAGGATCATGTCATCTGCAAACAGTGAGAGTTTTGCTTCTTCTTTTCCAATTTGGATTCCTTTTATTTCTTTTTCTGCTCTGATTGCTGTGGCCAAAACTTCCAGAACTATGTTGAATAGTAGCGGTGAAAGTGGACACCCTTGTCTTGTTCCTGACTTTAGGGGAAATGCTTTCAATTTTTCATCATTGAGGACAATGTTGGCTGTGGGTTTGTCATATGTAGCTTTTATTATGTTGAGGTATGTTCCTTCTATTCCTGCTTTCTGGAGAGTTTTTAATCATAAATGGATGTTGAATTTTGTCAAAGGCCTTCTCTGCATCTATTGAGATAATCATATGGTTTTTATTTTTCAATTTGTTAATATGGTGAATTACATTGATTGATTTGCAGATATTGAAGAATCCTTGCATCCCTGGGATAAAGCCCACTTGGTCATGGTGTATGATCTTTTTAATGTGTTGTTGGATTCTGGTTGCTAGAATTTTGTTGAGGATTTTTGCATCTACATCCATCAGTGATATTGGCCTGCAGTTTTCTTTTTTTGTGGCATCTTTGTCAGGTTTTGGTATTGGGGTGATGGTGGCCTCATAGAATGAGTTTGGAAGCTTACCTTCCTCTGCAATTTTCTGGAAGAGTTTGAGTGGTATAGGTGTTAGCTCTTCTCGAAATTTTTGGTAGAATTCAGCTGTGAAGCCGTCTGGACCTGGGCTTTTGTTTGCTGGAAGATTTCTGATTACAGTTTCAATTTCTGTGCTTGTGATGGGTCTTTTAAGATTTTCTATTTCCTCCTGGTTCAGTTTTGGAAAGTTGTACGTTTCTAAGAATTTGTCCATTTCTTCCACATTGTCCATTTTATTGGCATATAATTGCTGATAGTCGTCTCTTATGATCCTTTGTATTTCTGTGTTGTCTGTTGTGATCTTTCCATTTTCATTTCTAATTTTATTGATATGATTTTTCTCCCTTTGTTTCTTGATGAGTCTGGCTAATGGTTTGTCAATTTTATTTATCCTTTCAAAGAACCAGCTTTTGGCTTTGTTGATATTTGCTATGGTCTCTTTTGCATTTATTTCTGCCCTAATTTTTAAGATTTCTTTCCTTCTACTAACTTGGGGTTCTCCATTTCTTCCTTTTCTAGTTGCTTTAGTTGTAGAGTTAGGTTATTTATTTGACTTTTTTTTTGTTTCTTGAGGTATGCCTGTATTGCTATGAACTTTCCTCTTAGCACTGCTTTTATAGTGTCCCACAGGTTTTGGGTTGTTGTGTTTTCATTTTCATTAGTTTCTATGCATATTTTGATTTCTTCTGTGATTTGTTGGTTATTCAGAAGCGTGTTGTTCAGCCTCCATATGTTGGAATTTTTAATAGTTTTTCTCCTGTAATTGAGATCTAATCTTAATGCATTATGGTCAGAAAAGATGCTTGGAATGACTTCGATTTTTTTAAATTTATCAAGGTTAGATTTATGGCCCAGGATGTGATCTATCCTGGAGAAGTTTCCGTGAGCACTTGAGAAAAATGTGATATTCATTGTTTTGGGGTGAAATGTCCTATAGATATCAATTAGGTCCAACTGGGCTATTCTATCATTTAAAGTTTGCATTTCTTTGTTAATTTTCTGTTTAGTTGATCTGTCCATAGGTGTGAGTGGGGTATTAAAATCTCCTGCTATTATTGTGTTATTGTTAATTTCCCCTTTCATACTTGTTAGCATTTGTCTTACATATTGCGGTGCTCCTATGTTGGGTGCATATATATTTATAATTGTTATATCTTCTTCTTGGATTGATCCTTTGATCATTATGTAGTGGCCTTCTTTGTCTGTTTTCACAGCCTTTGTTTTAAAGTCTATTTTATCGGATATGAGTATTGCCACTCCTGCTTTCTTTTGGTCTCTATTTGCGTGGAATATCTTTTTACAGCCCTTCACTTTCATCTGTTTGTGTCCCTTGTTTTGAGGTGGGTCTTTTGTAAGCAGCATATAGAGGGGTCTTGTTTTTGTATCCATTCGGCCAATCTTTGTCTTTTGGTTGGGGCATTCAACCCATTTATGTTTAAGGTAATTATTGATAAGTATGATCCCTTTGCCATTTACTTTATTGTTTTAGTTTCGGGTTTATACACCCTTTTGTGTTTCCTGTCTAGAGACTATCCTTTAGCATTTGTTGGAGAGCTGGTTTGGTGGTGCTGAATTCTCTCAGCTTTTGCTTGTCTGTAAAGCTTTTGATTTCTCCTTCGTATTTGAATGAGATCCTTGCTGGGTACAGTAATCTGGGCTGTAGGTTATTTTCCTTCATCACTTTAAGTATGTCTTGCCATTCCCTCCTGGCCTGAAGAGTTTCTATTGAAAGATCAGCTGTTATCCTTATGGGATTCCCCTTGTGTGTCATTTGTTGTTTTTCCCTTGCTGCTTTTAATATTTGTTCTTTGTGTTTTATCTTTGTTAATTTGACTAATATGTGTCTAGGGGTGTTTTGCCTTGGGTTTATCCTATTTGGAACTCTCTGTGTTTCTTGGACTTGGGTGATTATTTCCTTCCCCATTTTAGGGAAGTTTTCAACTATTATCTTGTCAAGTATTTTCTCATGGTCTTTCTTTTTGTCTTCTTCTTCTGGGACTCTTATAATTCGAATGTTGGAGCGTTTCATATTGTCCTGGAGGTCTCTGAGATTGTCCTCATTTCTTTTAATTCGTTTTTCTTGTTTTTTCTCTGATTCATTTATTTCTACCATTCTATCTTCTATTTCACTAATCCTATCTTCTGCCTCTGTTATTCCACTATTTGTTGCCTCCAGAGTGTTTCTGATCTCATTTATTGCATTATTCATTATATGTTGACTCTTTCTTATTTCTTCTAGGTCCTTGTTAATCCTTTCTTGCATCTTCTCAATCCTTGTCTCTAGGCTATTTATCTGTGATTCCATTTTGATTTCAAGATTTTGGATCATTTTCACTATCAATAATCGGAATTCTTTCTCAGATAGATTCCCTATCTCTTCCTCTTTTGTATGGTTTGGTGTGCATTTCTCCTGTTCCTTTACCTGCTGAGTATTCTTCTGTCTCTTCATCTTGGTTATATTGCTGCATTTGGGGTGGCCTTTCTATATTCTGGGAATTTGTTGAGTTCTCTTTATTATGGAGCTTCCTCACTGTGGGTGGGGTTGTATCAGTGGCTTGTCAAGGTTTCCTGGTTAGGGAGGCTTGTGTTGGAGTTCTGGTGGGTGGAGCTGGATTTCTTCTCTCTGGAGTGCAATGGTTGACCACAAATGGGTTATGAGATGTCAGTGGTTTTGGAGTAACTTTGAGCTGCCTGTATATTGAAGCTCAGGGGTGTGTTCCTGTGTTGCTGGAGAATTTGTATGGTATATCTTGCTCTGGAACTTGTTGGCCCGTGGGTGGAGCTTGGTTTCAGTGTATGTATGGAGGTGTTTGATGAGCTCCTATTGATTCATGTTTCCTGAATTCAGGAGTTCTCTGATGTTCTCAGGCTTTGAACTTAAGCCTCCTGCTTCTGGTTTTCAGTTTTATTTTTACAGTAGCCTCTAGACTTCTCCGTCTCTACAGCACCAATGATAAAACATTTAGGTTAAAGATGAAAAGTTTCTCCACATTGAGGGACACCCAGAGAGGTTCACTGAGTTACACGGAGAAGAGAATAGGGAGGGGGCAGTTAGAGGTGACTGGAATGAAATGAGGTGGGATCAAAAGAGGAGAGAGCAAGCTAGCCAGTAGTCACTTCCTTATGTGTGCTCCACAGTCTGGACTGCTCAGAGGTATTCACGGAATTATACAGGGAAGAGGAGAGGGAGGAAGTAGACAGAGGTGGCCAGGAGGATAAAAAAGGGAAATGAAAAGGAGAGAGACAAATCCTGCCAGTAACCTTTTCCTTAGGTGTTCTCCACCATCTGGAACAGATTCACAGAGTTGGATAGAGAAGAGAAGGGGGAGGGAAGAGACAAAGGCCACCTGGTGGAGTAAAAGGAGAGTCCAAAGGAGGAGAGAGTGGTCAAGCCAGTAATCTCGCTCTCAGGTAAAATTGGGTACTGAAGTTTGGGTTTTTGAATGTACAAAATTGACAACAAAAACCAAAAAGCAAAGATTAAAAATCTAGAGTAGAGGTTGGATTTTCAAAAATACAATATTAAAGAAAAGAAGAAGAAGGAAAAAAGAAAAAAAACCAACAAGAAAACAACAACAACAAAAAAACAAAGCCACAAGAATTATTAAAAAACACCAACAACAACCACACAAAGACTATATATGGTATTTGCTTTAAAAAATAGTCTTTTTTTTTTGAAAAGTAATAGTAGGTTATAGAAATAAAAATTAGAGGAGAAATACTTAAAAATTTTTACGTTAAAAAAAATAAAAAAAGAAGAAGAAAAAGAAAAGAAGAAAAAACAACCCCAGAAGAGCATCAACAAAACACAAAAGAAAAAGAAAAAAGAAAAAAAAGTGGAATGATTGTAAAAATAGTAAAGATATATCTGGCCCTTTCTCTGGTGTTGTGGGCAGTGTGGGGTCACTTTGAAGGCGGTTACCTCTGTTTAACTTCTGTTTGCTGGTCTCTTCAGTGTCTAATTTCCGTCCTGACATGGGGGCGGTGGTGGACACTTTATTTTTCAGGCTCACTTGTTCAGTCTCACTGTGGGGAGGGAGGGATGCTGCAAACAAATAACACTGTCATGTGCACGCAGTGTCTCAGCCCCGCTGGGCCTGTCCCTGCTCGCGGCACACAAACCACTCCGGCTCTACGATGCTCAGCGGGAACCGTCTGAGGCTTGCCCTAGGCTGCGTGCACCTCCCCTGTCTAAGCAGCTCAGGTTCGGCACTCAGGTAGCCCTCAGAGGCGCAGATTCGGTTGAGGCTGCGTTTTGTGCCCTTCCCAGGTCCGAGTATCTCAGGTGTTTGGCGAGCGCGGTCGCTGCGACTTGTCGCCTTTCCTTTCTCTGCGGCTCAGTTTTCTGGGTGTACTGCTGGCGCCCCTTGTGAGGCAGATGGTGACTGTCCAGCACCCCCAGAAGTCTTAGCAAAGAAGCCTGCTTGCAGTCTGGTAGGTAAAGTCTCTCTGGGGCTGCAATTGCCCCTTTCCAGCCCTTATGGCTCTGGCTGCCTGTCCCCGGCGGGGGATGGTCTGCAGCCGGCTATTTCCATTCCATCCTTTGTTCTGTGAGTGGTCCTGGCGGTGTCTTATGTTTGAGTTTTTCGTGTGGTAGCTATCCCACAGTCTGGTTTGCTAGCCCAACTTAGTTCATTCTGGTTACTCGCGGGTGTTCCTGCCCGATTCTTCCAAAGCACTGCAGCCCACGCCTGCCACGCCTCCCTGCCCTGCCCCCACTTGTTAGTGGTGGATGCAGGCGTCTGTGCTGCTTTTCCGCTGGGGGAGTTACTGTTGGGCTTATAATCTGTTGGTTTTAATTATTTATTTATTTTTCTTCCCTGTTATGTTGCCCTCTGTGCTTCCAAGGCTTGCCACAGACATGACAGGGAGAGTATTTCCTGGTGTTTGGAAACCTCTCTTCTTAAAACTCCCTTCCCAGGACGGGCTTCCCTTCCTGGGACAGAGCTCCCTCCCCTCCCCACTTCCTTTATCTCTTTTTTCATCTTTTATATTTTTTCCTACCTGTTTTTGAAGACAATGATCTGCTTTTCTGGGTGCCTGATGTCCTCTGCCAGCATTCAGAAGTTGTTTTGTGGAATTTGCTCCACATTGAAATGTTCTTTTGAGGAATTTGTGAGGGAGACAGTGGTCTCCCCGTCCTATTCCTCCGCCGTCTTCTTATCTGACCCTAAAAATATTTGTTAATGAATGAAAAGATGCAAAAAATCTATCACCTCACTCTTGACCTTATTTATCACTTATTATCTGAATAGTTGATAACTTATTCAATCACCTGAATATCAAGGCTTTGTCCCTGATTAGTATAGGCACAACCATCAGACTTGCTGAAGGCTGTGCACAGACTGGTTTAATTGTTAACAGTCAGTTCTGAACCAAGATACAGAATCTGAAAGCAGATGTATTGTTTTTAAATTGTGTATTTTATTAGTTTCTTTCTTAATTAAATAATTATAGCCTTACTCTCATGTCTTATACAGTACACAAGTTTATGCTCCATCAGGCAAACTAAATGAGATGATATGGGGTGTGAGGGGGGTTCAGGATTGGGAACTCATGTACACCAGTGGCGGATTCATGTCAATGTATGGCAAAACCAATACAGTATTGTAAAGTAAAATAAAGTAAAAGTAAAAATTAAAAAAAAGTGAGAGTGTAGTAAAATGTGGTTGTCTGAACTGGAAAATTCTGAGGCTTACATAATGGATCACAGAAAAAATTTAGAATACAGTTTCATACTCAGTCCATTTTTTCCCATGATTGTAGAGAACTGGCTTCAGTCTTTTACTATGCTTTCAACTCTTGTTTATTTCTTTTTGTAGATTATTTCATACAACTTGAAGGTTTGCTTGTACAAAATTACTTTATTGTGTTTTAGAATGAAGATGTCTTCAAATCAATATAAAACATAAATTAATTGAGCATTTACTTTGTATGAGTCAATTCAATTAATTTATTTTGATTCAGTCAAGCAAGCATGCATTGATTGTGCTCCATGGGAAGACACTAAAACTGGTTTGGGAAATATTTATATAGAATAGAATTAAGAAATATGTCTATAATTTGTGAGCTTTTGGTCCTGTAAAGTATCATGATTGTGAAAACTCATCAGTCTGATTGATATGTGTCATATCTGGAGGAAAGCTCCTTGACTGGCATCTGAAACCACTAGTTTTGATGCTTCTCATGGCCTGTCAAAACACAAGGACTATGTTTTATGTTGTCTAGTCATGCATGACTTAGCAACATGATCATATTCAGTTAAGAGATGCAAGTTTTGTCAGACATACAGATGCACACACTTCTTTAAGCCCCTGTTTAGCATGTAGCTTGAACTGGCTTTCACAGTTAAGAAGTGAGCTTGGAACAATTGGGATTCAGGAGAACAGTAGACACAGAGGTGGTCTTGGGATCCCAGATTTCAATAGGAAAAGAGTCAAGGTGCTGCAAACAGTTAAAAGTGTATGTTACGAGGGATGACATTAAAGAGCAATCCAAGGCTTCCAGTCTTTGCCAAACCATATTTCCCAGTGCTCTTGGGTGGACCTGTTGCCCATGAGAAATCCCACACGGCTATGTACTATCTAGCAAGCACTTCAACACTTCAGAAATTACTCTTCCTATCAGATATTTCAGAAAATGACTACCTCTGCTCAACCTAGCAGTATATACTAGAGCCTGTTACTTGCAGGCTCAGTTTTACTTAATTTCAAAATTATTGAGGATAAAATAATATAGGGTATCATGAGCTTTTTTCCCCCCCACCACATTGTGGTCTGGAAAACCCACAAAATGCCTAGTGAAACTGGAAGGAGAGAAGCCTAGCAACTAATGAGCTTTAATCTATAGTCTCCATTGCTACTCATGTGATGGACACAGTGTCAAAGCCATGGCAACTAGTTTCCACCGTAGGTCCTTTGAACTCCAGTGTGTAGGAGCAGAGTCCCAGCTCCTTTCTTTTCCCACTGAGACTTTCTCTGAACTGGGCTTGATTTCTGGTCCCCACCTGACTTGACCACTTCTATTATTGAGATGTCTATGTCCTCATATGGGCTTCCCTGGTGGTTCAGGTGTTAAGGAATCTGCCTGCAATGTGGGATCCCTGTGTTCGATCCCCAGGTTGGGAACATCCCATGGGGAAGGGAACAGCTACCAACCATAATATCACGGCATCCTGTCCTATCACTTCATGACAGATAGATGGGGAAACAATGAAGACAGAGACTTTATTTTTTGGACTCCAAAATCACTGCAGATGGTGACTGCAGCCATGAATTAAAAGACGTATACTAATTGGAAGAAAAGCTATGACCAACCTAGACAGCATATTAAAAAGCAGAGACCTTTACCAAAAAAGATTTGTCTAGTCAAAGCTATGGTTTTTCCAGTAGTCATGTATGAATGTGAGAGTTGGATTATAAAGCAAGCTGAGCACCAAAAAATTGATGCTTTTGAACTGTGGTGTTGGAGAAGACTCTTGAGAGTCCCTTGGACTGCAAGGAGATCAAACCAGGCAATCCTAAAGGAAATTAGTCCTGAATATTCATTGGAAAGACTGATGCTGAAGCTGAAACTTCAATACTTTGGCTACCTGATGTGAAGACCTGACTCATTAGAAAAGATCCTGATGCTGGGAAAGATTGAAGGTGAGAGGAGAAGGGGACAACAGAGAATGAGATGGTTGGATGGCATCACTGATTCGATGGACTTGAGTTTGAGTAAGCTCCAGGAGTTGGTGATGGACAGGGAAACCTGTTAGGCTCCAGTCCATGGGGTTGCAAAGAGTTGGACACGACTAAGTGACTGAACTGAACTGACACCCTCATATAATGCCCCAAACATGATTCTATCACTTGTGTATCAATATCCAGGTCACTCTTTTCTTGTACTATGTGTAACTTTATAATATGTACTAAGCTACTCTGTGCCCAGTGATTTCATCCTTAGCCTCAAATATTATGTCAATCTCTGCTTTTCCCCATCATCTTGACAGGATATTCCAACTTGCCATATGCCCAAGGCTGCTCCATCTCTGACTGTTTACAAGGTCTCCTTTTCCTTCAACACATACCCTTCTCCAGTTCTACAGGGTAGATGTAAGGCAAAGGCTTTAGGATAAAATGGTTTGTTGATTTTTTTTTGGTACTAAGGAAAATGATGTTGTATTTTTAATTTTAAATTCCTATTGTCATTGCTGGTATATAGGGAAGAAATTTAGATTCTTCACTTTTTATGACAATATACTAAGTTACGGTTTATTTTCTAGATTCTCTGCTCTTAAAATAAAAACTTCCTATACTTCAGACTCAAAAAAGCTAACTATAATCCAATCTCAATCAATCACTGTAAATTTGCTTCTTCAACCACATTTCTGAAAACCACTTACTGGCAACATCACCAGTTGGCTGAAGGCCAGGCAATCGGCAATGGCTGACTTTTAGAGACACTTCCAGAGTTACTATGCATGTATGCTAAGTTGCTTCAGTTGTGTCTAACTCTTTGTGGCCCCATGGACTGCAGCCTACCAAGTTCCTCTATCCATTGGATTCTCCAGGCAAGAATACTGGAGTGGGTTACTAAAGATCAGCTAATTCTGAATCACTCCCAGTTCTGAAAGTCCAACAATTTTGTTGTTATAATCCTTATCATAATGGTTTTATTGAATATGAATTTTTTTTCAGTTCAATTCAATTCAGTCATGTCTGACTCGTTGCAACCCCATGAGCTGCAGCATGCCAGGCCTACATGTCCATCACCAACTCCCAGAGTCCACTCAAACCCATGTCCATTGTGTCGGTGATGCCATCCAATCATCTCATCTTCTGTAGTCCCCTTCTCCTCCTGCCCTCAATCTTTCCCAGCATCAGGGTCTTATCAAATGAGTCAGCTCTTCGCATCAGGTGGCCAAAGTATTGGAGTTTTAGCTACAACATCAGTCCCTCCAATGAACACCCAGGACTGATCTCCTGAAGGATGGACTGGCACAGTTCAGAAGCACCAATTCTTCGACACTCACCTTTCTTTATAGTCCAGCCATCACATCTATACATGACTACTGGAAAAACCATACCCTTGACTAGATGGACCTTTGTTGGCAAAGTAATGTCTCTGCTTTTTAATATGCTGTCTAGGTTGGTCATAACTTTCCTTCCAAGGAGTAAGCGTCTTTTTATTTCATGACTGCAATCACCATCTGCAGTGATTTTGGAGCCCAGAAAAATAAAGTCTGACACTGTTTCCACTGTTTCCCAATGGGACTGGATGCCATGATCTTTGTTTTCTGAATGTTGAGCTTTAAGCCAACTTTTTCACTCTCCTCTTTCACTTTCATCAAGAGGCTCTTTAGTTCTTCTTCACTTTCTGCCATAAGGGTGGTGTCATCTGCATATCTGAGGTTATTGATATTTCTCCTGGCAATCTTGATTCCAGCTTGTGTTCCCTCCAGCCTAGCGTTTCTCATGATGTGCTCTGCATATAAGTTAAATAAGCAAGGTGACAGTATACAGCCTTGACATACTCCTTTTCCTATTTGGAACCAGTCTGTTTTTCCATATCCAGTTCTAACTGTTGCTTCCTTACCTGCATACAGGTTTCTCAGGAGGCAGGTCAGGTGGTCTGGTATTCCCATCTTTTGAAGAATTTTCCACAGTTTATTGTGGTTCACACATCAAAGGCTTTGGCATAGTCAATAAAGCAGAAGTAGATATTTTTTTTGGAATTGTCTTGCTTTTTCGATGATCCAGTGAATGTTGGCAATTTGATTTCTGGTTCCTCTGTCTTTTCTAAAACCAGCTTGAACATCTGGAAGTTCACAGTTCACGTATTGTTGAAGCCTGGCTTGGAGAATTTTGAGCATTACTTTACTAGCATGTGAGATGAGTGCAATTGTGCGGTAGTTTGAGCATTCTTTGGCAATGCCTTTCTTTGGATTGGAATGAAAACTGACCTTTTCCTGTGTTGTGGTCACTGCTAAGTTTTCCAAATTTGCTGACATATTGAGTGTAGCACTTTCAGAGCATCATCTTTTAAGATTTGAAATAGCTCAACTGGAATTCCATCACCTCCACTAGCTTTGTTCATAGTGATGCTTCCTAAGTCCCACTTGACTTCGCATTCCAGGATGTCTGGCTCTAGGTGAGTGTGAGTGATCACACTTCTGTGATTATCTGGGTCGTGAAGATCTTTTTTGTATATTTCTTCAGTGTATTATTGCCACCTCTTCTTAATATCTTCTGCTTCTGTTATGCCCATCCCATTTCTGTCCTTTATTGAGCCCACCTTTGCATGAAATGTTCCCTTGGTATGTCTAATTTTCTTGAAGAGATCTCTAGTCTTTCCTATTCTATTGTTTTCCTCTATTTCTTTGCATTGTTCGCTGAGGATGGGTTTCCTTCTCTCCTTGCTATCTTTGGAACTCTGTTTTAAAAATCCATTTTGGGGACTAGGTATAGAAAAAATTTGTAATACATTTCTTTCTGAGGAACATTATGATAAGATGCCACTCCAGTATTCTTGCCCGGAGAATTTACACGGACAGAGGAGCCTGGCAGGCTACAGTCCATGGGGTCACAAAGAGTCAGACATGACTGAACAACTAAGCACAGCATGATGAGATGCTAATATTTGCATACTTATTGATCTTTCCAGGCACTGTCACCTTTGATAGTAATCCTTTTTTATTTTGCTTATATAATGTCCAGAATTTGGAAGCAAAATTTTACTGAAGTCAGTCAACTGACTTTATATTTTTACAAATAATTTCTAACATTGATATTCTTTCAAGCAAAATCATGTGTGAAAATATTAATTCTCAGTCTAACTGATAAAAGCTGAGCCTCCACAGCAGTTACCTGGCCAACAGTGCAATCAGCTTTGAAAGTACTACAAGTTTAACAGCAATATTGTAGTAAAATAAAAGGCAGCATCTTAACCTTGAAACTTTGGGGTTAACAATGGATATCAAAATCAAAATAAGCATTCTAAATGTTTTTTTTTCAGTCCTCTATTCAGCAAGATGGCACATCAGTTATTTGAAGAAAATGGCATCCTGCATAGAAGAATAGTTTTTGCAACATATGTAGCAAAAAGCGCATCCTAAATATAAGACCAATTTTGAGTGTGATATAAATTTTTGTTTCCACTGCAGATTTCTTGCCTTTCACACCACCAATAACTTGCATTAGGGTGCTTGAAACTAATTTGTTTGGCTGGAATTATAGTCATTGCTGTTATTATGTATAGTTTCTGTTTTTATATAACTAACACAGGTCCTACAAAGAGATGGAATAAATCATGGTGGCCATGGTATGACTCAAAGAGTTGATGAGAAAGCCTTATTCTAGCATATATATTTCTTCTTTTCTTCCCTAGATGCCATTCTGTCTTTTAGAAGGGTTATGGGTAGGGGTGCAGTGGAAGATAGATGTGGACTAACCCCTCCAAAATCTAATGAAATGTAGTAAAAGATTAAACAGAATCTATATCATTAAGACCAATTATTCTTTTTTTCCCCCAGGGAATATAGTAGATTTTTATTGAAGCACAATAAATTCCTGAGGACAGACAGATTACTGGGTTTTCTCTGAGGCTTAGGATGGATAAACCTAGTTGCCTGGGTGGGGAGGGCAATGGCAGAGGATGGTTAGGAAACTCTAAAATTAGGCACATGTGCAGAATCATCAGTCTTAAGAAGAAACAGCTACTAAGTCTGATCCTGGTCAGTAGTGGATTTAGGTTCGGAAGACAAGGGTTAGTTCTAGTTCCAACAGCATGAACCTCAGGGACAGAAGGAAAGAGGAAATTTTGCCTACTTCCTAATTCTTTCTCAAATGACCTTGTCTTTCAGGAGTATAAGGTTTAGCTACTCTAAAGTGCCGACATGCAACAAATGCAATACTAGACAAGAAAACATGTATTTGTCAAGGAAAGAGAGGAAAATGATTACCAAAGGGAGTCTTTCTGACTTTCAAGATGTCTCTACCTTTTCCTGAAACCCCTGGAGTGAAAGTTGAGAGGCATCTGTTGTTTTCTTGTCATCTCTGCTGATTTTCCAGCTGCTCCAGATATACCCAACATCATTTATGCCCAACCTCATATTCAGAGGTTTTCCTAGGCCAAGAGAGGCTCCTTGAACCTGCTTTGAAGACCCTCACGATGAGCAGCTAGGAGACCACCACTGAGAATGAAGAAATTGGCTCTACCATAATTATTTTTTATTCCAAATTTCTATTTAATTGTAGCATTTAAAAAACACACTCAACTTATTAGGTTTCCTCATTAAATGGCAAAGCAAAGCAGGTAACATTTTCATCTATCCATGGATGTCCTTCAGTGATTTATATTTCTATTTAAAATGACCACTGATGTATATTGTAACTTGAATTACATGGGAGCTACTTGTCGTAATATCCCTACTCACATTCTGTAGTTAAATTTACCTTCATCGAGGATCTTTAGCCATCTGCTTCATGTTATTGCAGCAGCAGCACTGCCAGCAGTATAACAACTGACATTTATTTAGAAATAACTATGTATCAGAACCAAACCTAAAGTCTAATTTTATGTCATCCAACTCTTACATAAACTATGGCCATTAATATTATTCTTATTTGACAGAGAAAGCCAAAGTGAAAAGAGTCTCAGTAATCTGTACTAGGTCACATAGATAACTAGTGGCAAAAATTCAATCCTCATGATACTACAATTTACAATTAAGGACATTGAGGTACAGAAAGACCAGAAGCAAGGGGATACAATAAGTGACAAATTGGAAATCAGATCTATCAGAGCCCTCAAAGAACATGTTCTCCCCACGTATCATTTATCTTTCATTGTAGTTTGTTTCTCTGCCCTCCCTGAAGGATAGGAAGAGGAAACAAAATTTGTAAATTAAATGGTTTTGAGGTGTTTTGGAAAGTTCTGATTTTATGAATAGGCATAATTCTATGCCTGAGCCCACATTTCAGAAAGAACATCTCAGATATGAGCTGCTGGCTTGGCAGTGGACTTGAGCATACGTTCCCTGGTGACCTGAGTGTTACTAATCACTGGCATATGAGCCAATACAAAATTACCCTTCTTTTCAATTTTTTGTTGAAGAATAGTTGATATATAATGTTGTGTTATTTTCAGGTATACAGAATATATATCTTTTTCCAGAATCTTTTTGATTATACTAATAGTTATTTTATTATAAAATATTAAATATAGTTCCCTGTGCTATACAGTAAGTCCTTATTGCTTATCTATTTTATATATAGCAGTGTGTATCTGTTAATCTCAATTCCTAATTTAACCCATTTTTACTCCTTTGGTAACCATAACATTTTTTTCTAATATTAGTCATAAAAAGAGAATGAGATAATGCCATTTGCAGCATCATTGATGAACCTAGAGATTATCAGACTAAGTGAAGTCAGAGAAAGATGAATATGCCGCACAGTCGTGTCTGACTCTGTGCGACCCATGGAATGTAGCCTACCAGGCTCTCCTCTGTTTACGGGATTCTCCAGGTAAGAATACTGGAGTGGGCAGCCATTCCCTTCTCCAAGGGATCTTCCCAACCCAGGGATTGAACCTGGGTCTCCTACATTGCAGGAAGATTCTTTACTGTCTGAGCCACCAGGGAAGCCCCTTATCACATGATGTACTATGCTTAGACGCTCAGTTGTGTCCAACTCTTTATGATTGCATGGACTACAGCCTGCCAGTCTCCTCTGTTCATGATGATTCTCCAGTGGGTTGCTATGCCATTTATTTGTGGGACTTATTTATAAAACAAAGTTACTCTTATATAGGACAGAGTCAATTACCAGTAGCTTGCTTCAGAAATCAAAGTTGTTGATGATGGGAGAAATTGTGAAATGAGTTTCACTGGAAAGCATTGTAAGGATTCTGTTTAATTTCTGAGCTCACATTTGGGCTATGGAAAGGAATTCAAAAAGAAAATGCAGACAATAGGAAAGCTGCTTCACTGTCATCGCTTTCAGCTGGAAACAGGTTAGTGCTCACCCACATCAAGGCTGTGCTTAGACTGGCTGTCTGAAGTACAGTTATATCCTACAAAGTGGTCTTGCAGGTTTGCATTCTCCTCCTTCAATGGCTTTCATATCAAAGCAGCTTTGTTTCCAAGTTACCATAATGGGACTCAACCTAATAGTCTTCCAAGCGCTTGTTGATCCTTGGTGTGGAATAAATGTGCACACTGCCTCATTAATCCTCTCCACAGTCCTTGGAGAGAAGTGGAAAGCAATATCCCATCCATTTTGCAGTGGAGGAAAGAAAGGCAAAGTAAATTGCTTACGGTGCATCTGTGCCCAGCCTTCTGGACATTTCCATCTGGATATCCTGCTGGCTTGTCAAACTCAACTCATCCCAAATTGAACTCATTCTCTTCCACTTTCCAAAACACATCTCTCTTTCTGAGCATTGTGGCTTGGTTAATGGCACTGCTATCCACACAGTTCCCCTGGTGGAAGCCTCTGAGTCATCTTTGATTTCTCTCACTTCCTATATTCAATCAGTTATGAAGTTTCTTTCTTTTTCCTCTGAAATAGCTCTCCAGTTCAACCATTCTCTTCAAACAACCCTGACCCAATGTCTCACTCTATCTAGTGTCAGATCATTCCTTATCCAGATGCCTAGAAATAATCCTTACTAATATACCCAGTTTAAATTTTTCAATTTGTTATTTATACTGTCTTCAACCCAGTGGGATGGTATGGGGAGATAGGAGGGAGGGGGGTTCAGGATGGGGAACACATGTATACCTGCGGCGGATTCATGTTGATATATGGCAAAATCAATACAATATTGTAAAGGAATTAGCCTCCAATTAAAATAAATAAATTTATATTCAAAAAAATAAAAAATTAATATTTGTGAAACCAAGGTATTATTTTCTCTCTTGCCCTAGAAGCTGTGATGGTTCCACATGGCCAATAAACTCTGACTCTTTTCCTCATCAGTATCTTATAAAATTGGGCAAAACCGAGAGGGAGGGAAAGATGGTGGAGGAATAGGACGGGAAGATCACGTTCTCCCTCACAAATTCCTCAAAAGAACATTTCAATGCCGAGCAAACTCCGCAAAACAACTTCTGTAGGCTGGCAGAGGACATCAGGCAACCAGAAAAGCAGACCATTGTCTTCAAAATCAGATTTTTAATCTTTGTTGTCAATTTTGTACATTTAAAAACCCAAACTTCACTACCCAATTTTACCTGAGAGCGAGATTACTGGCTTGTCCACTCTCTCCTCCTCTGGCCTCTCCTTTTTCTCCACCAGGTGGCCTCTGTCTCTTTTCTCCCCATCTCTTCTCTATCCAACTCTGTGAATCTCTGTGTGTTCCAGACGGTAGAGAACACCTAAGGAACTGGTTACTGGCAGGATTTGTCTCTCTCCTACTCATTCCTCTCTCTTATCCTCCTGGTCACCTCTGTCTACTTCCTCCCTCTCCTCTTCCCCGTATAACTCTGTAAATACCTCTGAGCGGTCCAGACTATAGAGCGCACATAAGGAAGTGACTACTGGCTAGCTTGCTCTCTCCTCTCTTGATCTCACCACATCTCATTCCAGTTACCTCTAACTACCCCTCCATCTTCTCTTCTCCTTGTAACTCAGTGAACCTCTCTGAGTGTCCCTCAAGGTGGAGAAACTTTTCATCTTTAACCTAGATGTTTTATCATCGGTGCTGTATAGATGGAGAAGTCTAGAGGCTACTGTGAAAATAAAACTGAAAACCAGAAGCAGGAAGCTTAAACCCAAAGCCTGAAAACATTAGAGAACTCTTGAATTCAGGAACATTAAGCAATAGGAGCTCATCAAAAGCCTTCATACCTACACTGAAACCAAGCTCCACCCAAGGGCCAACAAGTTCCAAAACAAGACATACCACGCAAATTCTCCAGCAACACAGGAACACTCCCCTGAGCCTCAATATACAGGCAGCTCAAAATTATCCCAATACCTTTGATGTCTCATAACCCATTACGGGTCACTCCACTGCACTCCAGAGAGAAGAAACCCAGCTCCACTCACCAAAACTCCAACACAAGCCTCCCTAACCAGGAAACCTTGACAAGCTACTGATAGAACCCCACCCAAAGTGAGGAAGCTCCATAATAAAGAGAACTCCACAAATTATCAGAATATAAAAAGGCCACCCCAAACGCAGCAATATAACCAAGATGAAGAGACAGAGGAATACTCAGCAGGTAAAGGAACAGGAGAGTTGCCCACCAAATCAAACAAAAGAGGAAGAAGTAGGGAATCTACCGGAGAAGGAATTCCGAATATTGATAGTGAAAATGATCCAAAATCTTGAAATCAAAATGGAAACACAGATAAATAGCCTAGAGACAAGGATCGAGAAGATGCAAGAAAGGTTTAACAAGGACCTAGAAGAAATAAAAAGAGTCAAAATATAATGAATAACACAATAAATGAGATCAGAAACACTCTGGAGGCAACAAATAGTAGAATAACAGAGGCAGAAGATAGGATTAGTGAAATAGAAGATAGAATGGTAGAAATAAATGAATCAGAGAGGAAACAAGAAAAAACGAATTAAAAGAAACGAGGACAATCTCAGAGACCTCCAGGACAATATGAAACGCTCCAACATTCGAATTATAGGAGTCCCAGAAGAAGAAGACAGAAAGAAAGATCATGAGAAAATCCTTGAGGAGATAATAGTTGAAAACTTCCTAAAATGGGAAGGAAATAATCACCCAAGTCCAAGAAACACAGAGAGTCCCAAATAGGATAAACCCAAGGCGAAACACCCCAAGACACATATTAATCAAATTAACAAAGATCAAACACAAAGAACAAATATTAAAAGCAGCAAGGGAAAAACAACAAATAACACACAAGGGGATTCCCATAAGGATAACAGCTGATCTGTCAATAGAAACTCTTCAGGCCAGGAGGGAATGGCAAGACATACTTAAAGTGATGAAAGACAATAACCTACAGCCCAGATTACTGTACCCAGCAAGGATCTCATTCAAATACGAAGGAGAAATCAAAAGCTTTACAGACAAGCAAAAGCTGAGAGAATTCAGCACCACCAAACCAGCTCTCCAACAAATTCTAAAGGATATCCTCTAGACAGGAAACACGAAAAGGGTGTATAAACCCGAACCCAAAACAATAAAGTAAATGGCAACGGGATCATACTTATCCATAATTACCTTAAACGTAAATGGGTTGAACGCCCCAACCAAAAAGACAAAGACTGGCCGAATGGATACAAAACAAGACCCCTCTATATGCTGCTTACAAGAGACCCACCTCAAAACAAGGGACACATACAGACTGAAAGTGAAGGGCTGGAAAAAGATATACCACGCGAATAGAGACCAAAAGAAAGCAGGAGTGGCAATACTCATATCCGATAAAATAGACTTTAAAACAAAGGCTGTGAAAAGAGACAAAGAAGGCCACTACATAATGATCAAAGGAACAATCCAAGAAGAAGATATAACAATTATAAATATATATGCACCCAATATAGGAGCACCACAATATGTAAGACAAATGCTAACAAGTATGAAAGGGGAAATCAACAATAACACAATAATAGTGGGAGACTTTAATACCCCACTCACACCTATGGACAGATCAACTAAACAGAAAATTAACAAAGAAACGCAAACTTTAAATGATACATTAGATCAGTTAGACCTAATTGATATCTATAGGACATTTCACCCCAAAACAACGAATTTCACCTTTTTTCAAGTGCTCATGGAACCTTCTCCAGGATAGATCACATCCTGGGCCATAAATCTAAACTTGATAAATTCAAAAAATCGAAATCATTCCAAGCATCTTTTCTGACCATAATGCATTAAGATTAGATCTCAATTACAGGAGAAAACTATTAAAAATTCCAACATATGGAGGTTGAACAACACACTTCTGAATAACCAACAAATCACAGAAGAAATCAAAAAGAAATCAAAATATGCATAGAAACTAATGAAAATGAAAACACAACAACCCAAAACCTGTGGGACACTATAAAAGCAGTGCTAAGAGGAAAGTTCATAGCAATACAGGCATACCTCAAGAAACAAGAAAAAAGTCAAATAAATAACCTAACTCTACAACTAAAGCAACTAGAAAAGGAAGAGTTGGAGAACCCCAGAGTCAGTAGAAGGAAAGAAATCTTAAAAATTAGGGCAGAAATAAATGCAAAAGAAACAAAAGAGACCATAGCAAAAATCAACAAAGCCAAAAGCTGGTTCTTTGAAAGGATAAATAAAATTGACAAACCATTAGCCAGACTCATCAAGAAGCAAAGAGAGAAAAATCAAATCAATAAAATTAGAAATGAAAATGGAGAGATCACAACAGACAACACAGAAATACAAAGAATCATAAGAGACTACTATCAGCAGTTGTATGCCAATAAAATGGACAACGTGGAAGAAATGGACAAATTCTTAGAAAAGTACAAATTTCCAAAACTGAACCAGGAAGAAATAGAAAATCTTAACAGACCCATCACAAGCACGGAAATTGATACTGTATTCAGAAATCTTCCAGCAAACAAAAGCCCAGGTCCAGATGGCTTCACAGCTGAATTCTACCAAAAATTTCGAGAAGAGCTAACACCTATCCTCCTCAAACTCTTCCAGAAATTGCAGAGGAAGGTAAACTTCCAAACTCATTCTATGAGGCCACCATCACCCTAATACCAAAACCTGACAAAGATGTCACAAAAAAAGAAAATTACAGGCCAATATCTCTGATGAACATAGATGCAAAAATCCTCAACAAAATTCTAGCAATCAGAATCCAACAACACATGAAAAAGATCATACACCATGACCAAGTGGGCTTTATCCCAGGGATGCAAGGATTCTTCAATATCCGCAAATCAATCAATGTAATTCACCACATTAACAAATTGAAAAATAAAAACCATATGATTATCTCAATAGATGCAGAGAAGGCCTTTGACAAAATTCAACATCCATTTATGATAAAAACTCTCCAGAAAGCAGGAATAGAAGGAACATATCTCAACATAATAAAAGCTATCTATGACAAACCCACAGCAAACATTATCCTCAATGGTGAAAAATTGAAAGCATTTCCCTAAAGTCAGGAACAAGACAAGGGTGTTCACTTTCACCGCTACTATTCAACATAGTTCTGGAAGTTTTGGCCACAGCAATCAGAGCAGAAAAAGAAATAAAAGGAATCCAAATTGGAAAAGAAGAAGTAAAACTCTCACTGTTTGCAGATGACATGATCCTCTACATGGAAAACCCTAAAGACTCCACCAGAAAATTACTAGAGCTCATCAATGAATATAGTAAAGTTGCAGGATATAAAATCCACACAGAAATCCCTTGCATTCCTATACACGAATAATGAGAAAGTAGAAAAGAAATTAAGGAAACAATTCCATTCACCATTGCAACGAAAAGAATAAAATACTTAGGAATATATCTACCTAAAGAAACTAAAGACCTATATATAGAAACTATAAAACACTGATGAAAGAAATCAAAGAGGACACTAATAGATGGAGAAATATACCATGTTCATGGATTGGAAGAATCAATATAGTGAAAATGAGTATACTACCCAAAGCAATTTACAAATTCAATGCAATCCCTATCAAGCTACCAGCCACATTTTTCACAGAACTAGAACAAATAATTTCAAGCTTTGTATGGAAATACAAAAACCTCGAATAGCCAAAGCAATCTTGAGAAAGAAGAATGGAACTGGAGGAATCAACTTGCCTGACTTCAGACTCTACTACAAAGCCACAGTCATCAAGACAGTATGGTACTGGCACAAAGACAGACATATAGATCAATGGAACAAAATAGAAAGCCCAGAGATAAATCCACACATATGGACAGCTTATCTTTGACAAAGGAGGCAAGAATATACAATGGAGTAAAGACAATCTCTTTAACAAGTGGTGCTGGGAAAACTGGTCAACCACTTGCAAAAGAATGAAACTAGATCACTTTCTAACACCGCACACAAAAATAAACTCAAAATGGATTAAAGATCTAAATGTAAGATCAGAAACTATAAAACTCCTAGAGGAGAACATAGGCAAAACACTCTCAGACATAAATCACAGCAGGATCCTCTATGATCCACCTCCCAGAATGCTGGAAATAAAAGCAAAAATAAACAAATGGGATCTAATTAAAATTAAAAGCTTCTGCACAACAAAGGAAAATATAAGCAAGGTGAAAAGACAGCCATCTGAATTTGAGAAAATAATAGCAAATGAAGCAACTGACAAACAACTAATCTCAAAAATATACAAGCAACTTATGCAGCTCAAGTCCAGAAAAATAAACGACCCAATCAAAAAATGGGCCAAAGAACTAAATAGACATTTCTCCAAAGAAGACATACGGATGGCTAACAAACACATGAAAAGATGCTCAACATCACTCATTATTAGAGAAATGCAAATCAAAACCACAATGAGGTACCACTTCACACCAGTCAGAATGGCTGCGATCCAAAAATCTGCAAGCAATAAATGCTGGAGAGGGTGTGGAGAAAAGGAACCCTCCTACACTGTTGGTGGGAATGCAAACTAGTACAGCCACTATGGAGAACAGTGTGGAGATTCCTTAAAAATTGCAAATAGAACTACCTTATGACCCAGCAATCCCACTTCTGGGCATACACACCGAGGAAACCAGAATTGAAAGAGACACATGTACCCCAATGTTCATCGCAGCACTGTTTATAATAGCCAGGACATGGAAACAACCTAGATGTCCATCAGCAGATGAATGGATAAGAAATCTGTGGTACATATACACAATGGAGTATTACTCAGCCGTTAATAAGAATTCATTTGAATCAGTTCTGATGAGATGGATGAAACTGGAGCCGATTATACAGAGTGAAGTCAGCCAGAAAGAAAAACACCAATACAGTATACTAACACATATATATGGAATTTAGGAAGATGGCAATGACGACCCTGTATGCAAGACAGGGAAAGAGACACAGATGTGTATAACGGACTTTTGAACTCAGAGGGAGAGGGAGAGGGTGGGATGATTTGGGAGAATGACATTCTAACATGTATACTATCATGTGAATTGAATCGCCAGTCTATGTCTGACGCAGGATGCAGCATGCTTGGGGCTGGTGCATGGGGATGACCCAGAAAGATGTTATGGGGAGGGAGGTGGGAGGGGGTTCATGTTTGGGAATGCATGTAAGAATTAAAGATTTAAAATTTAAAAAATAAAAACTAAAAAAAAAATAATAATAAAATTGGGCAAAACCTCACTCTGAGGATTTGTCTCCTACTTTTTGTTACCTGTTGTTGTTTATCTATTTTATATATAATAGTATATGTCTGTTAATTCCAAATTCTGTTACCTTGTGTCCCCTACTTTAGACACAAGGCCATATCACTATTCTCTAAGAGCTTTTGCTCATCTCCTAACTTTAGCTCATCATGAGCTCGCCTTAATTTCACAACAAATTTCTAATTAATCTCTCCCTCTTTTGAGTCTTTGTAACAGTTTGTTACCATTTGCTATATCTTGTTTTGCAGTTAATTACCAGTATTTCTCTCAAAACAGCCTGCAAGTTCCTTGAGGATAAAGTCCATATTTATGTATTTCTGAAATATTAGTACTTCGCATAGTGCTGGGTGCTTACTTGGTGCTAAAATCTTTTTGTATACCAATTTAAAAACAATAAAGAACTTATTTTAGAAAAAACAATATATTTAATAACCATATTAACTATAATGTAGGCATTACTGCTGATCCCTAACTTACAGATGAACAGACTGAGACCTAGAGAAGTAAAAAGACTTTTCCATGTTCTGTCTAGCATGAGAGCCAAGACTTGTATACCCAGGATATCCATCTGGAAGCCCTAATTTTATTTCACTGTACTAGACTATACATAAGCAGAAGTATAGTTGGAAATGTGGGCTGAATGCCCAATTTTGATAAAACAAGCATTTCTGGTTACTACAACATGCTAGCTGTTGTTCATCCTGAGGTTTCATCAACATCCAAGGGAAGGTCCAGCATTCCTGGTGGTTTTCTTTGTCTGAGAGTAAGAACACGAGCGTCTTACGGACAAGGACTCTGTCATGTTCATATTTGGAGCAACCGTATCACCAGTATGGACTTGAATATAAATGATGTTTAAAAATCATTGATTGTATAATGGAATCTAGCTGAGGAACTTTGTTATCCTTGGCCATTTTCTCTTGTAATCCCCAGCCGGCACAATATGTTGCCAAATATTTATGAAAAAAGTGTATACACCTTGGTTGGTTTTTTAAATGTTACAATACACAGTTCCACTTCATTCTTTCCCAGAGAAAAATCACTATTGTTATGTGGGAAAAGTACTTTTCCCATATACATCTATATATTATATATTTCTCACCATGTATATCTGACCATAGAGCAGTTTCCTGTTTGTTCCAAAGTTAATATCATGATGCATGTGTCCTTTTGCAACATATTTATAAGCATAAAATAATATATCATTTAAGTTCTTTTCTATTGTATTATAACGTTTTATCTCTCAATATACTCCTTGGAAATGCAATGCTTTATTGATAATAATTGCTACAATATATTTAGGGTATATTAAGTGTCCTAGTACAGTTCAAAATGCTATGGAACTATCAATAGAATATAATAAAAATGAGAAAATCTGGTCAGAATTTTTCCTGATACCAAGTTTTGAAGAGAATGAGATCCAGCAAGAATCTTGGACTGAAAGACTGAAAAATAGAAAGCTGGTCCTCTGATTACAAATGCCATCTAGTTTTCTCTTTGGCCCAGCCCATAACAAGACTCTAGACTCCTCAAACTGAGTGCCTTACTTTTAAGTTTTCTTTATTTAAATTTCTTCTGTATTCTTGCCTAAGGAATTTAACATATTGTTTCACAGATGGTTATATTGTCCTTAGTGTGGTCCTCCAAGTAGTAAATAATAAGTAAATTTCTCATATGTAATTTCTCATCATGTAAATGTTTCCTCAGCAGACTCTATGCAATTATTATTAGAGATAAAACAAATTAGTAATAAATACTTGTTAACAAATTTGAATTGAAATGGATTCTAGTTGTCTGCCCCTTCTGGGGAAGAGCCGATCTCTGGCATGAGAACCCTATCTATGGGTACAAATAGGATACTCATTCTCCTTGTGGGCAAGAAAAGGATTGAGATCATAGTTTTCACTGCCCAAGTGTGAGGTAATAAGTTTGAGCATGTGGAATAAGGTTTAGTTATGAATTCTGTGTAAGTAGGTTTACAAGATGAAATTTGCAGTCACATAGGGCTTAAATGAACTTCTTTCATTGTTTCCTTGTTCAGGATTATGAGCACACTCACTTTATTGTCTAGCTTCCACCTAAATACCTCTAATAAAAGGGAACTCATTATACTCTAAGACAGCCTGTTCCATTTTTGGACAGCTCATTTTGTTGTAGGATAAAAGGATCATTGGGCCTATTACCAAGGGCTGTAGGAACAAGATGACTTTTTCAGATGTTTGGAGGCTGAAGTTTATATCAAGGATTAATAATAAGGTTCTAGGAAGAGTAATGCAGAAGCAAATTGTGTTATCCCTGAAGCTATATAAAGTTGACTGTGTTCTGGTATCATCACAGTCCTGGGAAGCCAAATGTAATCTTCCCTCCAAACCCCATTGCATAATAATGTACAGTGTTCTCAAATTCTATTGCTTGCTAGATTATGCTGAAAAAGGACAGCTGTAGCGATAATTGATGACAAACAGACTTTCAAAGATGTATTTAAGAAACTAGAATTATTTAGTCTTGGACAAGAGGAGATTAAAGGAGGGCAGGGATGGTGTTTAGTTATAGGTTCACAATTCCTTAACTACATGTTCCCCCCGATCGTTGAAAAAGAAGTATTTTGTAACTCATTTTATGCAAAAATCTGACTGAACTGAGGTGACATTATTTATAGTCTCTATACCACTTCGTCGGAGAAGGTGATGGCACCCCACTCCAGTACTCTTGCCTGGAAAATCCCATGGACAGAGGAGCCTGATAGGGTGCAGTCCATGGGGTCGCGAAGAGTTGGACGCAACTGAGCGACTTCCCTTTCCCTATACCACTTTGTATGCATCTCCATGTTTTGTTGCAAAAATACTTACGTGTTTGCTAATGGAATACTGTTCCATGCCCTACTGGTGGCATTAGTTAACAGAATATATGCATCATCTTATGTTTCTAGAAACACATTCCTTCCCAGGGTCTATAGACTGTGGAAGGTCATTTCCATATTTAACTTTTTGAGGTTGGTCTTCTTCCTATTTTCCTAAATTTGAGGTACATTGATATTGCAAAAGTAAGATCACCAAAAGGAAACACCAGTCAGAGAATACTCTGACAGAGGAAAGGATCCTTTATTTCTGCAACTGATGAAAACTAACTGTTTAGAGAGGAAACAGGAGCTTTTTGGAATGTTTCAAGAGCAGTAGTCCTTGACAAGAGTTAGGCTGTGGACGTCTTGGAAAATATGATGAAACCAGTCTATTGACTCTCTCCTAGAAAAATGCAAATGAATACAAAATTATACATATATTTTCATGGTGCTCACAGATACCCTAAGCTTATATGATTAAAAATATCTGCTCTGGAATACGATTGAGTGGATATAGATTTGATCAAGTGAATAGGTTCCTGTAACTAAGAACAGGTAAACACTTTAGAAGTATTGAATTTGGGGGGAATGGAGTATAGGATATTTATGCCAACCTAGTCCCCACCATTATTAAAAAGGAGAGACATTACTTTGCCAACAAATGTCTGTCTAGTCATGGCTATGGTTTTTCCAGTGGTCATGTATGGATGTGAGAGTTGGACTGTGAAGAAAGCTGAGCGCCGAAGAATTGATGCTTTAGAACTGTGGTGTTGGAGAAGACTCTTGAGAGTCCCATGGACTGCAAGGAGATCCAACCAGTCCATTCTGAAGGAGATCAACCCTGGGATTTCTTTGGAGGGAATGATGCTAAAGCTGAAACTCCAGTACTTTGGCCACCTCATGTGAAGAGTTGACTCGTTGGAAAAGACTCTGATGCTGGGAGGGATTGGGGGCAGGAGGAGAAGGGGGCGACAGAAGATGAGATGGCTGGATGGCATCACTGACTCAATGGACGTGAGTCTGAGTGAACTCTGGGAGTTGGTGAAGGACAGGGAGGCCTGGCATGCTGTGATTCATGGAGTCGCAAAGAGTCGGACACAACTGAGCGACTGAACTGAACTGGACTGAACGTGTAGATTACTAAATATTTTATAACTTCTTAATTTGGATGCTTAATTTATTTATTTTCAGCCATTTTTTCCTATTATAAGAATCAAACCCCTTTTACTCCATTGCAAAAGCTGTGTTAAAAAACAGTATAGAACTGTTTTATCATTTAGATTTAAAAATCTTAGTTATAATTTCTTATTTCACTCAGTAGCTATTTGAAATGTCTTTAAACTTTTCCAGATACATGGAGTATTTGTTGAGCATTTTTATTTCCTTCTAAATTAATTTTGAGGTAGTGGGGATTCTGGCTTCCCAGGTGGAGGTAATGTTAAAGACCATACTGCCAATGCAGGAGACTTAAGAGATGTGGGTTTGATCCATAGGTGGGGAAGATTCCTTAGTGAAGGGAATGGCAACCCACTCCAGTGTTCTTGCGTGGAGAATGCCGTGGACAGAGGAGCCTGGTGGGCTACAGTCCAGGCGTGGCAAAGTGTTGGACATGACTGAAGTAACTTCGCACATACACATGGGATTGTATACATGACAATGACTATCTGAAATTTCCTTGATAGTTGCTTTTGTCAGGATTTACATTGTCAGTTTTAAAGTTTTCAGTGTGTTTGTTGTTGCTGCTGTTCAATCGCTAAATTTTGTCTGACTCTTTACAACCAGCCCCATAGACTGCAACATGCCAGGCTTCCCTGTCCTTCACTGTCTCCCAGAGTTTGATCCAATTCATGTCCAAAATTTCAATGTATACTCAGAATTATGCCTATTTTCCTTTATTTTAGGGAGCAGAATCTCTCTCACATTCTGTCTTTGTGATCAAATTCTTACCTATGAAGAGAGGTTGTCAGTCTCAACCTCTCAGGTACTGTACAAAACTGTATTGACTATGGGCTTTCCTCGGGGCTCAGTAGTAAAGAACCCATCTGCTAATGCTGGAGATGTAAGTTCAGTCCCTGGGTCGGGAGGATCCCCTGGAGAAGGAACTGGCAAGCCACTCCAGTACTCTTGCCTCTCCATGAACAGAGGAGGCTGGTGGGCTACCGTCCATGGAGCAGCAAAAGAGCCAGACGTGAATTAGCAAATAAGCAACGAACAGCAACAGTATTGGCTATAAAAGAGCCTTGTATTTATTCATCACAAAATAAAGTACATACTAAATTTAACTTCAGTTCAGCTCAGTCGCTCAGTTGTGTCTGATTCTTTGTGACCCCATGAACTGTAGAACGCCAGGCCTCCCTGTTCATCACCAACTCCTGGAGTTCACTCAAACTTATGTCCATAGAGTCAGTGATGCCATCCAGCCATCTCATTCTCTGTCGTCCCCTTCTCCTCCTTCCCCCAATCCCTCCCAGCATCAGAGTCTTTTCCAATGAGTCAACTCTTCATATGAGGTGGCCAAAGTACTGGAGGTTCAGCATCAGTATCAGTCCTTCCAGAGAACACCCAGGACTGATCTCCTTTAGAATGGACTGGTTGGATCTCCTTGCAGTCCAAGGGACTCGCAAGAGTCTTCTCCAACACCACAGTTCTAAAGCATCAATTCTTCAGTGCTCAGCTTTCTTCACAGTCCAACTCTCACATCCATACATGACTACTGGAAAAACCATGGCCTTGACTAGATGGACCTTTGTTGGCAAGTAATGTCTCTGCTTTTGAATATGCTATATATGTAGGTCATAACTTTCCTTCTAAGGAGTAAGCATCTTATTATTTCATGGCTGCAATCACCATCTGCAGTGAGTTTGAAGCCCCCAAAAATAAAGTCTAACACTGTTTCCAATTTTCCGCATCTATTTCCCATGAAGTGATGGGACCGGATGCCATGATCTTTGTTTTCTGAATGTTGAGCTTGAAGCCAACTTTTTCACTCTCCACTTTCACTTTCATCAAGAGGCTTTTTAGTTCCTCTTCACTTTCTGCCATAAGGGTGGTGTCGTCTGCATATCTGAGGTTATTGATATTTCTCCCGGCAGTCTGATGCCAGCTTGTGCTTTTTCCAGCCCAGCGTTTCTCATGATGTACTCTGCATATAAGTTAAATAAGCAGGGTGACAATATACAGCCTTGACGTACTCCTTTTCCTATTTGGAACCAGTCTGTTGTTCCATGTCCAGTTCTAACTGTTGCCTCCTGACCTGCATATAGGTTCTCAAGAGGCAGGTCAGGTAGTCTGGTATTCCCATCTCTTTCAGAATTTTCCACAGTTTATTGTGATCCACACATCAAAGACTTTGGCATAGTCATTATAGCAGAAATAGAAGTTTTTCTGGAACTCTTGCTTTTTCGATCATCCAGTGGATGTTGTCAATTTGATCTCTGGTTCCTCTGCCTTTTCTAAAACCAGCTTGAACATGTGGAAGTTCATGGTTCACGTACTGTTGAAGCCTAGCTTGGAGAATTTTGAGCATTAATTTACGAGCATGTGAGATGAGTACAATTGTGCAGTGGTTTGAGCACTCTTTGGCATTGGCTTTCTTTGGGATTGGAATGAATACTGACCTTTACCAGTCCTGCAGCCGCTGCTGAGTTTTCCAAATTTGCTGGCATATTGAGTGCAGCACATTCACAGCATCATCTTTCAGGATTTGAAATAGCTCCACTGGAATTCCATCACCTCCACTAGCTTTGTTTGTAGTGATGCTTTCCAAGACCTGCTTGACTTCGCATTCCAGGATGTCTGGCTCTAGGTGAGTGATCACACTATTGTGATTATCTTGGTCGTGAAGATTGTTTTTGTACAGTTCTTCTGTGTATTCTTGCAACCTCTTAATATCTTCTGCTTCTGTTAGGTCCATACCATTTCTGTCCTTTATTGAGCCCAACTTTGCATGAAATGTTCTTTTGGTATCTCTAATGTTCTTGAAGAGATCTCTAGTCTTTCCCAATCTGTTGTTTTCCTCTATTTCTTTGCATTGATCACTGAGGAATGCTTTCTTATCTCTTCTTGTTATTCTTTGGAACTCTACATTCAGATGCTTATATCTTTCCTTTTCTCCTTTGCTTTTCACTTCTCTTCTTTTCACAGCTATTTGTAAGGCCTCCCCAGACAGCCATTTTGCCTTTTTGCATTATTTTTCCATAGAGATGGTCTTGATCCCTGTCTCCTGTACAATGTCATGAACCTCCATCCATAGTTCATCAGGCACTCTATCTATCAGATCTAGACCCTTAAATCTATTTCTCACTTCCACTGTATAATCATAAGGGATTTGATTTTGGTCATACCTGAATGGTCTATTGGTTTCCCCTACTTCAATTTACATCCGAATTTGGCAATAAGGATAAATAAACTTAACTTACTAATATAATAAAAACAGTTCTTTTAAATCTTAAGGTGGGTTCATGTTTGGGAATGCATGTAAGAATTAAAGATTTTAAAATTTAAAAAACTAAAAACTAAAAAAAAAATAAAAATGGCACTCTATAAGATAATAATTATAATAAAAATAAATGTTAGCAACAAAAAAAAATAAATCTTAAGGTGGATTTTAGAAAGCAAAGAGTCAGTTGTTTAACTTTTCTATGTCTTTATTGCCTTATTAAAAATAAGAACAATACCTTCTGTGTAGGGTTTGTGATGAGAACTAAATAAGAGAAGTAGAATGTCTATTACCTAGAAAGTGATCAGTAAATTTTGTCTTTGACCTGAACAGAAAGTATGTTTCATTGGAAAATAAGTTCAGTTCAGTCGCTCAGTCATATCCTACTCTTCACAGCCCTGTGAACTGCAGCACGCCAGGCTACACTGTCCATCAGTAACTCCCGGAGTTTGCTCAAACTCATGTCCATTGAGTTGGCGATGCCTTGCGACCATTTCATCCTTTGTTATCCCCTTCTCCTCCTGCCTTTAATCTTTCCCAGCATCAGGGTCTTTTCCAATGAGTCAGTTCTTTGCATCAGGTGGCCAAAGTGTTAGAGTTTCAGCTTCAACATCCTTCCTTCCAATGAATATTCAGGACTGATTTCCTTTAGGATGGACTTGTTGGATCTCCTTGCAGTCCAAAGGACTCTCAAGAGTCTTCTCCAACACCGCAGCTCAAAGCATCAATTCTTTGGCACTCACCTTTCTTTATAGTCCAACTCTCGCACCCATACATGACTACTGGAAAAACCATAGCTTTGACTAGATGGACCGTTGTTGGCAAAGTGATGTTTCTGCTCTTTAATATGCTGTCTAGGCTGGTCATAGCTTTTCTTCCAAGGAGCAAGCATCTTTTAATTTCATGGCTGCAATCACCATCTGCAGTGATTTGTTTTTTTTTTTTTCCTGCAGTGATTTTGGAGCCCCAAAATATAAAGTCTGCCACTGTTTCCCTTGTTTCCCCATCTATTTGCCATGAAGTGATGGGACCGGATGCCATGATCTTTGTTTTCTGAAGGTTGAGTTTTAAGCCAACTTTTTCACTCTCCTCTTTCACTTTCGTCAAGAGGCTCTTTAGTTCTTCTTCATGTTCTGCCATAAGGGTGGTGTCACCTGCGTGTCTGAGGTGAGTTAGTCTTCTTGTGAAATAGACTTAAGACTATTATGAAAATAGTCTTATGATTATTGGATATTTCTTCAGATATCAGATTGAAAAAATTCAATGAAATAATACCATTTGCAGCAATATGGAATGATCTGGAGATTATCATACTAAGTGAAATAACTGGGAGAGAGAAAGAAAAATACATGATATTACTTATATATGGAAACTAAAAAAAAAGATACGAATGAAATTATTTTCAAAATGGTAACAGACTCACAGAGAAGGAACTTATGGTACCAGGGTGGGTGGAAGGAGGATAGATTGTAGTTTGAGATTGACACTGACACTTTGAGACACAATTGAGATTGAGATTGACACACTGCTATATTTAAAATAGACAAGCATCAAGGACCTATTGTATAGCACAGGGAACTCTGCTCAGTATACTATAATAACCTAAATGGAAAAAGAATTTGAAAAAGAATAGATACACACGTATGGATAACTGAATCACTTTGCCATATACCTGAAACTCAGAACATTGTTGTTCAAGTATACTCCATTGTTAAATAAAAATTTTAAAAGACAAAAAAGAAAAATGATACAGTCCCTTCAATTAAATATATTCGTAATTCTATGTTTTTCAACCAAGCATCAAGATCAGGAGGCATGTGTTGACTTATCGTATTCTGTGGATATGAAGCACGATGTGAAATGGTTCAGGGGAAACCTTCCATTACTGTGCTTTCTCTCCAGGCTGTGTGTACAGCTCCATTGTTCACTACTGATGCTTTTCCAGACTCCATCACAGCTCAGAAAATACTTGCTTAGAATCAACTCTTTAATACGTTTTAAGAGTATAACAGGAAGTTTTTTGTATATATACTGCCCATATACCAGGAACAAATTCGTACACTTTGTCAGTAGTCATGCATAGTTGTAAAGCTGTGCCTATCATCATGAACAGAGTGGTAGTCCCTGCTCACCTATATTGAATACCCCTGACATTGTGTTATGTCTGGCAGTATCCTTTGAAAAACAAGCCCATAGCTGTTTTCTTTTTTTATACACAGTGTTCACCTTTAATTTTATTCTCAGTTTGGCTGTCTTCTTGGCAGTATAGCCCCTTAAATTTGTATTTTCTAGAAAGGATGAATAATACTTTTGAATAATTCTTCTCTATTTTTAGTCTTCTTTGTCATGAAATGAATGAACTTGATACTGGAAAACATTATTTTGTACACATTCTGAGAAAAGATTAATTTACTTGCTAGGAAAGACACTGTTTTGTCTTAGAATGATATGTGAATTTCAGTGGCTTCGAAGGCTATTTGATATGTTTTCTGCAGACAATGCCACATTGTAAAAGGGTAAAATGGATTGCTCATCCAAATAAAATCAGACTTTCTGATTATCGCCATTTCAATTTTTATTTGTATTTCCTTTTGTGCATCTGTGTCTTCCAGTGGGGAATTGCCACAATCACAGTTTACTGCCATAATCACAGTTTTACTAACTTCAGCAATATTTCACTTTTTTTTCCTCCCTTGAATTATAGTGATGCTACTATATCAATGAATCCCTTTCAAGACCTTGACATAGGTTTAAAAATCTGGGATATAGTATAACATGCTGGTGATGATCAAGCATTCAAACTAAGGCACAAAATAATTAATATGCAACTGACATGAAGATAGGTTTTAATCAAGAAGACCTATGCCTCTACAGATCTTACAGTACCTGAAAAACATTTAGAAATAGAAATATTATAAATAGCTTAATGGAATTTGTGTAAAACATAATATTTAATTTTATGCTTTGAATACCCCTGACATTGTGTTATGTCTGGCAGTATCCTTTGAAAAACAAGCCCATAGCTGTTTCTTTTTTTATACACAGTGTTCACCTTTAATTTTATTCTCAGTTTGGCTATCTTCTTGGCAGTACAGCCCCTTAAATTTGTATTTTCTAGAAAGGATGATACTTTGAATAATACTTCTCTATTTAATAAAAAATTTGATTTTATGTTTTACACTTATGAACTAAAAGCAAAATTTTTATATTTCTCAATAAATCTGTTACCAGTCTTTTTTATCTTTGTCATTTTGATAGCTGAAAGGTAATATTTCATTGCAAAACTAATTTATACATCCTTAATAACGAATGAAACTGAGCATCTTCTCAAGTATTCAGATGCATTTATATTTCCCTTTCTATGACCTACTTGAAAAAAATTTTTCTTCTATTGAGTTTTAATCCTCTTTTAAGAATCTTAAGGAAATCTTAACATTAAGAAAATCTTACCCTTCATCTACCACATGTGTTGGATATAACTTTTTTTCACTTTCAGTTGGCCTTTTGGCTCATTTTCCTCATATATTTTCTAATGCATAAGTTTTAATTTAGATCTTTTCCCCTTTCTAAACTGGTTCTATTTGTGCACAGTTAATTATATGATCTGGTTAAGTATAATCAAAATGACTCACTTTATAATGAACTTTCAATGCTTTCAGAGTTACCTTGCTTTAGATGCTTCTGTAACAACATATATTTGGAGATATGCTTTCCAATTCAACTTGTCTTTTTAATTAAATAATTTGCTTATCCCATTACAAACACCATGATAATCTGATACACTTACGTATTCAAAGTGATTCTCTCTCTGTCTCCTGCTAACCTCAGCTGGTTTCTGGCATTCAAGGAAATCTTTCAAAATACTAGCTGAACCTAAGCTAAATGAACAGTTCCTTTCAGAGACCACATATAACAAAAGAGTATATCTTAACAAGAATAGTTTGGAGAAGTCCCAAAACAAAGTCACTAAATAAACAGTTTTGTCTACATAAGCTACATGAACAGACTCCAAGGACAGAGACAGTCTGATTTCCAGACCTATTACATTATGATATTCCAGTTTTCAATAAAAGCATTATGCTAAACAGGAAAAAAAAATGAAAAAGTCACATGCTATCTGATTCCACTTATTTAACATCATTGATATAAAGAAATTACAGAGATGGAGAACAAATTGATTACTGTTAAGGATAGGGATGGTGGGGAAGGAGACAGGTAAGATCATACCTACATCTTTTCAAGGTAGCATGCTGCTAGTGCTACTGCTAAGTCGCCTCAGTTGTGTCCGACTCTGTGTGACCCCAGAGATGGCATCCCACCAGGCTCCCCCATCCCTGGGATTCTCCAGGCAAGAACACTTGAGTGGGTTGCCATTTCCTTCTCCAATGCATGAAAGTGAAAAGTAAAAGTGAAGTCACTAAGTTGTGTCCGACTCCTAGCGACCCCATGGACTGCAGCCTACCTTTTAGTTCTGTTTCTTGTTTGTAAGGTGGTTCTGTGAATCTACACGTGGGATTACATGCCATAGGGGTATACACACACCATATACCAATATCAGTTTCCTTGTTTTGCTATAATATTCTTATTGTAGAAGGCTGGGACAAACCAAGTAAAGAGTATGTGGGAACTGTCTGTAGTATTTCTATAACTTTCTGTCAATCTATAATTAGTTCACGTAAAAAGTTAAAAAAAGAAACCTAAAACATTAAATTTAATAATTGGATATTGATAAATAGAAAGTTATTAATTTTAGGGCTAATGTCTATATCGTCTCCTTAATAAATTCTAAATGGAGCTAATTGCCTTTTTCATTTGGCTTTTTTTTTGTAAGTTATAACTCATTACTTCAACATAATGATAGTTTTTAACTTTTTCCTTCAGATATTAACCTCTTCTATCTTACTGAATTGTTAAGATATTTAGTAAATGTTGGATAGTAAATGCAGTTCAGTTGCTCAGTTGTGTCCGACTCTTTGTGACCCTATTGACTACAGCATGCCAGGCCTCCCTGTCCATCACCAACTCCCGGAGTTCACTCAAACTCATGTCCATTGAGTCGGTGATGCCATCCAACCATCTCATCCTCTGTCGTCCCCTTCTCCTCCTGCCTTCAATCTTTCCTAGCATCAGAGTCTTTACAAATGAGTCAGCTTTTCACATCAGGTGGCCAAAGTATTGGAGTTTCAGCTTTAACATCAGTCCTTCCAATGAACACTCAGGACTGATCTCCTTTAGGATAAACTGGTTGGATCTCCTTGCAGTCCAAGGGACCCTCAAGAGTCTTCTCCAAGACCACAGTTCAAAAGATCAATTCTTCGGCACTCAGCTTTCTTTATAGTCCAACTCTCACATCCATACATGACTACTGGAAAAACCATAGCCTTCACTAGATGGACCTTTGTTGGCAAAGTAAGGTCTCTGCTTTTTAATATGCTGTCTAGGCTGGTCATAGCTTTTCTTCCAAGGAGCAAGTGTCTTTTAATTTCATGGCTACAGTCATCATCTGCAGTAATTTTAGAGCCCCCCCAAAATAAAGTCTACCACTGTTTCCACTGTTTCCCCATCTGTTTGCCATGAAGTGATGAGACCAGATGCCATGATCTTAGTTTTCTGAATTTTGAGCTTAAAGCCAACTTTTTTACTCTCCTCTTTCACTTTCATCAAGAGGCTCTTCAGTTCTTCACTTACTGCCATGAGGGTGTAATATCTGCATATCTGAGATTATTGATATTTCTCCTGGCAATCTTGATTCCAGCTTGTGCTTCTTCCAGCCCAGCATTTTTCATGACATACTCTGCATATAAGTTAAATAAGCAGGGTGACAATATACAGTCTTGACATACTCCTTTTCCTATTTGTAACCAGTCTGTTGTTCCCATGTCCAGTTCTAACTGTTGTTGCCTGACCTGCATACAGATTTCTCAGGAGGCAGGTCAGGTGGTCTGGTATTCCCATCTCTTTCAGAATTTCCCACAGTTTGTTGTGACTCACACAGTCAAAGACTTTGGCATAGTCAATAAAGCAGAAATAGATGTTTTTCTGGAACTCTGTTGCTTTTTTGATAATCCAACAAATGTTGGCAATTTGATCTCTGGTTCCTCTGCCTTTTCTAAAACCAGCTTGAACATCTGGAAGTTCACAGTTCACGTACTGTTGAAGCCTGGTTTGGAGAATTTTGAGCATTACTTTACTAGCATGTGAGATTCATGCAATGGTGCAATAGTTTGAACCTTCTTTGGGGTTGCCTGTCTTTGGGATTGGAATGAAAACTGGCCTTTTCCAGTCATATGGCTACTGCTGAGTTTTTCCAAATTTGCTGACATATTGAGTGTAGCACTTTCACAGCATCATCTTTTAGGATTTGAAATAGCTCAACTGGAATTTCATCACCTCCACTAGCTTTGTTCGTAGTGATGCTTTGTAAGGCCCACTTGACTTCACATTCCAGGATGTCTGGCTCTAGGTGAGTGATCATACCATCGTGATTATCTGGGTCATGAAGATCTTTTTTGTATAGTTCTTTTGTGTATTCTTGCCACCTCTTCTTAATATCTTCTGCTTCTGTTAGGTCCATCCCATGTCTGTGCTTTATAGAGCCCATCTTTGCATGAAATGTTCTGTTGGTATCTCAAATTTTCTTGAAGAGATCTCTAATCTTTCCCTGTATGTTGTTTTCCTCTATTTCTTTACACTGATCACTGAGGAAGGCTTTCTTATCTCTCCTTGCTATTCTTTGGAACTCTGTTTTCAAATGGGTATATCTTTCCTTTTCTCCTTTGCTTTTCACTTCTCTTCTTTTCACATCTATTTGTAAGGCCTCCTCAGACAGCCATTTTGCTTTTTTGCATTTCTTTTTCCTGGGGAATGGTCTTGATTCTTGTCTCGTGTATAATGTCATGAACCTCTGTCCATAGTTCATCAGATACTCTATCAGATCTAGTTCCATAGTAGCAGGCATTTTTTCCTTGTAATGAATGGGAATTCTGTACAGTTTCTGTCACTAACTATGACATTCCCTTTAGGTTCTGTTGTAGTAATATAGATTGCATTTATGATGTTAAAGGAATTTTCTTCTGTTCTTTTTATTTTAAGAACCTTCCTTCTTTATTGAAGGATAATTACTTTAGAAAATATTGTTGTTTTCTCTCAAACCTTAACATGAATCAGCCATAGGCATACATATATTCCCTTCCTTTTGAACCTCCCTCCTATCTCCCTCACTATCCCACCCCTCTAGGTTGATACAGAGCCCCTGTTTCCTGAGCCATACATCAAATTCCCTCCCTTTGGCTCTCTCCTTTACATATGGTAATGTAAGTTTCCATGTTACTCCTTCCATACCTCTCATCCTCTCCTCCTCTCTCCCCATGTCCATAAATCTATTCTCTATGTCTGTTTCTCCATTGCTGCCCTGTAAATAAGTTCTTCAGTATCATTTTTCTAGATTCCATATACATGCATTAGAATATGATGTTTATCTTTCTCTTTCTGACTATCTTCACTCTGCATAATAGGTTCTAGTTCCTCTATCTCTTTAGAACTGTCTCAAATATGTTCCTTTTTGTGGCTGAGTAATATTCCATTGTGTGTATGTACCACGACTTCTTTATCCATTCATCTGTCAATGGACATCTAACTTGCTTCCATGTTCTAGCTATTGTAAATAGTGCTGCAAAGAACAATGAGATACATGTGTCTGTTTCAGTTTTGGTTTCCTCAGGGTATACACCTGGGATTGCTGGGTCAAATGGTGGTTTTATTCCTATTTTCTTAAGAAATCTCCATACCATCTTCCATAGTGACTGTATCAATTTACATTCCCACCAACAGTGCAAGACCCTTCCCCTTTTCTCCACACCTTCTCCAGCATTTATTGTTTGTAAACTTTTTATGATGGCCATTCTGACCAATGTGAGGTGATATCTCATTGTAGTTTTGATTTGCATTTCTCTCATAATGAGCAATGTTGAGCATCTTTTCATGTGTTTATTATGTTCTGTATGTCTTCTTTGGAGAAATGTCTCTTTAGGTCTTTTCCCCACTGTTTGATTGGGTTGTTTGTTTTTCTGGCATTTAGTTGAATATCATGGAAATTAATACTGTGTCAGTTGTTTCCTTTTCTATTATTTTCTCCCATCCTGAGGGTTGCTTTTTCATCTTGCTTATAGTTTCCTTTGCTGTGCAAAAGCTTTTAAGTTTAATCAGGTCCCACTTGTTTACTTTTGTTTTTATTTCTGTTACTCTAGGAGGTGAGTCATAGAGGATCCTGCAGTGATTTATGTCATTGAGTGTTCTGCCTATGTTTTCCTCTAAGAGTTTTATAGTTTCTGGTCTTATATTTAGGTCTTTAATTATTTTTGAGTTTATCTTTGTGAATGTTGTTAGACGTGTTCTAATTTCATTGTTTTACATGTAGCTGTCCAGTTTTCCCACCACCATTTATTGAAGAGTCTGTCTTTGCCCCATTGTATATTCTTGCCTTCTTTCTCAAAATAATAATCTACCCATAGGTGCATCGGTTTATTTCTGGGCTCTCTATCTCATTCCTTTGGTCTGTGTTTCCGTTTTTGTGCCAGTACCATACCACCTTGATGATTGTGGCTTTGTAGTATAATCTGAAGTCTGGAAGGTTGATTCCTCCAGCTCCATTCTTCTTTCTCAAGACTGCTTTGGCTATTCAGGGTCTTTTGTGTTTCCATATGAATTGTGAAATTTTTTGTTCTAGTTCTGTGGAAAATGCCATTGATAATTTGATAGAGATCACTTTGAGTCTGTACATTGCATTTGGTAGCATAGTCATTTTCACAATATTGATTCTTCCTACCCAGAAACATGACATATCTCTCCATCTGTTTATGTTGCCTTTGATTTCTTTCATTAGTGTCCTATAATTTTCTGTGTACAGTTCTTTTGTCTCCTCAGGTAAGTTTGTTCCGAGATATTTAATTCATTTTTTTGCAATGGTGAATGGGATTGATTCCTTAATTTCTCTTTCTGAATTTTCATTGTTGGTATATAGAAACGCATGTGATTTCCATCTATTGATTTTGTATCCTGCAACTTTGCTAAATTCACTGATTAGCTCTGGTAATTTTCTGATACTATCTTTAGGGTTTTCTATGTACAGTATCAAGTCATCTGCAAATAGTGAGAGCTTCTTTTCTGATCTAGATTCCTTTTATTTCTTTTTCTTCTCTGATTGCTGTAACTAGGACTTCCAAAACTATGTTGAATAATAGTGGTGAAAGTGGACCACCTTGTTCCTGATCTTATGGGGAATGCTTTCAGTTTTTCACCTTTGAGAATTTTGCTGTAGGCTTATATATGGTCTTTAGTATGTTGAGGTAGGTTCCTTCGAGGCCCATTTTTTGAAGAGTTTTAATCATAAATGGGAGAAGGCAATGGCACCCCACTCCAGTACTCTTGCCTGGAAAATCCTATGGAAGGAGGAGCTTGGTAGGCTGCAGTCCATGGGGTTGCTGAGGGTCGGACACGACTGAGCAACTTCACTTTCACTTTTCACTTTCATGCACTGGAGAAGGAAATGGCAACCCACTCCAGTGTTCTTGCCTGGAGAATCCCAGGGATGGGGGAGCCTGGTGGGCTGCTGTCTATGGGGTTGCACAGAGTTGGACACAACTGAAGTGACTTAGCAATCATAAATGGGTGCTGAATTTTATCAAAGGCCTTTTCTGCATCTATTGAGATTATTATACGATTTTTATCTTTCAATTTGTTAATATGGTGTATAACATTGATTGTTTTGTCAATATTGAAGAATCCTTGCATCCCTGGAGTAAATTCAACTTGATCATGGTGTATCAGCTTTTTGAGGTGTTGCTGAATTCTGTTTGCTAAAATTTTGTTGAGGATTTTTGCATCTATGTTCATCAGTGATATTGGCCACCTATAGTTTTCTTTTATTGTGTTGTCTTTGGTTTTGGTATCAGGGTGATGGTGGCCTCATAGAATGAGTTTGGAAGTTTTCCTTCCTCTGCAGTTTTTTGAAAGAGTTTTAGAAGGATAGGCATTAGTTCTTCTCTGAATGTTTGATAGAATTCTCCTGTGAAGCTATTTGGTCCTGGACTTTTGTTTCTTGGGAAATTTTTTATCACAGCTTCAATTTCAGTGCTTGTAATTGGGTTGTTCATAATTTCTATTTCTTCCTGGTTCAGTCTTGGAAGATTGAACTTTTCTAAGAATCTGTCCATTTCTTCCAGGTTATCCATTTTATTGCCATTTGGTTGTTCATAATAGTCTCTTATAATGCTTTGCATTTCTGCATTGTCTGTTGAATGCAACATGTCTGTTGAATATCTTTTTCATTTCTAATTTTATTGATTTGATTCTTCTCTCTTTTTTCTCTTGATGAGTATGGTTAAAGGTTTGTCAATTTTGTTTATCTTCTCAGAGAGCCAGCTTTTAGTTTTATTAATCCTTTGTTTCTTTCATTTCTTTTCATTTATTTCTGCTCAGATCGATATGATTTCTTTCCTTCTACTAATTTTGAGGATTTTTTTGTTCTTCTTTTCCAGTTGTTTTAGGTGTAAAGTTAGGTTGTTTATTTGATATTTTTCTTGTTTCTTGAGGTAAGATTGTATTGCTATAAACTTCCCTCTTAGAACTGCTTTTGCTGCATTCCATAGGTTTTGAGTTGTGTTTTCATTGTCATTCGTTTTTAGAATTTTTTAAATTTCCCTTTTTGTTTCTTCAGTAACCTGTTGGTTATTTAGAAACATATTGTTTAGTCTCCTTGTGTTTGTGTTTCTTACAGTTTTTTCCTTGCACTGATGTCTAGTCTCATAGTGTTGTGGTCAGAGAAGATGCTTGATACAATCTCGATTTTCTTGAATTTACTGAGGTTTGATTTGTGACCCAAAATGTGATCTATCCTGGAGAATGTTCCACGTGCACTTGAGAAGAATGTGTATTCTTCTGCATTTGGATGGAATGTCCTGAAGATATCAATGAGATCCATCTCATCTAATGTATCATTTAAGACTTGTGTTTCCTTATTAATTTTCTGTTTTGATGCTCTGTCCATTGGTGTGAGTTGGGTGTTAAAGTCTCCTACTATTATTATGTTACAGTCAATTTCTCCTTTTATGTCTTTTAGTATTTGTCTTATGTATTGGGGTGCTCCTATGTTGGGTTTATGGATATTTACAATTGCTAAGTCTTCCTCTTGGACTGATCCCTTGATCATTGGGTAGTGTCTTTCCTTATCTCATGTAATCTTTATTTTAAGGTCTATTTTGTCTGATATGAGGATTGCTACTCCATCTTTCCAATGGCAAATACTTCTCATTTGCATGGAATATTTTTTCCCATCCTCTCACTTTCAGTCTATATGTGTCTTTAGGTCTGAGGTGGGTTTCTTGTAGACAGCATATATATGGATCTATTTGTGTATCCATTCATCCAGTCTGTTTCTTTTGGTTTTAATCCATTTACACTTAAAGTAATTATTGATATATATGTTCCTATTGGTATTTTCTTAATTGTTTGGGGTTGATTTTGGAGTTCTTTTCTCTTCTCTTGTATTTCTTGACTATTTAAGTCCCTTTAACATCTGTTGTAAAGCTGATTTGGTGGTGCTGAATTCTCTTACCTTTGCTTGTCTGAACAGCTTTTTATTTTTCCATCAGTTTTGCTTGAGATCCTTGCTAGGTACAATAATCTTGGTTGTAGATGTTTCCCTTTCAGTACTTTAAATATATCCTGCCATTCCCTTCTGGCCTGCAGAGTTTCTGCTGAAAGGTCAGCTGTTAAACATATGGGGTTTCCCTTGTATGATACTTTGACACTTGTTGCTTTTCCCTTGTTGCTTTTAATACTCTTTCTTTGTGTTTAGTCTTTGTTAGTTTAGTTAGTATGTGTCTTGGTGTGTTTCTTCTTGGGTTTAACCCCTATAGGACTCTTTGTGCTTCTTGGACTTGGTTGACTATTTCCTTTTCCATATTGGGGAAATATTCAACCATAATCTCTTCAAAAATTTTCTCATACCCTTTCTTTTTCTCTTCTTCTGGGACCCCTATAATTCAAATGTTGGTGCATTTGATATTGTCCCAGAGGTCTCTGAGACTATCCTCAGTTCTTTTCATTCTTTTTAGTTTATTCTGCTCTTCAGAAGTTATTTCCACCATTTTATCTTCCAGCTCACTGATTCATTCTTCTGCTTCATATATTCTGCTATTGATTCCTTCTACAGTATTTTTAATTTCAATATTTATGTTCCTTGTTGCTGTATGTTTATTCTTTAATTCTTCTAGGTCTTTGTTAATTGATTCTTGCATTTTCTCTATTATGTTTTCAAGATTTTTGATCATCTTTACTATCACTATTCTGAATTCTTTTTCAGGTAGTTTGCCTATTTCCTCTTCATTTATTTGTACTTCTGTGTTTCTAGTTTTTTCTTCCTTTGTGTAGTATTTCTCTGCTTTTCTTTTCTTTTCTTTTTTTTTTAACTTTATGTGTTTGAGATCGCCTTTTCCCAGGCTTCAAGGTTTTCTCTCTTACTTTTGTTTTTTTCCCTCCTAAGGTTGGTCCATTGGTTTGGGTAAGCTTTGTATAGGGTGAGATTTCTGCTGAGCTTTTGTTTGTTTGTCTGTTTTTCCTCTGATGGGCAAGGCTGAGTGAGGTGGTAATCCTGTCTCCTGATGATTTGGTTTGTATTTTTGTTTTGTTTGTTGTTTATACGAGGTGTCTTGCACAGTGTGCTGCTGTTGGTTGGGTGATGCTGGGTCTTGTATTCAAGCAGCTTCCTTTGTTTGAGTTCTCACTATTTGATACTTCTTAGGGTTATTTCTCTGGTAGTCTAGGGTCTTGGAGTCAGTGCTCCCACTCCAAAGGCTCAGGGCTTGATCTCTGGTCAGGAACAAAGATTCCACAGGTGGTTTGTTATGGCATTAAGTGAGATTAAAATATTCAAAAATGAGAAACCAAAGATGAACCCCAGACAAATGGCAGTTACAAAATCAGGCAAATAATAATTAAAATAATGGAATATACACAGGTACATATACACCCATGAGCAAAGTCAAAACAGTCCAACAACAACAACAAAAAAACCACAGTAGATTGACCTGACAAACAAAGTAAATAAAAAATTATATTTACCAGTTAAGAACAAAACTAAGTAAAGCACAAGCTGGAAACAAACAAACAACAACAAAAAAAAAACTAAAGCAAGATGCGATGGGGAATAAAAGAATGAAAACAAAACTAACAAGTATGTTAAAAGGAAAGGAAAGGAAAGAAAAAAAGAAAGAATAAATATACAAAGTTTATTAGAGGTAGATGAAGATTTATATTAAAGATTAACTGCAAGAGAAAAAGAACAGTAGGAAAGGCAAAGGAATAAATGTAGAAAAAATATAATAGGTTAAAAAAATTAAAAATTAAAAAGAAAAAAGAAAGAAGAAAGATAAAAGGAAAAAAAAAGAGGGAAATTCCACAGAACTGCAAAAGCTCAACACAGAGGCAGAAGTTTATAAGAACAATAAACAGTGTGACTGAATATACACTTATACATATACACCCATAAGCAAAATCAAAACAGCCCAAGGAAAATAAAGTACAATAGATTGACCTGGTGAACAAAGGAAAGCAAATATTATATCTACTAGAACAAAACTGATTAAAGCACAAACTGGAAAACAAAACTAAAGCAAGGTGCTAACTGGGGAATAAAGCAATGAAAATAAAACTAACAAATATGTTAAAAGAAAAATAAAGAAAGAAAAGAAAGAATAGATATGCAACTTCAAATCGAGATAGATAAAGAAGATTTATATACATTAAAGATTAACTCTAAGGGGAAAAGAACAGTAAGAAAAGCAAAAAAAGGAATAAATGTAGAAAAAATAATAGGTTTAAAAAATTAAAAATTAAAAATGGAGACAAAAAAAAAAAAAAAAAAAGGAAAACTCCACAGAACAGCAAAAGCCCAATGCAGAAGCAGAGGTTTATAACAAATATAAAAAATGTGACTGAAAGGGGGAAAAAAATCTCAAAAGCTTAATTAGATTTCATAGTGCCAATAAAATTGACAGCTACAATAGAGGGGGGAAAAAGGAAAAAAAAAATTCCAAAAGAATTTACAGAACAAGTCAAAACAAGAATAATAAATGTTTTTCTTGAGTCACTGTTGTCAGTGTCCTTTTGCTTGCTGGGAGTCACAGTCTACTCACCTCCCTAGGATGCCGTCCAACGCTGTGCTGATATCTGGATCTGTTTGGGGACAGCTCAGATTCTAATCTGGTCCTACTCCTGTATGTTCTGGCCTCCAATGTCCACAGCTATCAGAACTAGTGCATTTTCTTTTGTGGGAGCTCTCAGTGACCTTTTATATATTGCATAGACACAGAGTCTGCCTAGTTGATCACGTGGATTTAATCTGCAGCTTTTATAGCTGGTGGGAAGGTTTTGGGTCTTCTTCCTTAGCCACACTGCCCCTTGGTTTCAACTGTGGTTATATTTCCACCTCTGCATGTGGTTCGCCCACTAGAGTTTGCTTCTGAGGCTGCCCTGGAGGACTTGGGTTTGCCCCTGTGAGGGCCAGGTGTGGAGATGATACAGCTGCTTGGATCTCAGGGGTTCTGACAGCAGCAGGTACTCAGGGGGGTTGGCAGTTAGGGCAGCAGGAAATATAGTGCTGTAGAAGTGAATGGCAACCAGTACTGGCCCATACACTCCAGTATTTTTGCCTGAAGAACCCCCTCTCTGACAAAGAAGCTTGGCAGGCCACAGTCTACAGGGTTTCAAAGAGTTGGACACTACCAAAGTGACCCAGCATGCAAAGACACAAGACATTCTTTTGCCTGTGGCAGCTCTGCCCTAGTGAGAGCTGAGCATGGAGGTGGTACCCTGGTGGCACCAAGTGTGCATGGACATGGACTGCCTCTGCCACAGGATTTATGGCCCTATCAGAGTCTTTTTTTGAACCTCTTGTAGCTGGCAATCAGAAGGCCTCTTTTTGGCCAGTCTTTCTCTGTAGCTCCACCCGTTCAGGCACTTAGAGGGCTCCCTTGCCTGGGGTCCTCCTCTGTTGTTCAGAGCGTCAGGCACATAGAGGGGGCTCCCCTTGCTGGGCTTCTACTCTGTAGATTGGTGCATCAGGTACTTAAAGGGGCACCCTGGGTGAGGTGAGGTCTTGCTCTGTAGTTCACTGCATCAGGCATTTGATGGGCCAGCCTCTCTATTGTTCAGCTGCTGATGCTGGCATGTGGGGAGAGGCAGGCTATGGTGATGGCTCCACCTCTGTCGCATGACTCAGCAGTATTGTCTTGCTTCCATGGCTGCCCGGCTTTCCTCCACAGGTATTTCCCACAACAATCTCCTCCCTCACATCCCCTCGATACGTCCCTTCACAGTCAAAAACAGCCCTTGCCCTGGGATTGCTCCACAACCCCTAAAGTCCAGCTCCCAGCCATTGTACTTTCCAGGGGACCTGCATCCCTGTCCAGGGTATGTATGGCTGTGGCAAGAACTATCTGATTCTCATTCCATTTAGGCTGCCACAAATCAGCTGTTTCACTCTCAGCCTTAAATGTTTCTCTTCTAACTAAGACAATTGTCCTGCTGTCAGAATCGGACCCCTGCTTCAGTTCCCCCACCAGCCCAGGGCAGGTCTCATCCTACTGACACTCCTGTTTTTTCCCCCTAGTTCCTTCATCCTACCAAGTTTTGTGTGGTTCTATATATTATTTTCCGCTACTCAGGTATTCCTGTCTACTATCAGCTGGTGTTCTGCATACACTTCTGTGTCTGAAGGTGTATTCCTGATGTATCCATGGAGAGAGAAGTACTCCACATCCACCTACTCCTCCACCATCTTGTTCTCCTCTTCTGTTCTTGATTATTGCATTTAACTTGGAACATTATTTATCCTACCTTTTAAAATTCAAATCACTGCAGCCATGAAATTAAAAGATGCTCCTTGGAAGAAAAGGTATGACAAACCTAGACAGCATTAAAAAGCAGAGACATTACTTTAATGACAAAGTTTCATCTAAGCTATGGTTTTCCCAGTAGTCATGTATGGATGTGAGAGTTGAACCATAAAGAAAGCTGAGCACTGAAGAATTGATGCTTTTAAACTGTGGTGTTGGAGAAGACTGTTGAGAGTCCCTTGGACTGCAAGGAGATCCAACAAGTCCATCCTAAAGGAGATCAGTCTTTAATATTCATTAGAAGGACTGATGCTGAAGCTGAAACTCCAATACTTTGGCCATCTGATGCGAAGAGCTGACTCATTTGAAAAGACACTGATGCTGGGAAAGATTTAAGGCAGGAGAAGGGGATGACAGAGGATGAGAAGGCTAGATGGCATCACTGACTCAATAGACATGAGTTTGAGTAAGCTCTGGGAGTTGCTGATGGACAAGGGAGCCTGGTGTGCTGTAGTCCACGGGGTTGCAATGAGTTGGACATGACTGAGCAGCTGAACTGAACTGATGTCAATATTTCATTGTACTTCCCTGGATATATTCTCTGACTTTTAAATTCTAAACTTTCTAAATAAGTTTGTTAATCACAGTAGTTTAGACACAGTTGTCCATTTTATTAATTTTCATATTTGCCCCAGGTAAAGGGACACAGAAGGATAGATTGAGATTGAAAAATATGCATATGAACTTTGCTGCTTCATAGAATGTGATTGTTTCCAAATGTTGAGGAAATCCTATTTCTGTGCATTGGGACTACAATCAGATTCCTTCTGTGTGATTCACACTAGGTCTTTTAGTGTCCCTTGTGAAATAGGAAACCTCACTTTATTGCTAATTTAAGCAAGTCAATAATTTGTTTTCTCATCTACAAAATGGGGAATAATTTTCTCTTTCTTTGTCCTTCACATAGGGCTATTGGGAAAATTTTTGTATTTATTAGTAAGGAAAAGAGAATTACTTAAAAATAAATTATATTGTTATTACCTCTTTATTTGATTGTGTTTCAGAATGAGAGAAGCTCTTGTTTCCAGGTTTGACCATTTAAAAAATGTTGTTGTCCAGTTACTAAGTTTTGTCCGACTCTGCCACCCCAAGAAATGTAGCACACCAGGCTTTGCTCTCCTCCACTATCTACTGGAGTTTCCTCAAATTCATATCCATGGTGTTGGTGATATTATTTAACCATCTCATTCTCTGTCTCACCCTTCTCCTTTGGCCTTCAATCTTCCCCAGTATCAGGATCTTTTCCAGTGTATCAGCTCTTCTCATCAGGTGACCAAAATATTGGGGCTTCAGCTTCAGTTCTTCCAATGAATATTCAGAATTGATTTTGTTTAGGATTGACTGGTTTGATCCTTTGCAGTTCAAGGGACTCTCAAGAGTCTTCTCTAGCACTACAGTTCAAAACCATCAGTTCTTCAGTGCTCAGCCTTCTTTATGGTCCAACTCTCGCATCCATACATGACTACTGGAAAAACCATGGCTTTGACTATACAGGCATTTGTTGGCAAAGTGATGTATCTGCTTTTTAATATGCTGTCTAAGTTTGTCATAGCCTTCCTTCCAAGGAACAAGCGTCTTTTAATTTCGTGGTTGCAGTAACCATTCTCAGTGATTTTGGAGCCCAAGAAATAAAATCTGTCACTGCTTCCACTTTTTCCCCTTCTATTTGCCATGAAGTCATGGGACTAGATGCCATGATCTTAGTTTTGTGGATGTTGAGTTTTAAGCCCACTTTTTCACTCTCCTCTTTAACCTTCATCAAGAGGCTCTTTAGTTCTTTGTTTTCTTCCATTAGAGTGGTATTATCTGCATATCTGAGGTTGTTGATACTTCTCCTGGTAATCTTGATTCCACCTTGTGATTCATCTAGCATGGCATTTCACATGATGTACTTTGCATGCATGTAAGATAGTTAAGCAACGAGACAATATACAGCCTTTTTGTACTCCTTTCCCAGTTTGGATCAATCGGTTGTTCCCATGTCTGGTTCTAACTGTTGCTTGTTGACCTGCATATTCTTTAAGAATTTTCCACAGTCAAAGGCTTTAGTATAGTCAGTGAAGCAGGAGTAGATGTTTTTCTGGCACTCCCTTGCTTTCTTCGTGATTCAGTGGATGTTGGCAATTTGGTCTCTGGTTCCACTGCCTCTTTGAAACCCAGCTTGTATATCTGGAAGTTCTTGGTTCATGTGCTGCTGAAGCCTAGATTGAAGGATTTTGAGCATAACCTTGCTAGCATGTGAAATGTGCGCAATTGTATGGTAGTTCAAACATTCTTTGTGATTGTCCTTCTTTGGGAATGGAATGAACTGACCTTTTCCAGTTCTGTGGCCACTGCTGAGTTTTCCAAATTTTATAACATATTGAGTGCAGCACTTTAACAGCACCATCTTTTAGGATTTGAAATTTCTTAGCAGATATTCTGTCACCTCCACAAGCTTTGATCAAAGTAATGCTTCCTAAGGTCAGCCTGACCTCAGACTCCAGGATGTCCAGCTCTAGGTGAGTGACTACACCATCATGGTTATCTGGGTCCTGAAGACCTGTTTTGTAGAGTTCTTCTGTGTATTCTTTCCACCTCTTCTTAATCTCCTTCTTCTGTTAGGTCCTCACTGTTTCTGTCCTTTATTGTGACCATCCTTCCATGAAATATTTCCTTGATATCTCCAAATTTCTTGATGAGATCTCTAGTCTTTCCCATTCTATTGTTTTCCTTTATTTCTTTTTATTGTTCACTTAGTAAGGCTTTCTTATCTCTCCTTGCTATTCTCTGGAACTCTGCATTCAGCTGAATATATCTTTTCCTTTCTTCTTTGCTTTTTGATTATCTTCTTTCCTCAGTTATTTTACTGACTCCTCATACAACCACTTTGCCTTCTTTCATTTCTTTTTCTTGGGAATGTTTTTGACTACCACATCCTGTACAATGTTATGAACTGCCATCCAAAGTTCTTCAGGTAATCTGTCTATCAAGTCTAGTCCCTGAATCTATTTATCACCTCCACTGTATAATCATAAGGAATTTGATTTAAGTCACACCTGAACAGCCTAGTGATTTTTTCTAATTTCTTCAACTTAAGCCTGAATTTTGAAATCAGTAGCTTCAGTCAACTCCATAATCTGAGCCTCTGTCAGCTCCAGGTCTTGTTTTTGCTGATGATATAGAGCTCCTCCATCTTTGGCTGCAAAGAATAAAATCAAGCTGATTTTGGTTTTGACTGTCTGATATGTCCGTGTGTAGAGTCATCTCTTGGGTTGTTGGAAAAGGGTTCTTGCTATGACCAGCTTGTTCTCTTGACAAAACTGTTAGGTTTTGCCCTGCTTCATTTTGTACTTCAATGCCAAACTTGCCTGTTACTCTAGGTAAGTCAAGGTACCTCTTGACTTCCTACTTTTGCATTCCAATCCCCTATGATGATAAGGACTTTTTTTTTTTTTTTTGATGTTCTAGAAGATCTTGTTGGTCTTCATAGAACTGGTCAAATTTAGCTTCTTTGGCAGCATCAGTAGTTGGTGAATACACTTGGATTACTCTAATGTTGAATGGTTTGCCTTGGAAATGAACCAAGATCATTCTGTAGTTTTTAAGATTGCACCCAAATACTGCATTCCAGACTCTTTTGTCGTCTCTGAGGCCTACTCCATTTCTTTTAATTGGGGGATTCTTGCCCACAGGAGTAGATATAATGGTCATTGTTATTAAATTCAGCTATTACTGTCTATTTTAGTTCACTGATTCCTAACATGTCGATGGTCAATCTTGCCATCTCCTGCTTGACCGCATCCAGTTTATCTTGATTCATGAACCTGACATTACAGGTTCCTATACAATATTGTTCTTTACAGCATTGGACTTTATTTTCATCACCAGAAACATCCACAACTGAGCATCATTTCTGCTTTGGCCCAGCCACTTCCTGCCTTCTGGAGCTATTCATAATTGCTCTCTGCTCTCTTGAGTGTCCCTTGGACTGGAAAGAGATCCAACAAATCCATCGTAAGGGAAATCAGTCCTGGGTGTTGGAAGGACTGATGTTGAAGATGAAGCTCCAATACTTTGGCCACCTGATGCGAACAGCTGACTCATTGGAAAAGACCCTGATGCTGGGAAAGATTGAGGGCAGGAGGAGAAGGGGACAACAGAGGATGAGATGGTTGGACGGCATCACCGACTCAATGGACATGGGTTTGGGTGGACTCCGGGAGTTGGTGATGGACAAGGAGGCCTGGCATGCTGCGGTTCTTGGGGTTGCAAAGAGTCGGACAGGACTGAGCAACTGAACTGAACTTCCCCAGTAGCATACTGGACACACACCAACCTGGGGGCCTCATCTTCTGGCATATCTTTATTATTATTATTATTTTTTAGGGCTTTTTGTTTTTTTAATTTTAATTTTTACTTTATTTTACTTTACAATACTGTATTGGTTTTGCCATACGTTGACATAAATCTGCCACGGGTGTACATGAGTTCCCAATCCTGAACTCCCCTCCCACCTCCCACCCCATATCATCTCTCTGGATCATCCCCATGCACCAGCCCCAAGCATCCTGTATCCTGTATAGAACATAGACTGGAGATTTGTTTCTTACATGATAGTATACATGTTTCAGTGCCATTCTCCCAAATCATCCCACCCTCTCCCTCTCCCTCAGAGTCCAAAAGTCCGTTCTATACATCTGTGTCTCTTTTGCTGTCTCGCATACAGGGTCATCATTACCATCTTTCTAAATTCCATATATATGTGTTAGTATACTGGATTGGTGTTTTTCTTTCTGGTTTACTTCACTCTGTATAATTGGCTCCAGTTTCATCCATCTCATTAGAACTGATTCAACTGTATTCTTTTTAATGGCTGAATAATACTCCATTGTGTAAATGTACCACAGCTTTCTTATCCATTCATCTGCTGATGGACATCTAGGTTGTTTCCATGTCCTGACTATTATAAACGGTGCTGTGATGAACATTGGGGTACATGTGTCTTTCCATTCTGGTTTCCTCAGTGTGTATGCCCAGCAGTGGGATTGCTGGGTCATAAGGCAGTTCTATTTGCAATTTTTCAAGGAATCTCCACACTGTTTTCCATAGTGGCTGTACTAGTTTGCATTCCCACCAACAGTGTAAGAGGATTCCCTTTTCTCCTCACCCTCTCCAGCATTTATTGCTTGTAGACTTTTGGATCACAGCCATTCTGACTGGTGTGAAATGGTACCTCATTGTGGTCTTGATTTGCATTTCTCTGATAATGAGTGATGTTGAGCATCTTTTCATGTGTTTGTTAGCCATCCATATGTCTTCTTTGGAGAAATGTCTATTTAGTTCTTTGGCCCATTTTTGATTGGGTCGTTTATTTTTCTGGACTTGAGCTGCATAAGTTGCTTATATATTTTGGAGATTAGTTGTTTGTCAGTTGCTTCATTTGCTATTATTTTCTCCCATTCCCAAGGCTGTCTTTTCACCTTGCTTATATTTTCCTTTGTTGTGCAGAAGCTTTTTATTTTAATTAGATCCCATTTGTTTATTTTTGCTTTTATTTCCAGAATTCTGTGGGGTGGATCATAGAGGATCCTGCTGTGATTTATGTCTGAGAGTGTTTTTCCTATGTTCTCCTCTAGGAGTTTTATAGTTTCTGGTCTTACGTTTAGATCTTTAATCCGTTTTGAGTTTATTTTTGTGTGTGGTGTTAGAAAGTGATCTAGTTTCATTCTTTTACAAGTGGTTGACCAGTTTCCCAGCACCACTTGTTAAAGAGATTGTCTTTACTCCATTGTATATTCTTGCCTCCTTTGTCAAAGATATGGTGTCCATAGGTGTGTGGCTTTCTATTTTGTTCCATTGATCTATATTTCTGTCTTTGTGCCAGTACCATACTGTCTTGATGACTGTGGCTTTGTAGTAGAGCCTGAAGTCAGGCAAGTTGATTCCTCCAGTTCCATTCTTCTTTCTCAAGATTGCTTTGGCTCTTAGAGGTTTTTTGTACTTCCATACAAATCTTGAAATTATTTGTTCTAGTTCTGTGAAAAATATGGCTGGTAGCTTGATAGGGATTGCATTGAATCTGTAGATTGCTTTGGGTAGCACACTCTTTTCACTATATTGATTCTTCTGATCCATGAACATGGCATATTTCTCCATGTATTAGTGTCCTCTTTGATTTCTTTCATCAGTGTTTTATAATTTTCTATATATAGGTCTTTAGTTTCTTTAGGTAGATATATTCCTAAGTATTTTATTCTTTTTGTTGCAATGGTGAATGGAATTGTTTCCATAATTTCTTTTTCTACTTTCACATTATTAGTGTATAGGAATGTGAGGGATTTCTGTGTGTTGATTTTATATCCTGCAACTTTACTATATTCATTGATTAGCTCTAGTAATTTTCTGGTGGAGTCTTTAGGGTTTTCTATGTAGAGGATCATGTCATCTGCAAGCAGTGAGTGTTTTACTTCTTCTTTTCCATATCTTTTTGCCTTTTTATACTGTCCTTAGGGTTTTCCAGGCAAGAGTCCTGGAATGGGTTTCCATTTCCTCTTCCTATAGACCAAGTTTTGTCAGAAGTTTTCACTATGACCTATCTTTCTTGGGTGACCCTGCATGGCATGGCTCAGAGGTTTACTGAGTTATGCAAGCCCCTTTGCCATGACATGGGTGTGATCCACGAAGAGGAGTTTTTTTTTTTTTAAATAACTGAGTACTAACAACCTTTGATATTTCAAGTCCCTTCATAGATAAACAGATATAAATGGAGAATATTTACTCAATTCAAATATTTATGACATGTGTCTTCATTGCTCCTCATCTTTCTGACTTTGGCTTCCCTGCTACAAGTGTTCAGAACTTTTTTGCCTCTAGGCAGTTTTCCAGGGATGAGCCACAATTTACCTTGCTGATGAATATCAGCTGGTATGATTGAAGAGCTCACTGAGGTCTTACATAGATATTACCTTTTATGATTAGCTTTCTTCTGTAGTGCTGACAGTCTGCTCTGCTTGAATAGTTGCATAAGTTGGCTTCTCAACTCAGATGGTTAGCTAAAGTTAGTCTAAAAAGCGAGGTTTTAGACATTTATACTGAAAGCTATAAAACTTGGCTTGTGTTGATGCTACCTAAGATTTATATAGTGTGAGGAGGCCTCTGGTCAGATAACATATTTTACTCTGTTAACATTATCTCTTAAACACTAGTGGTTCAGCACAGATTTTAATTTTCCTTTTAGATTCATGGCAAACTCAAGGTGCAATAAACTACTTAGTCCTGCCAAGCTAGCTCTTGAAAAGCACAAAAGAAAAATCAGTGTTGTAAGCTTTCTGTAAGATTTTACACAACTACTGAGTGAAATGTAGGCTTTCCCCTGTGTTCTGTGGTGGTATTAGTCTGATGCCTTTTCCTCTGCCTATTATCCTGTCTAGCTACTGGAGTCACCCAAGCCCCTTGGGCAACATTTTCATCTGATTCATCTAATTAAAGGGCGGAGAGGTCAAGGATTGGTATCAGGCTAGTGGTCCAGCTAAACCATTTGAGAAAGAGTCTTTGAAACATATTACAAAAAGATCTGAAGTCAATTTCTGATTGAATAATAGATGACAAACATAACTGGAAAAATAAATTCAGGAAAAAGAGAAAAAAAAGACACTTGCTTATCTTCATCATAACTTATCAAGTTTTTATTACCTTTCAAACCTAGGGATAAGAACAGTGATGTTTAATTCTCCTTAAATATGGAATACTCAGAGATTGTGTCTAAATAGCTGAAAGTCACTCCCCTGAAGATATGTTCTTATAAGATAAAGGTTTGATTACTACAATAGTACTACTAGTAATGTCCTGTAAGTGTGCTAATTTGTATAATAGGCAACTTCCTGGTTTTGAAAAAAAAGTTTCTACTTTCCATGACTTGTGTTTGATGCTTTCTCTGGAGTATAGACTCATATATAGGAGTTACAAGGGGCTTCCCAGGGGTCTCAGTGGGTCTCATCTGCCTGCCAATGTAAGAGATTCAGGAAACACAGGTTTGATTGCTGCATTAGGAAGATTCCCTGGAGAAGGAAATGGCAACTCATGCCAGTATTCTTGCCTGAGAAATCTCATGGACAGAGCAACCTGGCAGACTGCAGTCCATAGCATCACAAAGCAGTCCAAAGCATCGCTCTTGTCTGACTGAGCATGCACATGCATGAGTGAACAAAAGTGGAACATAGTGATGTGGAGCTTCATGCTCCTAATTATTTCTTCTCTTCCAATTTTGCCCATATCTGGTCTCAGAAAGTGAAGAGGTGAGGCAGGGTGCAGAAGAACACCACGGGTATGTAGCATTGAATTGTTTACACTTTCCTCACACAGACCACCAGTTGATTTACTTGAATCCTTTAACCTTTGTATAGAAATGGTTTGAAATGCCAGTGGTATTCAACCCTGGCTATATATTAGGAGGATGTGTATGTGTGTGTGTGTGTGTGTGTGTTGCATGCATGCACGTACTGTGGGGGGCTTAAAGATACTGATATCAAAGCCTTGTTCCAGATCTATTAAATAAGAATTTCTGGCATTGGGGCCTGGGCATTTGTGTTTTAATGTCTGGAAAAGGAGAGCAGGGGCATACTGAATTGCCAAGGTATTAGCATTTGGAGGAACTGCTGAGCACGATAGGAACCTCAACAACCTGCCTGCTATCAGTATTAGAGTTTGCTGCAGGAATGAAAAATATAACACAAATCAGGTTGCACACTGAAAATTCCTTGAAGTGACAGGTAAATATGGGCACATTGTAGAAAACAATACCATTTGACAACCTGTACTGTACAGACACCTTTAGTAACTTCTTCTTTGAGTCGACTTTTAGGCTAATGGTTCTCAAACTTAAATGCAGATCAGAATTGCCTAGATAGCTTGTTAAAATGCAGAATGCTGGGTGTCACCTCCAGAGTTTCTGATTTAGTAAATCTAGAGTAGATCTGTGGAATTTCCATTTCCCACAACTTTTCAGGTGATGCTGATGCTTCTGGTCTGGGAACTACATTTCGCTTTAAAGAATAGCTTAGGAGAGGCATACTTTTCAATCATAGTGGATTATCTGTTGGTTTGGTAAGATCCATCTCTTAATAAAATAATTAAGTTCCTTCTTAACAGTTGTGGGCTATTAGAATAGCATAGATATATAAACATAGGGCACTGAAGGCTGTGAACTTGGGAGGCCTCAGTGATCAGAAAGGGGCTGCGTGTTTTTTCCAAAGTCCATTTGCAAGTCACTTGATTAGAGTACAAGGTGTTTTATCCCCTTGAGTGGGTACTGAGATGCTCACCTAATCCATGCAGACTAGTCACCTGGTGTGCTAGTTTTCAAATTATATATATTAATTAATTGCAGCAAGTTTTACTGTATTTGCTTCTTCACCTTTGCAATGTGAATTTTAATTTTTATATAGACTGTTGGAGATTTATTTCTGAGCTCAAGGAGGTTTATTCCTAGTCTCTCCCATAGTTTGTTATGGAAATATTTCTGGTCATAGATAAGCTCAACCCCAAATGGAAAATTGTCATTAATGTTCTCTGGTGGCTCAGAGGTTAAAGTGTCTGCCTCCAATGCTGGAGACCCAGGTTCAGTTCCTGGGTCGGGAAGATCCCCTGGAGAAGGAAATGGTAACCCACTCCAGTATTCTTGCCTGGAGAATCCCATGATCGGAGAAGCCTGGTAGGCTACAGTCCATGGGGTCGCAAAGAGTCGGACATGACTGGGTGACTTCACTTCACTTCAATTACCTTTGAAATATGTTTGTAACAAAATATTTTCTTATGCTCCCCTCCACTTCTCTTTTGAGGCTCTGTGGTCAGGCCATTCAAGATGACTATTCTCTTGCTACCTATGTATTCCCTGTTTGATCAGTCCTGGCCTCATATGACTATCCAATCCTCTGAATTATAAGGCTTAATCAGTAATGGCCTACATGCTTGTCCCCTGACTCAGACACTGGTTTCCCTGGTAATGGATGAGTTAACCTGACATCAGTTCCCCCTATAAATGGTAGCCTTTTTCTCACCAAGTAGTGAAGAGGGCTGCCTGTGTCCTGCCTGCCATCTGCTGAGCACAGTAGGGGTCGCTCCAGGACACTCCGTTTCAGACATGTAAGATGCTCTGTCCAATAAAACTTTGCTGTTTTTTGTCACTGGGTTCTTTTTTAGGTCTCTAGCTGGACAGCTTCAAGACTTCCAGCTTGTAGGGTGCAGCCCAACAGAGGCTAAAGGAAATGGTAATATTTGTTTAGTTTAAATTAGAAAACCTTCTATTTATACTGAATATTTGAGAATATTTGGACATTGGTTCAAAATTAAGGAAGGAGTACGACAGGGCTATTTATTGTCATCCAGCTTATTTAACTTGTATGCAGAGTACATCATGGGATATGTTGGGCTGGATGAATCACAAGCTGGAATCAAAATTAGCAGGAAAAGTATCAACAACTTCGGATATGCAGATGATACAACTCTAATGACAAAGTGAAGAGGAACTAAAGAGCCGCTTGATGAAGTTGAAAAAGAGTGAAAAAGCTGGCTTAAAACTCAACATCCAGAAAACTAAGATCATGGCATCCAGCCCCACCATTTCTTGGCAAATAGAGGGGGGGGAAAGTGGAAGCAGTGACAGATTTTATTTTCTTGGGCTGCAAAATCACTGTGGATAGTGACTGCAGCCATGAAATTAAAAGACACTTTCTCCTTGGATGGAAAGCTATGACAAACCTAGACAGCATATTAAAAGCAGAGACATTACATAGCCAAAGGTGTGTATTGTCAAAGCTATGGCAGTAGTCCTGTATGGATGTGAGAGTTGGTCCATAAAGAAAGCTGAGTGCCAAAGAATTGATGCTTTTGAATTATGTTGCTGGAGAAGACTCTTGAGGTTCACTTGGACTGCAACGAGAATAAGCCAGTCAGTCATAAAGGAAATCAACCCTAAATATTCATTGGAAGGACTGATGCTGAAGCTGAAGCTCCAATACTCTGGTCACCTGATGCAAAGAGCTGACTCGTTGGGGAAGATCTTGATGCTGGGAAAGATCGAAGGCAAAGGAAGAAGAGGGCAGCAGAGGGTGAGATGGTTAAAGAACATCACCAGTTTAATGGATATGAATATGAGCAAACTCTGAGAGATAGTGAAGGACAGGAAGACCTGGCTTGCTGCAGTCCATGGGATGGCAAAGAATCAGACACTACTCAACAACATTTGAGAATAGTTACCTCCAAACATTTTTTTGAGAATGGTTACCCTCCAACATTTCAATTATTATTTCAATATCTTCGAAACTTAAGTTTTGGTATCTTTTGCAACAGGTTTGGCTTTTAAAAAATGTTTGAGTAGTTTATCCATTTGATTTTGGTCATGATCTTGATCAGAGTATAGCTGACTATTGTTAGAGGAGATCTTGTGAGCTTGACCCTGGCAATTGGAGGCCCTACACCACCTCTGCTTTGCAGAAAAGTACATTCTGTCCACAGTGGGACTCAGTTTTTAGGACATAACCTTGAAAGAATAAGGAATTACTGTGACCACCTGGGCTGAATATGTGGTTGAACCTAATTAAGACATCTATATAAGCTCTTAAGATTCTGCTGGGCTGGGCTGGAGATTTGCATGAGACCACTAAAAATAAGCCCTGTATATAAGTTCTGTTGCTCATTAAAGCTGCCATCTACCAACTTGGAGTGGTCTGCCTCACTTTCTGGTCTCTCTTTGCCTTCAGTTGCAGATTTTACCTGACAACCCCCAGCAGTGTTCCCCAATAATTATATTTTAAATATCCTTTAACTACTTTATATTTAGCCAGTTTCCCTTTTCATTTTGTATTTTATTTGTATTTTGTCTCTTTCCTTAATCAGTTGTCACAGAGGCCTATTTTATTTTCTTTGTAATTTCCTATTTAATCTATGAATTATAAGATAAATGATTTTTTTAAAACCAAATACTATTTGGGGGGCCTTTCTGTGTTGTCAGTTTGTTGTATCATGGCCAAAGAATGTGATTTTAAGATATTGTCCCCAGATATTTGTTAGGATTTATTTTGAGATGTGGTTGGTGGTGGGGAGTATTCAAAATATGTTTATAAAGTGTGTATATTCTTCAACTGTTAGATGAAGGAACTTAATATATGAGCATGAGGTCATGCTTTGTAATTGTGGTGTTTAAATCTTTAAAATTTTTCTTTTTTCCTACATAATCTCTTACTCAGTGTATTAGTCTCTTTTTTTATAATTGTCAGTTGGCCAACTCCTCCTTGTATTCTATTAAAATTTTTTAAAGGCCATGTTGTTTTTTGTTGTTACTACAATTTATTAAGTTATTTTGAACTGTAGCTTGTCAAACAATATTTTCTCCATGTGACTGAATTTGCTTGTCATTTTAAGGAATTTGTAGTTTGCAACCTCATTTGAATTGACATTTTGTTGCTTCCAGCAAGCTGTCAGACTGACAGAATTCAGCTTATTGAGGTTCCTGTCATGCTTAGCAATTGTCCTCCAAATGCTATACTTGACAATTCAGTATGCCACTGCTTTTCTTCTACAGTTGTTAATAAGGATCTGTATAAAAATATGATTTTACAAAAAAATATGATTTTACTGTGATTTTATACTGGCTGCAGTCCTATCTAAACCTGGAATTTACTTCAACTCCAGTTTATTTTCCCTTCTTTCCCCAGGAACTTTGAGACTGCACCAAGATGGGTTTGCCACTGAAACAAGAGGTCATGGGACTGTATTGTGTGAGATACAGGTAAGGCCCTGTGTAATGACTGCAATAATGCCCACTTAATGCACATCCTTCTTGAGTGAAAGAACAGCCCCAAAGCCCACAGTGCATCTTTTCTGCAGCCATTTAATGCTGATATAGCCTGTCTAATTGCCTTATGAGAGTCACAAATACATTTTTTGCCTATTTAATCTCCTGAAGTCGAGTCAGCAGGTATTCTTCAGCCTTTGTAGTTTTGTATTGTGGTCTTTAAAATTACAGGTAAATTCTTGCTTCAGTGTTTCTGTTCAAGCATTATTCTGGAGTAATATTTATTTCATGAATCAGTTATGATATTGAGAAACTTCATAGTTCTTTTATTTTGTATTTTTACTGCTGCTTGATAGACGAAATAAACACTTGCTTGTTTATGTACAAATGGAGACTTTATGCACCAGTTTTAATTTTGGTAAACAGTCAGAAACATGCTCACCTGATATGTAATACAGTTAAAAATCCACCAAAGAGTCTCTTTCACAAGGACCTGGGAGCCAGTCCTTTAAAATGTAATCATCAATAAAAATAGCACCCCTGTCTCCTTGTCTCTGTCAGAGGGTCAAGGAAGGTCTAACTTCAGGGAGTCCATTGCTCCAAGTTATAGGATTACCTCATGTCATAAAGATATGAGGAGTTTATTTTTCCCTTGGCTAAAACTAATTAGCAAACACATATGGCCACGGTAGTTACCAGGTGAATTTAGCATGAACTCTGCCTGACACATGGTACTATTAAGTTGTCTTACTTGAGGACTAGTTACTGTTCATCTCAAGAACATGTGGGTAATGGGCTGTATGTTCTTGGCTGCATGAAAGGGGAAGATTTCTTTCTGTCTTTGCAATCTCTTAGCAGACTGACTGTGACATGCATGATGTTCTGCCTTAATGTCCATTCAATAATAAAACTCTTCTATTCTACTTTTGTGAAGTTTTCTGAGTTGTCAGGAGGTTTTGTCTTGGATTTATAGTTCTCCAATATATTTGCTATATTTACATTTGTTGTATAATGTAACCCTGAACTATGCTTTTGTATGTCAGTATTTTGAAATAGGAAGCTTAAGTTCAGAAAAACTGCCTTACCAAAGTTCATGCAACTTATAAATTAAGAATGTAATTGAACTTTATTTTTTCTAGCTCCACAGTCTTTTATTTCATTGTTCCACTTTTCTCATAAACAGACATATCACTTATTTACATGTTGTCACACACATACAGTGACATTGACTTGTTGTTGACATGAGAATTACCAAGGTTTACTTGCTAAATGTGCTCAGTCAACTTAGGGGCCAGGTCTGATTGAAAAAAGGTCTCTTCCTTTGTGTCTGGACAGGCTTCCCTGTCCATCCCCAGCTCCTGGAGCTTTCTCAGACTCTTGTCCATTGAGTAGGTGATACCATCCAACCATCTCATTCTCTGTTGTCACCTTCTCTTCCTGCCTTCTATCTTTCCCAGCATCAGGGTCTTTTCCAATAAGTCAGTTTTTTTGCATCAGGTGGCCAAAGTATTGGAGTTTCAGCTTTTAAGAGTTGTTCCTTATCTTTGATTTTTATCATTTTGACTATGATGCACCTCATAACAGGTTCTTTGTGTTTATTCCATTTGATGTTTAATATCTTCTTTTTGAAAAATACTAAGCTTCAATAAGCTGGGAACTTTCAATTGTTGTTAAAAAAATTTTTTTTTCTGCTCCACTCTTTTTGTCTTCTTCTGGTATATCAGTTGCATGTATATTAGATCATTTGATATCATCTAATCAATTCTTGAGTCTTTTCCCTCAATCTTTATCTCCCTGTTCTTTGCCTTAAAATTTTTTCTATTTCTTTACTTTCATTCACCAAGTTTTGTTTTACTGGCCATAATGTGTAATGTAAAATATGTGTCTTGAATATCTTCCAATATGTCACTTGCTCTCTGCACTGGAGCTCAGAAAATATCGGTTATATCAATGGTTCCCAAGCCTGCAGTTTCTGCCAAGGAGGATCCCAGGCAGTAGGCTGGAATGTGGGAAGAGAGCTAAATCAGGGTACTTATTTCCGTGCTGGACTTCCTATGAAATAGCTTTGCAGTAGTATTCCATAGCTCAAAGTCTCTCCTTATCTCAAGGAGACTTCCTCTGCCCAATTATCTGCTCTTCTTTTTGCCTAGGGATAACAATAATCCCAGACTCTCAAATGCTCTGAAAAGTCAGAGAAGCAGAAATGCTATGGGAATTATAAAATAAGGGATTTATTACGGGAGTAAGACCATCCACAATGGCGGGAGAAGCTGGGAGAATAATGGTCCATGGGCTTTCCAGGTGGCAACAGTGATAAAGAACCCACTTGCCAATGCAGGAGACATAAGAGATGTGGGTTTGATCCCTGGGTTGGGAAGATCCCCTGGAGGAGGGCATGGCAACCAGCTCCAGTATTCTTGCCTAGAGAATCCCATCGACAGAGGAGCCTGGTGAGCTACAATCTATAGGATCGCAAAGAGTCAGATAAAACAGAGGTGACTTTGCATACACGAACTAGAGCTTCCACAATGGTGGGAGAAGCTGGTGGAGTAATGGTCTATTGGAGAGAATTAGAGAGAAGTGTTAAATCAGTTCTTCTGAAGCACTGATACAGGAGTACACATCAAAGTTTGTCAGGCAATCTGATACTAGTCATTTTCAACACCTGGACTACAATGTTGGTGGTGAGCTGGGGGAAGAGTCTACAAGCCCAGGCTCCCTGTTGGAGTCAGTTAGGAAAGAAGACCTGGAGTGTGGACCAGCTGGGACCCATATGTATCTCTGTACCTGTTCTTTACCAGTCTAAAACATCTGCCATCATATTGTAATGGTCTCTGCCTCACTTCTGTATTCCAAATCTCAAAATAAATTTCTCTTCTGGTCGATTCAAAGCCAGAACCATACAGTGAAGGAGATTTTGAAAAATGTGCTTTTAGCTTAGCCATATTGACATGGTGCAACCCCACTACACTATTCCTTATGATTTCCTTACATCACACCCTATACTACTATTTAAATAAAGTCATTTATAGGATCTACCTGAAATGATGTTAATTTGAATGTGTCATGCCTTTTTTATTAGGACCCTGAATGATATATCATTAAAATATGCTTGGATTATCCTCAGGAAAATTGAAAACCACTGGATTTGAAGCAGAGCAATAATTGAACAGAGTTGCTGGTTGAGAGATTATTTCAAATGCAGTATATAAAGAATGAAACAGAGGCCTGGGGTTGTGTTGGCTAGGAATGGAATTGAAAAAATTCAGAAGGCATGGAAATCAAGACTATTAGGAATTTCTTGCAGTAATCCATATGAGTAGCAGTGGTGATGAAGGAAACTGGGCAGATTTAAAAGATAGTGCTATCAGGTAGAATGAGTGGATTTGTTGACTAATGAGAGAAGTTTTTCTGTACAGATTGACATAATAGGTACCACTCAGGGAGATGCAGTTGTAGCATCTAATAGAAACATTAATAAAGATAAGCTAATAAGAATGGAAATACAGTTCTAGAAAAGAGGGAATAATATATATTTTTAAATGTGCAAAAAATGTAACTGTCTGCATATTCCTAAGCCCCCTTTCTGCCAATAGAAGAGAAAGGAAAACTTGCCAATTAGAGTCAGCTCTTCTGACCTTAAGCAGTCTGTTTCAGTTTAACTGAATACAATTTGAGTAAACACTTCTCTAGGTCTGTCTCTCTCCTGCTTCATGCCTCCCTCCTTGTGGAGAAAGCTTGTGAAAAGCTTCACCACAGTGGTGGTAAGGGAGACATGTTAGAAGGCTACATGTCTTACGTTCTAGTTGACCTTGACTACAGTCACTACAACAAAGTCTGGACTCATAGACATTCTAGCATGCTCTTTTGCCAGAGGAAAGGTATGATGGATTTTTCCAATGTTCTTGAAAGCCTTGTTTAACCCCTGAAGCTGGCTGCAACACTGTCTAATCAAGCATTTGAGTTTCTTTGTCTTTCTGCTCCAGTGAGACTTCTGTCCTTTGTTATGATGAAGAGAGCTCCACAGCCCACTCATGGACATTTGAGATAATCTAGATTCTTTTTGAACTGTGGTGTTGGAGAAGACGCTTGAGAGTCCCTTGGACTGCAAGGAGATCCAACCAGTCCATTCTGAAGGAGATCAGCCCTGGGATTTCTTTGGAAGGAATGATGCTGAAGCTGAAACGCCAGTACTTTGGCCACCTGATGCGAAGAGTTGACTCATTGGAAAAGACTTTAATGCTGGGAGGAATTGGGGGCAGGAGGAGAAGGGGACGACAGAGGATGAGATGGTTGGATGGCATCACTGACTCGATGGACATGAGTCTGAGTGAACTCTGGGAGCTGGTGATGGATAAGGAGGCCTGGCGTGCTGCGATTCATGGGGTCGCAAAGAGTTGGACATGACTGAGCGACTGAACGGAACTGAACTGAGATTCTTTTGACATAAAAAAGAAGATCAGAGAGACTTGGATTCAATCTTCCAGGGCCATCTATCCCAACCCATTTCTGTCCTTGGAGCTCTTTTCTTCTGTGCCATATTATAAGGATGCATATCACTAGCTTGAAAACCTGAGAGTTCCCCAGATTTTTTTTTGACCATGTTTCTCTCCAGAAATTCTGGGGTTATAGTTCCCCGAGTCTTATCCTTCCACAATTTTTCCCAATCCAAAACACACAGTTTTTCTACTTCTTCTTTCTCTCAAGTGGGAAATATTCCTCTGTCATCTAACCTTTCAAAAATAATACTTAAAAACAGCCAATGAGCTAAATAACTTTTGGATTTAGATGTAAAGGGGAGACTTCCTCTGTAAACATGGCCTAGCTGTCAAGACTATTAGAGATGACTATGGATGGAGAAAATTAAATTTGCAACCAAAAGTTAAGTAATACTGTCTTTGGTTTAAGCTAGGGTCTTAGCACTGAATGTACTTGGGTCAATAGTTGGAAGTTTCCAACAGGAAAAGGGCATAAAAATTACTGAGTTTAATACTTAAAAAATAAACATAATCACCCGTGCATTCAGAATGATGGTTATAATCTGTCACATAGCATTGTAATCAAAAGCATGTGGAAATCTATAGAGAATTGGACAGTTGAAATAATGGATAAATTTGGCCCTATCTCTATAAAACCTTTAGAGTTTTGATGGTATAACACCCAGTATTACATGCTGTTGTTCAGTCACTCAGTCATGTCTGACTCTTTGTGATCGCATGGAGTGCAGTGCTGCAGGTTTCCCCATCCTTCACCATCTCCCAGAGTTTGCTGAAACTCATCTATTGAGTCGGTGATGCCACCCAACCATCTCTCCTCTGTCATACCATTTTCCTCCTGCCTTCAATCTTTACCAACACCAGGGTCTTTTCCAATGTATTACATAGTTTATTAAAACATCTTTCTTTATAATAACAGCAAATGCATGGCTTTTAGCGTTGCTCCCTAGCTCATGTGGAATGGAGACAGAAGAAGTTTTTATGTTATATTTAGATATTGCCTGACATTGAGTTCTTCTCCTGGACTGGGAGGAAGTCATAATAAAACAAAGTTATGGAAGAATGGTGTAATAAACCTCTCTAGGTATTAAATTAGAACATTTACTGAGGAAAATGTTGCTACATTAAAAAAAAATTCTCATTTACTTCAAAACTTAGATATGAAGGCTAGTATGTTCAGGCAGGAACTGTGTGTGTGTTTCTCCTTTCCTTTTCATAGGGCACACTAAACTGTCACCCAGAGAAGAGGAGACAGGCAATAAATAACACCAGATTTTGAAAACTTTAGCAGTTAGATATTATTCCCCTATTTTGAAGTTTTGTTGTTGTTGACATTTAATGATTCTGGATTCACTTAAATTTTGTTATTCTAGAACTGAATCAAGTTGAGTTAAAATATTTAAATATTCCAGAAGCAAGCATCAGTGAACACTGGAAAAGGATAGAGAGAATGTAGAAGGTATTTCCATTTTGGAAGAATTCAGATGCCTGGGAGTATTAAAAGTCATTATCATAAAGACTCTAGAAGATGGTCCAACTGATCTTTATGGTTCTGATATAAGCTGAAGGATTATTGAAAAATAGAGATGCTGCTAAAGCAACAGTTTCTTTGCAATTTAGAATGGAACCTCTGATTCCTCAAATGAACTATGAAAGAAAGAGAGACAGACATTGGAATCTTCATTTGGGTTATTTGTTGAGCATGGTTCTACCGATGGGCTTGGTTAACATTCACAGAAGATGCTATCCTCTGACATGCTTGCCTAAGGAAGACATTGATTACTATGGTTATACTTTTCACTGGCATCTCTCATAATTCTTTTCTCTTCTTCTTCTTCTTCTTCTTTTTTTTTTTTTTTTGCAATTTGTAGCTATTTTTATTCTCTTTATTTATTTATTTATTTTTACTTTACAATACTGTATTGGTTTTGCTATACGTTGACATGAATCCACCATGGGTGTACATCTAGAACATTTTGTTTGTCCCCAAATGACTTCTAAAATATGTGGTTTTTCAAAGTTTGGGGAAGCTTGAGAAATCTTAAACCTAGTGTTTTATAGGATGGGCATAGGACAATAAGAGGAATAAAAGTTTTAGGAAGCATTTAAGAGAAGATTGGAGTTTCCCTGGTGGCTCAGTGGTAAGGAATCGCCCTGCCAATGCAGGAGATGCAGGTTTGGTCTCTGGGTCGGGAAGATCCCCTGTAGAAGTAAATGGCAACTGACTCCAGTATTCTTGCCTGGGAGATCCCATGGACAGAGGAGCCTGGTGGGCTGCAGTCCATGGGGTCACAGAGTCGGACACAACTGAGCAACTAACAGCAACAACTAAGGGAAGTTTGAGGAGGTTTGGTACCGAGTGACTCACTTATGGTGAGTCACTCGGTACCAAAATATAATAAGACATTGAAATTCCATTTCTAAGATGACCTTGGGATTACAAACTTAGAGTACAAATTTGTAAAGAGGGGACACCTCATTATGTTGAGCTAGAATCAGAGACTAATGACAATTGTGAAGTAATTCGTTGAGATCACAGCCAACATTGTTTTGACCAGGCAGTCCTTTTCAGGTCCATGTGATTTAGTAAAAATATCAACAAAATACCAGCACCACATTGAATTCAGAGGGAATGAGAGGGATTGGAGAGGGGACTCTGTGTCTCTTTCTATCTCTTTGTCATGAATCAGAGCAGCCTGTGTTTCATGACCTACTTTGATAGGCAGCAGCAGTAGTATTTGAATGACTACTAACAACACTTTAAGTCCTGATACTCAGCAACACTTTAAGTACCCCCTATTTCACAGTTGGGGGAATGTATTCAGTTATTCCTAGCTCTTGCTTGAATGGCTATTTCATATTCATAGACATGAATATGGAATATGACACTCCTATAAATTGTTTAGATGACAGTAGTAACTCACTGTTTTAAACTACTTGACAGAGAAAATATTTTCATTTTCTAAAATGTATCTTCTCTTTCAGTTGCATTAAACAGTTGAGGAACATTGTTGTCTTAAACACAGAAATTTTCTAACATGCATGAACTTTTCAAAATTATACTAGTATCCTGGAGTTCTACCACATTCTTGACACCATGTAACATCTATTCTTAGAAAGTGAAATTATCCCTTTGAAAACAAACAAAAAAATGGTCCCAGTGTGAAGAAAGTAAATTAATAGATATTCAGGAGCCAGAGAGCACCAGAGAAGCAGATGCATGGGGCTGAGAAGCATGCTTTATGGACAGTTTTGATAATTCAGCAACTGAAAAGTCTACAAATTAGAAGTCCTGTGGAGATTGAAAATACCATCTGACATACTATTAAAGCTAATTTGTTTATGTTAAGGAAATAAAGAATAATTATAGACAAATCTAACAGGAACTGGCATTATAGGCTTAATTAAATGCCTCCTGTGACATATTGCAAATTATTTGTCAATTGGCACTACGTTGAAGGAGGTGGCTGGCATAGTCAGTTGACCATTTCATTGTTCTTTACTATTTGTGCAGTTGTTGTGAACACAATCCTAGAGAAACACTTACCCATCCTGAGGGAAAAAAATCACATATTCCCTTTGTTATTAACTCTTTTTTTCCCCCTAAAAAATCATATAGACATCATGTTCCTCTTTGTAATCTTTTCAGGTTAGGAAATATGCTTCAATACAGTAGTTAGGTTGTTGATCAACTGTGTTCACTTGGTCCCCTTGCTCATAATTCTAATACTAAATATACTCTGAATAAGATAAATTGCTTCTGGTTTTAGTGACCAGAGGCACCTCAAGTTATATCAGCTAATTAAGTGCTCTCATGGTCTCTGGTTAATAGAAGTCTCAGGACTTCTATTGCTAGTGGCTTTCTCAGTATGTAAGTATTTGGGAGATTCCAGCTACCACCGTCTTCTGATTATCTCTAAAGATTATACATTCAAAATCTCCAACACAGAGATATCATTGCATTAGACACTTTTGACTCTATTTGACAAATCTGTCATGCAAGATCACTTTAAATGCTGCTGGCTAAAAAGCTGTTGGCTGCATTTGGGAAAGGAGTGGATCTTGGTTCTGCTATGCTGTGGCTAAGATGCTTGGGTCACATAGTCAGTCTATCTTTGAAGGAGCTCTGAAAATGCACATAGAGCATAAAAGACTCCTTAATACACTCTGACATGTAAAATCTTGCATTATAAAGAATAGCTTCTGCAATTCTTTGCCAAGTTTTATGTGCTGAACTGAGTATATCATACATCTTAAAACATACCAGTCACATAATAGGATAAAGGAAAAACCATAGCCCTGACTAGATGAACCTTAGTTGGCAAAGTAATGTCTCTGCTTTTGAATATACTATCTAGGTTGGTCATAACTTTTCTCCCAAGGAGTAAGCGTCTTTTGATTTCATGGCTGCAATCACCATCTGCAGTGATTTTGGAGCCCCCAAAAATAAAGTCTGACACTGTTTCCCCATCTGTTTCCCATGAAGTGATGGGACCGGATGCCATGATCTTTGTTTTCTGAACGTTGAGCTTTAAGCCAACTTTTTCGCTCTCCTCTTTCACTTTCATCAAGAGGCTTTTTAGCTCCTCTTCATTTTCTGCCTTAAGGGTGGTGTCATCTGCATATCTGAGGTTATTGATATTTCTCCTGGAAATCTTGATTCCAGCTTGTGTTTCTTCTAGTCCAGCGTTTCTCATGTTGTCCTCTGTCTGCTTCCCTGGTGGCTCAGAGGTTAAAGCATCTGCTTCCAATGAGGGAGACCTGGGTTCGATCCCTCGGTCGGGAAGATCCCCTGGAGAAGGAAATGGCAATCCACTCCAGTATTCTTGCCTGGAGAATCCCATGGACGGAGAAGCCTAGTAGGTTACAGTCCACGGGGTCGCAAAGAGTCGGACACGACTGAGCGACTTCACCTTCACTCTGCATGTAAGTTAAATAAGCAAGGTGACAGACAATATACAGCCTTGACATACTCCTTTTCCTATTTGGAACCAGTCTGTTGTTCCATGTCCAGTTCTAACTGTTGCTTCCTGACCTGCATACAGATTTCTCAAGAGACAGGTCAGGTGGTCTGGTATTCCCATGTCTTTCAGAATTTTCCACAGTTGATTGTGATCCACACAAAGGCTTTGGCATAGTCAATAAAGCAGAAATAGACGTTTTTCTGGAACACTCTTGCTTTTCCATGATCCAGCGGATGTTGGAAATTTGATCTCTGGTTCCTCTGCCTTTTCTAAAACCAGCTTGAACATCAGGGATTTCACGGTTCACGTGTTGCTGAATCCTGGCTTGGAGAATTTTGAGCATTACTTTCCTAGCATGTGAGCTGAGTCCCATTGTGTGGTAGTTTGAGCATTCTTCTGCATTGCCTTTCTTTGGAATTGGAATGAAAACGGACCTTTTCCAGTCCTGTGGCCACTGCTGAGTTTTCCAAATTTGCTGGCATATTGAGTGCAGTACTTTCACAGCATCATCTTTCAGGATTTGAAACAGCTCAACTGGAATTCCATCACCTCCACTTGCTTTGTTCGTAGTGATGATTTCTAAGGCTCATTTGACTTCACATTCTAGGATGTCTGGCTCTAGATTAGTGATCACACCATCATGATTATCTGGATCATGAAGATCTTTTTGTACAGTTCTTCTGTGTATTCTTGCCACCTCTTCTTAATATCTTCTGCTTCTGTTAGGTCCATACCAATTCTATCCTTTATCGAGCCCATCTTTGCATGAAATGTTCCCTTGGTATCTCTAATTTTCTTGAAGAGATCTCTAGTCTTTCCCATTCTGTTGTTTTCTTCTATTTCTTTGCACTGATTGCTGAAGAAGGCTTTCTTATCTCTTCTTGCTATTCTTTGGAACTCTGCATTCAGATGCTTATATCTTTCCATTTCTCCTTTGCTTTTTGCCTCTCTTCTTCTCGCAGCATTTGTAAGGCCTCCCCAGACAGCCATTTTGCTTTTTTGCATTTCTTTTCCATGGGGGTGGTCTTGATCCCTGTTTCCTGTACAGTGTCATGAACCTCATTCCATAGTTCATCAGGCACTTTATCTATCAGATCTAGACCCTTAAATCTATTTCTCACTTCCACTGTATAATCATAAGGGATTTTATTGAGGTCATACCTGAGTGGTCTAGCAGTTTTCCTTATTGTCTTCAATTTGAGTCTGAAATTGGTAATAAGGAGTTCATGATCTGAGCCACAGTCAGCTCCTGGTCTTGTTTTTGTTGACTGTATAGAGCTTCTCCATCTTTGATGAAAAGAATATAATCAATCTGATTTTGGTGTTGACCATCTGGTGACGTCCATGTGTAGAGTCTTTTCTTGTGTTGTTGGAAGAGGGTGTTTGCTATGACCAGTGCATTTTCTTGGCAAAACTCTATTAGTCTTTGCCCTGCTTCATTCCGCATTCCAAAGCCAAATTTGCCTGTTACTCCAGGGGTTTCTTGACTTCCTACTTTTGCATTTCAGTCTCCTGTAATGAAAAGGACATGTTTTTGGGGTATTGGTTCTAAAAGGTATTGCAAGTCTTCATAGAACTGTTTAAGTTCTGCTTCTTCAGTGTTACTGGTTGGGGCATAGAATTGGATAACTGTGATATTGAATGGTTTGCCTTGGAGATGAACAGAGATCATTCTGTCGTTTTTGAAATTGCATCCAAGTACTGCATTTCAGACTCTTTTGTTGACCATGATGGCTACTCCATTTCTTCTGAGGGATTCCTGCCTGCAGTAGTAGATATAATGGTCATCTGAGTTAAATTCACCCATTCTAGTCCATTTTAGTTTGCTGATTCTTAGAATGTCGACGTTTACTTTTGCCATCTCTTGTTTGACCACTTCCAATTTGCCTTGATTCATGGACCTGACATCCCAGGTTCCTATGCTATATTACTCTTACAGCATCAGACCTTGCTTCTATCACCAGTCACATCCACAGCTGGGTATTGTTTTTGCTTTGGCTCGATCCCTTCATTCCTTCTGGAGTTATTTCTCCACTGATCTCCAGTAACATATTGGACACCTACTGACCTGGGGAGTCCCTCTTTCAGTATCCTATCATTTTGCCTAAAGGCTGAGTGCTGAAGAACTGATACTTTTGAACTGCGGTGTTGGAGAAGACTCCTGAGAGTCCCCTGGACTGCAAGGAGATCCAACCAGTCCATTCTGAAGGAGATCAGCCCTGGGATTTCTTTGGAAGGAATGATGCTAATGCTGAAACTTTGGCCACCTGATGCAAAGAGTTGACTCATTGGAAAAGACTCTGATGCTGGGAGGGATTGGGGGCAGGAGGAGAAGGGGACAACAGAGGATGAGATGGCTGGATGGCATCACTGACTCGATGGACACGAGTCTGAGTGAACTCTGGGAGTTAGTGATGGACAGGGAGGCCTGGCGTGCTGCGATTCATGGTGTCACAAAGAGTTGGACATGACTGAGAGACTGAACCGACCGAATAGGATAAAGTATTATTATAAACAAGGAAGTGTAGCCTGAGAAATGTTAAATATATGCCCAGCAGTATAATATCTGTAAGTGATAGAGCCAGGGTTCAACCTACATTCTAGGTAGTTATAATCCTAATTTCCTTACTGGTACTACTGTACTATATCTGTGGTTTTGGGAAAGAATAGAGCTAAGAGGAGTTGGCTGTGTTTTGCTATCAATTTGCTAGACGTTTTTTTTTTTTTTCCAGTTTTAATTATTTATTTATTTATACTTTACAATATTGTTTTGGTTTTGCCATACATTGACATGAATCAGCCATGGGTGTACATGTGTTCCCCATCCTTAAACCCCCTCCCACCTCCTTCCCCATCCCATCCCTCTGGGTCATCCCAGTGGACCAGCCCTGAGGACCCTGTATCATGCATTGAACCTGGACTGGTGATTTGTTTCACATGTGATAATTTACATGTTTTAATGCCATCCTGCCATATCATCCCACCCTCAACCTCTCCCACAGAGTCCAAAAGACTGTTCTAAACATCTGTGATTGTGGCTCAGATCGTGAACTCCTTATTACCAAATTCAGACTCAAATTGAAGACAATAGGGAAAACTGCTAGACCATTCAGGTATGACCTAAATCAAATCCCTTATGATTATAAAGTGGAAGTGAGTAATAGATTTAAGGGCCTAGATCTGATAGATAGAGTGCTTGATGAACTATGGACGGAGGTTCGTGACATTGTACAGGAGACAGGGATCGAGACCATCCCCATGGAAAAGTAATGCAAAAAAGCAAAATGGCTGTCTGGGGAGGCCTTACAAATAGCTGTGAAAAGAAGAGAGGCAAAAAGCAAAGGAGAAAAGGAAAGATATAAGCATCTGAATGCAGAGTTCCAAAGAATAGCAAGGAGACATAAGAAAGCCTTCCTCAGTGATCAATGCAAAGAAATAGAGGAAAACAATAGAATGGGAAAGACTAGAGATCTCTTCAATAAAATTAGAGATACCAAGGGAACATTTCATGCAAAGTTGGGCTCAATAAAGGACAGAAATGGTATGGACCTAACAGAAGCAGAAGATATTAAGAAGAGGTGGCAAGAATACACAGAAGAACTGTACAAAAAGATCTTCATGATCCAGATAATCATGATGATGGGATCACTAATCTAGAGCCAGACATCTTGGAATGTGAAGTCAAGTGGGCCTTAGAAAGCATCACTACGAACAAAGCAAGTGGAGGTGATGGAATTCCAGTTGAGCTGTTTCAAATCCTGAAAGATGATGCTGTGAAAGTACTGCACTCAATATGCCAGCAAATTTGGAAAACTCAGCAGTGGCCACAGGACTGGAAAAGGTCCGTTTTCATTCCAATTCCAAAGAAAGGCAATGCAGAAGAATGCTCAAACTACCACACAATGGGACTCAGCTCACATGCTAGGAAAGTAATGCTCAAAATTCTCCAAGCCAGGATTCAGCAACACGTGAACCGTGAAATCCCTGATGTTCAAGCTGGTTTTAGAAAAGGCAGAGGAACCAGAGATCAAATTTCCAACATCCTCTGGATCATGGATAAAGCAAGAGAGTTCCAGAAAACATCTATTTCTGCTTTACGGACTAGGCCAAAGCCTTTGACTGTGTGGATCACAATCAACTGTGGAAAATTCTGAGAGGTGGGAATACCAGCCTACCTGACCTGCCTCTTGAGAAATCTGTATGCAGGTCAGGAAGCAACAGTTAGAACTGGACATGGAACAACAGACTGGTTCCAAATAGGAAAAGGAGTCCGTCAAGGCTGTATAATGTCACCCTGCTTATTTTACTTATATGCAGAGCACATCATGAGAAACGCTGGGCTGGAAGAAGCACAAGCTGGAATCAAGATTGCTGGGAGAAATATCAATCACCTTAGATATGCAGATGAAACCACCCTTATGGCAGAAAGTGAAGAGGAGCTAAAAAGCCTCTTGATGAAATTGAAAGAGGAGAGTGAAAAAGTTGGCTTAAAGCTCAACATTGAGAAAATGAAGATCATGACATGTGGTCCCATCACTTCATGGGAAACAGATGGAAACAGTGGAAACAGTGTCAGACTTTATTTTTTTGTGCTCCAAAATCACTGCAGATGGTGACTGCAGCCATGAAATTAAAAGCTGCTTATTCCTTGGAAGAAAAGTTATGACCAACCTAGATAATATATTCAAAAGCAGAGACATTACTTTGCCAACTAAGATCCGTCTAGTCAAGGCTATGGTTTTTCCTGTGGTCATGTATGGATGTGAGAGTTGGACTGTGAAGAAGGCTGAGTGCTGAAGAATTGATGCTTTTGAACTGTGGTGTTGGAGAATACTCTTGAGAGTCCCTTGGACTGCAGGGAGATCCAATCTGTCCATTCTGAAGGAGATAAACCCTGGGATTTCTTTGGAAGGAATGATGCTAAGCTGAAACTCCAGTACTTTGGCCACCTCATGTGAAGAGTTGACTCATTGGAAAAGACTCTGTTGCTGGGAGGGATTGGGGGCAGGAGGAGAAGGGGACGACAGAGGATGAGATGGCTGGATGGCATCACGGACTCAGTGGACTTGAGCCTGAGTGAACTCCGGGAGATGGTGATGAACAGGGAGGCCTGGCATGTTGCGATTCATGGGGTCGCAAAGAGTGAGACATGACTGAGCGACTGAACTGAACTGATAAAGGATTATCATTACCATCTTTCTAAATTCCATGTATATGCATTAGTATACCGCACTGGTATTCTTCTTTCTGGCTTACTTCACTCTGTATAATAGGCTCCGGTTTCATCCACCTCATTAGAACTGATTCAAATGTATTCTTTTCTTAAATTTAAATTTATTTATTTTAATTGGAGGCTAATTATTTTACAATAGTGTATTAGTTTTTGCCATACATCAACATGAATCTGGCACAGATGTACATGTGTTCCCCATTCTGAACCCACTTCCCAGTACTATCCCTGGGGTTCATACCAGTGCACCAGCCCCAAGCACCCTGTATCATGCATTGAACCTGGACTGGCGATTCGTTTCTTATATTTACATGTTTCAATGCCATTCTCCCAAATCATCTCACCCTTTTCCTCTTCCACAGAGTCCAAAAGATTGTTCTATACATCTGTGTCTCTTTTGCTGTCTAGCATACAGGGTTATCAGTAATGTCTTTCTAAATTCCATATATATGCATTAGTATACTATATTGGTGTTTTTCTTTCTGGCTTACTTCACTCTGTCTAATAGGTTCGAGTTTCATCCATCTCATTAGAACTGATTCAAATGTATTCTTTTTAATGGCTGAGTAATATTCCATTGTGTATATGTACCACAGCTTTCTTATCCATTCTTCTGCTGATGGACATCTGGGTTGCTTCCATGTCCTGGCTATTATAAACGGTTCTGTGATGAACATTGGGGAACACGTGTCTCTTTCCATTCTGGTTTCCTCGGTGTGTATGCCCAGCGGTGGGATTGCTGGGTCATAAGGCAGTTCTATTTCCAGTTTTTTTTTTAAGAAATCTCCACACTGTTTTCCATAGTGGCTGTACTAGTTTGCATCCCCACCAACAGTATAAGAGGATTCCTTTTTCTCCACACCCTCTCCAGCATATATTGCTTGTAGACTTTTGGATCGCAGCAATTCTGACTGGCGTGAACTGGTACCTCAAGGTTGTTTTGATTTTCATTTCTCTGATATTGAGTGATGTTGAGCATCTTTTCATGTGTTTGTTTGCCACCTGTATGTCTTATTTGGAGAAATGCCTGTTAGTTCTTTGGCCCATTTTTTGATTGGGTCATTTATTTTTCTGGAGTTGAGCTGCATATATTACTTGTATATTTTTGAGATTAGTTGTTTGTCACTTGCTTCATTTGTTATTTTCTCCCATTCTGAAGGCTGCCTTTTCACTTTGCTTATAGTTTCCTTTGTTGTGCCAAAGCTTTTAATTTTAATTAGATCCCATTTGTTTATTTTTGCTTTTATTTCCAATATTCTGGGAGGTGGATCATACAGGATCCTGCTGTGGTTTATGCTGGAGAATATTTTGCTTATGTTCTCCTCTAGGAGTTTTATAGTTTCTGGTCTTACGTTTAGATCTTTAATCCATTTTGATTTTATTTTTGTGTATGTTGTCAGAAAGTGTTCTAGTTTCATTCTTTTACAAGTGGTTGACCAGTTTTCGCAGCACCACTTGTTAAAGAGATTGTCTTTAATCCATTGTATATTCTTGCTTCCTTTGTCGAAGATAAGGTGTCCGTAGGTATGTGGATTTATCTCTGGGCTTTCTGTTTTGTTCCATTGATCTATATTTCTGTCTTTGTGCCAGTACCATACTGTCTTGATGACTGTGGCTTTGTAGTAGAGCCTGAAGTCAGGCAGGTTGATTCCTCCAGTTCCATTCTTCTTTCTCAAGATTGCTTTGGCTCTTAGAGGTTTTTTGTATTTCCATACAAATTCTGAAATTATTTGTTCTAGCTCTATGAAAAAACTGTTGGTAGCAGATGGGGATTGAATGAAATATATAGATTACTTTGGGTAGTATACTCATTTTCACTATATTGATTCTTGCCATCCATGAACACGGTATATTTCTCCATCTATTTGTGTCCTCTGATTTCTTTCACCAGTGTTTTATAGTTTTCTATATATAGGCCTTTTGTTTCTTTATATAGATATAATCTTAACTATTTTATTCTTTTCATTGCAATGGTGAATGGAATTGTTTCCTTAATTTCTCTTTCTGTTTTCTCAGTTAGTGTATAGGGATGCAAGGGATTTCTGTGTGTTGATTTTAGATCCTGCAACTTTATTATATTCGTTGATTAGCTTTAGTAATTTTGTGGTGGAGTCTTTACGGTTTTCTATGTAGAGGATCATGTCATCTGCAAACAGTGAGAGTTTTACTTCTTCTTTCCAATCTGGATTCCTTTTGTTTCTTTTTCTGCTCTGATTGCTGTGGCTAAAACTTCCAAAACTATGTTGAATAGTAGTGGTGAAAGTGGGCACCCTCATCTTGTTCCTGACTTTAGGGGAAATGGTTTCAGTTTTTCACCATTGAGGATAATCTTTGCTGTGGGTTTGCCATAGATAGCTTTTATTATGTTGAGATATGTTCCTTCTATGGAGAAGGCAGTGGCACCCTATTCCAGTACTCTTGTCTGGAAAATCCATGGACAGAGGAGTAGGCTGCAGTCCATGGGGTTGCTAAGATTCGGACACGACTGAGCGACTTCACTTTCACTTTTTACTTTTATACATTGGAGAAAGAAATGGCAACCCACTCCAGTGTTCTTGCCTGGAGATTCCCAGGGTTAGGGAAGCTTGGTGGGCTGCCGTCTATGGGGTCGCACAGAGTCGGACATGGCCGAAGTGACTTAGTAGCAGCAGCAGCAGCATATTCCTTCTATGCCTGCTTTCTGAAGGGTTTCTATCATAAATGGATGTTGAATTTTGTCAAAGGCTTTTTCTGCATCTATTGAGATAATCATATGGTTTTCATTTTTCAATTTGTTAATGTGGTGTATCATATTGATTGATTTGTGGATATTGAAGAATTCTTGCATCCCTTGGATAAAGCCCACTTGGTCATGATGTATGATCTTTTTAATATGTTTTTGGATTCTGTTTGCTGGAATTTTGTTAAGGATTTTTGCATCTATGTTCATCAGTGATATTTGCCTGTAGTTTTCTTTTTTTTGTGGCATCTTTGTCAGGTTTTGGTATTAGAGTGATGGTGGCCTCATAGAATGAGTTTGGAAGTTTACCTTCTTCTGCAATTTTCTGGAAGAGTTTGAGTAGGATAGGTGTTAGCGCTTCCCTAAATTTTTGGTAGAATTCAGGTGTGAAGCTGTTTGGTCCTGGGCTTTTGTTTGTTGGAAGATTTCTGATTATAGTTTCAATTTCCATGCTTGTTATGGGTCTGTTAAGATTTTCTATTTCTTCCTGGTTCAGTTTTGGAAAGTTGTACTTTTCTAAGAATTTGTCCATTTCTTCCAAGTTGAGGTGGTCCTAACATGATGGAGGAATAGGATGGGGTCTGTGGCAAGCCTTGGAATCTCAGAAGGCAAAATTTCTTGGAGTAAAAATAAATAAATAATTACAACCCACAAATTACATGCCTAGCAGCAACTCCCAGCAGAGCAGCAGCCCAGACACTCACATCCCCCTCTTGCAAGCAGGGGCTGGACCCGGAGGCAGCAGCTGCATTGCTTAGGTTAAGGACCAGGCCTGAATGCCCTAAGGGCAATCTGAGGGAACTAGCTTGAGATAGCAACCCAGACTGTGGGATAGCTATCCATGAAAAGCCCTAACCTAAGACACCGCCAGGCCAGCTCACAGAACAAAGGACTGAGAAGAGCTAGCTGGCTGCAGACTGGTCCATCCCCCATTGGAGACAGGCAGGGGAGGGCAGCCAGAACTGGAAGGGGGCAATCACGGCCCCAGAGAGGCATCATCTACCAAACTGCAAGCAGACTTCATTGCTAACCCAGACTTCTTGGGATTCTGGAAAATTGACATCTGCCAGGAGGGTCGCAGCCAGAAATCAGCTCCCCAGAAGAGACATGGCACACCTGAGAAGGCGCGCCCATTGTACATCCAGAAAACCAAGTGGCTGGGGTGGGGGAGGCGATGAGTCACAGCCTTCAACTGGGGGCGACAGCGCTTGCCAAGCACCTGGTCACCTGAGGTGCTCGGACCTGGGACGGGCACAAAACGCAGGCCCAGCCAAGTCTGCGCTTTTGTAGAGTACCCAAGAACCTGAACCTGAGCTGCTTAGACCTGGGGAGTGCATGCAACCCAGGGCCAGCCTCAGACAGTTCCCAGCAGAGCAACCTAGAGCCTGAGAAGTGTAGACTGGGAAAGCACACACATTGTGAGTCGGGGCAAACCCAGTGTGGCTGAATCACTGTGAGCACATGCCAGTGATATTTGTTTGCAGTGTTCCTCCCTCCCCACAGCACGATAACAAGTGAACCTAAAAAAAGTGACCACCACTGTCCCCCTTGTGTCAGGGCAGAAATTAGACACTAAAGAGACCAGCAAACAGAACAAGCTAGGCTTTTTAAAAACAGAATCTGTGTGAGGATTGAATGAGAGATTTATGTAAAACCTCTAATGCAGTTCTTGGCACAAAATAGGGCCTCAGTGCATTATTGCTGGTGGGGTTTATCATTCTACTGCTTCCAGGTAAAATTCCACAATGCATAGATAAATTCCTTTCCAAAGACAAAGCACAGATGCAGCCATAGCCATCCAACATGAAATTTTCTTGTTTCCATTGGCTTATTTTTGTTTTATCATTGATCTCTTCTCTTTTATCATTCTCCTCTCTTTTCTAGCCTGGACCTTTAGGTATATGTAGCTGAGTTGTGCTCCTTTCCCAATAATGACATATTACTGGGTAAAGGAGAAGGAACTCTGTAGGGTGCTTATTGGCACAGAAGGACATTTATCCTCAACTGTGTTCTCAAATAGGAATGGTAGAGCAAGCTGATTGTCTGATGAGGAAATAAAATTAAAACATTAACTTTTCATTCATTCAACTAGTATTAATATATGCCAGATGCTAGATGCTAGGAGCATGTTAATACAGTGATATGTAATCTGTTACTTTAATGTGAAGTCTTTTTTGATTCTGATGCAGAATCTTCAGCTTAGCTTAAAATTTTTTTTTTATGAAAAGAAAATAGTTTTATTTTTTTTATAATTTTTTTTGTGTGTTCTGTCTTTTTTTTTTTTTTAGTTTTTTATTTTTTAAATTTTAAAATCTTTAATTCTTACATGCATTCCCAAACATGAACCCCCCTCCCACCTCCCTCCCCATAACATCTTTCTGGGTCATCCCCATGCACCAGCCCCAAGCATGCTGCATCCTGCGTCAGACATAGACTGGCGATTGAGTTCACATGATAGTATACATGTTAGAATGTCATTCTCCCAAATCATCCCACCCTCTCCCTCTCCCTCTGAGTCCAAAAGTCCGTTATACACATCTGTGTCTCTTTCCCTGTCTTGCATACAGGGTCGTCATTGCCATCTTCCTAAATTCCATATATATGTGTTAGTATACTGTATTGGTGTTTTTCTTTCTGGCTTACTTCACTCTGTATAATCGGCTCCAGTTTCATCCACCTCATCAGAACTGATTCAAATGAATTCTTTTTACGGCTGAGTAATACTCCATTGTGTATATGTACCACAGCTTTCTTATCCATTCATCTGCTGATGGACATCTAGGTTGTTTCCATGTCCTGGCTATTATAAACAGTGCTGCGATGAACATTGGGGTACATGTGTCTCTTTCCATTCTGGTTTCCTCGGTGTGTATGCCCAGAAGTGGGATTGCTGGGTCATAAGGTAGTTCTATTTGCAATTTTTAAGGAATCTCCACACTGTTCTCCATAGTGGTTGTACTAGTTTGCATTCCCACCAACAGTGTAGGAGGGTTCCCTTTCTCCACACCCTCTCCAGCATTTATTGCTTGCAGATTTTTGGATCGCAGCCATTCTGACTGGTGTGAAGTGGTACCTCATTGTGGTTTTGATTTGCATTTCTCTAATAATGAGTGATGTTGAGCATCTTTTCATGTGTTTGTTAGCCATCCGTATGTCTTCTTTGGAGAAATGTCTATTTAGTTCTTTGGCCCATTTTTTGATTGGGTCGTTTATTTTTCTGGAGTTGAGCTGCATAAGTTGCTTGTATATTTTTGAGATTAGTTGTTTGTCAGTTGCTTCATTGGCTATTATTTTCTCCCATTCAGAAGGCTGTCTTTTCACCTTGCTTATAGTTTCCTTTGTTGTGCAGAAGCTTTTAATTTTAATTAGATCCCATTTGTTTATTTTTGCTTTTATTTCCAGCATTCTGGGAGGTGGGTCATAGAGGATCCTGCTGTGATTTATGTCTGAGAGTGTTTTGCCTATGTTCTCCTCTAGGAGTTTTATAGTTTCTGATCTTACATTTAGATCTTTAATCCATTTTGAGTTTATTTTTGTGTGCGGTGTTAGAAAGTGATCTAGTTTCATTCTTTTACAAGTGGTTGACCAGTTTTCCCAGCACCACTTGTTAAAGAGATTGTCTTTACTCCATTGTATATTCTTGCCTCCTTTGTCAAAGATAAGGTGTCCATATGTGTGTGGATTTATCTCTGGGCTTTCTATTTTGTTCCATTGATCTATATGTCTGTCTTTGTGCCAGTACCATACTGTCTTGATGACTGTGGCTTTGTAGTAGAGCCTGAAGTCAGGCAAGTTGATTCCTCCAGTTCCATTCTTCTTTCTCAAGATTGCTTTGGCTATTCGAGGTTTTTGTATTTCCATACAAATCTTGAAATTATTTGTTCTAGTTCTGTGAAAAATGTGCCTGGTAGCTTGATAGGGATTGCATTGAATTTGTAAATTGCTTTGGGTAGTATACTCATTTTCACTATATTGATTCTTCCAATCCATGAACATGGTATATTTCTCCATCTATTAGTGTCCTCTTTGATTTCTTTCATCAGTGTTTTATAGTTTTCTATATATAGGTCTTTAGTTTCTTTAGGTAGATATATTCCTAAGTATTTTATTCTTTTCATTGCCATGGTGAATGGAATTGTTTCCTTAATTTCTTTTTCTACTTTCTCATTATTCGTGTATAGGAATGCAAGGGATTTCTGTGTGTTGATTTTATATCCTGCAACTTTACTATATTCATTGATTAGCTCTAGTAATTTTCTGGTGGAGTCTTTAGGGTTTTCCATGTAGAGGATCATGTCATCTGCAAACAGTGAGAGTTTTACTTCTTCTTTTCCAATTTGGATTCCTTTTATTTCTTTTTCTGCTCTGATTGCTTGGCCAAAACTTCCAGGGATGCAAGGATTCTTCAATATCCGCAAATCAATCAATGTAATTCACCACATTAACAAATTGAAAAATAAAAACCATATGATTATCTCAATAGATGCAGAGAAGGCCTTTGACAAAATTCAACATCCATTTATGATAAAAACTCTCCAGAAAGCAGGAATAGAAGGAAAATATCTCAACATAATAAAAGCTATCTATGACAAACCCACAGCAAACATTATCCTCAATGGGGAAAAACTGAAAGCATTTCCCCTAAAGTCAGGAACAAGACAAGGGTGTCCACTTTCACAGCTTAGCTTAAAATTAAGCTGACTTACTAGTTAATTATTATTTCCAGTTCATCACTTTTATACAGTCTCCCAGCACAGGGACTCATCACCAGTGATTCACAAACTGAAAATTCTACAACATATAGTCTACTGTGGGTAATCTATACTATCTCTTCCCTTTATCCGTAAGAAAAATTATAAGCAATAAATATGCTTATATGGGAAAAAAGTATATTTAATAAAAAAAATTTAAGAGCCATATATAGCAAATGCTAACTTGGTTATTTTCACATTGTGAGGACTACTGCTAATTCATATAAGTGGGCATGTTTTTAATTATTTATGCTTCCAGCTCAAAAAAGTTGTTGTTCAGTTGCTAAGTCATGTCTAATTCCTGTACAATGTTATGAACGTCCATCCGTAGTTCTTCAGGCACTTTGTCTGTCCAATCTAATCCCTTGAATCTATTTGTCACTTCTCTTGTATAATCATATGTATTTTATTTAAGTCATACCTGAATGGCCTAGTAGTTTTCCCTACTTTCTTCAATTTAAGTCTTAATTTTGCAATAATGAGTTCATAAGCTGAGCCACAGCCATCCCCTGGTCTTGTTTTTGTGACTGTATAGAGTTTCTCTGTCTTTGGCTGCAAAGAATATAATCAATCTGATTTTGGTATTGACCATCTGATGATGTCCATGTGTACAGTTATCTCTTGTGTTGTTGGAAGAAGGTGTTCGCTATGAACACTGTGTTCTCTTGGAAAAACTCTGTTAGCCTTTGCCCTGCTTCATTTTTGTACTCCAAGGCCAAACTCGCCTGTTACTCCAGGTGTATCTCTTGACTTCCTACTTTTGCATTCCAATCCCCTATTAGGAAAAGAACATTTTTGGGGGGATGTCAGTTTTAGAAGGTCTTGTAGATCTTCATAGAACCTGTCTACTTCAGCTTCTTCAGCATTTGTGGTTGGGGCATAGACTTGGCATTCTGTGATGTTGAATTGTTTGCCTTGGAAATGAACTGAGATCATTCAGTCATTTTTGAGATTGTACTCAAGTACTACATTTCAGACTCTTTTGTTGACTATGAGGGTTACTCCGTTTCTTCTAAGGGATTCTTGCCCATGGTACTAGATATAATGGTCATCCAAGGGATTAGTTTTTTTCAAAAGGGAATATAATTAAAGCCTGAGGAACTAGGCAACATATTTATCCAGGTATTACAGGGCTTTAGAATATGTTAAGAATCAACACACAATTCAGCTTTGAGATATCATCACCTTGGTACTTAAAAAATGAACTATTTTTGGAAATATGCCCAGTGAAACATTTTTTTAAAGCAATCCTGTTGCTTAGTTGTAAAAAGTACATTTTGGGTTTGATATCAAGGGTTGAACTAATTGTTTCTACTTATTAAAATGGAAAACTCACTCAAACCTTGGTTTGCATCAAAGAATCTAAAATGCTGTATGTACCTAGGACTGAGATTTATATCAGTGAGAATATACTTGAAAAGGATGATTTTGATTAGGCCTCAAGAGACGAACTTCAGTGTCTATGTGTGTGTGTGTGTGTGTGTGTGTTTACACTTATATTTGCATCAAAATACATAGACTCCTATGTTATTGTTTCTTAAAATGCAAGGAATTCCATAATCATGGGAGCTTTATTTTTATATAGGAATTAGAAACAGTATGGATATGGCAACAGGTTAGGCTGAAGCAGTCACTTTACTACTAGAGTTCTGGATAATGTTAATGCACCAGAGGACAAATAAAGTATCATCTCCCCAACCACACACAACAATCTGTGTTCCCTGGTTTCCAAAGAAGATAATCAAAAAGGGCAGAGGAACCCTTTAAATAATGGAGATAATTTCTTTCATATCATTTAGAAAGCCTTATTCCATTTGTACGTAGAAACTGTGCTCAGTGAAAAGAGACAGATTTTGATGAACACAATTAGCTCTGAATGGATACTTTAATAAAATAACTGTTTTACAGAAGATTGAGAAATGGCCTCTGAACTTGTGAAACTTATAGTTTGGCTGAGAAGATAAGATAGGTAGGATTGACATTAATTATACATAGCATGCGTAAGTTACTGAACAGATATCTTCGGGTCTAAATATCATCAGAAGCGTCAGGAAATGTTTTCATTCCCTTCTTTTCTCCCCTCTCTTCTCTATGGAGATTTCAGTTTTCTCCAAAGAAGAAACTTCTAGTTTCCTGCCTGGCCACCAGTGTCCCTGGAACTAAGGTGAATGAAGATGGGTGGTGGTGAGTGGGTAGAGGAGAGTTGGGATGCCTCATCATTCATCATGAAGAATTTCATATATTCCCTTTCTTGTCAGTTAGGGGCCTTTTCCATGAACTTGCCTATGCTCATTGTCACTAACTCTGAAGCCTCCATAGTTCAGATTTCCAGATCTACATCTTATCATTCCCTTCAGGAGTTGGGGAGGAATAGTTGTGTCTTGCTTGAGTATGGGTGCAGGGCTTTAAAGTCTAACTAGAATTTCAAATAATATCTGATACCAGCTTCTTGTATCATGTTGACATATATATGCCTTTTGATTCCAAATCCTGAATGTCTCTGAGATTCTATAGATGAATCAGCTTGCTGCTCTCTATACAAAACTCAGGAATTGAACCCAGGTCTCTTGTGTTGCACGTAAATTCTTTACCATTTGACCCACCAATTGAATTCCATATACAGCTCTAGACAGCACAATTTTGCCTAAGTCAATTGTTATTCTTTTATTGTCCATCTTGCAAAATTTTGGTGACCTGTCTTGCATGCTATCTACTCTTTAGTTCATTCTCCTTTTCTATTTATACTTTTAGTTCCTTTACTGTAATTTTAGTGAAGTTTCTGAAGTAAGCTGAAACAACAGTTTATCTGCAATTTACTATGTTTAATAGAATATCTCTGATAGCTTTCATTGGACTTTTTTGGAGGTGTGGATCTCGCTTCTAGAGAATTAAATCTGAATACAGTATCAAAATTCTATAATTTCATTCTTATCTTGTGAAGCCTGTGTTCACTTGTCATAAGTTTTCAGAGGATGACTTCCTGAATATCCCCAAGAACCTATCCAGGTAGGTTCTTTTCAACTGGCTGCTGATGAGACATGGATTCCCATCCTCTACTTTCTTGAGTGCCATTCTCACCTCTGTATAGGCCAGTTCCAACCATCCTTGATGTCAAGTGGCACGGAAGGAGGCTTTGTGTGTTGCTCTTCACTTAGTTCCATTAAAGGCATAAAATGGCTTACAAATTTACTTCCTAGCCAGTTAGGATAAGCAGTTACCTCAATGTTATTGGGTTGGTCAAACAGTTTATTAAGGTTTTTCTGTAAGATGGGCCAAAAAACCTGAATGAACTTCTTGGCCAACTCAATACAAAATGTCAGTGGAACTAAAAAAGAGAAAGTAATTCCTATGGTACCAACCAACTTTGTGGAAATGTAGGTAATGCATAGAGAATATAGGCTCCCTCAGTTTCTGGAATTGTGGTCATACAATCAACTTCTCTAAATTCTTTTCTGCTGTGTAACATATTCACACACCCCTTTCTCTTCTAAAAAAAATTCCCCCAAATCAGTTAAAGTCTGTTTTATATATGTGTATATACGTGTGTGTGTGTGTGTGTGTGTGTGTGTATGTAAGTACTGGTATGTTGGTACTGGCATGTGAACTAGCCTTAAGCAGTCATTAAGGTTTTCATATACTTCTTTTCTGCTTTCATAACAGTATTGGGCTTCTTGGGTGTGGTGCTGCTGCTGCTGCCTCTAAGTCGCTTCAGTTCAGTTCAGTTCAGTTGCTCAGTCATGTCCAACTCTTCATGACCCCATGAATCGCAGCACATCATGCCTCCCTGTCCATCACCAACTCCCGGAGTTTACCAAAACTCATGTCCGTTGAGTTGGTGATGCCATCCAGCCATCTCATCCTCTGTCATCCCCTTCTTCTCCAACCCCAATCCCTCCCAGCATTAGGGTCTTTTCCAATGAGTAAACTCTTTGTATGAGGTGGCTGAAGTATTGGAGTTTCAGCTTTAGCATCAGTCCTTGCAATGAACACCCAGGACACATCTCCTTTAGGATGGACTAGTTGGATCCCCTTGCAGTCCACGGGACTCTCAAGAGTCTTCTCCAACATCACAGTTCAAAAGCATCAATTCTTCAGCACTCAGCTTTCTTCACAGTCCAACTCTCACATCCATATATGACCACTGGAAAAACCATAGCCTTGACTAGATGGACCTTTGTTGGCAAAGTAATGTCTCTGCTTTTGAAGATGCTATCTAGGTTGGTAATAACTTTCCTTCCAAGAAGTAAGCGTCTTTTAATTTCATGGCTGCAATCACCATCTGCAGTGATTTTGAAGCCCCCCAAAATAAAATCTGACACTGTTTCCACGGTTTCTCCATCTATTTACCATGAAGTGATGGGACCAGATGCCATGATCTTCATTTTCTCAAGGTTGAGCTTTAAGCCAACTTTTTTGCTCTCCTCTTTCACTTTCATCAAGAGGCTTTTTAATTCCTCTTCAATTTCTGCCATAAGGGTAGTGTCATCTGCATATCTGAGGTTATTGATATTTCTCTCAGCAATCTTGATTCCAGCTTGTGCTTCTTCCAGCCTAGCATTTCTCATGATGTACTCTGGATAGAAGTTAAATAAGCAGAGTGACAATATACAGCCTTGATGTAACTCCTTTTCTTATTTGGAACCAGTCTGTTGTTCCATGTCCACTTCTAACTGTTGCTTCCTGACCTGCATACAGATTTCTCAAGAGGCAGGTCAGGTGGTCTGGTATTCCCATCTCTTTCAGAATTTTCCACAGTTGATTGTGATCCACACAGTCAAAGGCATTGGCATAGTCAATAAAGCAGAAATATATGTTTTTCTGGAACTCTCTTGCTTTTTGATGATCCAGCAGATGTTGGCAATTTGATCTCTGGTTCCTCTGCCTTTTAAATCCAGCTTGAACATTTGGAAGTTCACAGTTCACTGAAGCCTGGTTTGGAGAATTTTGAGCATTACTTTAATAGTATGTGAGATGAGTGCAATTGTGCAATAGTTTGAGCATTCTTTGGCATTGCCTTTGTTTGGGATTGAAATGAAAACTGACCTTTTCCAGTCCTGTGGCCACTGTTGAGTTTTTCAAACTTGCTGGCATATTGAGTGCAGTACTTTCACAGCATCATCTTTCAGGATTTGAAATAGCTCAACTGGAATTCCATCACCTCCACTAGCTTTGTTCATGGTGATGCTTTCTAAGGCTCATTTGACTTCACATTCCAGGATGTCTGGCTCTAGGTGAGTGATCACACCATCGTGATTATCTGGGCCGTGAAGATCTTTTTTGTACAGTTCTTCTGTGTATTCTTACCACCTCTTCTTAATATCTTCTGCTTCTGTTAGGTCCCTACCATTTCTGTCCTTTATCAAGCCCATCTTTTCATGAAATGTTCTCTTGGTATCTTTAATTTTTTTGAAGAGATCTCTAGTTTTTCCCTTTCTGTTGTTTTCCTCTATTTCTTTGCATTGATCACTGAGGAAGGCTTTGTTATCTCTCCTTGCTATTCTTTGGAACTCTGCATTCAGATGCTTATATATATCCTTTTCTCCATTGCTTTTTGCTTCCCTTCTTTTCACAGCTACATCCAACTCTGTGTGACCCCATAGACGGCAGCCCACCAGGCTTCCTCATCCCTGGGATTCTCCAGGAAGAACACTGGAGTAGGTTGCCATTTCATAGATCTTATCTATATTTTAAATCTTTCCTTTGTTCCAAAGACAGGCATTGACATGTATACAATGTAGTTATAATGAGCTGACACCGAGGTTCAAAATTTAAGATAATTACTGGGCTATTGGAAAGTAGGGGGTCAATGATTTTATTGTTAGTGACATGAATAAGCTCCAATTAAAGTGAAACATATTCTGAAACGTTATTATGAGGGAGCAGAGTATGTAGGAGGTAAGTAAGAATATTCTTACCACAAAAAGGTACAGCCCAGGTGCTCAAGGACTAAGTCTCATTTATCCCTGTATCCCTCAAAACCTTGAACTTAATAGATGCTCAAAAAATAATCGTTCAATAAATGAAAGAGAAAAATATTAGTGAGGTGGCTCCTGCCTCTCAGAGCCTCTTCCTGAACCTAGTCTTGCAGGAACTCAGACAAAGCTCAGTCAAGTTTGAGCATTTTGAGTTTTGTCCTAGCATAGTGCCCAAAATGATGAAGCAGAACTTTCTAGTGGTATTCTTTGAATTCCAGGCCCTTAGTCATGATCCATAAGGATGATTTTTGCTATACTGATAGTAATTTTTCTCCACTATATGCATAGCTAAGCTCCTATAATTACCTCAGATGAGACACATTCTCATTGTCTGCATTAAATGCTCTGTGTGGCCAACATTCATGTATACTTTAAAACTGCTACAAGATCCCAAATGATAAGTGAATTAAGATATAAATAAAATATCCTTTAGCTAAGTTCATATATTTTAATCATTGTACCTTGCTTTTCTTGTCCTTTACTAATGTGGTGTGATGGTTCTTGTATCCTTCAGCTCAGTTCAGTCGCCCAATCATGTCTGACTCTTTGTGGCCCTGCGAATCACAGCACGCCAGGCCTCCCTGTCCATCACCAACTCCTGGAGTTCACTCAAACTCACGTCCATCGAGTCAGTGATGCCATCCAGCCATCTTGTATCCTGGGGCTGTCTTAATGAAGATAAAATTTTAGAAACTTAAGAAAATAAGCAAACAGATAAAAATTGTCTTTGCATAGCTCTACATCAAATTAAATGTTTGTCAGTGGAAGTTCAGTTCTGATAAGAAGTAATTGAAATACTCTGATCTCTGCTAATAAAAATCAAGAATCAATATCATCTATTCAGTTGAGTTCAGTGGCTCTCTGGGAGATAGGAGCATGGAAAACAGCAGAAGGTTTTATTGAGGACATCCTCAGTTCTCTACCCTCCACACAATTAACAAGTTGCCTGTTCAGAGTGTGCTGTCAAACCATGTATATGACATAATTTAGTCCAAGTCAGTTCTGAGTGAAGAAATAATCTATGGAACAAGAAGTTATGGCATTTTACTTTAAGCCCAAACCTTCTTTTTTTTTTCAAAATTGTTGCTACTTTGACTTCCCTGGCAGTCCAGTGGTTAAGACTCCATGCTTCCACTGCAGGGGGCAGGTGTTCAAACCCTGGTTGGAGAACTAAGATCCCACATGTCACGTGGCAAGGCAAAACTAAATAAAGATTTTTAAATAAAATTGTTTATACTATTTTACTACTTAGAGGAAAATGTGCACTGATTATTTTTACACTAACATAATCATAGTTCCATTTGGAACATGATTCGGAATCTCTGGAACCCATTTCCCCTCTGTCCTCTTATACATGAGATAAGGTTGGTAGTATTTCCATTCAGAGCCAGGACTATCAGAAATCCCAAAGTGACCCACCTCCTGTCATATTTCTATCTAGAATAATTAAGGCAGGAGTGTGTATCTATAACCTACAGCCCAGATTACTGTACCCAGCAAGGATCTCATTCAAATACGAAGGAGAAATCAAAAGCTTTACAGACAAGCAAAAGCTGAGAGAATTCAGCACCACCAAACCAGCTCTCCAACAAATTCTAAAGGATATTCTCTAGACAGGAAACACGAAAAGGGCGTATAAACCCGAACCCAAAACAATAAAGTAAATGGTAACGGGATCATACTTATCAATAATTACCTTAAACGTAAATGGGTTCAACGCCCCAACCAAAAGATAAAGACTGGCTGAATGGATACAAAAACAAGACCCCTCTATATGCTGCTTACAAGAGACCCACCTCAAAACAAGGGACACATACAGACTGAAAGTGAAGGGCTGGAAAAAGATAGTCCACGCAAATAGAGACCAAAAGAAAGCAGGAGTGGCAATACTCATATCCGATAAAATAGACTTTAAAACAAAGGCTGTGAAAAGAGACAAAGAAGGCCACTACATAATGATCAAAGGAACAATCCAAGAAGAAGATATAACAATTATAAATATATATGCACCCAATATAGGAGCACCGCACTATGTAAGACAAATGCTAACAAGTATGAAAGGGGAAATCAACAATAAAACAATAATAGTGGGAGACTTTAATACCCCACTCACACCTATGGACAGATCAACTAAACAGAAAATCAACAAAGAAACGCAAACTTTAAATGATACATTAGATCAGTTAGACCTAATTGATATCTATAGGACATTTCACCCCAAAACAATGAATTTCACCTTTTTCTCAAGTGCTCATGGAACCTTCTCCAGGATAGATCACATCCTGGGCCATAAATCTAAACTTGATAAATTCAAAAAATCGAAATCATTCCAAGCATCATTTCTGACCATAATGCATTAAGATTAGATCTCAATTACAGGAGAAAAACTATTAAAAATTCCAACATATGGAGGCTGAACAACACACTTCTGAATAACCAACAAATCACAGAAGAAATCAAAAAAGAAATCAAAATATGCATAGAAACTAATGAAAATGAAAACACAACCCAAAACCTGTGGGACACTATAAAAGCAGTGCTAAGAGGAAAGTTCATAGCAATACAGGCATACCTCAAGAAACAAGAAAAAAGTCAAATAAATAACCTAACTCTACACCTAAAGCAACTAGAAAAGGAAGAATTGGAGAACCCCAGAGTGAGTAGAAGGAAAGAAATCTTAAAAATTAGGGCAGAAATAAATGCAAAAGAAACAAAAGAGACCATAGCAAAAATCAACAAAGCCAAAAGCTGGTTCTTTGAAAGGATAAATAAAATTGACAAACCATTAGCCAGAATCATCAAGAAGCAAAGAGAGAAAAATCAAATCAATAAAATTAGAAATGAAAATGGAGAGATCACAACAGACAACACAGAAATACAAAGGATCATAAGAGACTACTATCAGCAGTTGTATGCCAATAAAATGGACAACATGGAAGAAATGGACAAATTCTTAGAAAAGTACAATTTTCCAAAACTGAACCAGGAAGAAATAGAAAATCTTAACAGACCCATCACAAGCACGGAAATTGAAACTGTGATCAGAAATCTTCCAGCAAACAAAAGCCCAGGTCCAGATGGCTTCACAGCTGAATTCTACCAAAAAGTTAGAGAAGAGCTAACACCTATCCTACTCAAACTCTTCCAGAAAATTGCAGAGGAAGGTAAACTTCCAAACTCATTCTATGAGGCCACCATCACCCTAATACCAAAACCTGACAAGGATGTCACAAAAAAAGAAAACTACAGGCCAATATCACTGATGAACATAGATGCAAAAATCCTCAACAAAATTCTAGCAATCAGAATCCAACAACACATTAAAAAGATCATACACCGTGACCAAGTGGGCTTTATCCCAGGGATGCAAGGATTCTTCAATATCCGCAAATCAATCAATAACAAATTGACAAATAAAAGCCATATGATTATCTCAATAGAGGCAGACAAAGCCTTTGACAAAATTCAACATCCATTTATGATAAAAACTCTCCAGAAAGCAGGAATAGAAGGAACATACCTCAACATAATAAAAGCTATATATGACAAACCCACAGAAAACATTATCCTCAATGGTGAAAAATTGAAAGCCTTTCCCCTAAAGTCAGGAACAAGACAAGGGTGCCCACTTTCACCGCTACTATTCAACATAGTTTTGGAAGTGTTGGCCACAGCAATCAGAGCAGAAAAAGAAATAAAAGGAATCCAAATTGGAAAAGAAGAAGTAAAACTCTCACTGTTTGCAGATGACATGATCCTCTACATGGAAAACCCTAAAGACTCCACCAGAAAATTACTAGAGCTCATCAATGAATATAGTAAAGTTGCAGGATATAAAATCAACACAGAGAAATCCCTTGCATTCCTATACATTAATAATGAGAAAGTAGAAAAAGAAATTAAGGAAACAATTCCATTCACCATTTCAATGAAAAGAATAAACTACTTAGGAATATATCTACCTAAAGAAACTAAAGACCTATATATAGAAAACTATAAAACACTGATGAAAGAAATCAAAGAGGACACTAATAGATGGAGAAATATACCATGTTCATGGATTAGAAGAATCAATATAGTGAACATGAGTATACTACCCAAAGCAATTTACAAATTCAATGCAATCCCTATCAAGCTACCAGCCATATTTTTCAGAGAACTAGAACAAATAATTTCAAAATTTGTATGGCAATACAAAAAACCTCGAATTGCCAAAGCAATCTTGAGAAATAAGAATGAAACTGGAGGAGTCAACTTGCCTGACTTCAGGCTCTACTACAAAGCCACAGTCATCAAAACAGTATGGTACTGGCACAAAGACAGAAATATATAGATCAGTGGCACAAAATAGAAAGCCCAGAGATAAATCCACACACATATGGACACCTTATCTTTGACAAAGGAGGCAAGAATATACAATGGAGTAAAGACAATCTCTTTAACAAGTGGTGCTGGGAAAACTGGTCAACCACTTGTAAAAGAATGAAACTAGATCACTTTCTAACACCACACACAAAAATAAACTCAAAATGGATTAAAGATCTAAATGTAAGACCAGAAACTATAAAACTCCTAGAGGAGAACATAGGCAAAACACTGTCAGACATAAATCACAGCAGGATCCTCTATGATCCACCTCCCAGAATTCTGGAAATAAAAGCAAAAATAAACAAATGGGATCTAATTAAAACTAAAAGCTTCTGCACAACAAAGGAAAATATAAGCAAGGTGAAAAGACAGCCTTCTGAATGGGAGAAAATAATAGCAAATGAACCAACTGACAAACAACTAATCTCCAAAATATACAAGCAACTTATGCAGCTCAATTCCAGAAAAATAAACGACCCAATCAAAAGATGGGCCAAAGAACTAAATAGACATTTCTCCAAAGAAGACATACAGATGGCTAACAAACACATGAAAAGATGCTCAACATCACTCATTATTAGAGAAATGCAAATCAAAACCACAATGAGGTACCACTTCACACCAGTCAGAATGGCTGCGATCCAAAAATCTGCAAGCAATAAATGCTGGAGAGGGTGTGGAGAAAAGGGAACCCTCCTACACTGTTGGTGGGAATGCAAAATAGTACAGCCACTATGGAGAACAGTGTGGAGATTCCTTAAAAAATTGCAAATAGAACTACCGTATAACCCAGCAATCCCACTGCTGGGCATACACACCGAGAAAACCAGAATTGAAAGAGACACATGTACCCCAATGTTCATTGCAGCACTGTTTATAATAGCCAGGAAATGGAAACAACCTAGATGTCCATCAGCAGAGGAATGGATAAGAAAGCTGTGGTACATATACACAATGGAGTATTACTCAGCCGTTAAAAAGAATTCATTTGAATCAGTTCTGATGAGATGGATGAAACTGGAGCCAATTATACAGAGTGAAGTAAGCCAGAAAGAAAAACACCAATACAGTATACTAACACATATATATGGAATTTAGAAAGATGGCAATGACGACCCTGTATGCAAGACTGGAGAAAAGACACAGCTGTGTATAACGGACTTTTGGACTCAGAGGGAGAGGGAGAGGGTGGGATGATTTGGGAGAACGCATTCTAACACGTATACTATCATGTAAGAATTGAATCGCCAGTCTATGTCAGACGCAGGATGCAGCATGCTTGGGGCTGGTGCATGGGGATGACCCACAGAGATGTTATGGGGAGGGAGGTGGGAGGTGGGGTCATGTTTGGGAACGCCTGTAAGAATGAAAGATTTTAAAATTAAAAAAATAAATAACTAAAAAAAAACAAACAAAATCGTAAAAAAATAAAAAATAAAATAAAATAATTTGAGCAAATTTTAATTAGCAGAGCTGAATTAGATGAGTGAGGATGAGCTGAAAAGAAAAGATTGCCTGGGAAAATTCCGTAAGGAACCAAAACTTGAAAAGTAATCTGGCAGCAGTTGTGAGCCTATCTAGCACACAAGCTTACTTACTTGATATTATCGCTCCCCCATGGCCCTCAAGTTGAATGTCACTTTCACAGCCTTTCTCAGTGTTCTTTCTTTAAGTTTGACTTATTCACTCTATGACATTATAACACTGCAGAACAAAACTTTCTAGTGCCTTTATAGTAGTTAACCAAGATGGACTGTGTGTGTGTGTGTGTGTGTGTGTGTGTGTGTGTGTGTGTGTGTGTGTGTTTGTATCTGTGTAGAAGCCAATTAGTGCTAGTGAGAATTTTGGAATCTCTTTCAAATGCTTGAAAAGTTTTTTGAAAAGAGCTATAAGTGACTTTCACTGGAGCTCTTGTTACCTTTCTTCATTTTGAATTGTGTATTTCAGGCAGGTCTAATTCCTACATGCATTGCTGTAGTTAGGTTTAATAATCAAAGGGTAGCTTTTGTTATAGATGCATGACACTCATCTCCTTTGAAATTACCTAACCTTCTTGACACAGATGAATTCTTAAAATAATTCATGGACTTCTAAAAGCATGTGTTTGGTATATTGACTGCTAATGGAAAATAATGAAACCCTGGCTAGAACATAAGACTTGCCCTGGTATCAGTGACATCAGGATAGGAAGCAAAGGATACTTTAGCTTAGTCTTTATTTCAGCAACTGATTGTAGCTCCAAGGAAATGTACTCATTATCACTGTATCTTCTGCAAAGTGTAAAGAGACAAAGTATAAAGGGAACTGTAAGCTTCTCCTTTTAAAGGTTGAAAAATAGCTGTCCTTTTCTCACCATGACTTTGTGAAAAATATGATAATTTTGTTTATCCATAAAGCATGGAATGCCCTCTATCTGCTTTCTTACTAGGTTTCTCTTGCTCTGTTGCCTGGAATGGTAGTGTATATTTTACCAGCCATTATCAGTGCTTCTGAGAAAGCACTTTAGAAATATAGGCTGGCAAAGTTAGTAATTAGAACTGGAATCTCTGATCTTACAGCATGCATCTTTTTTTTTTTAGCTTTTTATTATTTATTTATTATTTTTTACTATAAATTTATTTTAATTGGAGGTTAATTACTTTACAATATTGTATTGGTTTTGTCATACATCTACATGAATCTACCACAGGTATATATGTGTTCCCCATCCTGAATACCCCTCCCTCCTCCCTCCCTGTACCATCCCTCTGGGTCATCCCAGTGTACCAGCCCCAAGCATCCAGTATCATGCATCGAACCTGGACTGGTGATTCATTTCACATATGATATTGTACATGTTTCAATGCCATTCTCCCAAATAATCCCACCCTCTCCCTTTCCCACAGAGTCCAATCGCCAGTCTATGTCTGACGCAGGATGCAGCATGCTTGGAGCTGGTGCATGGGGATGACCCAGAAAGATGTTATGGGGAGGGAGGTGGGAGGGGGTTCATGTTTGGGAATGCATGTAAGAATTAAAGATTTTAAAATTTAAAAAATAAAAAACTAAAAAAACAACAACAACAACAAAAAAAAAAACACAAAAGACTGTTCTATACATCTGTGTCTCTTTTGCTGTCTCACATACAGGGTTATCATTACCATCTTTCTAAATTCCATATATATGCATACTGTATTGGTGTTTTTCTTTCTGGCTTACTTCACTCTGTATAATAGGCTCCAGTTTCATTCACCTCATTAGAACTGACTCGAGTGTATTTTTGATGGCTGAGTAATACTCCATTGTGTTTATGTACCACAGCTTTCTTATCCATTCCTCTGCTGATGGACATCTAGGTTGCTTACATGCCCTGGCTGTTATAAACAGTGCTGTGATCAACATTGGGGAACACGTGTCTCTTTCAATTCTGGTTTCCTCGGTGTGTATGCCAGCAGTGGGATTGCTGGGTCGTAAGGCAGTTCTATTTCCAGTTTTTTAAGAAATCTCCACACTGTTCTCCATAGTGGCTGTACTAGTTTGCATTCCCACCAACAGTGTTAAGAGGGTTCCCTTTTCTCCACACCCTCTCCAGCATATATTGCTTGTAGACTTTTGGATCGCAGCCATTCTGACTGGCGTGAAATGGTACCTCAAGGTGGTTTTGATTTTCATTTCTATGATAATGAGTGATGTTGGGCATCTTTTCATGTGTTTGTTAGCCATCTGTATGTCTTATTTGGAGAAATGCCTGTTTAGTTCTTTGGCCCATTTTTTGATTGGGTCGTTTATTTTTCTTGAATTGAGCTGCAGGAATTGCTTGTATATTTTTGAGATTAGTTGTCAGTTGCTCCATTTGCTATTTTCTCCCATTCAGAAGGCTGTCTTTTCACCTTGCTTATAGTTTCCTTTGTTGTGCAGAAGCTTTTAATTTTAATTAGATCCCATTTGTTTATTTTTGCTTTTATTTCCAATATTCTGGGAGGTGGATCATAGAGGATCCTGCTGTGATTTATGTTGAAGAGTGTTTTGCCTATGTTCTCCTCTAGGAGTTTTATAGTTTCTGGTCTTACATTTAGATCTTTAATCTATTTTGAGTTTATTTTTGTGTATGGTGTTAGAAAGTGTTCTAGTTTCATTCTTTTACCAGTTTTCCCAGCACCACTTGTTAAAGAGATTGTCTTTACTCCATTGTATATTCTTGCCTCCTTTGTCAAAAATAAGGTGTCCATAGGTATGTGGATTTATCTCTGGGCTTTCTGTTTTGTTCCATTGATCTATATTTCTGTCTTTGTGTCAGTACCCTACTGTCTTGATGACTGTGTCTTTGTAGTAGAGCCTGAAGTCAGGCAGGTTGATTCCTCCAGTTCCCATTCTTCTTTGTCAAGATTGCTTTGGCTATTCGAGGTTTTTTTGTATTTCCATACAAATTCTGAAATTATTTGTTCTAGCTCTGTGAAAAGTACTGTTGGTAGCTTGATAGGGATTGCATGGAATCTATAGATTGCTTTGGGTAGTATACTAATGTTCACTATATTGTTTCTTCTGATCCATGAACATGGTATATTTCTCCATCTATTAGTGTCCTCTTTGATTTCTTTCACCAGTGTTTTATAGTTTTCTATATATAGGTCTTTAGTTTCTTTAGGTAGATATATTCCTAAGTATTTTATTCTTTTCGTTGCAATGGTGAATGGAATTGTTTCCTTAATTTTTCTTTTATTTTCTCATTATTAGTGTGTAGGAATGCAAGGGATTTCTGTGTGTTGATTTTAGCTTCTGCAACTTTACTATATTCTTTGATTAGCTCTAGTAATTTTCTGGTGGAGTCTTTAGGGTTTTCTATGTAGAGGATCATGTCATCTGCAAACAGTGAGAGCTTTACTTCTTCTTTCCCAGTTTGGATTCCTTTTGTTTCTTTTCCTGCTCTGATTGCTGTGGCCAAAACTTCCAGAACTATGTTGAATAGTAGTGGTGAAAGTAGGCACCCTTGTCTTGTTCCTGACTTTAGGGGAAAGGGTTTCAATTTTTCATCATTGATGATAATGTTTGCTGTGGGTTTGTTATATGTAGCTTTTATTATGTTGAGGTATGTTCCTTCTATTCCTGCTTTCTGGAGAGTTTTTATCATAAATGGATGTTGAATTTTGTCAAAGGCTTTGTCTGCCTCTATTGAGATAATCATATGGCTTTTATTTTTCAATTTGTTAATGTGGTGTATTACATTGATTGATTTGCGGATATTGAAGAATCCTTGCATCCCTGGGATAAAGCCCACTTGGTCATGGCGTATGATCTTTTTAATGTGTTGTTGGATTCTGATTGCTAGAATTTTGTTAAGGATTTTTGCATCTATGTTCATCAGTGATATTGGCCTGTAGTTTTCTTTTTTTGTGGCATCTTTGTCAGGTTGTGGTGTTAGGGTGATGGTGGCTTCATAGAATGAATTTGCCTGAACCTAAGCGGCTTAGACCTGAGAGGTGCATGCAGCCCAGGGCCGCCATCCATCTGTTTCAGTTTAAGGTTAAGAAAAAAAAAAGGGAGTAGTCAGATCACTGTGCACTTCTTTGCTCCTCTGGTTTCTGGAATAGAGAAAACTTTTTAGAGAAGATAAAATAGCTTAGATTTCTTTCACCATTTTCTTCCCTGTCCATGCTAGGGGAACCAGCGGAAATCTGATGGAATCCTCTCTGAAAATATTTGTATTTTCTCATTTATAATTTTACCATTTAAAAACGTTTATGCCTATAGGACATACATGTTGTATGTTTCATCTCTATATTTTAACATTATGTGTGCACATTCTTAGTGTTCGCTGAATGATGGAGATGATGCTAATGATGATCACAGAGAGTCTATCTGAAAAGACTAACTCACATTAAGAATCCTATTGTTCTCATCTTCAGATTTTCTTCCTTCTGAAACATTTCAACTAAAACAAACACCTTGTGTGCTATGTGTGCTTAGTGGCTTCAGTTGTGTCTGAATCTTTGTGCTGCCATTGACTGTTGCCCCCCAGGCTCCTCTGTCCATTAGATTCTCCAGACAAGAATACTGAAGTGTGTTCACTGGAGCCATGCCCTCCTCCAGGAGAACTTCCCAACCCAGGGGTTGAACCTAAGTCTCTTATGTCTCGTGCATTGGCAGGCGGGCTCTTTACTGCTAGCGCCACCTGGGAAGCAGTCTTCTGCAAATATATCTAGTTCTTTCCTGCTTCTGTTTTTTCTTTTACTTACAATTGTCTTCCTTTCAGGCTCTAAAATTCTTGCTGCTGCTGCTGCTGCTGCTGCTAAGTCACTTCAGTTGTGTCCAACTCTGTGCAGTCCCATAGACGGCAGCCCACCAGGCTCCCCCATCCCTGGGATTCTCCAGGCAAGAACACTGGAGTGAGTTGCCATTTCCTTCTCTAGTGCATGAAAGTGAAAAGTGAAAGTGAAGTCGCTCAGTCATGTCTGACCCTTAGCGACCCCATCGACTGCAGCCTACCAGGCTCCTCCGTCCATGGAATTTTCCAGGCAAGAGTACTGGAGTGAAGTGACTAGTTTTTCTTTAAGACCCAGTTCATAAATTCCCTCTTTCCATCAAGGTGTGTAGCTATGTTACTTTGATGTTCCTCCTTTTAATTGTTCAGAGAAGCCACAGTCTGAGGGGAGTCAGTTTTGGCTAGGCAAGTTTTTGATGGTTTGGTGAGGGTAATCTGTGGGCTTTTATATGGGGCTACCTAGATAGCATATTCAAAAGCAGAGCTATTACTTTGCCAACAAAGGTCCGTCTAGTCAAGGCTATGGTTTTTCCAGTGGTCATGTATGGGTGTGAGAGTTGGACTGTGAAGAAGGCTGAGCGCTGAAGAATTGATGCTTTTGAACTGTGGTGTTGGAGAAGACTCTTAAGAGTCCCCTGGACTGCAAGGAGATCCAACCAGTCCATTCTAAAGGAGATCATCCCTGGGATTTCTTTGGAAGGAATGATGCTAAAGCTGAAGCTCCAGTACTTTGGCCACCTCATGCGAAGAGTTGACTCATTAGAAAAGACTCTGATGCTGGGAGGGTTTGGGGGCAGGAGGAAAAGGGGACAACAGAGGATGAGATGGCTGGATGGCATCACCAACTTGATGGACGTGAGTTTGAGTGAACTCCAGGGGTTGGTGATGGACAGGGAGGCCTGATGTGCTGCGATTCATGGGGTCACAAGGAGTTGGACACTACTGAGCGATTGAACTGACTGACTGATGTTGCAGGGACCAGGGAGTAAAAATAATTGTTTCTAAGGTAAGATCTCCATCAGGATTAAAAGAAACACTTTATTGAAGTATAACTGACATACCATAAGTTTCATCCACTGTTCAGTGCACAATTGAGTGATTTTTAATAATTCATAGTTGGGTAACCATCAGTACAATCCATTTTTAGAACACTCCATCACCCCAAAGATCCCTCCTGTCCATCTATATGTAGTTAAGCTTGACTCTCATCTCCAGCCCCAGCCAACCAGAAAATTTTCTATTTTATAAGATTTACTTTTATGAGTATTTCATATGAAAGGAATCAAATGTATGTGTCTTTCTTCACTTAGCTTAATGTTTTGAATGTGTGTTTGTCACTCAGTTGTGTCTGATTCTTTGCAACCCCATGGTCTAAAGCCCTTTGGGCTCCTCTGTCCTTGGAATTCTCCAGGCAAGAATACTGGAGTGGGTTGCCATCTCCTTCTCCGAGTCTTTCACTTAGCTTAATGTTTTTGAGGTTCATTCGTGTTACACTACAGTTCATTTTAATTGGTGACTAGGATTCTATAGAATTGATAGATCATATTTTATCTGGTCACTAGTTGATGAAGAGTTGAATTATTACCAGTTCTATGCTGTGACAATAGTGCTGCTAAGAACCAATGCATATAAATAGTTGTGTGGACATATGTTTTCATTTTTCCTGAACATATACTGGGGTTGAAATTGCTAGGTTGTATAGTAAGTTAAGTTTAACTTTAAGAAATGGCCTGTATTAGTTATATTTTGCTGTGTAAAAATAAACTGTAAACTTGGTAGCTAAAAAAAAGCACATATTTATTATCTTATTGTTTTTTGAGTCAGGAGTCTGGGCTTGCTTTAAATGGGCCCTCTGGCTCAGGGTCTCTCACAAGGCTGTAGTCAAGGTACTAACTGTGGTCTTATCTCAAATCTCAGTTGAGAAAGAATCTGCATCCAAGCTCCTGTGGTTCTTGGCAGAATTTATTTCCTTATGGGTTGTTGGACTGATGGTCTCATTTTGTTGCTTTCTGTCCATGAGAAGATACATTTACTTCTTTGCCATGTGGGTTCTCTGTAGGACAGCTCACAATATAGCAGCTCACTTCATCAAAGTCAGCAAGAGAGAGAATCTACTAGCAAGACAATAGTTACAGTCTTAGAAAATATAATCATGGAAGTAATATTCCTTTGCCTTATTTTATTGGTTAGAAGCATAGCACCTGTCATACCCAGAATCAAGGGGAGGTGATTGCTATTAGGAGGTGGGAATTATTTGGGACCACTTTAGGACCTGTCTGCTGTACTGCTAAATTGTTTTCTAAAGTGCTTCTAACATTTGACACTGCCACCAACAAAGTATGTGGATTCTAGTTTCCATCATCCTCGCTTGCACCTTATATAGTTTGTCATTTTGATTATGGTCATTCTAGTGGATATGGTGGAGAAAGCAATGGCACCCCACTCCAGTACTCTAGCCTGGAAAATCCCATGGATGGAGGAGCCTGGAAGGCTGCAGTCCATGTGGTTGCTGAGGGTCGGACACGACTGAGCGACTTCACTTTCACTTTTCACTTTCATGCATTGGAGAAGGAAATGGCAACCCACTCCAATGTTCTTGCCTGGAGAATCCCAGGGACCGGGGAGCCTGGTGGGCTGCCATCTATGGGGTTGCACAGAGTCGGACACAACTGAAGTGACTTAGCAGCAACAGCAGTGGATATGGAGTGTTATCTCAGTGAACCCTTAATTGCACTTCCTTGGTAATTAATAATGTTGGTCACTTGTTAATGTGTTTATTTTCCATTATTATATTTTGTTTGATGAAATGTTTATGCAATTCTTCTACTTTTCTATTAGGTAATTATTTATTTGTAAGGGTGTTTTTTTTTTAATATTCTGAATACAAGTTCTTTATCAGATATATGATTTGCACATAGTTTTTTCCAGTCCTTGATTTTGTTGTTGTTGTTTTTTTACTAATGTATTTTGAAATGCAGGTTTTTTCAACTTTGATGAAATTCATTCGTTGATAGTCTTTCTTAATGGACCATATTTTGGTGTTATATCCAATAACTATTTGCTGAAGTTCTCAAGGATTTTTCTGTGATGTTTTCTTCTAGTCATTTTATAGTTTCAGATTTTATATTTAGGTGTAGAGCACATTCTGGGTTAGTGTTTGTGTATGGTGCAATGTGAGGGTCCAAATGCATTTCTGATATTGCTAATTTGCATCTTCTTTCTGTTTTTTTTTTTTTTGCCATTCTTTGTATAATGTGTTAATTTTGATCATCTTTTCAAAATAAAATTGGTTTATTTGATTCATTTTTAAAATCCACAGTTTTCCTGTTTTTATTTAACCTATTTGGTTTCTAATCTGTATCACTTTCATTTTCTATTTGCTTTGGGTTCTGTTTTTTGTACTTTTTGTTGTTTCTTAAAGTGGGATCTTTGGTTATTGATTTGTGATCATTCTATTTTGCTAATATAGGGGTTTCTACATATTTCTCCCTAAGAAATATGTTTTGGTTGCATCATGAAAATTTTAATCTGTTGTGTTTTCATTTCAATTTAATTATAATATTTTCTAATTATACTTGTGATTTCATCTGTGACATGTATTATTTAGAGTTAGTTTCCAAATGCTTAGAGATCTCTCAAAATTATTTAATTGCTTCTAATTCTGTTGTGGTTGAAGAATGTATTTTGTATTTTACAATCATTTTAAATTTATTGAGACTTTTTTTATGGACTGTTACATGTTCTTTCTCAGGAAGGTTCACATTCACTGAAAAGAATGTATATTTTGCTCTTATTGTGTGTGAAAGTGAAAGTGAAGTCACTCAGTCGTGTCTGACTCTTTGTGACCCCATGGACAGTAGCCTACCAGGCTCCTCCATTCATGGGATTTTCAAGGCAAGAGTACTGGTATTGTGTGTAGTGTTCTTATAGATGTCAGTTAGGTCAGCTGACCTTATCCTTACTTATTTTCTATCTTTCTGTTCTATCAGTTATTGAAACTCAGATTAAAGTCTCAAACTATTATTATTGAATTGCCTACTGCTTATTTCAATTATATCAATTTTTGTTTCATGTATATGGGATTCTTTTTAATGCTTATATTATTAAGTTTTCCTAATGAAATAATACTTTATCACTATTAATTGGCCTTTAGTAATATACATTTTTCTGTATTAAAGGTTATTTTGTCTGATACTAGTCTGGCATTTCAGCTCTGTTAAACTTACAATTTGTGTTGTATATTTTTTGCCATTCTTTCAACCTACCTGACAAAATCTAATCTCCTTTCATGATAAAACACTCAATAAATCTAAGAATAGAAGGTACTTCCTCAACCTGAGAAGGAAATGGCAAAACATTCCAGTAGTCTTGCCTGGAGAATCCCATGGACAGAGGAGCCTGGAGGGCTACAGTCCATGGGGTCACAAGAGTTAGACATGACTTAGTGACTAAACCACCATCACCACCACCTGCCTATATAGATGAAAATATTCTCCACAAATCCTTTGTTCGCTCATTATAACAGTTTATAATCCTATGCCAGAGTCTCTGCAATCACAGATAAACAAATGACCTTACTTTGGTTTTATTCTCTTTGTAATCAACACTGAATATTCATTGGTAGGGCTGATGCTGAAGCTGAAGCTCCAATATTTTGGTCACCTGATGTGAACAGTTGACTCAATGGAAAAGACCCTGAAGCTGGGAACATTGAAGGTAGTAGAAGGGGATGACAGAGACAGTTGGATGCCATTCAATGGACATGTGTGTGTGCAAACTCCAGGAGATGGTGAAGGACCTGGAAGCCTGGCATGCTGCAATCCATGGGGTCACAAAGAGTCGGACATGACTGAGTGACTGAACAACAACAATAACCTAATGTGGCTTCTTGGGTGTCTCAGTGGTAAAGAATCCACCTGCCAATATAGGAGATGTGGGTTTGATCCCTGAGTTAGGAAGATCCCCTGGAGAGGAAAGTGGCAACCCATTCAGTAGTATTGCCTGGCAAATCCCATGGACAGAGTATAGAGGGTTATAGTCCATGGAGTCTCAAAGAGCAGGACACAACTTAGCAGCTAGATAACAACAACCTGATAGAGGACAACTCAGAAAAAAAGCTGAAACAATTATCATCCCTAATTCTTAAAGACTAAATGCTTTCCTCTAAAAGACAGGAGCCAGACAAGAATGCCTACACTGTCCACTTGGATTCATCCTTATTTTAGAAGGTCTGGCCAGGGCAATTAGGTTAAAAACAGAAAGAAAGAAAGGCATCTCTACTGGAAAGGAAGAAGAAAATTATTTCTGTTTGCAGATGATAGAAATATGTATATAAAAATTCCTGAAGAACAATTTAAAAAAATTTTTTTGAGTTAATAAACAAGTTCAGCAGGTTTGTAGAATACAAGATCCATATTCAGAATGTATAATATTCTCTATAGTTGTAAGGACATTTCAAGATGATACTAAGCAAACAATTCTAATTCAATTTACAATGACATAAAAAGTAAGAATACATTTAACAAAAGAAGTATAAAAAGTACACTCTTAAATAACTACCAAACATTGGTGTGGGAAATTTTAGAAGATCAAAATAATTGAGATAATATGTAAGGATTGTAAGCTTAATATTGTTAGGATAGAAATACTATCCACATTGAACTACAGATTCAGTACAATTTGCATCAGAATCCCAGATGACTTCTTTGTAAATATTACCCAGATAATTCCAAAATTTCATATGGATTACCAGGGACTCAAAAAAGCTGAAAAAATCTTAATGAAGGAGACCAAACTTAGTGTACTCTCTCTCTTAATTATTAATCTTAATAATTGAGATAATATGTAAGGATTTGTAAGCTTAATATTGTTAGGATAGAAATACTATCCACATTGAACTACAGATTCAGTACAATTTGCATCAGAATCCCAGATGACTTCTTTGTAAATATTACCCAGATAATTCCAAAATTTCATATGGATTACCAGGGACTCAAAAAAGCTGAAAAAATCTAAATGAAGGAGACCAAACTTGGTGTACTCTCATTTCCCAATTTCAAAACTGAATATAAAGTAAAATTCTGGTATTGACATAAGGATATACATTGATGAAATAGAATTGTGAGTCCAAAAATAAACCATACATCTGCAGGCAATTTTTTTTTTTAAAGAAGGTTACCAAGACCATTTAATAGATTTAAAAAAAAGTATTTCAAGAAAAGATACTGGAACAATGGGATATACCAATGTAAAAAAAAAAAAAGTCAATTCTTACCTTGCAGTATATGCAAAAAACACAAAATGAACCTAAGATCTAAGTATAATAGTTAAATCTACACAACACTTAGAAGAAAATTTAGGGGTAAATTTTCATGACTTTGGATTTGGCCATGGATTCTTAGATATGACACCAAAAGCAGAATAAACAGAAAATATATAAATTTGGCTTCATTGAAATTAAGCTTTTCTGCTTAAAATTATACCATCAAGAACCTGGAAGGACAACCCACAGAGGGAAAAAATTAATTACAAATCACATATCTGATAAGCACTTATTTTAGATTATACAAAGACTCATATAACTGAACAGTGATTAAAAAGTTTTAAATTAGGCAGAGGTTCTATATAGGCATTTTACCAAAGAAGATATTGAAATGGGCAATATGATCATGAAAATATATTTGACACGATTAGCCATCAGGGAAATGCAAATGAAAACTACAGTGAGATACCACATCATACATTAGGGTGGCTAGGGTGGCTAGGATCAAAAAGATAAATAGTGTTGGTAAAGATGTGGAGAAATCTGAACCCTTGAATACTGCTGATGGGAAAGTAATGTGATGCAACCACTTTGGAAAGCAGTCTGGGAGTTCCTCAAACAGTTAAACAGAATTATAGCAACTACACACTAGGCCTATACCTCAAAGAAATGTTGACATATATACACACAAAAAGCTTGTAGATGAATATAGCAGCACTATTCATAATAACCAAAAGATGAAATTAATCCCAATGTACGTCAGCTGATGAACTGACAAACATAATATGTCTAGACATAAAATGGAATACTATTTGAGCATAAGGGAATGAAGAGATACATGAAGTAGCATAGATGCCCTGAAAAAATTATGCTAAGTAAAAGCAGCTGTGCAGAAAAGGTATTGTATGATTTTACTCATATAGGCAAATCTGTAGATATAGAAGGGCTTCCCAGGTTGCACTGGTGGTAAAGAACCCGCCTGCCAATGCAGGAAACATAGGAGACATGGGTTAGATACCTAGTTTGGGAAGATCCCCTGTAGGAGGGTATGGAAACACACCTGAGTATTCTTGCTGGAGAATCCCATGGACAGAGGAGCCTGACAGGCTACAGTCTATAGGGTTGCAAAGAGTTGGACACAACTGAAATGACTGAACACACATAGATATAGAAAATAGGTTAGTCATTGCTTGGAACTGGAGGATGAAGTAGAGAATAAATGGTGTTTTATATACAATACAGCATTTCTTTATGAGGCAATGAAAATGTTCTAAAATCGACTGTGTAATGGTTGTACATTACCATTGTGAATCTACCAAAACTCACTGAATTATACACTTAAAGTGGGTGAATTATATAGAATGTGTACTATAAATAAACTGTTAAGAAGTTCTTTAATTTCTTTGAGTATATTTATAGTTACATTAAAATCTTTGCCAAATCAACATTTGTATCCACACATTCCTGTTTATTTGCATGTCTCTCATAATTGAAAAAAATAATATTCTAGATAATATAGCAAATCTGGATTCTATTAAGCTTTCCTTAGTTACTTGCTTGAACTAAATCTGTATAGTTTGTTTCCCCCCTCAAAATGCATCTGTTAATGTTTCTGCTCAAAAAAATTTTTTTGTCATTATAAGGCTTAACTTCCTAGTGGTTACTCCTTGGAAATTACCCAGCCAATGATTAAATAGAGGTTGTATTCAAATACCTTGAGACAGTAACCCTTTCATCATCTTCATGGAATCTTTATGTGAGTCTGCAGGTGGGCTTGCGAGTGTAATGTAATCTCAGGCTTTTGCTTTCCATGGGGTCCTGCATGTGCACATGGCATCATGCTCAGCCAGGGATTAGTGGATGGCTGGGGACCTCTCTGGACTCGACTGTACACGTATAGCCTTGCACATGAGCACAGTTTCCAGACCGCCAGGTGTGTGTGGATACTTATCAAGGTTCCCTACATCGAACCCATCCCTTATCTTTCCATTGAACACCTGGCTAGTCTGTCATTCCATTGCTTGCCCCAACTGGTGCTGCAACCTCTTTCCCTGTCTGTTACTAAAATTCCTACCGCTTTAAGCCTGTGTGCCTGAATGTGCAGTTTTTCTAATTTCTGCTTCAAACCTAGTGAGCCCCTGCTGGCATTGAAGTGGCTGGTTCTCACGACTTGTCCTGCCATATTACAGAACTATTGCAGTGACCAACCCAGGACAAGGTTATTGGCGAAGTTTTGCTCAAGAAGGCTATCTATAGACTATCACTGTTTCTGCCATAGGTTTAGGAGTTTTTCTTGGAATAAGTTTTTCTTTTTTCCCTAAGACTTTGGTTGATTTCCAGAGTCTTGAAATGGTTGTGACAATTTTGTCAAGCTTGATTGTTGCTGTTTTTGGAGAAAGGATTTGGCAAGCTCCTTTCTTTGTGCTGATCACACTTGGGTTCTATCATATTTGCAGAGAATGGCTATACAAAAAGTCATATACTGTGGATCTTGATTTTAGCAGCATAGAAACTAGATAGAACTCTGGCCTTTCACTCTATTTTCTTGACTCACTGGTCTCTAGGAAAGGAAGGAGGCCTGTGCCGCCTCCTTAAAATGGAGATAAGGTAGCCTGTGCTTATGCATTATCTATCTCTTCCATTACTTTGTAAGTTCACTCTCTTCACCAGGGTTTTGTAGTTTGAAATCTAGACTATGATTCCCACTGGGGACCTCCCCTTTTCAGACACAAGTAACAAATTTCAGAGCTTTATCAGTGTGTTTTGGGGATCAGCTTGCAAAAACATTCATGAGGTAGGTAAAGCATATCATATTGAAAGCACACAAAGGGAATTAAATCATGAAGCAGTAAAAAGTTTTACAGGCTGGATAATTCCTTTAGAGATCTCCTCTTGTCCCTCTCCAATGGCACTTTGAACATTCTGTTTCATCGAGTCGTTACTTATATATCTATCTAAGGTTTAGAGCTTCTTGAGCTGTGTCTTATTGTCCCTGTATCCCTAGCATAGTACTTGAATAAAGAAGATGTTCAATAAATATCTTTTTACAAACTCCTTGGAAATATGAGAAAACCCATGTTGGGACTTTAGTATTGTCTTTATCATGATTTTATTTCTGTCAATTTCCCTGGTCTTTATCAACTGGAATATTATTAGCAGACAACTTGGTACTGATTACCAACACCTAACAAACAGTAATAGCTCAGTGTTAAAGAATCCACCTGTCAGTGTGACTTCAATCCCTGGGTTGAGAAGATCCCATTTAGTAGGAAATGGCAACCCACTCCAGCATTCTTGCCTGGAAAATCCCATGGACAGAGGAGCCTGATGGGCTGCAGTGCATGGGGTCACAAGAGTGAGACATGACTGAGGGTGTGTGCAACAAAAAATATAATTTCAATTCTCAAGGAAATGCACTTGTTTTGTAAATATAGCTACTATGACAGTATGACACATATTTATTAAGATGTTCATTTTTTCCAGAAAAATTAAGCCTATCCAATTTTCATTTGTCAATCTCTTGTCAGGAAAATGATAATATATTTTGGACTGATGATGAAATAAATGAGCTAAGCACAAACAAAAAATTACAAAAAAAGATGCTAATCCAATAACAAAGACTCATAAATCTGCTATTCTTTAATTTTTATTTCAGGGTATAATTTAAAGATTTATTAATTGGATATGGAAGTCCTCTAATGTCTTATATTTCATTTAATTTTTTTAGTATGATTAAGTTTTAATACACAACCAAACTACAAAACACCACAGTAAATTGACAGCAATAAAATATGGTATTTCGTTTGCACTATGCTAAGACATTGATATACCAAGGAAAATGAAAGGAAAAAAAAAAAGAGCAAAATGAAATAATGCAAGAGACTGGTAAGGACTAAGCATATATGAAGATGACAGACGGAACAGTAACAGAAGAAAAGGCAATTTCTTGGTAACATCATATTGCCAAAGAATAAAAATGTAACATTTATACAGTTTTAGGAAATATATCCATATAAACACTTGTAGATAAGATTGATGAAATCCTGTCTATATAATAGATGAAAATCTATTTTACTTTGGACTCGAAACTATAAATTTTGAGTATCCTTAGTCTTCACAGTTTCATTGGAATTATTTCAACAAATAAGTTGGATAAATTTACAATTCATATGTAAACAATGCTTACTGCATAGAAAAAAATCTGTGGCTAGTATATACAGATCCCCCAAAATGCCGTGAGTGTTAATTGATCAATAAACCCATAAGATGTGCACAAAATTTCATCAATAAGTAGATAACATAGACAGAGGTGGCAGAATCAGAGGAGGAAAAACAGCATTTAAGAAGTAAAATGTTATGCTTAAAATTTTCCATATCCTTTGAAATCTTGAAAATTGTGATTTTTTATGAATCAATTTTAAATTTCCCTGTGATAAATGAAAATTTTAAATATATGCACTAATACTTTTGGGAGCAATGAAATGAAGCTTTGACATTACGAGGTCCTGAGCGTCTTTGTGTAACAATGTCTCCATCATTCAAGCTCCTGAGATTCAGTCCAATAAAGGATTATGCAAAATATAAACCACAGGCTTGAGAGACAATATGCCTCCAGCTGATAGAACCTACAAATTAAAAAATCTTTTTTGAGGGCTGTGACTACATTGGTATAAATGCTAAAATATTAATAACAAATTCTAGTAGCAGTACCTTCTGTTTTTCCTCTCAGAGAAATTAAGGATGGCTGCAATTTTTTGAGGATCTGTGTAACAAGGATGCCAATTGCCTATATTATTTTTCAATGCAAATAGATTGACAATAAAATTACAGCCACGTTTTTCCATTCCTAAGAAGGGGTTTTATATCAGACTCAAGGAATTAGGTTGGCAAAGAAGATATTCTACACTAGCTTTGAAGCTCTATTTTCTTAAAAAACCTTGTTTGAAAGTATAGGAGATTGTTGCTTAGATTGCAGTGTTTGAAATTTACGATGCAGGAACTGTTAGTAAATTGCTTTACGGCTTTGAGCCTTAGTTTCCATGTAAACTGAGAATAATACTACAATATTTGAACAATGCCTTCTCTTTTAGAAGGTACAAACTCCTGGGGCTGCCCAAATATCATAACTTGAACTTGGAACCTTCTCCAGATTTTTTCCCTCCAATATCTGGGTTTATAAAATTTGTCCATCTACTGTGAACAATTTCACCTTCAACATCCACTGCTCTCTTTGGCTCCTACTGGCAGTGAATATTAAAAGAAATAATCTTTTTAGAAAAGAATTATTAGGGGAGAAAAAAGGTTTTTTTTCTTTAAATTTATTTCTAATTCTCTTATAGTCTCTGGCTAGATCTGAAAGTTATACTGAGAAATAAAGATTAATAGATTAAGGAGAAAAACATAAACATTTGATTAATATTAGTTTTTTTGTAACATAGGTGCCCCTTTAAAGAAAGAAAAACCCAAAGAGATGGTTAAATCTGAGTGGTGCTGAATATACAGTGCTGGAGAAGGAAATGTGATAGGGCAGAATAGAAGTGTAACAAATTGGGGGGAATATGGCAAGGCCTGTTTGTTCAAACACTTCTCAGGGTCCATTTCTCCAGAGAGAAGGCTGTTCTTCTCTTCTGGGTATGAGGAGGGTACCCATCACGGAAGAGTGTTATGATTTGCTTAGGGGGAGACAGAGGAGTCTTTATGACCTCCCTAGGGGGAAACAGGGAAGGTGAAGGTAGAGTGACCTTCACCCATCTGCTGTGTTCTCAAACTCTTTCAGCTCAAAATACTCAGTGTGCCAAGGTGCTATATTTGGGGGAAGCATGTCCTGAACCGCATGGGAGTATTTTATGAACCCCTGAACCAACCACATTACTTCCTTGTGCGAATCCTCCCTGATTTCCATTGTTTTGCAAAGCATGTAAAAGAGGCTTTTACTTTGGATCTCAACTTCTAGCTGCACAAGGAACAAACAAGCTTTGGAATTTCATCCTTTCCTTACTCCCTGCCCCACTATCTCTGGAAATTGGAGAAAAGCACTGCAGAGACAAGAGAGCCCATCCTTGTGTATTACTTCATCCCCTAACCCATTCATACATATATTCAGAACTAGAAGGAGCTCTAGATTTGTGTTCTTATAACAATTTGTATTTTTACTTCACTATACAGTGAGGTACCTTGAGCAGCTGGAACATAAATGTCTTCATTGGAATATTTTTCTTAATTTTGTTCAGTTAGACTCTAAATGAGAGCTAACTGCCAGTGATTGAAGTTGGGTCATAGAGGTAGGAGCACCGAATACTGGCCAGTCGACCAGTGGTCAGTGGCAAGGCTCCGGTCCTTCAGCTTTGTGGAAAAGAATTCCCACAAAGACAGAAAGTAGTACAACAAATACTTATTAGGAAGAAAAAGAGTACAGTACTTATAGATAGACACATGGGTGGACTCAGAGAGAGTCACACTCTGGTGGTGGTTTGAATCGCTTTTATGGGGCATTTCTTCTGGGTTTCCTTTGGCCAATCACTTTGACTTGCCTGGCTATGAGTCCATATTTGGTGTATCTCAGGGTCCCCCCCATGTGTGCGTTCATAGCTTTTAGCCAAGATGGAGTCTAGTGAGGAGGCATATGCAGTTAGCTGACATCACTTACTATGAGGTGATGTCACCTATACTTTTTGACCTCCAAGGAGACTTTCTGTGCATGTGTAGTTGGAAGAATGAGGAATATGTGGTCTTTCATCCCTTATATGGGCAGGGCTCAGCCTCTTCCATCATCCTGCTTTTATGGAGTTTCTGCTATTATGGAGTTTCTGTCCACAGGGGAGAAATTGTTCAGCCTATCTATCTATCTCCTGCCCATTTATCTCCTGCCTCAATAAAATAAATAAAGTTTTCTAATGATACGTGAATTTTCTTTTTCAGTGTGACAAAGCAAACTAATTTAGTGGCTTTACAGATGAATGGTAAAGAAGATGTAGTACATATTTATGATGGAATATTACTCAGCCATAAAAAGAATGCATTTGAGTCAGTTCTAGTGAGGTGGATGAACCTAGAGCCTGTTTTACAGAGTGAAGTAAATCAGAAAAAGAAAAACAAATATAGTATATTAACACATATGTACGGAATCTAGAAAGATCGTACCGATGAACCCATTTGTAGGAAAGGAGTGGAGACTCAGATGTAGAGAATGCACATATGGGATACAGTGAGGGAGGGAGTGAGTGGGACGAATGGAGAAAGTAGCAGTAACATGTATACACTATCAGGTGTAGGATAGATAGCTGGTGAGAGGTTGCTGTGCAGCACAGGAGCCCAGTCTGGTGCTCTGTGATGAGCTGGAGGGACAGGATGGGGGATGCGAGAGAGGGGAGAGGCGAGGGGATGTATGTATAATGGCTGATTTGTATTGCTATATAGCAGAAGCCAACACAACATGGCACACATTTTGAAAAAAATTATATAAAAAATTCAGTTAAAAAATAATATAACCATTTAGTTTGTTCACAAGTGAGTGTTAACTAGATGAATCTGTTACCAAATTAAGTCATATGGACCCTGCTCAGGTCCTAGCCCAGCCCAGATTTCTTTCTTATCTCTGAAACATTTTAACTTAAAGATTTATGCTCACTCTTTCTAAAGGTGGTGATGGGGTTGGCAGATTTTGAGCAAGGACACTCCTGCTAAAGGTGGGGAGTTGATGAGTTTTGAGCCAAAAGATCTGGAGCAGCTCTGGCAACAGATCTGCTCATCTGACCCAGATCAGCCAGTCCCTGCTAGGATTGCTTGTGTATCTGCATTTTGCTGGCAGGTTGGCTGATTGGTCTAGCATGGTCTCACTAACATTTCAGGTGGTTGACTAGCTGACAACCCAAAACAACCCAGGTGATGAATGCTCTTGTCTCTCATCAGCTAGGACTAGCTCATCAGCTAGGACTAGCTCTGGTTTTTCATATAGCAGCTGATCAAGACTGCATACAAAGGTACAGAAAAAGGCTTAGGCTTAGAACTGACACATAACAGTTTTGCCACATTCAACTAGCTAAGAAAATTCATAAGGCAGGCTAAGTACTAGGAAAACTAATTTCTTGATGAGAAGATCTGCAAAATTATATTGAAAGAGATGTGGATACAAGTTGGGCAGTAATCGCATCCATATTTTGCAAATCAAAATATCAAATAGTGTTGATATAATAGCAACAGAATAAGATAATTTTCCCATTTCCTAATTAAAGATGAGAAAAGTCTGTGATTAGCATTGACTTTTCAATTTTCAACATGATTTTTTTTCCTGGCCAGATTTTGCCGAGTAAGCAAGATCAAATGCTTTGCTTTCTAATTTTACACACTATTAAAAACTTCACTCCTTAGCAAATTGAAATGTTGCAGATTTAAGAGAAATACATATTATATATTTTGGAAGAAACTTCTTTCTATAGATAGTATCAGTTAATGATTCTAAAATATATAATTTCAGGTTATTATTCCCAAAGACCACATTCATACCCATTAATATGTCTATATAAGTGCTTCTGGAAAAAGAATTAAATTTTGTTTTGCTTTTCTATTTTTGTTGCACGAAGTTTCTTCATTTTGTTTGAAACTAACATATTAATTTGATTTCAGAAATTAAGACTGCTGAATTTTTAGTGAGAAAGAGAATACCAAAAATTGAGCCAGCAGGGTGTGTCTTTTCCTGAACAAAGAGACTCCCAGAAGGCTGTGGCCTTTGAATTATTGACAGTTTGCTCTAACTCTTGAAAGTCACTTGGGGAATAGATCAAGCTCAATGTTTTTCTATTATTCCTCCTATGAGTTCATTAAAACTCATGTAGACCCTGAGGATACCCTTTGATATACTAAGTTATGCTTGCCTGAAAGAACTAAAACAACATCCAACAGTTTCTAAATTGCAACTAAAGTGTCCTGTGGTTTGGGACACTTTGAATTTTAAAGATAAGTTACAAAAGCATTGAAATTTTTGTTCTCATATTTTTGCTATTGTCATCACTCTTTGTTATTCTGCATAAGATTAATGTTTGGATTTGGCTAGCAACTGCTTCTCTCCAGTGGAAACTTTTCAATTTACAAGTTAAAGAAGTGTATTTCTACAAATGCCCTAAGTAAAAGTGTCTTGAGACATAATACTTCCATGAAATAGCAGAATTTTTGGTGCATATTATTTACTTTCATAGCAATAGATAAAGCACCCCAAAAAATCCCTGAAAAGTTTTTCATCTGCAGCATCACATTTGCTAACAGCCCCTCAATCATTAGCAAATTTTATTTCCTATTTATACTTCTTAAGTAGATTCCAGAAGCTTTTTTTTACCCTTCAAACAATGATTTTTAAACTAGAAATATCCTCAATAGTATAAAAAGCCTATTTTACCTTTTTAAAGCAGAGAGAAAATACTTATCATTGATGTGAGTGAAGACAATTATTCTTAAATAAATATACAGCATAAAATTAAGCTTAAAAATGATCATTTCCAAAAAGAAAGTTTCTCAATGATTAGGTATAATATAGATGAGGGACATTTCTTTAAGCTTAAAAAAATCATTAAAGATTTGAAGAAATATGAAAAGGAAGAAAGCAAAGTATGTCTACTGACTCAAATGCTTCATACTGTCAGAAATAAATAGCTATTTCTATTTTCTTACCATTGGTGTATCAAAAGACAGGATTATTTTTCCTTTAACTTTTCTAAAACTTATGCTTTAGACCTCTCTGCTTATTGTATCTCAGTGTTCTACTGGAGTTTGTTGCACAGCAAATAGGAAAACCAAAATACTATTATGAACTCTAAGCTCAATATTATAATTAATAAAAGTACTTCAAAAAACTTTAAGTAAGCACTTTAACTATGTTTGATATCAGCCTTGTGCTTGTTTTTCTCCCAATTTATATGACCCCAGTGTGAAGGAAGAAATGTACCAAGTCATCTTTTTTCAGGTACTATCTATCCTCATGGTGGAAGGAAAAATGCTATCCATTGCATCAAGTCATTAAAACATCCAGAAATTACTTAAAGATTATTTTGAGAATCACCTTAGAATTATATACCTATATTTTTATAAGGGACACTAGTTTTATGTGAAATTGTTACTCATCTCTGAAGTAAATAAGAGTACGTTCAGTTTACAATGTCTAATTTTCTCAGTTGCAGAGGGTTGGTTTATTTTTTGCTCTTCATTCACTTTTGTGTTCATTTATCCATTAATTTATTCAGAAAACATGTGTAAAGTACTATAGGGATCTAAATATATTTAAGACAAAGATTAAATCTTAAGCAGCTTCCTTACTTAGCAAGAGATGGCATATTGTACTGTAAATATGCAGTATACAGTAAATATATGATATAAATAAAACATACCATCATATGGGAAGTATATCAGAGAAGGATGGCAGGGTTATTGATGAGACAGAATTAGGACTGGGGTTAATAGGCATCCAGGTAGGCATGTGCAGTGGGCTGCATGTCTGTGCTCCTCCCAAATTCATATGTTGAATCTTAATCCCAACATAGCATTTAGAATTAGGTTGTTGGGAGGTAACTAGAACATGAGGATGGAGTTCTCATGAATGAGACTGATACCTTTGTAAGAAGAGCCCAGATAACTGGCTAGCTGTCTTTCTACCATGAAAACACAAAGAGATAAGATGGCTGTCTGTAAACCAGGGAGTGAAATGCATCAAGAAACTGACCGTGCTGACATACTGACTTCAGACTTCCAGCCCCCAGAATGATGAGAAACTAATGCTTGTTTAAGCCATTCGGTTTAGGGTAACAAATACCTAAAAAGGTGAAATGGAATGGGCTAATAGAAGCTGGATGAGTTTTGAGTGCATTCTAGAAGAAGGTGAGATTGTTGTAAAGAGAATTTTAAGGGTAATACTGGTGAGAGCCTGGAAAGGATAGAGGAGAGATATAGACCAAATTTCCTCTTCCTTGGATCTTAACATAAATAATCACATATGAAAATGGATGGTAAATGTCATTCTGATGTGGTCTCAGATGAAAATGAGGAACATGTAATTGTGCAATGCAGAAAGTAGCAAGGAAATTGTGCTCATGTTCTAGTTTTTGTGGAAGATAGAATTTGGGAAAGATGAAATGCATACTTAGCTAGGTTTCTATGCAAAATGTTGGAGTGGCTTGGTTTCTCTTGTTTACAGTAAAAATGTGAAAAAAGAGAGAACTTTAAAACAGGATCATTAAGCAAAAAGGATTTGCTATGTTTGGAGAAAATTCTCAGCTTCTCTGTACTGCAAAAAATGAAAGACCCTGCTATAAGAGACATGAGAAGGACAATCTCTCTCCATCATGTGAGGACACAGTGAGAAGATGCCCTTTTGTAAACCACGAAGACAGCTCTCATTAGGAACCAAACTGGCCTGCACCTGGGTCTTAGATTGCCCAGCCTTCAAAACAATGAAAAAAAACTTTTTGTTGTTTAAGATGCTCAGTCTATAGTATTCTGTAATAGGAGCACAAACTGACCAAGACACGTCTCATCTGTGAGATGAGAGATTGAACTGAATATTCTCCCAAGGCCGTTAGAGCTCTATGCTCTGCATCTGTACCCTGAAGCTTTCTGTTTGAGGAAATGCAATCAAAGTGAAGGACTTGTTACTAATGCAAACATGGGAGATGAGACTGATCAGGGAAGGGATGGAAGTAAGAATGTATTTATAGATATGAAGCTACTGTTCTGCCACAAGTCTGTATAGAATCTTATGCAGCCCAGGAGACAAAGTCCAGCAAGCCTGGTACATGTGAAGAAGTCTTCTTCTTCTTCATCTTCTTCAGGGGATGTAGACTTTTTACCTGGAGGAGAAGTAGGGCAAAGGCACTTCAGATAGAGAAAACAGTGTTAAAGATGAACAGACAGAAAAGCATGGCAGAGGTAGGAAGGAACAGGCGTATTTGCAGATTTATGCGTGTTACCGCTGCTCTTGGTGTCCTGGCTAGCATTTCAGTTCTGCCTGAAGGCTGGCCACAAGTGTGTCCTCAGTCTGCAGGCTGGAAGTATCAAGGAGTTAACGCACTCTGTAACTGCCCTCAAAATATGACAGGTGGAAGTTAAAGGATGAATATCACAGGGTCCTTACCTTTTGGGTAGAATAGTTTTGAGGTGTGCTCCATACGGTCACTGAGAATCTGTGAGGAATTGTGCACATATAAGCCCATATGGTAATCACTCATTAGCATACTCTGACTTTTTTCTCTTGGCATTTTCAGTTCACATCTCCATCTGGTGCATTCTGGCACCACCTTCCAAATTACATCTCCACCCCATCCAGAAGTCTTCTTCTAGGGAGACCGAACCTATGTGAGTGAGTAGTGAAGTATAACTAGAATTCAGTCATTTTGAGAGTGTAGGTGAGAGAGTGGGGTTTCTCTGATGGCTCAGAGGTAAAGAATCCACCTGCCAATACAGGAAACATGGGTTTGATTCCTGGGTCAGGAAGGAGAAGGAAATGGCAATCCAGCGCAGTATTCTTGCCCAGAAAATCTCATGGACAGTGGATCCTGGTAGGCTCTAGTTCATGAGGTCGCAAAAGAGTCAGGCATGACTTAGCAACTAAATAGCAACAATAATATCATCTAAGAGATATGCCAGATGTTGAAGGGCTTTATTTGACATTCTGATGATTTTGGACTTTGTAAGTGGTGAGAAGCCACTGGAGGCTTATGAGGAGGAGAATGACATAATTAGTTTGGTGTTTTAAAAGATAATTCTGTCAATAATGAGATGTAGGAGTGATTACTTATATCTCTGTGATAATTTTTTTTAAATAATAAGGGTCAAAGAAGACATATGTGACATTAAGAGAAGTCAGACTTACGGGGCATTGCAGTGGGAGAAATGGTGAAATGTAAGCAGGCTAGATTTGGGCAGAGGTACAAACGCAAGGAACAGAGACAGGCTGTATTTATCCCTGATTCTGTTTGAGTGGCAACCTAAGTTCATTTGGAAAGGTAGATGCCAAGTGGGAACTGACCAGCATCAGAAGAGCTGATCTTCTGATCAGAAAGTTAGCAACTAAAACTTATAACTTTAAAGTTAGTACAACTCCCTATTTTTGTTATTAGATATTAGAGATAATTGGTTAAGGAAGTGAAAGTGAAGTCGCTCAGTTGTGTCCAACTCTTTGTGACCCCATGAACTGTAGCCCACCAGGCTCCTCCATCCATGGAATTTTCCAGGCAAGAGTATCAGAGTGGGTTGCCATTTCCTTCCCCAGAAGATCTTCCCCACCCAGGGATTGAACCCGGCTCTCCTGCATTGCAAGCAGATGCTTTTACCATCTGAAAGGGGTGCTCAAATGTGACATTAAAAGAATCTACAGAAGGAGTGTAGGAGCCCTTTATGTTCTTAACAGAGCCACTGAAATAACTGCCTGCTAGGACATAGAGTCCATTTTTCCCCCAATTGTCTCCAGTGTTTCCCTGTAAAGTAGAGGAAGATGAGGATGATGGTAAGTTTGAAAAGAACAGCTGCTGCCATATACATTGTACAGATGAAGAAATTGGAACAAAGTGGCATGCAGATATTCTGAGGCTCAAAGTAACTTAATGGCTGTCATTAGGACCCCTCTTTTGACTGTTAGTTCAGTTTGTTACACATAGTAAGAAGGTACAGATACCTGATTGTTTAAAAGAGTTAAGAGTAGATGGCTTGAAGTTGCTTGGAGCATTAGAATAGGAGGAGGAATTAAGGAGCTTATTCAGTTGAAACATTCCTATAATTGTCTAACTCTGATAGGTGTAGTCGACTGTGCCAGGCAACCGGCAAATAAATTTCATCCAATGACTCCAGGGCTCCCTTGATAAATAGTTATTCTTTGGCAGTCCATATACTTTCAACCCATTTAAAACTAAGTCTGTGAACCTTGCTGATTGGGTAAATTGAAATCAATAGTGGCCAAAGAGACAGAGATTCACTGCATAACGGATCAATGTACAACTCTCCACTGCAAATAAATATGGATCACAGAGGGATGGAAATCATATTCTGTCCTGGGGCTAGTGAATTTCTACAAGTTATATTGCTTTGTAAAATGTGTTGCACTCTTTGGCAAATACTTATTCAAAGCCTTCTGGACTATGGTATGTGCACTATTTGCTAAGTGAGCTACAGAGCTAAACTCCTGTGTATCTTATCAGTGCTAATTGGAACCTGGCACATAGATACTTGCAATGAGGTATGTTGGTAAGCATGGGGATACTTAGATAGATACTTAAATGCAGATATTTTATGCATTTATATAGAAATACCATTTGAAAAATTGAATGTAAAATTCAAAAATTTCTATGTGAAACCAAGTTCTGGAATATTGGCTCAAGCTTATGAACATAAATTGCCTAAAGCAGAAATCTATTTATTCAATGTTGACTGGTTGCCTCAGAAACAAACCAAATTATTCTGTCATTTTTGAGATTGCATCCAAGTACACTATTTTGGACTCTTGTTGACTATGAGGGCTACTTCATTTCTCCTAAGGGATTCTTGCCCACAGTAGTAGATGTAATGGCCATCTGAATTAAATTCACCCATTCTTGTCCATTTTAGTTCACTGATTCCTAAGATGTCAATGTTCTCTCTTGCCATCTCCTGCTTGATCCCATCCAATTTACCTTGATTCATGGACCTAACGTTTTAGGTTCCCATGCAGTATTGTTCTTTACAGCATTGAACTTTCCTTTCATCACCAGACACATCCACAACTGAGAGCGATGTTTTGCTTTGGCTCAGCCTCTTCATTATTTCTCTGCTCTTCCACTGTAGCATATTGGACACCTACTGACCTGGGGGTGCTCATCTTCTGGTGTCATATATTTTTGCCTTTTCATTATGTTCATGGAGCTCTCAAGGCAAGACTATGGAAGTGGTTTGTCATTCCCTTCTCTGGTGGGCCATGTTTTCTCAGGCCCTGACTAGCAGGGACCTGACTTTTAGCCACTCCACATAGCTGGATGACATGCCCAGCTCCCTGATTGTCTTACTGCTGGTCCTCATTGAGCTGGTCCACCCATTGCTGGGTGTCGGTCAATGTATTGCCCAGGGGCCAGGGCAGAGGCCCTGTCAGAGTCTTCAGGAAGGGGGTCCAGGGAAGTCTGAAAGCCCTTATTGAGTGCCTACTGATTTTTAAGTCATCGTATATACTACTTCCGTATTTACCAAAAGTTCTTCACTGGATACTCAATTCCTGACTTTGAGGAGTTTCTAGTCTAACTGATTCTTATAACTGTATAGTCAGTGACTTAGGATATAATGAATTGAATTAAAATGCTTTAGACTTATCATCTGAATCTGAAAGATCAATGAGAGAGGATTTATTCTGCTATACATTTCTTTTTACTTCCAAAGCAGTAAGTGACCAATTTTTCTCTTGACATATTGAGTTAATATGTCATCTTTAACATGTGTTTTATACCTTTTGTGTAAAAGTGATGACCTTCTTGATATTCCAATTATTAAAATATTTCCCCTAATTACCCAGTTATAAATCCCATTGCTTTGCACACAACATTCTTTTGCTGATACTGTGATATTGCCAGTTTTATTCTGTTGCATTAATGATGTCATGCTTTGTTTATCAGGGATACTGTACATCATCAATTAGATGAGTTGGGTTTTTTTTTTTTTTTTTGACTTGCTTTTCTAGTAATTGGTAGAGGATAAAATCTGGCTGAATTTTCTCTTCCAGTTCTAAACCCAGGGGTTTAGACTACCATAATTGTTCAATCCAAAGGATTTATTGTCCTTCAACATAGAGAGTCCTCTAAAGTAGTAGTTATCCCAATTTCTTTCTTTCCAATGAATTTGAAGGGCCAGAGTTCATTCCTTGAGCTGTGAAGTCAAATATTACTCATAGAGCAGAAACAGTATTGTGTAATTATAATCAATATGCAAGTTATTTCTTTATGAAAATCTCTTCCTAACTTCATGGGAAAATGAGATTATGCAAAATTCCATGTGTGCCAACATGTGGACCTCCCGTGGTTATTCCACTAGATGATTGCTTAAGACTTTTGCTCTAGCTTTCAGTAGGAGAATTCCTGCCCCTTTAATTTATCAGTAAAATCTGTGAAGGATGTGTCAGTTTTAATAACATATAAAACTGTGGGCATTTTATGAAAAAAGTCCTTCTAGATTCATTGACACAGATTTGTGCATTAAAGCTTTGATTCTTAAACTAGGTTATCCTACTTTATTCAATTAGTAAATGTGAGACTCTTGTGTAGAGGCTGGAAGTGCTTATAAAAGAACAACATATAAAGTATTGAATATATGAAAATTTATAGATAAATTCCTATATGAAGAAAAATTTCCGTTGTTCTTTCCTAGAACTATTATGTGTGGTATTCTGGAAAAGTAATTTTCAGTAAGTTACTTAATCAATGCTATCTTCTGTTTCTTCTTTTTTTAAAAAAACAAAATTTTATTTTATTATTATTTTTTCTATTTTTATTTTTACTTTATTTTTCTTTACAATACTGTATTGGTTTTGCCATACATTGACATGAATCCTCCACGGGTGTACACGAGTTCACAATCCTGAACCCCCCTCCCCCCTCCCACCCCGTAACATCTCTCTGGATCATCCCCGTGCACCAGTCCCAAGCATCCTGTATCCTGTATTGAATGTAGACTGGTGATTCGTTTCTTACATGATAGTATACATGTTTCAATGCCATTCTCCCAAATCATCCCACCCTCTCCCTCTCCCACAGAGTCCAAAAGTCCGTTCTATACATCTGTGTCTCATTTGCTGTCTCGCACACGGGGATACCATTACCATCTTTCTAAATTCCGTATATATGTGTTAGTAGACTGTATTGGTGTTTTTCTTTCTGGTTTACTTCACTCTGTGTAATAGGCTCCAGTTTCATCCACCTCATTAGAACTGATTCACATGTATTCTTTTTAATGGCTGAGTAATACTCCATTGTGTATATGTACCACAGCTTTCTTATCCATTCCTCTGCTGATGGACATCTAGGTTGTTTCCATGTCCTGGCTCTTATAAACAGTGCTGCAAAAACATGTGTTTTTTTCTATTCTGGTTTCCTCTGTGTGTATGCCCAGCAGTGGGATTGCTGGGTCATAAGGCAGTTCTATTTGCAATTTTTCAAGGAATCTCCACACTGTTCTCCATAGTGGCTGTACTGGTTTGCATTCCCACCAACGGCGTAAGAGGCTTCCCTTTTCTCCACATCCTCTCCAGCATTTATTGCTTGTAGACTTTTGGATCTCTGCCATTCTGACTGGTGTGAAATGGTACCTCATTGTGGTTTTGATTTGCATTTCTCTGATAATGAGTGATGTTGAGCATTTTTTCATGTGTTAGTTAGCCATCTGTATGTCTTCTTTGGAGAAATGTTTATTTAGTTCTTTGGCCCATTTTTTGATTGGGTTGTTTATTTTTCTAGAATTGAGCTGCAGGAGTTGCTTGTATATTTTGGAGATTAGTTGTTTGTCAGTTGGTTCATTTGCTATTATTTTCTCCCATTCAGAAGGCTGTCTTTTCACCTTGCTTATAGTTTCCTTTGTTGTGCAGAAGCTTTTTATTTTAATTAGATCCCATTTGTTTATTTTTGCTTTTATTTCCAGAATTCTGGGAGGTGGGTTATAGAGGATCCTGCTGTGATGTATGTCGGAGAGAGTTTTGCCTATGTTCTCCTCTAGGACTTTTATAGTTTCTGGTCTTATGTTTAGATCTTTAATCCATTTTGAGTTTATTTTTGTGTGTGGTGTTAGAAAGTGATCTAGTTTCATTCTTTTACAAGTGGTTGACCAGTTTTCCCAGCACCACTTGTTAAAGAGATTGTCTTTACTCCATTGTATATTCTTGCCTCCTTTGTCGAAGATAAGTTGTCCATAGGTGTGTGGATTTATCTCTGGGCTTTCTATTTTGTTCCATTGATCTATATTTCTGTCTTTGTGTCAGTACCATACTGTCTTGATGACTGTGGCTTTGTAGTAGAGCCTGAAGTCAGGCAGGTTGATTCCTCCAGTTCCATTCTTATTTCTCAAGATTGCTTTGGCTCTTGGAGGTTTTTTGTATTTCCATACAAATTGTGAAATTTTTCTAGCTTTGTGAAAAATACCGTTGGTAACTTGATAGGGATTGCATTGAATCTGTAGATTGCTTGGGTAGTATATTCATTTTCACTGTATTGATTCTTCTGATCCATGAACATGGTATATTTCTCCATTTATTAGTGTTCTCTTTGATTTCTTTCATCAGTGTTTTATAGTTTTCTATATATATAGGTCTTTAGTTTCTTTAGGTAGATATATTCCTAAGCATTTTATTCTTTTTGTTGCAATGGTGAATGGAATTATTTCCTTAATTTCTTTTTCTACTTTCACATTATTAGTGTATAGGAATGCGAGGGATTTCCGTGTGTTGATTTTATATCCTGCAACTTTACTATATTCATTGATTAGCTCTAGTAATTTTGTGGTGGAGTCTTTAGGGTTTTCTATGTAGAGGATCATGTCATCTGCAAACAGTGAGATTTTGCTTCTTCTTTCCAATTTGGATTCCTTTTATTTCTTTTTCTGTTCTGATTGCTGTGGCCAAGACTTCCAGAACTATGATGAATAGTAGTGGTGAAAGTGGGCACCCTTGTCTTGTTCCTGACTTTAGGGGAAATGGTTTCAATTTTTCACCATTGAGGATAATGTTTGCTGTGGGTTTGTTATATATAGCTTTTATTATCTTGAGGTATGTTCCTTCTATTCTTGCTTTTTGGGGAGTTTTTATCATATATGGATGTTGAATTTTGTCAAAGGCCTTCTCTGCCTCTATTGAGATAATCATATGGCTTTTATTTTTCAATTTGTTAATATGGTGAATTACATTGATTGTTTTGCAGATATTGAAGAATCCTTGCATCCCTGGGATAAAGCCCACTTGGTCATGGTGTATGATCTTTTAAATGTGTTGTTGGATTCTGATTGCTAAAATTTTGTTGAGGATTTTTGCATCTATGTTCATCAGTGATATTGGCTTGTAGTTTTCTTTCTTTGGTGGCATCTTTGTCAGGTTTTGGTATTAGGGTGATGGTGGCCTCATAGAATGAGTTTGGAAGTTTACCTTCCTCTGCAATTTTCTGGAAGAGTTTGAGGAGGATAGGTGTTAGCTCTTCTCTAACTTTTTGGTAGAATTCAGCTGTGAAGCCATCTGGACCTGGGCTTTTGTTTGCTGGGAGATTTCTGATTACAGTTTCAATTTCTGTGCTTGTGATGGGTCTGTTAAGATTTTCTATTTCCTCCTGGTTCAGTTTTGGAAAGTTGTATTTTTCTAAGAATTTGTCCATTTCTTCTAAGTTGTCCATTTTATTGGTATATAATTGCTGATAGTAGTCTCTTATGATCCTTTGTATTTCTGTGTTGTTTGTTGTGATCTCTCCATTTTCATTTCCAATTTTATTGAATTGATTTTTCTCCCTTTGTTTCTTGATGAGTCTGGCTAATGGTTTGTCAATTTTATTTATCCTTTCAACGAACCAGCTTTTGGCTTTGTTGATTTTTGCTAGGGTGTCTTTTGTTTCTTTTGCATTTATTTCTGCCCTAATTTTTAAGATTTCTTTCTTTATACTAACTCTGGGGTTCTCCATTTCTTCCTTTTCTAGTTGCTTTAGGTGTAGAGTTAAGTTATTTATTTGGCTCTTTTCTTGTTTCTTGAGGTATGCCTATATTGCTATGAACTTTCCTCTTAGCACTGCTTTTATAGTGTCCCACAGGTTTGGGGTTGTTGTGTTTTCATTTTCATTCATTTCTATGCATATTTTGATTTCTTTTTTGATTTCTTCTGTGATTTGTTGGTTTTTCAGAAACGTGTTGTTCAGCCTCCATATGTTGGAATTTTTAATAGTTTTTCTCCTGTAATTGAGATCTAATCTTAACACATTATGGTCAGAAATGATGCTTGGAATGATTTCAGTTTTTTGAATTTATCAAGGTTAGATTTATGGCCCAGAATGTGATCTATCCTGGAGAAGCTTCAGTGAGAACTTGAGAAAAAGGTGAAATTCATTGTTTTAGGGTGAAATGTCCTATAGATATCAATTAGGTCTATCTGGTCTATTGTATCATTTACAGTTTGCATTTCTTTGTTAATTTTCTGTTTAGTTGATCTGTCCATAGATGTGAGTGGAGTATTAAAGTCTCCCACTATAATTGTGTTATTGTTAATTTCCTCTTTCATACTTGTTAGTATTTGTCTTATGTATTGTGGTGCTCCTATGTTGGGTGCATATATATTTATAATTGTTATATTTTCTTCTTGGATTGATCTTTTAATCATTATGTAGTGGCCTTCTTTGTCTCTTTTCACAGCCTTTGTTTTAAAGTCTATTTTATCTGATATGAGTATTGCTACTCCTGCTTTCTTTTGGTCTCTATTTGCGTGGAATATCTTTTTCCAGCCCTCCACTTTCAGTCTGTATGTATCCCTTGTTTTGAGGTGGGTCTCTTGTAAGCAGCTTATATAGGGGTCTTGTTTTTGTATCCATTCAGCCAGTCTTTGCCTTTTGGTTGGGGCATTCAACCCATTTACGTTTAAGGTAATTATTGATAAGTTTGATTCTGTTGCTATTTACTTTATTGTTTTGGGTTTAGGTTTATATGCCTTTTTGTGTTTCCTGTCTAGAGAATATCCTTTAGCATTTGTTGGAGAGCTGGTTTGGTGGTGCTGAATTCTCTCAGCTTTTGCTTGTCTGTAAAGCTTTTGATTTCTCCTTCATATTTGAATGAGATCCTTGCTGGGTACAGTCATCTGGGCTGTAAGTTATTTTCCTTCATCACTTTAAGTATGTCTTGCCATACCCTCCTGGCCTGAAGCATTTCTATTGAAAGATCAGCTGTTATCCTTACGGTAATCCCCTTGTGTGTTATTTGTTGTTTTTCCCTTGGTGCTTTTAATATTTGTTCTTTGTGTTTGATCTTTGTTAATTTGATTAATATGTGTCTTGGGGTGTTTCGCCTTGGGTTTATCCTGTTTGGAACTCTCTGGGTTTCTTGGATTTGGGTCATGGTTTCCTTCCCCATTTTAGGGAAGTTTTCAACTATTATCTCCTCAAGGATTTTCTCATGGTCTTTCTTTTTGTCTTTTTCTTCTGGGACTCCTATAATTCAAATGTTGGAGCATTTCATATTGTCCTGGAGGTCTCTGAGATTGTCCTCATTTCTTTTAATTCATTTTTATTTTTCCTCTCTGATTCATTTATTTCTACCATTCTATCTTCTATTTCACTAATCCTGTCTTCTGCCTCCGTTATTCTACTATTTGTTGCCTCCAGAGTGTTTCTGATCTCATTTATTGCATTATTCATTATATATTGACTCTTTTTTATTTCTTCTAGGTCCTTGTTAAACCTTTCTTGCATCTTCTCAATCTTTGTCTCCAGGCTATTTATATGTAATTCCATTTTGATTTCAAGATTTTGGATCATTTTCACTATCATTATTCAGAATTCTTTCTCAGATAGATTCCCTATCTCTTCCTCTTTTGTTTGGTTTGGTGGGCATTTATCCTGTTCCTTTACCTGCTGGGTATTCCTCTGTCTCTTTATCTTGGTTATATTGCTGCATTTGGGGTGGCCTTTCTGTATTCTGGCAGTTTGTGGAGTTCTCTTTATTATGGAGTTTCCTCGCTGTGGGTGGGGTTTTATCAGCGGCTTGTCCAGGTTTGTTGGTTAGGGAAGCTTGTGTTGGAGTTCTGGTGGGTGGAGCTGGATTTCTTCTCTCTGGAGTGCAATGAAGTGTCCAGTAATGAGTTATGAGATTTCTATGGTTTTGGAGTAACTTTGAGCTGCCTGTATATTGAATCTCAGTGGTGTGTTCCTATGTTGCTGGAGAATTTGCATGGTATGTCTTGCTCTGGAACTTGTTGGCCCTTGGGTGGAGCTTGGTTTCTGTATAGGTATGGAGGTGCTTGATGAACTCCTATCGATTAATGTTCCCTGAAATCAGGAGTTCTCTGATGTTCTCAGGATTAGGACTTAAGCCTCCTGCTTCTGGTTTTCAGTTTTATTTTTCCAGTAGCCTCAAGACTTCTCCATCTCTACAGCACCAATGATAAAACATCTAGGTTAAAGATGAGAAGTTTCTCCACATTGAGGGACACCCAGAGAGGTTCACTGAGTTACATGGAGAAGAGAAGAGGGAGAGGGTAGTTAGAGTTGACTGGAATGAGATGAGGTGGGATCAAAAGAGGAGAGAGCAAGCTAGCCAGTAATCACTTCCTTATGTGTGCTCCACAGTCTGGACTTCTCAGAGATGTTCACGGAGTTATACAGGGAAGAGGAGAGGGAGGAAGTAGACAAAGGTGGCCAGGAGTATAAAAGAGGGAAATGAAAAGGAGAGAGACAGATCCAGCCAGTAACCAGTTCCCTAAGTGTTCTCCACCATCTGGAACACACAGAGATTCACAGAGTTGAATAGAGAAGAGAAGGGAGAGGGAGGAGACAGAGACAACCTGGTGGAGAAAAAGGAGAGTCCAAAGGAGAAGAGAGTGGTCAAGCCAGTGGTCGTAAAAATAGTAAAGATATATCTGGGACATTCTCTGGTGTTGTGGGCAGTGTGGGGTCACTTCCAAGGCAGTTCCCTCTGTTTAACTTCTTCTGTTTGCTGGTCTCTTCAGTTTCTGATTTCTGCCCTGACACAAGGAGGGTGGTGATGGACACTTTTTTTAAGCTCACTTGTTCAGTTGAGCTGTGGGGAGGGAGGGATGCTGCAAACATATAACATTGGCATGTGCTTGCAGTGTCTCAGCCACACTGGGCCTGCCCCCGCACACGGTGTACACCACTCAGGCTCTACGTTGCTCCACCGGGAACTGTCTGAGGCTGGCCCTAGGCTGCATGCACCTCCCCAGTCTAAGCCGCTCAGGCTCGGCTCTCAGGTAGCCCTCAGAGGTGCAGATTCGGTTGGGCCTGCATTTTGCGCCCTTCCCAGGACCGAGTAGCTCAGGTGTTTGGTGAGTGCGGTTGCTGTGACTTATCGCCTTCCATGCCCTGCTGCTCAGTTTTCTGGGTGTACCCCTGGTGCCCCTTGTCAGGTGGATGGTGACTGTCCAGGATCCCAAGAAGTCTTAGCAAAGAAGCCTGCTTGCAGTTTGGTAGGTAAAGTCTCTCTGGGGCTGCGATTTCCCCCTTCCAGCCCCTTCCAGCTCTGGCTGCCTGTCACCGGAGGAGGGTGGTCTGCAGCTGGCTATTTCTGTTCCATCCTTTGTTCTGTGCACGGTCCTGGTGGTGTCTTATGTTAGAGCTTTTCCCATGGTAGCTATCCCACAGTCTGGTATGCTAGCCCAAGTTAGTTCACTCTGGTTATACTCTGGTTATATTGGGGCATTCTGGCCCAATTCTTAAAAAGCACTGCAGCCTGCGCCTCCCTGCCCAGCCCCCACTTGCTAATGGCGGATGCAGGCATCTGTGCTGCTCCTTTGCTGGGGGAGTTACCACTGGGCTCATAATCTGTTGTTTTTAATTAATTATTTATTTTTCTTCCCTGTTATGTTGCCCTCTGTGTTTCCAAGGCTCGCCACAGACAGCAGCGAGAGTGTTTCCTGGTGTTTGGAAACTTCTCTCAAGACTCCCTTCCCTGGGATGGGACTCCCTTCCTGGGACAGAGCTCCTCCCTACCTCCTTTGTCTCTTTTTTCATCTTTTATATATTTTCCTACCTGTTTTTGAAGACAATGATCTGCTTTTCTGGGTGCCTGATGTCCTCTGCCAGCACTCAGAAGTTGTTTTGTACAATTTACTCAGCATTGAAATGTTCTTTTGATGAATTTGTAGGGGAGAAAGTGTTCTCCCTGTCCTATTCCTCTGCCATCTTCTAAAACAAAAAGTATCTTTTGTTTCTTCAACTGAAAACAAAGACAATAATTTAAACTCTACTTCATGGGGTTTTATAAGGAAACAAGATAAATCAAATAAAGTATTAACCACAGTGCCAAATTTATAATAATCACTCAGTGATAGTTATTAGCATCATTATTTTTATTACTTTTATTATCATATTAGCATGCAAGTAAATTAGTAGTCCCAGAGTCAATTTTACTTATATTAATGCTAACAAATCTTTCTGGAGAAAAACGTAGTCAATTATACTTCTCTCTAGTTTTTTGTTGTTTGTTTTATTTTGTTTTCATTGTTTGACTGCACTCTGTGGCATGTGGGATCCTAGTTCCCTGAGCAGGAATCGAACCCATGCTTCATTTAGTGGAAGCATAGATTCTTAACCACTGAACCACCAGGAAAGTCCCCATACCTATCTCTGTAGCCCCTCACATAGCCAAGATTTATGAAACTTGAACACTGTGATGTGTAATTCCAATCAACTGTATATTCTCTTTTTTCCTGGAAGGTTCAGTTGCAAGTTCATCTTACTTGATTATATTTTCATGGTGTCTCCACCCAAAATGGTGCAGGAAGTTTGTGGTCCAATTATGGCCTGGCGAGAGAGAGTTGGGAGCATGAAGTTAAAAAAGGTAGATGATAAAGCAAATATGAGAAATTCTTAAATGCTAAGAAATCTGTACTTTATCCAGCAAGTAGTAGGGAGCTACTGAAAGAAAAAGATCATGATCAGAATAGTGAGAGTTAGAGATCAAGGAGATAGCTTAAGAGGCATTTGAGACCGTCTATGTAGGATGCATAACATTGCTGAGGAAAGATATTGCAAAGAAGCATGCGATGGACAAGGGCTCAGAAGGGCCAAGTAAACTTGTGATATGAAGAAGGGAAAGAAGAGGTAGAGTCTGTGGTTTCGATCCTTTCTTCAGTACTGGTAGAAAAGCAAATATATTATTGGAACTAGGGAGATCTTAAAACATACCACCTTAGAACATTTGCACTTCCCTCTACCTGGAATGTACTTCTTCTAGATACTCATATGACTAGTATAACCCTTTAGAAAAATGCAGATGAAGAGCTACTGACATGCCCTATAGGAATGACATAAATTTATGGGAAAATCAAGGGAGAAGACATTACTGGGAAGAGAGCTTCTCTTAAATAGTTCTGTCATCAATGTTACCATTTAATTTATAATAAATTTATATAAAATAATATTTCCAGCTTGAAATTATTGCAGTTACAGCTGCTTTATAGGGGAATAATGTAGTCTTTGGCCTCACAGATGGCTCAGTGGTAAAGAACCCACCTATCAAGTAGGCCATGTGGATTTGATCCCTGGGTCAGGAAGATCCCCTGGAGAAGGAAATGGCAACCCACACCAGGGTTCTTGCCTGGGAAATCCCATGGACAGAGGAGCCTGTGGAGCTACAGACTATGGGGTTGTAAAAGAGTTGGACAAGACTTAGCAAGTAAACCACAACAGCAAATGTAGTCTTTTTACTTAAATATTTTATCTAAATTATTCTCAGAACATCCAAAAATTTTAAATGTCTCCCCTTGAGTTTCATTAAAATCTCAAGGAGAGTGGAAAAATTATGAATGAAAGTAAATGAAATGATGTTTATAGTTTGAAAATGATACATAATTTTTAGAATTAAGACTTGATGGGCTTTTCTTAGAGGACTTAGATTTTAAAGTGAGTAAAAATCCAGCACACTGATGTCTAAATTGTGTATCTTTATTTCTCCCTCTTGTTCCCAACTCTTCTTTAACTTGTTATTTCCTTTGCATCTCTGATACCACAATAAAAATAAATTAGTGATGACTGTATTGAGGAAAGCTTTAATGGATTTATAGGTAAACAAAATAGGATATGCCTATATTTATGCACAAAAAGAAATGGAATTTTGATTCATGCTGCATAAGGATGAACCTTAAAAGCATTATGCTAAGAGAAAAAAGTCGGATACAAAAGTCACATATTGGGCGATTCCATTTGTATATTATGCTCCGAATAGGCAAATCCAAAGAGACAGAAAACAGATTAGTAGAGGCCATGGATGAATGAGGAGGAATGAGCAATGACTGATAATGAGTACAGGCACTTTTTGAGTTCTGGAATGTTCTTAGAGAAACAGTGGTGACAGTTGCACAACACTGAGAATATTTTTAAACCTCAGAATTTTATGTTTAAAAAATATGTTGTTCAGATGTCCGGTGACTTGTTATGACAGTTCAGTAAATTTGACGGTATTATTCCAAGTCTTCCATTTCTTTTATTAGTTTCTTGTTTTCTGTATACCTATTAGATTCTTTTCAGATGTATGCATGTTCAGTTCAGTTCAGTCAGTCAGTCATGTCTGACTCTTTGTGACCCCATGGACTGCATGTTTGCATCTTATTTATTTATTTTTTTAAGCCTCATGAGTTTAGCTATATTTCCTTGGCTCTGTTGATTTTTGCTTTATATATTTGGATGCTCTGCTTTGGTTCCAGGTTCTTGGCCTCCTTAATCTATAGAAATTGATCAGAGGCCAGACAAGAAATTCAGAAAAGGTTTGTTGGGGTTCCTGCTATAGAAGAAAATAAATGGTCCCTTTGCCAGTTTGCTCTGGAGAGGGTGAAAAAGTGAAAATGTTAGTCGCTCAGTTCTGTCTGACAGGCTCTTCTGTCCCAGGACAGAATACTGCAGTGGGGCTTGTTCCTTATGTGGGATGAGGGTAGGCGTGTGTCCAGGGGCAGGCTGGAGGTGTGGCTTAGGTGGTTTGCCCACCCCATAAGTGGCGCTGTGTGCAAGAGGCATGCTTTTGTTCCTTACCCTCTATTTTTGTTCTGGGCTCTTCAAAAGTAGCAGTTGGGTTTTTTGAACTCTTTGTGCCTTTTGACCAGAATTTGCCCTCCCCGGTGGCTCAGAGGGTAAAGCGCCTACCTGAAATGCAGGAGACCCAGGTTCTATCCCTGGGTCGGGAAGTTCCCCTGGAGAAGGAAATGGCAACCCACTCCAATATTCTTGCCTGGAGAATCCCATGAATGGAGGATCCTGATGGGCTACAGTCCATGGGGTCCCAAAGAGTCGGTCACGACTGAGCGAGGAACTTCACTTCATATCATGCTTGCATGAACTTAATTATAGTCTCATATAGTTTCCTTGTATTTTGTTGCTTGAGGATAGGTGTGTCAAGGTGCAACCATTGCAGCACTGATGTAAAGGGTCCCAGGTGCCATCCTGTCTCACTTTTAGGTAAGTATACACATATTTAGGATTGTTATGTCTTCTTGATAAATTGAACACCTTTATCTCAGAAAGAAAAACACACGAAGGCACATTTTAATCAAATTATTGAAAATGTATGACAAAGAAAATATGAAAATATTAAAAGCAGCCAATACAGATGATCATTATATCTACTACTGCAGGCAGGAATCCCTCAGAAGAAATGGAGTAGCCACCGTGGTCAACAAAAGAGTCTGAAATGCAGTACTTGCATGCAATCTCAAAAACGACAGAATGATCTCTGTTCATTTCCAAGGCAAACCATTCAATATCACGGTAATCCAAGCCTATGCCCCAATCAGTAATGCTGAAGAAGCTGAAGTTGAACAGTTCTATGACCTACAAGACCTTTGAGAACTAACACACAAAAAAGATGTCCTTTTCATTATAGGGGACTGGAAGTCAAGAAACACCTGGGGTAACAGGCAAATTTGTCCTTGGAATACGGAATGAAGTAGGGCAAAGGCTAATAGAGTTCTGCCAAGGGAACACACTGGTCATAGCAAACATCTTCCAACAACACAAGAGAAGACTCTACACATGGACATCATCAGATGGTCAACACCGAAATCAGATTGATTATATTATTTGCAGCCAAAGATGGAGAAGCTCTATACAGTCAGCAAAAACAACCAGGAACTGACTGTGGCTCAGATCATGAGCTCATTATTGCCAAATTCAGACTTAAATTGAAGAAAGTAGGGAAAACCACTAGACCATTCAGGTATGACCTAAATCAAATCAAATCCTAAATCAAATCCATTATGATTATACAGTGGAAGTGAGAAATAGATTTAAGGGACTAGATCTGATAGATAGAGTGTCTGATGAACTATGGACAGAGGTTTGTACAGGACACAGGGATCAAGACCATCCCCATGGAAAAGAAATGCAAACAGGCAAAATCGGACAAGGCCTTACAAATAGCTGTGAAAAGAAGAGAAGCGAAAAGTATAGGAGAAAAGAAAAGATATAAGCATCTGAATCCAGAGTTCCAAAGAATAGCAAGGAAAGATAAGAAAGCCTTCTTTAGGGATCAATGCAAAGAAATGGAGGAAAAAACAGAATGGGAAAGACTAGAGATCTCTTCAAGAAAATTAGAGATACCAAGGGAACATTTCATGCAAAGATGGGCTTGATAAAGGACAGAAATGGTCTGGACCTAACAGAAGCAGAAGATATTAAGAAGAGGTGGCAAGAATACACGGAAGAACTATACAAAAAAGATCTTCACGACCCAGATAATCATGATGATGGGATCACTAATCTAGAGCCAAGCATCCTGGAATGTGAAGTCAAGTGGGCCTTAGAAAGCATCACTACGAACAAAGCTAGTGGAGGTGATGAAATTCCAGTTGAGCCGTTTCAAATCTTGAAAAATGATGCTGTGAAAGTGCTGTACTCAGTATGCCAGCAAATTTGGAAAACTCAGCAGTGGCCACAGGACTGGAAAAGGTCAGTATTCATTCCAATCCCAAAGAAAGGCAATGCCAAAGAGTGCTCAAATTACTGCACAGTTGCACTCATCTCACATACTAGTAAAGTAATGCTCAAAATTCTCCAAGCCAAGCTTCAGCAATACGTGAACCGTGAACTCCTTGATGTTCAAGCTGGTTTTAGAAAAGGCAGAGGAACCAGAGATCAAATTGCCAACATCTGCTGGATCATGGAAAAAGCAAGAGAGTTCCAGAAAAACATCTATCTCTGCTTTATTGACTATGCCAAAGCCTTTGACTGTGTGGATCACAATAAACTGTGGAAAATTCTGAAAGAGATGGGAATACCAGACCACCTAACCTGCCTCTTGAGAAATCTGTATGCAGGTCAGGAAGCAACAGTTAGAACTGGACATGGAACAACAGACTGGTTCCAAATAGGAAAAGGAGTATGTCAAGGCTGTATATTGTCACCCTGCTTATTTAACTTCTATGCAGAGTACATCATGAGAAATGCTGGGCTGGAAGAAGCACAAGCTGGAATCAAGATTGCTGGGAGAAATATCAATCACCTCAGATATGCAGATGACACCACCCTTATGGCAGAAAGTGAAGAAGAACTAAAAAGCCTCTTGATGAGAGTGAAAGAGGAGAGTGAAAAAGTTGGCTTCAAGCTCAACATTCAGAAAACGAAGATCATGGCACCTGGTCCCATCATTTCATGGGAAATAGATGGGGAAACAGTGTCAGACTTTATTTTTTTGTGCTCCAAAATCACTGCAGATGTTGACTGCAGCCATGAAATTAAGACTCTTGATCCTTGGAATGAAAGTTATGACCTACCTAGACAGCATATTGTAAAGCAGAGACATTACTTTGCTAACCAAGGTCCTTCTAGTCGAGGCTATGGTTTTTCCAGTGTTCATGTATGGATGTGAGAGTTGGACTGTGTAGAAAGCTGAGCACTGAAGAATTGATGCTTTTGAACTATGTTATTGGAGAAGACTCTTGAGAGTCCCTTGGACTGCAAGGAGATCCAACCAGTCCATTCTAAAGGAGATTAGTCCTGGGTGTTCATTGGAAGGACTGATGCTAAAGCTGAAACTCCAATGCTTTGACCACCTCATGCGAAGTGTTGAGTCAATGGAAAAGACCCTGATGCTGGGAGGGATTGGGGGCAGGAGGAGAAGGGGACGACAGAGGATGAGATGGCTGGATGGCATCACTGACTCACTGGAGATGAGTTTGAGTGAACTCCGGGAGTTTATGATGGACAGGGAGGCCTGGCGTGCTGCAATTCTTGGGGTCGCAAAGAGTCGGACACGACTGAGCGTCTGAACTGAACTGAACCGAATGTAGTTGTTCCATGTTTCCTATTCATGTTTGCATGGTTTTCATTTTTCATTGCATTTTTAGATTAAAAAATGCACATCTTGTATATAGCTGGCTCATGGTTTTAAAACAATATGATATTCTCTGCCCTTTTTTCTTTTATATAATTATACTTGATATAATTTACATTTCATATAATTAAAATTTTGTATGAATTTCAATATAGTGGGATTTACTCCTATTCTCTTGCTATTTCTTCCCTCTTTTTTGTTTTTTCCTTTTCCTTGTTTGTGGCTTTCCTTTGGATTACCTGAATTTTTTTAAATTTTTTTATTTTTACTTTATTTTACTTCACAATACTGTATTGGTTTTGCCATACATTGACATGAATCCAGGATGGGTGTATGCAAGCTCCCAATCCTGAATCCCCCACTCACCTCCCACCTCCCTCCCCATATCATCTCTCTGGATCATCCCCATGCACCAGCCCCAAGTATCCTGTATCCTGTATCAAACATAGACTGGCAGTTTGTTTCTTACATGATAGTACTCATATTTCAATGCCATTCTCCCAAGTCATCACACCCTCTTCCTCTCCCACAGAGTTCAAAAATCTGTTCTATACATCTGTGTCTCTTTTGCTGTCTCGCATACAGGGCTATCATTACCATCTTTCTAAATTCCGTATATATGTGTTAGTATACTGTATTGGTGGTTTTCTTTCTGGTTTACTTCACTCTGTATAATTGGCTCCAGTTTCATCCATCTCATTAGAACTGATTCAGATGTATTCTTTTTAATGGCTGAGTAACACTCCATTGTGTATATGTACCACAGCTTTCTTATCCATTCATCTGCTGATGGACATCTAGGTTGTTTCCATGTCCTGGCTATTATAAACAGTGCTGCGATGATCATTGGGGTACATGTGTCTCTTTCAATTCTGGTTTCCTCTGTGTGTACACCCAGCAGTGGGATTGCTGGGTCATAGGGCAGCTCTATTTGCAATTTTTTAAGGAATCTCCACACTGTTTACCATAGTGGCTGTACTAGTTTGCATTCCCACCAACAGTGTAGGAGGGTTCCCTTTTCTCCACATCCTCTCCAGCATTTATTGCTTGTAGACTTTTGGATAGCAGCCATTCTGACTGCTGTGAAGTGGTACCTCATTGTGGTCTTGATTTGCATTTCTCTGATAATGAGTGACGTTGAGCATCTTTTCATGTGTTTGTTAGCCATCTGTATGTCTTATTTGGAGAAATGCCTATTTAATTCTTTGGGCTATTTTTTGATTGGGTCATTTATTTTTCTGGAATTGAGCTGCATAAGTTGCTTGTATATTTTGGAGATTAGTTGTTTGTCAGTTGCTTCATTCGCTATTGTTTTCTCCCATTCAGAAGGCTGTCTTTTCACCTTGCTTATATTTTCCTTTGTTGTGCAGAAGCTTTTAATTTTAATTAGATCCCATTTGTTTATTTTTGCTTTTATTTCCAGAATTCTGGGGGATGGATCATAGAGGATCATGCTGTGATGTATGTCGGAGAGAGTTTTGCCTATGTTCTCCTCTAGGAGTTTTATAGTTTCTGGTCTTATGTTTAGATCTTTAATCCATTTTGAGTTTATTTTTGTGTGCGGTGTTAGAAAGTGATGTAGTTTCATTCTTTTACAAGCGGTTGACCAGTTTTCCCAGCACCACTTGTTAAAGAGATTGTCTTTACTCCATTGTATATTCTTGCCTCCTTTGTCGAAGATAAGTTGTCCATAGGTGTGTGGATTTATCTCTGGGCTTTCTATTTTGTTCCATTGATCTATATTTCTGTCTTTGTGCCAGTACCATACTGTCTTAATGACTGTGGCTTTGTAGTAGAGCCTGAAGTCAGGCAAGTTGATTCCTCCAGTTCCATTCTTCTTTCTCAAGATTGCTTTGGCTATTCGAGGTTTTTTGTATTTCCATAGAAATCTTGAAATTATTTGTTCTAGTTATGTGAAAAATACCGTTGGTAGTTTGATAGGGATTGCTTTGAATCTGTAAATTGCTTTGGGTAGTATACTCATTTTCACTATATTGATTCTTCCAATCCATGAACATGGCATATTTCTCCATCTATTAGTGTTCTCTTTGATTTCTTTCATCAGTGTTTTATAGTTGTTTATATATAGGTCTTTATTTTCTTTAGGTATGGATTACCTGAATATTTTTAAGGATTTCATTTTACATCCACAATTGGGCTTGTTAATTCTATGTCTTTTACTTTATTATGAGTTGCTATAGAGAAGTCTTGCTTCAAGTTTTGAATTAAAAAAAAAAAACTTGAAAGGAAAAAATAATGTTTTATATTTACCTGTACTTACCATTTCTAATGGTACTCATTCCTTTGCGTAGGGTAGGCTTGGTGCACTAAGGCCTAGTAAATGATGTTGTAAATAAAGTTTTATTTCAGTTTCACCACACTTGTTCATTTACATATTGTGTGTGATTACTTTCGTGTTGCAAAGGCAGAGTTGAGTACTTGCAACAGAATCTTGCAAAGTCTAAAAAATTTGCTATTCAGACATTTTGTGTGAAATGTTTGCTGACTTCTAATGTAGGTTCAAACTTTAACCAGTTACCATTTTATTTTTGCATGAAGAACTTGCTTTAACAATATTTTCTGGAGTACAGACTAGGCATCTAATGGTCTAATGTCCTGGCTAGCAGGTAGAGATATTTTCTCCTGTCTCGGATTGGAATGCAAAAGTACGAAGTCACAAAACACCTGGAGTAACAGGCACATTTGGCCTTGGAATACAGAATGAAGCAGGGCAAAGACTAATAGAGTTTTGCCAAGAAAATCCACTGGTCATAGCAAACATCCTCTTCAAACAACACAAGAGAAGACTCTACACATGGACATCACCAGATGGTCAACACCGAAATCAGGCTGATTATATTCTTTGCAGCCAAAGATGGAGAAGCTCTATACAGTCAACAAAAACAAGACCAGGAGCTGACTGTGGTTCAGATCATGAACTCCTTATTACCAAATTCAGACTCAAAATGAAGAAAGTAGGGAAAACCGCTAGACCATTCAGGTATGACCAAATTCAAATCCCTTATGATTATACAGTGGAAGTGAGAAATAGATTTAAGGGTCTAGATCTGATAGATAGAGTACCTGATGAACTATGGATGGAGGTTTGTGACATTGATCTGGAGACAGGGATCAAGACCATCCCCATGGAAAAGAAATGCAAAAACACAAAATGGCTATCTGGGGAGGCCTTGTAAATAACTGTGAAAATAAGAGAGGCAAAAAGCAAAGGAGAAAAGGAAAGAGATAAGCATCTGAATGCAGAGTTCCAAAGAATAGCAAGAAGAGATAAGAAAGACTTCTTCAGAGATCAATTTAAAGAAATAGAGGAAAACAACAGAATGGGAAAGACTAGAGATCTCTTCAAGAAAATTAGAGATACCAAGGGAACATTTCATGCAAAGATGGGCTTGATAAAGGACAGAAATGGTCTGGACCTAACAAACAGAAGCAGAAGATATTAAGAAGAGGTGGCAAGAATACACAGAAGAACTATACAAAAAAGATCTTCACGACCCAGATAATCATGATGATGGGATCACTAATCTAGAGCCAAGCATCCTGGAATGTGAAGTCAAGTGGGCCTTAGAAAGCATCACTATGAACAAAGCCAGTGGAGGTGATGAAATTCCAGTTGAGCCGTTTCAAATCTTGAAAAATGATGCTGTGAAAGTGCTGTACTCAATATGCCAGCAAATTTGGAAAACTCAGCAGTGGCCACAGGACTGGAAAAGGTCAGTTTTCATTCCAATCCCAAAGAAAAGCAACGCCAAAGAATGCTCAAACTATTGCACAGTTGCACTCATCTCACATACTAGTAAAGTAATGCTCAAAATTCTCCAAGCCAAGCTTCAGCAATACGTGAACCGTGAACTCCTTGATGTTCAAGCTGGTTTTAGAAAAGGCAGAGGAACCAGAGATCAAATTGCCAACATCTGCTGGATCATGGAAAAAGCAAGAGAGTTCCAGAAAAACATCTATCTCTGCTTTATTGACTATGCCAAAGCCTTTGACTGTGTGGATCACAATAAACTGTGGAAAATTCTGAAAGAGATGGGAATACCAGACCACCTAACCTGCCTCTTGAGAAATCTGTATGCAGGTCAGGAAGCAACAGTTAGAACTGGACATGGAACAACAGACTGGTTCCAAATAGGAAAAGGAGTCCGTCAAGGCTGTATATTGTCACCCTGCTTATTTAACTTCTATGCAGAGTACATCATGAGAAATGCTGGGCTGGAAGAAGCACAAGCTGGAATCAAGATTGCTGGGAGAAATATCAATCACCTCAGATATGCAGATGACACCACCCTTATGGCAGAAAGTGAAGAGGAACTAAAAAGCCTCTTGATGAAAGTGAAAGAGGAGAGCAAAAAAGTTGGCTTCAAGCTCAACATTCAGAAAACAAAGATCATAGCGTCTCGTCCCATCACTTCATGGGAAATAGATGGGGAAACAGTGTCAGACTTTATTTTTTGTGGCTCCAAAATCACTGCAGATGGTGACTGCAACCATGAAATTAAAAGATGCTACTCCTTGGAAGAAAAGTTATGACCAAACAAGATAGTATATTCAAAAGCAGAGATATTACTTTGCCGACTAAGGTCTGTCTAGTCAAGGCTATGGTTTTTCCTGTAGTCATGTATGGATGTGAGAGTTGGACTGTGAAGAAGGCTGAGCACCCAAGAATTGATGCTTTTGAACTGTGGTGTTGGAGAAGACTCTTGAGAGTCCGTTGGATTGCAAGGGGATCCAACCAGTCCATTCTGAAGGAGATCAACCCTGGGATTTCTTTGGAAGAAATGATGCTAAAGCTGAAACTCCAGTACTTTGGCCACCTCATGCGAAGAGTTGACTCATTGGAAAAGACTCTGATGCTGGGAGGGATTGGGGCAGGAGATGAAGGGGACGACAGAGGCTGAGATGGCTGGATGGCATCACCGACTCACTGGAGATGAGTCTGAGTGAACTCCGGGAGTTGGTGATGGACACGGAGGCCTGGCGTGCTGCGATTCATGGGGTCGCAAAGAGTCGGACACGACTGATCGACTGAACTGAACTGAACTTCCCCAGTTTCAATGGATCCTTCTCCGTACCCAGGAGATCACAGCCTTTGCTGTCCTCCACTTGGAGTCTTACAGTTTTTGTTCCACTGGGTAGAAGGATTTAGCCGGGCTAACTGATTGACTTGTTTTCATTGATGGGCTGTCCCAATCTTTGTCATAATCACTTTGTGAAAGTCTGCAAAGATTAAACTACAAGGGGATGTGAACTCCCCTGTGTCTATGGATCCCAGGAGTTCTATATTTTCATTCTCACCCACACTTGATCTTTGTTACTTAGCAAGAAATTGTAGCTTACCCACCTGTATGATGGTACCTATTACTCTTGTGTTCTATTCCAAGTAAGGGCTCATGGACTACTTGTTGGAGGTGCTTGTCTTTCCTTAGAATGTACTGATAGTTGATTGTCATGAAACTTCAGGTTTCTGATAGGTTCAAGAGAGAGTGGTGTTCTATAGTTTATTTGTTTTTCTCTTGCCAGGGCTGAAGCAATGCACTTTCCTAATGTCTACAGCCTAAGCAGCACATGCTAGAAACCCCATTATTTCTTCAAATGTATTTTTTTATTCTCTTTTATTTCTCTTTTCCTTCTAGAACTCCAATAATATGCATGGCAATGAAGTCAGTATTGTTTCCTAGGTCACTTTTTCAGTGTTTATTTCTCTGTGCTTCATCTTGGGTAGTTTCTATTGCTATATCTTTATTTCTTTGATCTTCTGTTCTATAGTATCTAATTTATCAGTCCTGCTCTTTGAACTTTTTGATGTTTCCTTAATTTCTAATTTATTTGTACAGTCCATTTATTTTCATACAGTTTTAATACCTTCTTTTTCAAAAATTGTTGTATTAAATATAATTAATATAATTTTGTCCTTTTATTGTGTTCAGTTCAATGAGTTCTAAAGTGTGAGTGTGTGTGTCTGTATATATATATGTAGAGAGAAAGAGAGAGAGAGAGAGAGAGAGAATGGTATACCACATCAATCAAGAAACACTTTCATAAATTAAGAATAATCCTATTGCCTCTGGAACCAAAAATATTTTAAGTATCTCAAAAGTTTTTTCTTACCTTTTGCAGCAAATTTCCTGTCTCCATCACAAGTTCTTGGCAACCTCTGATCTGTTTTTTGTTGTTATAGTTTTACATTTTCAGGCATTTTATATACAGAGGATAATTCAGTGTGTAGTCTTACATGTCTGGCTCCTTTTACTTAACATGATGCTTTAGAGATTTACTAATATTATTACATTTATTAGTGATTCATTTATTATTATAACCATTTTAATGTCCTTGTCTACTAATATCAACATTTCTGTGACCACTGTGTCTTTTTTATTTCTGGGAAAGGCATCACATATTCCTTTTATTTTGCATGTCTTACAATTTATCATTAGGTCTCACACATTGTGAAGTTTATGATTGATTCATTGTGTGGGTTGCACTCACTTAGAGACCGTTGGCCTTTTATCCTAGAGGGAACTTATAATTCTGGCAAGGCAATTTCATTCTTTCAAAGCCTGTTTTGCAGGCTTTTTAAGGTCATGCATAATGTAGCCCTTCTACTGAGACTAACTTAGTCCTGAAATTAAGGTGCTGATATTTGGGATATTTACTTAAATCTTCATGGATTCAGCAAAGTCTCTCAATTATGGTCTGTATCATCTTTGATGATTTTCAGCCTTTTCGAATTGTGGCTTGCAATTCCCCAGAAAATTTTCTTTCCCTGGAAGTTGTTATTCACTTGGTCTATTTTACTCTGTAAATGCATAGCTTAATATATGGCCAAAGATTCAAAAGCCAAAATTTGTGCACAATTTACCCTGTGCGCCTTGCCCTTGATACTCTGTTCTTTAAGTCCTAACCACCTTGGTATTTCTGTCTCATCTTCTCACTGAGAGACCACTGGTCTCTGTTTGTATCCCACTCCATGAGCCATGGTCTAGCAATTGCTTAAATACAGAAATCTGGGGTGATTATAGTGCTAACTTCATTTTCTCCCTTCTCTTAAGGATTTTAGTTATGTACTACCCATTTTCCAGTGTCTGAAAAGAATTAATATACGTTTCTCCAGTTTTCCAATTGCTTTATAGAAGGAGACATCCCTCATTACCTAAAACAAAAGTCCTTTTTGATATATTTTGAAAAACAGAATTATTTTTTATGTAATTTCTCATTTTTTAAAATGGTCTATACTTCTTATATCATATATGTATATTCTTTTACAATTTCTTCCAAAGGTTTGTCTTTCACACTTCAATTCGGTTCAGTCGCTCAGTCGTGTCCAACTCTTTGCGACCCCATAAATTGCAGCACGCCAGGCTTCCCTGTCCATCATCAACTCCCAGAGTTCACTCAAACTCATGTCCATCGAGTTGGTGATGCCATCCAGCCATCTCATCCTCTGCCGTCCCCTTCTCCTCCTGCCCCCAATCCCTCCCAACATCAGAGTCTTTTCCAATGAGTCAACTCTTCATATGAGGTGGCCAAAGTACTGGAGTTTCAGCTCTAGCATCAGTCCTTCCAAAGAACACCAGGACCAATCTCCTTTATTTATTTTTTTTTAAAAATTTTATTTTTACTGTATTTTACTTTGCAATACTGTATTGGTTTTGCCATACATTGATATGAATCCACCACAGGTGTACATGCATTCCCAAACATGAACCCCCCTCCCACGTCCCACCCCATAACATCTCTCTGGGTCATCCCCGTGCACCAGCCCCAAGCATCCTGTATCCTGCATCAGACATAGACTGGCGATTCGTTTCTTACATGATAGTATGCATGTTTCAATGCCATTCTCCCAAATCATCCCACCCTCTCCCTCTCCCTCTGAGTCCAAAAGTCCACTCTACACATCTGTGTCTCTTTTGCTGTCTCGCATACAGAATCATGATTGCCATCTTTCTAAATTCCATATATATGTGTTAGTATACTGTATTGGTATTTTTCTTTCTGGCTTACTTCACTCTGTATAATTGGCTCCAGTTTCATCCATCTCATTAGAACTGATTCACATGCATTCTTTTTAATGGCTCAGTAATACTCCATTGTGTATATGTACCACAGCTTTCTTATCCATTCATCTGCTGATGGACATCTAGGTTGTTTCCATGTCTGAGCTATTATAAACAGTGCTGCGATGATCATTGGGGTACATGTGTCTCTTTCAATTCTGGTTTCCTTGGTGTGTATGCCCAGAAGTGGGATTGCTGGGTCATAAGGCAGTTCTATTTGCTATTTTTTAAGGAATCTCCACACTGTTTTCCATAGTGGCTGTACTAGTTTGCATTCCCATCAACAGTGTTAAGAGGGTTCCCTTTTCTCCACACCCTCTCCAGCATTTATTGCTTGTAGACTTTTGGATAGCAGCCATTCTGACTGGTGTGAAGTGGTACCTCATTGTGGTTTTGATTTGCATTTCTCTGATAATGAGTGATGTTGAGCATCTTTTCATGTGTTTATTAGCCATCCGTATGTCTTCTTTGGAGAAATGTCTATTTAGTTCTTTGGCCCATTTTTTGATTGGGTCGTTTATTTTTCTGGAATTGAGCTGCATAAGTTGCTTGTATATTTTGGAGATTAGTTGTTTGTCAGTTGCTTCATTCGCTATTGTTTTCTCCCATTCAGAAGGCTGTCTTTTCACCTTACTTTTAGTTTCCTTTGTTGTGCAGAAGCTTTTAATTTTAATTAGATCCCATTTGTTTATTTTTGCTTTTATTTCCAGAATTCTGGGGGATGGATCATAGAGGATCATGCTGTGATGTATGTCGGAGAGAGTTTTGCCTACGTTCTCCTCTAGGAGTTTTATAGTTTCTGGTCTTATGTTTAGATCTTTAATCCATTTTGAGTTTATTTTTGTGTGTGGTGTTAGAAAGTGATGTAGTTTCATTCTTTTACAAGCGGTTGACCAGTTTTCCCAGCACCACTTGTTAAAGAGATTGTCTTTACTCCATTGTATATTCTTGCCTCCTTTGTCCGAGATAAGGTGTCCATAGGTGTGTGGATTTATCTCTGGGCTTTCTATTTTGTTCCATTGATCTATATTTCTGTCTTTGTGTCAGTACCATGCTGTCTTGATGACTGTGGCTTTGTAGTAGAGCCTGAAGTCAGGCAGGTTGATTCCTCCAGTTCCATTCTTCTTTCTCAAGACCAATCTCCTTTAGAATGGACTGGTTGGATCTCCTTGCAGTCCAAGGGACTCTCAAGAGTCTTCTCGAACACCACAGTTCAAAAGCATCAATGCTTTGACGGTCAGCTTTCTTCAGAGTCCAATTCTCACGTCCATTCATGACCACTGGAAAAATCATAGCCTTGGCTAGATGGACCTTTGTTAGCAGAGTAATATCTCTGCTTTTGAATATGCTATATAGGTTGGTCATAACTTTCCTTCCAAGGAGTAAGGGTCTTTTAATTTCATTAAATGCTTATTATTTTGATTTCTGCGCTATGTGTCAATCTTTTATTTCTTCCTTTATGTATTAACAATTATCCTAGCACCATTTTTTGAATAATTAACTCTCTACTTGATATTCTACAATGTCAGATAGAACTGATATCAAATTTCTACTTTTAGTTGGGTCTGTTTCTCATTTTTAAAATGTTATATATGTAATCATCTCATTTTCTCTAGACTTTGCATATCTGAGGCCATTTTTTGTGGCTTCTCTATATTCTTGCTCATAATGACTTGTTTTCTCATTTATTTTTGTGTGTTTTTTATTCTGATTTCATGATTTTAGCAATGTCACCCATGACAGTTCTTTGAGGTTTATGTTTTAAATAGTTGATTCTGAAATTATTTAAGTATATTTCTGCCCTACTCCTTGGACACTGAGAACCCAGGATATTCAAAAATTTCAACTCAGGTTTGAATTATAACTCCAAACTCATATGAGTATGTATTTAATATGAGTCATTCTTAGGTGAGATCTTACTTTTTCTTTTTCTACATCTATGGAAGAAGCTGATATAGGAAAGTATCCTTCTTTAGCACTTTTTTTCCCCCAGTATGAATACATTTTGTGTCCCTACCTTTATGTAGGAATCTCCAATCTAGCATCTCATCATTTTCAGACTCCAGGATTTGTCACCTGTTTACCTATCTGGTGAATACTTCACTTTTTCGTCAGTGTATCCAGAGATATCCCCAGGGAAATTGCAGGCCTGGATCTTCCACTACTCCTGTTAAATTATGGTTCTGGGTCATTTGTACCCCTTCTCTTCCTTTACTTAATTTTAGATACTTATTATGTTTTATATATCTTTTTTATGCATTACAGTAGGTTCCTTTCCACATCAAGTCTAACAGATTACCAAACATACACATTTTAGTGTTGTCAAATGGATTGTTACAAATTTAAAATATAAATCAAATTTCAAATAGAAATCAGGCATATTGTTGAACAGGCAATATAAAAAATGTGTGGTTTCATGGAAAAGTATTTAAAGTAGTAGTCTTTTAATCAGTATTGGGAAGTAAATGGAGCATGTTAAATAAAATATAAGAAGTGGCTAAATCAAAAGATCTCTCTTGGTAAAACGTCACATTCCACTTGAAAATATAAGAGTTATTTTCACATATTTTTTGGTATTGATTTTTAATATAATTCTAGTGATAGAATAGACTGTGTGATTTCAATACCTTTAGAAGATGAAATTTTTGCACCTTGTTTTCTGTCTTTGGATATGTTCCAGTGTCTTCTGGTTTATAGTCTATTGGAACTTGAATAGAATTTGTATCTTGATGTTATGTGAAAATTGTATAAATCTTATGTTGAATAGGTTCGTAGTGCTTTTCAGGCCTACTAGTGTGATGTTGAAAGTCCAACTAAAAATCTTAATTCATCTACTTAAAAATAATCATTAATATATAATAGAATTATATGTTATTTTGTTCTCCATTTTCTAAGTCTCTTATAAATGTGCTATCATTCTTTCATAATTTAAAAAATGAATAAGAAAGAAAAAAAGAAGTGACTATTTAGGTATAGTGCATCATCGAGGGGTTGATGAAAGTAATCCAGATTCATAATGCTTATTTAGATTAATAACATAGACCTTGACAAAAAAAATGACCAAAAATATACTCAGTTATGTATTTAGCAGATGATAAGTATGCACTTGTGATATAGGAGGAGAGAAAATTATGCCAAGTTCTATAAGTAAGCAATGACCATAAATATTCACTCCATCCTGCTTTCGAATTTTATGTGGAGACATGAGATCAAATCCTCACCATAACTGTGAATCTAGTATTTGTGCCTTTATCAATTCTTAGACTAGAGTGTGAGTGCATGGCCAGTAAGTTGTATAGAATACAAAGTAGGCAAATAGCTTCTTATGAGATATATATATATATATAAAGTAGTTTGAAATTTCATCACAGAAGTTATCTCCCTTCAATCAAAATGATAAAGGAAACGATAATACCTACCCGAAAAGAGAGAGAGAAAAAAAAGCAACTAAAACTTCCTCCAAACTATATTTAAAGCCAAATGACCGGTAAAATTTTGAGAGAAATTGTGACCGGCAGTATTATGCCTATTCTAGATTCAATTTTGTTACTAGGACAACAGAGACATATTTCTAACCAGGAAAGAACCCAAGGTATGAAACATCCATATATATTTCTCGGGGAAAAAGTAAAAATAATATTTGCTGATAAAATTCAGTCAAATTAAGAAACAAACTTAATAGAGTTCAGGAACTATTATCAGGATTAAAGTCTTAGTTGTAAGTACAGAATTCATTGAAATATGGACAAGTATCAAACAACTCTGCATATTATAGTTATGGAACAGAATATGAAAGTTACAAACAAGAATTTTGTACAAAACATATATAAAATAATTCATCTATTCAGGTTACCGATAGGATGGTGGGAAAAACTGTGAGATTATTGCCTTCATTTTGCAGTGTAGGAAATCAATCTATTGTGTTAAATAGAAACATGGTTTAAAAAAGCACATTACTAGATAATTTTCTTAACCTTAGAGATTTGGGGAAAATACCATTTATTATTATTTTAGTATAAATTTATTTATTTTAATTGGAGGCTAATTACTTTACAATATTGTATTGGTTTTGCCATACATCAACATCAATCCACCATGGGTGTACACGTGTTCCCCGTCCTGAATCCCTCTTCCCCTTCCCTCCCCGTACCATCCCTCTGGGTCATCCCAGTGCACCAGCCCCAAACATCCTGTATCATCCATCGAACCTGGACTGGTGATTCGTTTCACATATGATATTATACATGTTTCAATGCCATTCTCCCAAATCATCCCACCCTCTCCCTCTCCCACAGAGTCCAAAAGACTGTTCTATACATCTGTGTCTCTTTTGCTGTCTCTCATACAGGGTTATCATTACCATATTTCTAAATTCCATATATGCGTTAGGATACTGTATTAGTGTTTTTCTTTCTGGCTTACTTCACTCTGTATAATAGGCTCCAGTTTCATCCACCTCATTATAACTGATTCAAATGTATTCTTTTTAATGGCTGAGTAATACCCCATAGTGTATATGTACCACAGCTTTCTTATCCATTCATCTGCTGATGGACATCTGGGTTGCTTCCATGTCCTGGCTATTATAAACAGTGCTGCGATGAACATTGGGGAACACGTGTCTCTTTCCATTCTGGTTTCCTTGGTACATAAGCCCAGCAATGGGATTGCTGGGTCATAAGGCAGTTCTATTTGCAATTTTTCAAGGAATCTCCACACTGTTCTCCATAGTGGCTGAACTAGTCTGCATTCCCACCAACAGCATAAGAGGGTTCCCTTTTCTCCACACCTTCTCCAGCAGAAAATACATTTTATTGAAAGAAGATTTCAGTTTCTTTTTTTTTCCTGTTATATTTAAATAAACTAAGTCGAATACTTGTTATTAAAGATGAGATATGAGGGGATTCAAGGGATCCAGAAAGAAAAGATTAGGAATATTATTTGTATTTAAAAAAATATACAAATAAGGAAATTAAGCTTTATTTAATTTATTATACATCTTGACTTCTCATCTCTTTGGTTAGTCAGTGTGGCAAATTAATTATACAAATGGCTCCCCAAATGGCCCCAATTCTCCACTCCTTCCTGTAAACATACCCATTACAATATATATTGCAATTACTCCTAGTAAATTGTAGAGTCTATTTCCCTGCTCTGAACTGGCTATCCTTATGACTTGTTTTGGAGAAGGCAATGGCACCCCACTCCAGTACTCTTGCCTGGAAAATCCCATGGACAGAGGAGCCTGGTAGGCTGCAGTCCATGGGGTCGCTAGGAGTCGGACACGACTGAGTGAGTTCACTTTCACTTTTCACTTTCCTGCATTGGAGAAGGAAATGGCAACCCACTCCAGTGTTCTTGCCTGGAGAATCCCAGGGACGGGGGAGCCTGGTGGGCTGCCATCTATGGGGTTGCACAGAGTTGGACACTACTGAAGCGACTTAGCAGCAGCAGCATGGGGCTTCCTTGGTAGCTTGGCTGGTAAAGGATCCACCTGCAATGCAGGAAACCCTGGTTCAATTCTTGGGTCCAGAAGATCCCCTGGAGAAGGGATCGGCTACCCACTCCAGTATTCATGGGCTTCCCTGATGGTTCAGATGGTAAAGAATCCACCTGCAAGACAGAGGACCTGGGTTTGATTCCTGGGTAGGGAAGATCCTCAGGAGGAGGGCATGGTAACTCAATTCAGTATTCTTGCCTGGAGAATCCAGACTGTAGTCTGGCTACAGTCCATGGGGCCTCATAGAGTAGGACATGACTAAAGTGACTAAGCACAGCACATGGGCCTTCCTTTGAATAGAATACTGGTGGAAGCAATAGCATCAGTTCTGAACTGCAAGAGAACTTGCCTCTTTCCCTGTGTTTCTTGTGGCTTCTGTGACAGCTCTGTGAATGAATGTGGGCCATTGAATCTCTTAGTTACCTTTTTCTGTTACCAATTGCCCTTCTCACGGCCTACTCCCTCTACCTATCCTTCTTCCACACCTAATATTGAAGTTGTTTTTTCCATTTACTCTAGTTTTCCTTTGTCATTCTCTCCTCCAAACCAAAGTCTTGCCATAGTAGGTTTTTTCTAAACCAAAAAAGAAATGAAGAAAGGAAAGAAGCACGTCTATATGACATCAAACACTCACATACAAAGTAACAATTTTGTTTGCATATTTAGATACACTTGAAAGTGGGAAGGGTGTTTTCACATTGATTCTTAGAAATACGTGCTTGTTTTGCTTTGTCTGAAAATGAGTATTCAGAATGTTGACAAGAATATATATTTTTAATTTAAGTGTGTTTGTATTGTACGGACTTGGAGAGAACTAACCCTGTTTGAGTAACATTTTACCCTTGGCATTGCTGGATATTTGAGCCATTGAAAATGCTAATAATAAATGCTCCCTTTACATATTCCATAATAATAGGTTCTAAGCTAAGTCTTCAAATTTATCCATGCTCTTTCACTGTATTAGTATCAAGTGAACCATGTTATTTCATTGCTTATTAAATATTTACAGACCATTAGGTCCTAGCTTAGGGGGCAAAGAAGCCAAAGAAATTAAGTTCATTTGGTTATTACTATATTTAGAAAAGAATAACATTTCCTTATAATAATTCTTTACTCCATTAGTCACATAAAATAAAATTATAAAGCTCTGACTTTGTTACAAAGTTGTTACTTTGTTTGCACGTCTAATTCTTAAAAATTGACATATTCTTCCCAGTTATTTCATACAAAATAAGGCATCGTGCACAAACAGTTGACATACATTATTCAGACTGTTGATAGGTAAATTTTATTCACCATGACACAGAGCTTTTCCCACGGTAATTCTTTTCTTGATTTCCTTTTTCCACCTGAAAAAGCAGCAATTTGTATGTCCTAAAGAGTTGATCTTCCAGTGGTTTTGTTTCCACTTGAAACTTTTGCAAAATTCTTGTAATTTCTGTAAAAGACAGTGGAGAATAAAAAGCAATCATTATATAGTCCAGAATTCTTTAGCTTTCTCATAACCTTGAACAGACTTTCACTTTAAATTTTCACCACATTATTTCCATCAAGTTATAACGTGGGAAGCAGGTACTGTGGAAAGTTTGAATAAGGTCACATATTGGGTAATTCCAAGTGGCCTTCTCTTATTTCTAAGTCACTAACAGAGACACAGGTAATCATTCCTTTCAAGAAAGTCATATACTATGTTAGAAAAAGGAGATTATGGTAAATTTTTTTAAGTGAAGTTTAATAGTACTCTTTTAGCTTTAGAAATTTAGTACTATTTTGGGTCATGAGTCATGACTGAATAAAACAACCATTTTAGAAACTATTTTATATGTGACTGTAATTAACCCATGAATATGTTAGTTGGTAAAGCTTTGGGAATATCCTATAGAATGCTGGGAAGTAGAATTTGTGATATTATTAGCATTGGTTATCTGCCTGCATTTTGATATAAATTGATATTGCTTTATGATTGTGATCATTACTTTTCGTTATTTGACTTCTTAGCACTTTTTGTTTTCTGAATCAACATCTTTGAGAAACCAACTTAATTGTACCTTTTCACACTAAATGACAAGATCTTTTCCGTGTAAAAGTATACACTTTGAAATTTTTTAAAGTGCATGTTTTTAAACATGTAAATAAGCAATTTGAGAATACATATTGATAAAGCATGCTTCCCTGATGGCTCTGTTGGTAAAGAATTTGCCTGCTATACGGGAGACCTGGGTTCAATTCCTGGGTTGGGAAGATCCCCTGGAGGAGGGCATGGCAACCCACTCCAGTATTCTTGCCTGGAGAACCCCCATGGCCAGAGCAACCTGGTGGGCTACAGTCCATGGGGTCGCAAAGAATCGGACAGGACTGAACAATTAAGCACCCACATTGATAAAGTGTAATTTGGACTAGAAAAGGTAAGTTTCCACAAAGCGTAAGAAAGATGTTTTTATTAAAATTATCATGATGATATTTTATTCTTGCTAACAAGTGAAGTCCACATGTTCCCCTTCCCACAATTCCTAAATGGTTAGTTGACTGGTTCATCTAATGCTGTGCACCTCTGACTCTTATTTTTTAAAGTTCAGTTCAGTTCATTCACTCAGTCATGTCCGACTCTTTGTGATCCCATGCAGTGCAGCTTGCCAGGATTTCCTGTCCATCACCAACTTCTGGAGCTTGCTCAAACTCATGTCCATCGAGTTGGTGATGCCATCCAACCATCTCATCCTCTGTCATCCCCTTCTCCTCCTGCCTTCAATCTTTCCCAGAATGAGGGATCTTTTCCAATGAGTCAGTTCCTTGCATCAGGTGGCCAAAGTATTGGAGATTCAGCTTCAGCATCAGTCCTTCCAATTAATATTCAGGACGAATTTCCTTTAGAATTGACTGGTTTGATCTCCTTAAAGTCCAAGAAGAGTCTTGTCCAACACCACAGTTCAAAAGCATCAATTCTTTGGCGCTCAACTTTCCTTATGGTCCAAATCTCACATCCATACATGACTACTGGAAAAACCATAGCTTTGACTAGATGGAACTTTGTAGGCAAAGTAATGTCTCTGCTTTTTAATATGCTGTTTAGGTTGGTCATAGCTTTTCTTCCAAGGAGCAAGTGTCTTTTAATTTCATGGCTGCAGTCACTATCTGCAGTGATTTTGGAACCTAAAAATGAAAAGTCTGTCACTGTTTCCATTGTTTGCCCATCTATTGGCCATGAAGTGATGGGACCAGTTGCCATGATCTTCAATTTTTGAATGTTGATTTTTTTTTCTTTTTTAAATTTTAAAATCTTTAATTCTTACATGCATTCTCAAACATGAACCCCCCTCCCACCTCCCTCCCCATAACACCTTTCTGGGTCATCCCCATGCACCAGCCCCAAGCATGCTGCATCCTGCGTCGGACATAGACTGGCGATTCAATTCACATGATAGTATACATGTTAGAATGTCATTCTCCCAAATCATCCCACCCTCTCCCTCTCCCTCTGAGTCCAAAAGTCCGTTATACACATCTGTGTCTCTTTCCCTGTCTTGCATACAGGGTCGTCATTGCCATCTTCCTAAATTCCATATATATGTGTTAGTATACTGTATTGGTGTTTTTCTTTCTGGCTTACTTCACTCTGTATAATCGGCTCCAGTTTCATCCATCTCAACAGAACTGATTCAAATGAATTCTTTTTAACGGCTGAGTAATACTCCATTGTGTATATGTACCACCGCTTTCTTATCCATTCATCTGCTGATGGACATCTAGGTTGTTTCCATGTCCTGGCTATTATAAACAGTGCTGCGATGAACATTGGGGGTACATGTGTCTCTTTCAATTCTGGTTTCCTCGGTGTGTATGCCCAGAAGTGGGATTGCTGGGTCATAAGGTAGTTCTATTTGCAATTTTTTAAGGAATCTCCACACTGTTCTCCATAGTGGCTGTACTAGTTTGCATTCCCACCAACAGTGTAGGAGGGTTCCCTTTTCTCCACACCCTCTCCAGTATTTATTGCAACTCTCCAGAAAGCAGGAATAGAAGGAACATACCTCAACATAATAGAAGCTATCTATGACAAACCCACAGCAAACATTATCCTCAATGGTGAAAAACTGAAAGCATTTCCCCTAAAGTCAGGAACAAGACAAGGGTGTCCACTTTCACCGCTGCTATTCAACATAGTTCTGGAAGTTTTGGCCACAGCAATCAGAGCAGAAAAAGAAATAAAAGGAATCCAAATTGGAAAAGAAGAAGTAAAACTCTCACTGTTTGCAGATGACATGATCCTCTACATGGAAAACCCTAAAGACTCCACCAGAAAATTACTAGAGCTCATCAATGAATATAGTAAAGTTGCAGGATATAAAATCAACACACAGAAATCCCTTGCATTCCTATACACTAATAATGAGAAAGTAGAAAAAGAAATTAAGGAAACAATTCCATTCACCATTGCAACGAAAAGAATAAAATACTTAAGAATATATCTTCCTAAAGAAACTAAAGACCTATATATGGAAAACTATAAAACACTGATGAAAGAAATCAAAGAGGACACGAATAGATGGAGAAATATACCATGTTCATGGATTGGAAGAATCAATATAGTGAAAATGAGTATACTACCCAAAGCAATTTACAAATTCAATGCAATCCCTATCAAGCTACCAGCCACATTTTTCACAGAACTAACAAGATTTGTATGGAAATACAAAAAACCTCGAATAGCCAAAGCAATCTTGAGAAAGAAGAATGGAACTGGAGGAATCAACTTGCCTGACTTCAGGCTCTACTACAAAGCCACAGTCATCAAGATAGTATGGTACTGAATGTTGATTTTTAAGCCAACTTTTCCCACTCTCCTGTTTCACTTTCATCAAGAAGCTCTTTAGTTCCTCTTCACTTTCTGACATAAGGGTGGTGTCATCTGCGTATCTGAAGTCATTGATATTTCTCCCAGCAATCTTGATTTCAGCTTGTGCTTCATCCAGCCTGGAATTTCACATGATATGCCCTGCATATAAGGTAAAAGGCAGGGTGACAATATACAGCCTTGATGTACTCCTTTCCCAGTTTGGAACCAGTCTGTTGTTCCATGTCCAGTTCTAACTATTGTTTCTTGACCTGCATACAGATTGCTCAGGAGGCAGGTAAGGTGGTTTGATATTCCCATCTTTTTAAGAATTTTCCACAGTTTGCTATGACCCACACAGTCAAAAGCTTTGGCATAGTCAATAAAACAGAAGTAGATATTTTCTTGAAACTCTCTTGCTTTTTTGATGATCCAATGGATGTTGGCAATTTGACCTCTGTTCTTCTGCCCTTTCAAAATCCGACTTGAACATCTGGAAGTTCATGGTTTGAGTACTGTTGAAGCCTGGTTTGGAGAATTTTGAGCAACATTCAGAAATCAAAGATCATAGCATCCAGTCCCATCACTTCATGGGAAATAGATGGGGAAACAGTGGAAACAGTGTCAGACTTTATTTTGGGGGGCTCCAAAGTCACTGCAGATGGTGACTGCAGCCATGAAATTAAAAGATGCTTACCCCTTGGAAGAAAAGTTATGACCAACCTAGACAGGATATTCAAAAGCAGAGATATTACTTTGCCAACTAAGGTCTGTATAGTCAAGGCTATGGTTTTCCCAGTAGTCATGTATGGATGTGAGAGTTGGACTGTGAAGAAGGCTGAGTGCCAGAGAATTGATGCTTTTGAATTGTGATGTTGGAAAAGACTCTTGAGAGTCCCTTGGACTGCAAGGAGATCCAACCAGTCCATTCTGAAGGAGATCAGCCCTGGGATTTCTTTGGAAGGAATGATGCTAAAGCTGAAACTCCAGTACTTTGGCCACTTCATGAGAAGAGTTGACTCATTGGAAAAGACTCTGATGCTGGGAGGGATTGGGGGCAGGAGGAGAAGGGGACGACAGAGGATGAGATGGCTGGATGGCATCACTGACGTGATGGATGTGAGTCTGAGAGAACTCTGGGAGTTGGTGATGGACAGGGAGGCCTGGTGTGCTTCGATTCATGGGGTTGCAAAGAGTCGGACACAACTGAGCAACTGAACTGAACTGAACTTGCTAGCGTGTGAGATGAGCACAATTGTGTGATATTTTGAGCATTCTTTGGCATTGCCTTTCTTTGGGATTGGAATGAAAACTGACCTTTTCCAGTCCTGTGGCCACTGCTGAGTTTTCCAAATTTGCTGGCATATTGAGTGCAGGATTTTAACAGCATCATCTTTTTAGGATTTAAAAGAGTTCAACTGGATTATCCATTAGCATGAATATTCATTTCCATTAAATATTTCAAATAGAAGTTAAGGCAATTGGCTCCATGGTTATTGTGAGGTAGATAGAAGGGATGTATGAACATATTCTATTTTTAGTGATTGGTTTGAAAAATTCAGATTTCCAAATGTTGGTTTCACTTTCTTATCCTCTGAGAAGCTTGCTGTTGCAATGATGCTCAGCTTGCCCACTGACTCTTGGGCCACATCACTATGGGTTAAAAGCACGGGGTGGACCCTGAATGCCTGGGGGATGGCATGTGTATGTTTACAAGTGTATGCATGTGTATATATTCCTCTCTCATTTGTTGGATTTTTTTTTAGTCCTTAATCAAAATATGCCCCAAAATGAATTAAACAGCAGATTATAGGCTCCTGAACAACTGCTTTTTAAAAAATTTAATTTTATTTTTAATTAGAGGATAATTAATTTACAATATTGTGATGGTTTCTGCCATACATCAACATGAATCATCCATAGGTAAGCCTTCCTCCCTCCTCCCTCCCTTCTAGGTTGCCACCGAGTACCAGCTTTGGGGTCCCTGTGTCATACAGCAACTGCTTTTTGAATCCAAATTTATAGAGATCATTAATAAATTGACAGAAAATAATGAAAAAGTGAATGAGTATTTCCTTCCATTTTTTAAAAATGTAAGTTTTATGGCTGATACCAGTTTTCTCTCATGCAATCAGCAATATTCTTGAATACATGGATATGAAATTCTAAGTACAAAATAATTTTACTACAATACAACTTAATTTACCTATTTTCTGTGATCTAGAGTTGGCAATGGGAAGTTTGATGCCAGTGGAATTCTTGTACCTCTGTGTAACCTATTTTACCCTCTGTAAAAGGTTTTTTCATTTACCCAGTGTCTTAAATTTCACATCAATATGTGTAGGGCAAGTATGTGTTCTCCTCCATCCTACTCTGCATATGGTGAGCCCTTTAAATCTGAATCTAGAGTTTTTAATTGTCTCTAAAATATTCTTCTAATATTTATTCATTTACTTTAATATATTCTGTCTTTTCTCATACAAGTCTCAGAAATAGACAGTATGTCTCTTTTTTTGGTTTGTTTTGCTTGTACCTTTAGCCATTATCACATATATATTCTTTTGTTTTTTTCATTTAGGAGAAAACATTGTCTAGAACCCCTAGCTAATAAATTTGTCTTCCATTTTTATCATTCTTATATTAAACCCAACTATCACATTATATAAAGATAATATTAGCATGTCTAAAATGTTTCTTATTTGTAATAGCTTGTTAGGAATATTTTCACAAGGATATTAATTGCAGTTATTTCAAAACCTTCATTTTCTTCTTTACCTTTGCTTTCTGAGGTATTTTTTGATGCCTAACTTAGTTTTTAACTTTTGAAGTGCTCCTTTTCCTCAAATGGTTGGTGACTTGGTTATCTAAAGCTTTTTTGTTTTTGAATTTTTCTTTGCATTTGGGTTTTTCTATACAAATACAAAGTGTTAATATCATGGACTATACATAGCAATTTCAAGGCAGGAAGTACGTGTGCTAGAGAAGATGAGGTTATCAGTAATTCATCTTGATTGTGAAGGCTTCTTGTCTTCCTGGGGCTCTCTCAGGTGCTTAGGGACCTGCATTCCCTTTTCAGACCCAGTGATGACCTTTGTTGGTGTATACTAGTAGCATGCAGCAGTGGCTTTTAGTATTTAAGCATTAGGTACTATTTTTCCAAGTTTTTTTTGTGTGTGTGTGTGTGTAGAAGTAATGTTATATATATGGGCTTTCAAGGTGTTGCTAGTGGTAAAGAACCTGCCTGCCTTTACAGGAGACACAGGAGACCTGGGTTCTATCCCTGGGTTGGGAAGATCCCCTGGAGGAGGGCATGACAACCCACTCTAGTGTTTTTGCCTGGAAAACCCCATGTACAGAGGAACCTGGTGGGCTACAGTCCATGGGGTCACAAGAGTCAGACACGACTGAAGTGATTTAGCACCATGCATAATTAATTTTTACCAATAGCCACCCATGTATCAATCTTGAGCTTAAATAATAAAACATTAACAGTAACTTTGAATAGCCTATGTGTCCTTTTCCAGTCACTTTCTGTATCCTTTTTCCCTAGGGAAAACTGATATTCTGAACTTTGTAATAACTACAGTGTTTGCTTTTCACATGCACGTGCTCACGTGTGTTCCCATGTTCATGAGTGTATGTGTATTTGCATATAATGGTTTAACTTTGCCTGTTTTGTTGTATATTATATGAACAGAGACATTCATATTTATTCTTTACCAACCTCACTTTTCTTTTCCACATTATATTTTTGACATTTGCTCTGGTTCACTTCACTGTTGGGTATGTTCAAATACATAAATAATTCCACAACTCATTTATATCCTCACTACTAATGAGTAGCTGTGTTGTTTCTGGCTCTTTTTAAATTACAGTAATTCTATTTTTCTTTTTATGTCTACTAATACATACATATGAAATATACCTAAGAGAAGAATCGCTAGATTGTAAAATATGTATATCTCTATTTTTAGAAATTAATGCCATGTTATTTTCTAAAATAAACTAATATATAATTCTGTTGGTAGTTTTGAGTATTCTCATTGTTCTACATTCTTGCTAATACTTGATTTTTATACTTTAAAACTTTATTTTTGCCATAAATGTGGGTGGGATGCATTGCCTTTCATTTTTATTTTCCTGATCATTAAGATGATGGAGTATCTTTTCCTATGTTTATTTGCCATTTGTATTGCCTCTTCAGTGAAAATCCATCCATCCTTTGCTCCATTCCCTATCAGATTGTCTTATTATCCACAGGTGTTATTTGTATATGATATGGACTAATGCTCTTCATTGGTTGCATCAGTTACACAGATGTCCATTGATGTTCTCAGGTACGTACCAGTCTAAAACTATCATATATTTTTGGTAAATTGAGTATTTTATTATTATGTAGTAATACTTCTGTCTAAAAATGCCCTACTGAGTTATGAAAATAAGTTAACATTTTAAAACTAATTATTTGAGGGATATTTCTTTTAACATCCTAAGAATGTTTTTTCTATAGCTACTCATTATTGATAAGTTTTCCTTTTAATTTTTCACTGAAATTACAAATTTAGAGTTTGAAAATTTACCCTTTGGTTTCCATTAAATCTTTCTGAATACCAGACCAGCATTTTAATGCAGCCTGCTGATTGTTCTTTACTGATAATTTATTTTCTATTTTTTCTTGCTATAAAAATGACAGCCTAGATTGGTCAGTATATTAGATCAGATAGGTTAATTGTTATCATAAATCAGTAAACACACAGTAAAATATATATTTTTTGCTCACATTATGTACTTTGCAGATGTTACTAGCTAAGCAATTCTCTGTAACATGTAAGAACACAAACACACACACACTCACACAAGCACAAAACACACACACATACACACACACAGTATAGACAGGTAGACCTCTTCATTGAGCCCTGTGGACTTTAAAGAAATAGTCAGAGGTCAGCCAAGATTCAAGAAAAGGGAAATAGACTTCATGTCTTCATGGGGGGAAAATAGCCACATATCTGTATACAAAAATTGATATCATGAGAAGATAAAAGGTAAAGTCACAATAAACACTATCTAAATGAGTGCCTCAGGAGGAGTGATCAAAACCATTCCCAAGAAAAAGAAATGCAACAAGGCAAAATGGTTGTCTGAGGAGGCCTTACAAATAGCTGAGAAAAGAAGAGAAGCAAAAGGTAAAGGAGAAAAGGAAAGATATACTCATCTGAATGCAGAATTACAAAGAATAGCAAGGAGAGATAAGAAAGCCTTCCTAAGTGATCAATACAAGTAAATAGAAGAAATCAATAGAATGGGAAAGACTAGAGATCTCTTCAAGAAAATTAGAGATACCAAGGGAACATTTCATGTAAAGATGGACTCAATAAAGGACAGAAACAGTATGGACCTAACAGAAGCAGAGGATATGAAGAAGAGGTGGCAAGAATACACAGAAGAACTATACAAAAAAGATCTTAATAATCCAGATAGTCTTGATAGTGTGATCACTCACCTAGAGCCAGACATCCTGGAGTGTGAAGTCAAGTGGACCTTAGAAGAATCACTACAAACAAAGTTAGTGGAGATGATGGAATTACAGTTGAGCTATTTCAAATCCTAAAAGATGATGCTGTGAAAGTGCTGCACTCAATATGCCAGCAAATTTGGAAACTAAATGGCCACAGGACTGGAAAAATAAATTTTCATTCCAATCCCAAATTAGGGCAATGTGAAGGAATATTGAAACTACAGCACAATTGCATTTATTTTACATGCTAGCAAGGTAATGCTCAAAATCCTTCAAACTAGGCTATGACAGTATGTGAACTGAAAACTTCCAGATGCACAAGCTGGATTTAGAGAAGACAGAGGAACCAGAGATCAAATTGTGAACATCTGTCAGATCAGAAAAAAAGAAAGAAAATTCCAGGTAAACATCTACTTTTGTTTCATTGACTACGCTAAAGCCTTTGACTGTGTGGATCACAACAAACTGTGAAAAATTATTCAAGAGATGGAAACACCAGACCCACCTTACTTGCCTCCTGAGAAGCCTGTATGCAAGTCAAGAAGCAACAGTTAGACATGGACATGGAACAACAGACTGGTTCCAAATAGGGAAAGGAGTATGTCAAGGCTGTATATTGTCACTTGTTTATTTAACTTATATGCAGTGCAGGCAATGTGCAGGCAGGATGAAGTGCAAGCTGGAACCAAAATTGCCAGGAGAAATATCAATAACCTCAGATATGCAGATGAAATCACCCTTAGGGCAGAAAGTGAAGAGGAACTAAAGAACCTCTTGATGAAGATGAAAGAAGAGATTGACATAGTTGGCTTAAAACTTAACATTCAAAAAACAAAGATCATGACATCTGGTCCCATCACTTCATGACAAATAGATGGGGAAACAATGGAAACAGTGATAGACTTTCTTTTCTTGGTCTTCAAAATCACTGCTGATGGTGACTGCACCCATCTGAAGTGTCTGAAATCAACAGATGCTTGATCCTTGGAAGAAAAGCTATGACAAGTGTAGACAGCATATTAAAAAGCAGAGACATTACTATGCTGACAAAGGTCCATCTAGCCAAGGCTATGATTTTTTTCAGTAGTCATGTATGGATGTGAGAGTTGGACCATAAAGAAAGCTGAGTGCCAAAGAATTGATGCTTTTGAACTGTGATGTTGGAGAAGACTCTTGAGAGTCCCTTGGACTGCAAGGAGATCAAACCAGTCAATCCTAAAGGAAATCAGTCCTGAATATTCATTGGAAGGATTGATGCTGAAGCTCCAATACTTTGGCAACCTGATGCCAAGAGCCACCTCATTAGAAGAGACCCTGATGCTGGGAAAGATTGAGGGCAGGAGGAGAAAGGGACAGAGGATGAGATGGTTGGATGGCATCACTGACTCAATGGAGATGAGTTTGAGCAAGCTCCGGGAAATAGAGAAAGGCAGGGTTGCCTGGCATTCTGTAGTCCCTGGGAGTCACAAATAGTTGGACACAACTGCACAACTGAGCAACAAATGACTGCCTCAGGCTCACAGCCTCATGGAATATTCTTGGCCATAGACATCTCACAGAAGTTGAATGTCTTTCTGGCCTTCAGGTAGTGTGTGGGGCCTTGGCGCCTGAACAAAACAAAGGTTGTGGGAGGGAGCCTTAGTTGCCTATGAGCAGAATGTGCCTCAGGTATCACCCTGCATGCACAGTGCTCATCAGAAGCACCAGGTCTGCCTAGTTTGGTTATTCCCCAGCAGGCTTGACTGAAGCAAAACTCTCAGCTATGAGAAACCATCTTTGTGTATACACATCCTTTATACTTTCGAGAGAGTTATTTGCTGCATTTATTTGCTAAGTGTCCCACAGAGAGTTAGATGTTTTCATTTTTCTGGCCCTAGACTGGTAGTGCCAGGTGGCTACCCTACACTCAATTATGTATTTGGCCTAGGAGTGCATTTTGGAAGCACTAACCTGGGATATATACAGCTTACTGTACATCTGCAAGAAATCCTGCCTCCCCCTGAAATGTGGTTTCAGGTTGCCTCAAAACTAGCTAATTATACTTGAGCGAGAGAGTGGGTTTGTCAGGACTTAAACAGTTCCATAGCAAGAGACAATGGAAACAGCCGCTGCAGCACAGACTTACTCAAGTGTGTGATGGTCTGATGGTCATGTTACTACATAAAACTCATACTCAATGGACAAGACCCAAAGGCAAGATGGAGACTAAGAAGTTGTAAGTCTGTTGTCTGTGAGAGAACAGCAGCTTGAATGAGATCCATTCTGGGGCCACTACTTTTGCAAGTATCTACACTTCAAAAGAAGTCTGAAATGTCCCAGATTTCATTCTCTGAGGAGAGCAGTATGCATGAGTTCCTTCTCCAAATGTGCTAAACATTCAGTGTCAAATTTAACTTCTTGTTAGGAGATTTGTCCTTGTTTGGTTTAAGATGACATATTATGGGCTCTGGAAAAGGGACACAGATTTTTTGATATCTCAGTGAAGCTGAAACCAGAATTTCTCTGCTGATCTGCTTCCCTGATAAACCCATTGGTCTCTGCTCTATAGTGTAGCAATGCTTCTCCTAATTGAGTTTCTATATTTTTTTAAATGGCACCTTGACACATGGAAGCTCCAATTTTCTTTTTGGTTGCAGCACTAAGACTGTGACATATAAAGTCAAGTTGAGTAAAGATTTGTTGAAAGTTTAATTCTTTACTTGCAAAAATAGCAGTAATAATATGAAAATAACTTGCAAACAGAAAGAATTTCTATGAGGCTTGTAGGTGAGAAAAATTGAGGAAAATTTTTACCACAGAGCTTGAGGTGACAAGAAAGGGCTGTACTACTCTGGGATATTTGCATAAATCTCTCAGCTCAGAATGTTTGACTTTGTAGTGATAAAAAAGTCACATGTTGTAAGAACTCATTTTCCATAGGAAAGCATTTTTCAATTCTTGCCCATTGTTTTAAATTTAAATATGGTGCTGATTTAAGCAGTAACTTTCTGTATACGAGTCAGGAGTTTCTGTTAAGCTCTGGTACTTCTGCAATATTTCTTAGAGACTTGGAGAATGATGACGATGTTGAAATATTATTAATGGAATACTGATTGAAGTCTTCCATGTGTTGTATATTTTTTTAATGGCTTTACATGGACTAACTTACTGAATCTTTACAAAGTCCTTACAAGGAAGGAGCTATTAATATTTGAGCTTTACTTAGAAGAAAACTGAAATATGTGGAGAATAACTTGCCCAAGGTCACGCAACTAGGAAGTGGCAGAGCCCAAACCTAAATTCTTAACCTGAATCTCACATAATGAAGAATACAGTGTTGCCTGACCTACCTGCCTGAACATCATGAAACCATAGAACTGCCTTTAATACCAAAGGGATTTTGTTTTCATTTAGAATTTTAAAATAAGAAAAAATGAAGTACAAGTAATTTTAGCAGTTTATTTATCATCAGGCTTTGGTCTTTGTCCAGGATATATGCTTCAGTTTACATACTGTTTGAAATGGGTCTGAAAATGCACACAACAGATACACACACACACACACACACACACACGCATGCAGACACACACACATGCCATATACATACTGTATGTGACCCGTGGTAATTATAGTCACCAGTAAAATAAGAATCTATCATTATTTAAAACACAAAATTCGGTGCTATGGATATGTAGATAAGGAAGGATTCTTACTTTGCTGGTGACTATAATTACTATAACTCATTTTTGTTGTCTGGAGAAGGAAATGGCAACCACTCCAGTATTCTTGACTGGAGAATCCCCATGGACAGAGGCGCCTGGCAGGCTACAGTCCGTGGGGTCGCAAAGAGTCAGACAACACTGAAAACAGCACATAGCACATTTTTGTTGTTCAGTGTTTATACTATTGATGATTAAATATGTTAGGGTCCTAAGGCTTAAAAAGTAAGTAACCTAGAGGGATGGTATGGGGAGGGAGGTGGGAGGGGGGTTCAGAATAGGGAACACCTGTACACCCATGGCAGATTCATGTTGATGTATGGCAAAACCAATACAATATTATAAAGTAATTAGCCTCCAATTAAAATAAATAAATTTAAATTAAAAAAATAAAAAGTATTATGCACAAGTGAAAAAAAAAATAGTAGGTAGCTCTTCAATTTGTTAGGACTGCCTGGATTTACATATAGCAAGAAAAAGAGCAATGCAAAATAGAACTTTCTAAGCTCCAGATAGATTTGCTGTCAGATAAAGAGGACACCTGGAAACATTTAGAGAGGTTTTGTAGAACTTAGGGAACTTAACTTTTCATTGAAGCCCTAGAAGAGGGAACTTGAAAGAAAAAGCAAACAAGTTCATACAGAATGCTGTGACAAGGTGGTGGTGGTTTAGGGATATGCAAGGAATTGTAAAAAATTAGACAAGTACAGCTGATTTGGAGACTGGGGCGACTTATACACTAAGTTCATTAAGAAGTTAGTATGCTTTTTTCTCAGAGGTTTGATGTGTGTACTAGGTACAAAGTTTAGCTGCTGTCATTGTATCTACCACAGCATGATCAATTAGAGGACATAGCATCACTGACTCAATGGACATGGGTTTGGGTAGACTCCGGGAGTTGGTGATGGACAGGGAAGCCTGGCATGCTGCGATTCATGGGGTCGCAAAGAGTCGGACTTGACTGAGCAACTGAACTGAACTGAACCATGTCCTAACTGATGATTTTGCTTCTCCCTTAGAGTTGGAATCTATGCTCTCCTCTATCCTGTCTAGTTCATCATGTTTTAAAGTTCTCTGGACACTTTCTCTACAGTGTCTCTGAGAACTTCTTTTCCAATTATATTGTTACTTCACTTTCACTTTACTAGCATGGTTCTCCAGTACCTTACAACTCTCAAGATCATACAAACCTGTTTAGTCAACTTGTATTCTCTTGGACTCTTTTAAGTGGGTTAGCCTAAGTCTAAAAGGAGAGTTTATGGCATATGTAACTAACCTGGTAAGAAAGAAGGGGTAAGACTTGCCTCAGGGCCAACTGAATTGAAGGACTTGCCGACTATCAGATCTATTTCCCATCTCTAATTCCCTCTCTCTGTTGGCTCCATTTTCACCTTTTATATACAAACTTTGCATTCAAGAGACCTGGTCTCAGGCTGTTTCCACATTCACATTTCTCCAGTGTAGTGATCTATGAAGAAAGATACTCTTGCCTGTCAGTTTTAGTCAGAAAATAACTCTGCTAAGTGCTGTGACTGACTGCTTTGATGAAGAGACCATCTGCAGAAAAACTTCTATAGCCAGGGGCATGGTGTACTGGAGTTAGGTGTTCATCCGCACCTTTCAGGGGGTGAGGAATATTAAAGAATTATTCAAAATACAGAAGCACATTTCTGGAAAGTAAAAAAAAAAATTATAAATGCCCACTGCTCTCTCTGAGTAGTAGTCTTTTAATATATTTTCATCCTTGTATTCCTATATTAAAATAGAACTATTTTTAGCATTGCCATTTGATTTCAAACGTTGTTCAACAGTGTCTGCTCTAGTAATAGTCAACTTGTTAGTTAAATCCTACTTGTGTAGCCAGTGACTATTCCAGGATCCTCCTGTTGTCTCTGTATTCCAGTAACAGACTAGTACTTGCTTCTGGGCACAGTGAGCTCAGAAGCATGACATTCAGTACTAGAGGTCAGGAATGGTGGTGGTCATGAAAGGAGGAGGGGATGTAGAGATGAAGACATGGGAAGTGCTTGATTCTTGAAAAAGAATGAAAAAATATAAGTGACATGTTATATGAGAAAATGCTTTCAAGAGGCTAACATATCATGCAAATTTTCATTATTCTGTTTCTGAGAAATTAAAAAAAATGACTTTTGAGTAGGAGCTGAACTTGAAAATTCCCAGGATAGAACTACTACATTAGGAGGCAGGGGGGCTATTTCCAATGTCTGATTTGCTTGGATCCTTGGTCCTCTGTTTTTCTCTCTGCAGAAATTCTTAAAACCATCCCTCTCCCTTGTCAGGCTCTCCATCCACGGTTTTTGGTAGATTTTACTTTCATATATTTCAGATTTTTTGAAAATTTATATTTGAAATAGACAGTATTCTAAGATAGTCTGCAAGATTCCCACCCCTAGAAAAACTACTCTGTATCATCACTTACTCGAGTGTGAGTAGAAACCATTAATATGATTAAGTTACACTCGATAGGAAAGCTGATGGTGCAGTCACTAAAATAACTATATTAAGTTCTATTAGACTTCTTTTTAGCAGACTGGATAGAAAATCTTCTGTTGACTTTGAAGGAAAAGCTTCCATGTAAGAAAGCCATGTAGCTAACACCTAAGGGCAATTTCTAGGGACTGAGGGCAAACCCCTTACCTGCCTACATCCAGCAGTAAATAGACCTCAGTCCCTTAACCAGAAGTATTTCCGCCAACAACCTGGAGGGTCTTGGAAGAGAATTCTGAGCTCTAGATGAGAATGAAGCCTACCCAGTGTCTTGATTTCAGCATTGTGAATCCCTGAGCAGAGAATCCAGCTACATTGTTCCCAAACACCTAATCCATAAAGACTGTAATACTATACATTTCTGCTCTTTTAAGCTAATTTTAGGCTAATTTGTTATGCAGCATTAAAAAACTAATATATATGTCAGATTTTAAATTAGAATTAGGCCTTATCTTTAATTTATTTGTACTTTTCAGGGTGCCTAGTTTAGTACCTTATGAAAACCACATTGCAATTAAGATTTGCTGGTACATTAATTTTTTGATTAATATAACTATCCTCAAATTTTCTTCCAGGTTTGACTTCTTTTTCCCCAACTAAAAAAGTTTTTAAGATTTTTTCCAAGCATTTAGAAAATAGCATCTCACTTTTTCTTTCTAGAAACTTCTAGCTCTCATTAGCCAGTCAAGAATATCCATATTGATCCAAACCAAATAAGTGACGTAGGTCAAAACGTACTTTGGGAGGGAAGACCATGATTTTGGGGAGGATTGATTTGAGTAGCCACAATCAAATTCTTATCTACTTAAATTATTAAACTATGGAATAATGACATGGAATCTTAGCATGAATGGGTCAGAAGTTTCCTTTTTTGTTTCCCTGATGTTTCCCAATTATGTTCATGTATATTGAGAGTGATAACAACAACAACAACAACAACAACAACAATGCTGCTGCTGCTGCTAAGTAGCTTCAGTCTTGTCCAACTCTGTGCAACCCCATACACAGCAGCCCACCAGGCTCTGCCGTCCTTGGGATTCTCCAGGCAAGAACACTGGAGTGGGTTGCCACTTTCTTCTCCAATGCATTAAAGTGGAAAGTGAAAGTGAAGTCGCTCAGTCGTGCCTGACTCTTAGTGACCCCATGGACTGCAGCCTACCAGGCTCCTTCATCCATGGGATTTTCCAGGCAAGAGTACTGGAGTGGGTTGCCATTGCCTTCTCTGACAACAACAATAGTTAACCCTTATTAATCAGCTGGTATGTGCCCAGAAATTTTTAAGATGCTCAACATCATTCATTATCAGAGAAATGCAAATCAAAACCACAATGAGGTACCATTTCACACCAGTCAGAATGGCTGCAATCTAAAAGTCTACGAGCAATAAATCCTGGAGAGGATGTGGAGAAAAGGGAACCCTCCTACACTGTTGGTGGGAATGCAAACTAGTATAGCCACTATGGAAAACAGTGTGGAGATTCCTTAAAAAATTGCAAATAGAACTGCCTTATGACCCACCAATCCCACTTCTGGGCATACACACCAAGGAAACCAGAATTGAAAGAGACACATGTACCCCAATGTTCATTGCAGCACTGTTTATAATAGCCAGGACATGGAAACAATCTATATGTCCATCAGCAGATGAATGGATAAGAAAGCTGTGGTACATATACACAATGGAGTATTACTCAACCATTAAAAAGAATAAATTTGAATCAGTTCTAATGAGATGGATGAAACTAGAGCCTATTATACAGAGTGAAGTAAGCCAGAAAGGAAAACACCAATACAGTATACTGACACGTATATATGGAATTTAGAAAGATGGCAATGATGACCCTGTATGCAAGACAGCAAAAGAGACACAGATGTATAGAACGGACTTTTGGACTCTGTGGGAGAGGGAGAGGGTGGGATGATTTGGGAGAAAGGCATTGAAACATGTATACTATCATGTGAGAAACGAAGTGCCAGTCTATGTTCGATACAGGATACAGGATGCTTGGGCCTGGTGTGTGGGGATGATCCAGAGGGATGATATGGGGTGGGAGATGGGAGGGGGATTCAGGATTGGGAGCTCGTATACACCCGTGGTGGATTCATGTCAATGTATGGCAAAACCAATACAGTATTGTAAAGTAAAATAAAGTAAAAAAAAAAAAAAAGAGTTTTGTAATTATTAACATATTTCAGCCTTAAGGATATCTACATGCCAGGTTACTATTACTATCACCATCTTACAGATAAGTAAAACAAGGTACAGAGAGATTAAATGGCCTGTCCATGTTCAAATGGATGATCATAGCAAAAATGCTTGTATAGCACTTCTTTAGTGTTTTAAGTATATTAAATCATTTCATCCTTATGACAATCTTGTGAATTGTAAGGAAACAGAGGCATACTAAATACATCATTTTAGAGCATTTTCTTCCCTAAATACTTCTAAGTTAATGAATCAATTTTAAGGATTTTTGCTTACATAAGAGGTATCCTTTTATCTCATTTTTTTCAAAATTAGTTTGATATTGCCATATTAGTCGTCCTTGAGGCACTCCTTACTATGCTCATTTTCTTCCAAGGAAAGGTCAATGACTCTCAGTTGCTAACTGACCGAATTCCAGTGATTTATGGTGGCCATTCCGGGTCTTCTCTGACTTTTCTCCGATGAGTATTTCTAGGTACTTTTTCTACTGTGTCTCAACATATGCTCTGAGTTTAGCCAAATTAACATAGGTGATGTTCACTACAACCAAGTGTTCATGTCTCTCTAGTTTTCTGATTTAATTCTGGCCACCTGCAAGGCCCTCCTCCATCTCTACTTGTTAAATTATCATTTTCCTTTCAATTTCATATGTCAGCTTCTCTAGTAAGAATTCCTTTAATTCACCCATACATGTTGCCTCCTTTACTTTGAAGATGTCTTGTGGAACTTATTTCAGTTATGTTTACATCAGTTTTTTTTCTTTCTGCCGTATCTTGCTTCCATATATTTTTCTTAATTAGAAAAAAAATTGCTTATATTGAAATTCAGTGAAAGATCTGATAGTATTTAATACAACATGATTTGAGTATAAATTCTAAGATACTTTGAATTTCTTTCCATAATTGCTCTATGAAAAGCAAACAAGTGGAGATGCTATTTTTTAGGCTAGAGGATTCTTTCTTCATATTCCTGAAAATCTGTTTTCCTTTGCGTGTTCATATGTAAGTCTGGCAAAGGCTGTAATCTATATAATGATGACACAACTAAAAATATGGAAATAAAGGGGATGGAACTTATTTAGAAAGATAAGATAAATTATATTATTGAGCCATACCATGAGCCAAACAAAAATCCCAGAAATGGAGCTGAAATTCCAGTAGGAAGCAACAAGCAAAAAGCAATAAATTAAATCTTAGATCTATGAAAATATAAATGAACACAAAGAATTAGTCATGGCATATGGTTAGGGAAAGTAGGTATGGACTGGTAGGCCTCATTGAAAAGTTGATAGCTGAGACAGAAGAGATGTCCATGAAGGTTTTTAATTTTTCTACTTTTATATGGATTATTCACTTTAACTGTTTATTGGCCAGGGGATTTTTTTGCAGAAACTAAATCCTATGGCCAGTAATTTGTTATGTAAGTGAATATTGAAAGACTCCAGTCAAAAATATTTGGGTTACAAAAGATGCATTAATACATCTATGGTCAATAATATGTTAAAAGGAAGGATAGTGCTTTTCTATTGATAAAAGAGAAGTTCTTAGCTTTGGTTCATTGAAGTGTAATGATATATGATTTGAAACTGTTTGACCTTTCTCTGTCACTCACATAAATGCAAAATATAGATAACTGTATATTTTGTTGTTGTTCAGTTGCTCAGTTGTGTCTGACTCTTTGCAACCCCAAGGACTGCAGCACGCCAGGCTTCCCTGTCCCTCACATTTTCCGAGCTGCTCACACTCATGTCTATTGAGTCGATGATGCCATCCAACCACCTCATCCTCTGTCCTCCCCTTCTCCTCCTGCCTTCAATCTTTCCCAGCGAGTCGGTTCTACACATCCGGTGGCCAAAGTATTGGAGCTTCAGCTTCAGCATCAGTCCTTCCAGTGAATATCCAGGATTGATTTCCTTTTCGATTTTAGCTATATACTAATAGTTAACCTGGGAACAACATGGGCTTGAACCATGCAGGTCCATTTATATGCAGACTTTTTAAACAGTAAATTCTATAGTACTACACATCTGGTTGAATCAGTGGATATGGAACCAGGGGAATCATGGATATGAAAGGCCAACTATAGGGTATATGCAAATTTTTGACTGTGAGAAGAGTTGGCACCCCTAATCCCTGTGTTGTTCAAGGGTCAACTGGATATGCTTTTAAAGGTTAAGTCAGATGCATGGTGTTATGGACTAAATTGTGTCCCCCAACCCCCAATTCATATATTGAAGTTCTATCCTATATACGTCAGAATGTGACTATATTTGGAGATAGGGTCTTTAAAAAGGTAATTAGGGTAAAATGAGGTCATGTGAATGGGCCTGAATCCAGGAATGACAGGCATCCTCATACAAAGAGTAAATCAGGACTCAGACAACACACAGACTGAGGGGCATTCTTGTGAAGAAACAGCAAGAAGGTGGCCATCTGTAAGCCAGACTATGGTTACCATGAGGTTTACATAAAATATCTTCAATTATAGCACTCTGTGTTAAGCTAACAACAGCATAACTTCAGTAGAATTCCTGAAAGTTATTCCTGTAAGTCTTACAATTTTAGTTCCTCTCCTCCTCAAATTTAGGTTATTGATGTTATAATGTATATACTTTTTATATTGGATAACTATTTAAAAATTATGTAGTTATGGTTATTTTACTACATTTCTTTCAACTTTTAAAATTGAGATGTAAGTAAGTTATGCACCCCATTTTCTTATTGAAGAATCCATATTTGACTATATATTTACCACTGCTAGTGATTTTTACATGGTCTTCTTATACTTTTATGATATTAACTAATGTTCTTTTATTTCATTCAAAGAACTCCTTATAGCATTTCTTATAAGGCAGGTCTATTTGTGATGAATTTCCTCAAACAAATTTTGGTCGTTTGGAAAAGTCTTTATTCCTTCTTTATTTCTGAAGGACAGCTTTACTGGGTGTAGTATTCTTGGTGACAATTTTTTTCCACCAATATTTTGAATATGTCATACCATTTTCTTGCCTATGAACTTTCCAATGAGAAATGTGCTGATAGTCTTATCGGGGTTCCCTTGTATATGACTTTGCTTTTACTATTTTAAATGTTTAATCTTTTAGTTTTGATAATTATAATGCATTTAATTATATGCGGGTTCAACCTATTGGATTCTTCGGGCCTCTTGGATCTTGATGTCAATCTCTCCCTGTGTTTGGGAAGTTTTCAGTCATTATAGCTTTAAGTATATTTTGTGTCCTTTTCCCTTCCCCTCTGGAATTACCATAATGAAACTATGTTTATTTTCATTGGGTCCTATGAATTCCATAGGCTTTCTTCACTCTTTTCAATTCTTTTCTCGTTTTGATTCTTTGGATAATTACAATTGTCTTGTTTAGATTACAGATTATTTTTTCTAATGGTTGAGTCTACTTTTGAAGCTCTCCTTTGAATTCTTTAGTTACTTTTCAGCTCTAGGATTTATGTTTCTATTTTTTAAAAATTTCTTATTTTGTTCATGCATTGTTTTCCTGTTTTTGTTTAGTTATCTGTCTGTATATGCCCTTCTCTGGAGAAAGAAATGGCAACCCACTCCAGTGTTCTTGCCTGGAGAATCCCAGGGGCAGGGGAGCCTAGTGGGCTGCTGTCAATGGGGTCGCACAGAGTCGGACATGACTGAAGCAACCTAGCAGCAGCAGCAGCAGCAGCAGCAGCAGCAGCAGCAGCAGCAGCAGCAGCAGCATGCCCTCCTCAACTTTTTAAAGAGAACTATTCTGAATTCTTTGAATGTTCATGGATATCCATTTCTTTAGTATTAGTTATTAGAGCTTTATTACTTTCCTTTGGTGGTGTCTTATTTACCAGATTTTTCATGATCCTTGATTCCTTACATTGGTATTTTCACATTTGAGTAAGTGGTCTCCTCATCCAGACTTTGCAGGATTGCTTTGAGACTGTTCTTCACCAGTCAATTCGTTTGGATTTATTGATGTGTCTGTTGGTAACAGCTTTGGACAGGTGAGGCCTGGTATTAGGGTCAATTTTGGAGCAAAGCAACTGTTTGAGCTCTGAGATTGGGGGCTGGGTGTGCCACTGGCTGAGAACAACTATATAGGAGGGATGATTTGGTTTCCTGCTCAAGTGAAGCTGTAAGCTTGCTTCATGGTTGCCTGGATTCTCTGGCTAGGCGTATTAGACAGTCAGCACTGGCTACTATACTCAGCAGTTAGTAGGGCTATGAATTAGCTGCCCCACCTTGCTGGGGCAGCAGGACAGGACCTACGGTCTATAGCGTGCATTGTTTTAGGATCTGAATAAGGTAAGACTGTGCCCTGAATATCCTGATCAGGTGAGGCCACCAGACTTGCTCTGTAGACAGGGAAGGTCATGGGCTGTTCTTCCTGTTAGAATATACTGTGAGCAGAGCTGTTTGTTGGGCTACATGGCTTCCTGTGTGTTCCTGTAAGGTTTCCTGGTTGGATGGTATTACGACTTTATTAGCAGTAACTAGGCTACAGATTGGACTTCCTGGGTGGCTCAGTGGTAGAGAATCCATCTGCCAGTCCTGGAGATGGTTTGATGCCTGGGTTGGGAAGATTCCATGGAGAAGGAAATGGCTATGCTCTCTAGTATTCTTGCCTGAGAAATCACATGGACAGAGAAGCCTGGTGGACTGCCCTCCAGAGTCTGATACAACTTAGCAACTAAACGACAGGGACTATACTTTGGTTTTCCTGCCTGACAGCAGTAGAAGCAGTCCCAAGGCCAATAATGCTCTTTGCTTGTTGTCTTGACTCAAGCCACCCATATGCCAAGTTCCCTGGCTAAATGGGGCTGCTTACTTTGCTGTGGGGTGACGAGTTCTGCATACATGCCTTTTGGTCTAGCATTGCTGGGTTACACAGCTTTAAGGTGTTCTTACCAGCACTTCCTCTCAGATGGGGCTGGAGCCTGTGCTCTATAGCTGGTAGGGCTACTGCTCTGGCTCTTACCTAGGTGGGACCAGGAGGACCCACTTCAAGTAACCAGCTCCTCAATTTTCCTAAAGAGGCTTTCTGTTTGAAAGGGTTGAGAGCTGCTGTTTACAAGGTAGAGGAATGACTCATTTTTCTGCCTGAGTATAGGGGCTTCACTGGTGGCTCATACAGTAACGTAACTGTCTGCAATGTGGGAGACCTGGGTTTAATCCCTGGGTCAGGAAGACCCCCTGGAGAAGGGAATGGCAACCCAGTCCAGTGTTGTTGCCTGGAAAATTTCATAGACAGAGGAGCCTGCTGGGCTACAGTACATGGGGTCACAGAGTTGGACATGATTGGGTGACTAACAGTTTACTATGGGCAGATCAGACTCCAGGGTTAGCAGAATTCCTCATTTGGGAAACTGTACCTTACTGAGTTTCTTGGTCAGACTCTGTTCCTGATTTGGTTCTGTAGATGATCAAAGCTATTGATTGGGATTACTATTTGAGCTCTGCCAGTAGGAACTCAGTCTGCCATAATCCAAGGGCTGGTTTTTAGAAACCCCTACTCCCTTTTCAGTCTCTCAGATTTGAATGGGTTGAACCCTGTGGAATCCCTTTCTGTCTCATATGGTGAAACCAGAAGAGGGGCTCTCATGAAGTGAACCACATGTTGAGTTGGGGGAGACAGGTGTCACCCCTGGGCTCTCTTTTACACCTGTGACAACTGTAGTCTCCAGGGAGATCTCTTAGAATGGTGCTGTGCTGGTCTGAGGGAGGGACAATGTGGTCAGAGGACAGCCATTCTCTTACCTTTCTAATACAGTCTGTCCTGGTCTCTGTGATACAGTGCAGTGCTTTAGCCTCACTCTGTATTCTAGGATACTCTCAGTGGTGTGTTGTCCATGAATAGTTGTTGGTTGTTCTTGTCAGGGGGAACTAAGTCAGGAAGCAACCATGTCGCCATTTTGGTGACATCACTCTCCCTCTCCAAATGTTTTAAATCAAATATATAGAGATGCTGTGAAGGAAATTGGTAATTAAAATTTGTAATTAAAGTCTATAGTCACTTGATTAAGTAAATCAAAAGAGAAGTTTTCCTAGATGGGTCTGAATAGAGAGAGAGTCTTCCCTGTAGACAGGAAAAAAAAAAAAAAAATGCAGCTTATGCCCTTGGGGTTATATCCTGCTTGTAGCCTTGTCTTGTTGCTGATTGCTCTATGGATTTCAGACTAGTTTAGTCAGGTCCCCACATATGAGTAAGCATATTCCTTTTGATGAATTCCTTTATATATATAGACATACACACACATACATACATACATACACGCACACTGTCTCTCATATATATATATTATATGCTTATAAAATCTCTTCTACTGCTTTTGATTTTTTGTTTGAACCCTGAATGACATACTCCCTAAAAATAAATAGAAGACATATTTTTTCCTTCTGTTTAGACTGTGCAAATTGTCATTTAATTTAGTAATTCAATCAAATCTTAGCAATCAACTTAAAATCAATTTCCAGATAGTTAGGTTTTTATGTATATACTTATCTACAAGTTTCATAAAATTCAAATCAATTAACTTTAGTGAATTATAATTTCTCTCATGATGAATGTTCTGAGAATGAAGATTCTGAGAACACATTATCTATTTTCTCAAATAGAATGAGTGTTAAGCCAAAAGAGCAGCATGTGTCTCCTGGGGAAACAAATTGTTTCTGAAGTAAATCGTTTATTCTTCTTCCATTATCAAGCTGTAGTGCTAGTGCTAAGTCACTTCAGTCGTTTCTGACTCTTTGCGATCCTATGGACCATAGCTCACCAGGCTCTTCTGTCCAGAGATTCATGCCGGTGGCATGAATCCTGGAATGGGTTTTCTCCTCCAGGGGATCTTCCTGATCCAGGGATTGAACCCACATCTCTTATGTCTCTTGCATTGGCAGGTGGATTCTTTACCTCTAGTGCCACCTCAGACTCCTCCAAACTTGAAACAAACAAAAAAAATCAACGAAATTTACTTTCACCTGAGGTGTGGCTGTCATTCCTCTTCTCCGGTCTCTCAGAAGGAGTGGCCTATATTTATAGTCTCTCTTTTTGTCACTTTTCATTCATTCCTCAGCTATTAAGATTTGGCTTTCATTCTTTATACTCTGCAAAATTGGTCCTGACTTCCTGTCATTAAACTTAATGGTCATATTTAATAATCACTTATTCAAACCCTTAACATTATTCAATAATATTTGATATCTCTTTTCTCTGGAAAACCTCTCTTTTCATTGACATCCATGACATCAGAACCTTCTGGTTTTCCTGCTGTTTCCAGGTTATGCTTTCTCTGACCATTTTACTGGCTCATCAGCCTCTGGCTATACTTATGTCCTCAAGGTCCAGTCCTAATTTTCCTTATTTGTTTCTATATTCTTTTCTTGGAAGTATTATCCCACATGCATCGGTTCTATAACCAAGCAGATGACAGTAATTTTCAATGTACAACTCCATTCTAAATCTGACCCTTGTATCCAACTGCTTCTTCATTATCTCTACTTGGGCTTCTCAAAAGCACCTTTAAGGCAAAGGGTCCAAAATTTAACTAACGATTTTCCCCTAGACCTTCCCTCCTCCAACATTCTCCACTTTAGTCATCATCATTACGGAAAACATCATATGGATACAATTACTATCTATTTTTTTTTTTTTTTTGAAGTCGCTCAGTCATGTCCGACTCTTCGCGACCCCGTGGACTGTAGCTTACCAGGCTCCTCCATCCATGAGATTCTCCAGGCAAGAATACTGGAGTGGGTTGCCATTTCCTTCTCCAGGGGATCTTCCCGACCCAGAGATCGAACCCGGGTCTTCTGCATTGGAGTCAGATGCTTTAACCTCTGAGCCACCAGGGGAGCCCACTATCTATTTGCAGAAGTTAAAAATCTGAGGCTGTTTCTCCTATCTTTTTGTCTCATTTCCTCCTTCCCAGCCTCACTACCATTCTTAAATCACTAAGTTCTATTAAGTTTGCAATCTAGAATCTGTTTTCTCCTCGTGTATCCTCCACTCCCAATCCAACTTCAAGCCACATTCATATCAATGTGAAGTGAACAGTGAAAATGTTGGTCACTCAGTAATGTCTGACTCTTTGCAACACCATGGAATGTAGCCCACCAGGCTCCTTTGTCCATAGAATTCTTCAGGCAAGAATACTGGAATGGATAGCGATTCTCTTCTCCAGGGGATCTTCCTGACCTAGGGATCAAACCCGGGTCTTCTGCATTGCAGGCAGATTCTTTACCATCTGAGCCACCAGGGAAGTACCATATCAATACTGTAATGTAAAAGCACCCTAATGAGTCTCTACACAACCACTCCTGCTCAACGCACTTGAATTCAATTTTTATATCATATGCAAAAATATTTTTTTCAAACTCTGCATCTCACCCTGTTACTTCTTTACTTAAAAACCTTCAGTGGCTTCTTAGTCACCATGTCTTTGCCATTTTTTGCCATTCTCTCTGAATTTGTCTGTTCCAACAAACTTACCTTCTTTCTTTTCCTACTTTGAAGATTGCACATGCCTGCCACACCATCTCTAATCAGCATCTTCACTTAGTTATCTTTTCTGCTTTATTTGAATTGTAGCTTAAATGGCATTCCTAAGGGGAGAATTTCCAATGCCCATGATCAGATTCTCCTGTCATAACCTCTCAAGCATCCTACATTAAAAAAAATAATACTGATATCTGTGTGCTCCATGAGACACTGAGGTGTTTTTCATCTTCACATTTTCAAATAGTATAATGGGTCTAATACATGGTAGGCACTTAAAAAGTACTCGAGGAACAATTAAATAAATGAATGATTGAATAAAGCATGGTTACAGCATTCTAGATAGTTTCCACTGAAGTATTAGTATTGAAATAAAATATAAGAACCTATGTAAGGAATATGACCTGGTAGAGTTCCGTATTTATTCTTTCTTAATTATATTTACTTGAATCTGCACTGTTTCTAAATTATAGGCTGATTTTTTAACTACCAGAGTTGAAAATTCAGCCCATGATGTGAAAATCAAGCTGTGCTCTCTCAACTTAGCATCATCGCCAAACCACAGATTCTGCAATTAGAAGTGAAACTTTGTGGTGATGCATGAGAATATCCAACTTGTTAGCTTTACTGCTTCTGTAGATCTTTTGAGAGTAAAAACATTCTTTTCATTTATAATATAAATAACACAAACACACAGCAAGCAGAAAGAGGAAAAAATTCCACCTTTGTGTGTGATTCATAGTTAAAACCTACAGTTTACATAAATGTCAGGCAGGATTTTTAATTTCCTATTCCAAATTTGTTTATTTTTTCTCTTGACTGTCTTATGAATGCCAGTCAATAATTGCTAATTAACTTCTGAAATAGAATCTTCATATATGTCAACTCTGAAGAGTCCTGGAGTTTTAGAATTGTTGTGCCAGTAAGATAGAGATGGATACTGAAAGTAACTTCGGTTATATATGGGAGGAATGACATTTTGGACCACTAAGACCCTAAATACAACTTTAAAATCTTGAATTCCAGGTTCTTGGAATCAGTATCAGCTAGCTAAATCATAAGATATCTGTATTTTTCACTGGATAATGTGAATTATTCAAAGAGCTGTATGTGTCTTCAGAAATTCCAGATGTTACAGTGATATACAAGTCTCCACTGTTGAAATACTGTGGAGTATCCTAGGCCCGAGCTGATGTTATTTTTCTCTCACTTTGATGCCAGCACAAGGAGCTTAAGAATTTTCACTTTATCTTCTTTCCTTGTCCCTTTCATCTTGCCTTCAGTAAGATACAGGGAATTTGGAGAAATGGGTTTAAGTAAACTGATAGCATCTCTCTGTTTCACATTTGAGTCTGATTTCCTAGACTCTTAAAGCTATTTTGTTTACTTCTGTACAATAGAATTCTGGCAGGGACTATGATTATTTTGTAGGAACATGTCATATGCTATTGGTGGGAATGTGTGTGTGTTGTGTGTGTGTGTGTGTGTGTGTGTGTGTGTGTGTGAGAGAGAGAGAGAGAGAGAGAGAGAGAGAGAGCGTGCTAAGCATGTGTCTAAGAGCTAAGTATCTGGCCTGGAAAAAGGCCGGCTCTAGGCCATGCTTCGTAGGGAATGCTTATATAGTAGGAATCAGAAAGGAAAACAGGGAACCTGTTTGGCACCTAGGGTTCAGGAATATCTTACAGCTGAAGATATAATCTGATTTTTGGCTCTACAGTCCTTACATATCCCGGGGATACCATCTGGGTTTTAGAACCAAGAAGCATACAGCACTGCTATTGTTCCACTATGCTACAGGCTCCCCTTGTTAAAATAGGTGTAGACATGTAATGCAAGAGACACAGTCCTTTCTGGGGTTGAGCTTGGAGGAGGCAAGTAAGAAAGATTGATGTTGAAGTCTAAAGTTAACTCATATAAATTTATGTAAAAAGAAAACCAAGTGACTAGGGAGGTATATGTATTGACTCTAAAATGGTTCCACTGGAATTTTTTTCAATGGAAAGTACCTACTTTGGAGGAACTAGCATCACAGTCACCTCAGGGGTAATTTTATAGCAATAAGTGGATGCTGTCTCAGAAATGTCCATAGTTTAAAGTACTTTTAAAATCAACCTGTAAAACATTTTAGGGTTACTCATACTACTACTACTAAGTCACTTCAGTTGTGTCCGACTCTGTGTGACCCCATAGATGGCAGCCCAGCAGGCTCCCCAGTCCCTGAGATTCTCCAGGCAAGAACACTGGAGTGGGTTGCCATTTCCTTCTCCAATGCATGAAAATGAAAAAAAGTGAAAGTGAAGTCACTCAGTTATGTCTGACTCCTCACAGCCCCATGGACTGCAGCCTACCAGGCCCCTCCATCCATGGGATTTTCCAGGCAAGAGTACTGGAGTGGGATGCCATTGCCTTCTCCGAGGGTTATTCATAAATGGATTCATAAATGGCTGTATTCATTGATACTCACTCATAGCCATAACTGTGTATTGGGCTTTCACTTTTCTTTCCATGTTAAGTAATAAATTTCCAAATTTCCATGTAATACTGTAAACTTTCTACTGGAGAGCCAGAAACACATTATCTTGATCTCTTAGAATGAATAATGCTGTTTTGAAGATAAAAGACACTGCTATTCATTACCTATTAGAAGAATGAATAAGATACCATTATTAAGGGAGTATTTAATACTTTTTTGGTGACTATATTGAGTCAGTCTTGTCTACATACTGAAAATATTTAACTTCTGCTCAATGAAAATGAAATAAATATGCAGAACTGGTCAAACAACTGCTTAAACTGACTGATATAATATGATCAGCTTGATTAAGCAGTTTATTTGTTACCAGCTATATGGGTATGTTGGGCTGAGACGATTTAAATTAACTGTAATTCAAATTCTGACTACCAGCTGTGGGGCAAAACCAAAATCACTGTACAGTTGAAGTTTACAAGTTAGACACTTGGGATTATACTATTCTCTGATGCATAATAACAAAAGTACATATAGTATCACTCATCGTCAAAGTCATAAGATAACATGTTTTTCATAAAGACCATAATGTCCTTCTGTGTACTTCAGTTTTTATAGGATATGGGTGACTTGAGGCTCAAACTGAGGGCCGTGGCTCTGGGTCAGCCATAAAAACAAGAGAATTCCAACCAATGACTTAATGATAAGTTCAGGTCTGAGCTAAATTTAGTAATCTGGCTACCTTTTGATGACAGATTTTATTTCACATTTATCAGTTTATTCAGTGTACTAAAATGTTCTTATTTGTTTCATACCACATTTTGTCCTGTGGAGTGGAATATTACCATGATTTCCTTAAGGATATTGGAATTAGTCACTAGCAGAATGATCAAATTAGGACAAAAGTTGATAGGGATGCATATGGATGCACCTCTAGAAAGAGAAAAAGCAGTGTCTTGGATGGAAGAGCTGGCTGAATTTCTCAATGACTCCTCGACTTTCAAAGGTTTCCCAAAATCCTGAGATGATTTTATTTCCTTTGGTGAAATGATCTCTGAAATTATTTCTAACTGAACCATTAGATAAGGCTGACATTAAGCAATGTCCTGGGTATTTAAGATTATACATGTACCGGCAAATGCATTCATTAGGAAACAATCTGACATAAATGAACTGCAACCACCTCATGTTCATTCAGGACACAAAAGATACAGCTGGCATTTGCTATCTTTTCTCAGGTAATCTGGGCAAAAGACACTCTAGTGTCATTGCTGTTGTTCTGTCACTAAGTCATGTCTGACCCCATGGACTGTGGCTGGCCAGGCTCCTTCCTCTGTCCTCCACTATCTCTCAAAGTTTTCTCAAATTCATGTCCACTGAGTCAGTGATGCTATCTAACCATCTCATCATCTCTGCCCACTTCTTTTTCTGCCTTTAGTCTTTCCCAGCATCGGGGTCATTTGCAATGGGTCAGCTCTTCACTAGTGTCACTGAGAGGCAAATTGGTTTATGACCAATTCATTTATCCTGTAACTATTACATTTGTGTCTATTACCTTCTTAACCCAGTGCTGAGGATTGCAGGAGATTCAACATATACAGAGCTAAGACTTCTGACTTCAAACTGAGAACTCTAGCAGATAAGTCTTGCTCACAAATAGTGATAAACCAATTGAAGGCATGGTAAGTGCTAAAAGTGGGAAAAAGTGACAAAGTGATTTCATGGTGAAATTTAAAAAAAAAAAATCCCAACTAAGACACTTTGGAAACAAGTCTGTTGGATCCTACAATTTTATACACATACACATACACACTATATATATGCACACACACAATTTTATATATATAAATATATGTATTTATACAATTATATACATACATATATATATGTGTGTGTGTGTGTGATATAAATATATATGGGCTTCCCAGGTAGCTTAGCTGGTAAAGAATTTGCCTGCAATGTGGGAGACCTGGATTCAATCCCTGGGTTAGGAAGATGCCCTGGAGAAGGGAATGGCTACCTACTCCAATATTCTGGCCTGGAGAATTACATGGATTGTATAGTCCATGGGGTCACAAAGAGTCTGAATGACTGTGCGATTTTCATATATATATATATATATATACACACACATATATATACACATACACATATATATATATGTATAACTGATGCTCTTTAAAGCTATTATTCTGCAGAATATTATTCTAGAATGTTATTACATGAGTTTCTGAACATGAAATATTAGAAACATTTAGAAAATGTTAAATTCTATGTAAGTGAAATTGAAGTTGCTCAGTCGTGTCTGACTCTTTGTGACCCCATGGACTGTAGCCCACCAGGCTCCTCTGTCCATGGGATTTTCCAGGCAAGAATACTGGAGTGGGTTGCCATTTCCAGAGGCTACTTATTCTCCCATCCTTGGTTTTACTAGAGAGTGTTGGAAGAGATATTTGAGTAGAAATCCATCCTTCTCCCTTAAACTCTCTCTCTGCCTCTCTGGTGCCCATCTTCTCCTCCATCTGCTTTGCTATCCCCCCTGTGAACCTGACATTTATTGATCTAAGTTTTTCAGATGACTGGCTGACTACAACAAGGAGCAAACAGGCAATGCTGACTTTGTGAAGCAGCTTTGAGGTTCTAGATATGATTTTGAATCCAGAGTAAAGCTGTACACTGTTCTTTAGGGCTTAGAGAGTGTCCACTAATAAACTGACACTTTGACCCTCATTTACTCCTGTGTCTCTGCTCTATTAGTTAGAATCCAGAGGAGAGCAGGAGTAATCAACTGACACCTCAAATTGCAAATAGGGTAATCAAGTTAAACAGCTTTCTTTGTGGCAGGACTCTTTAGGTCAAGTGTTAGGATAATGTATATTGAGAATATTTAAGTAGGGTAGTTAGTGTACAGTGACAACTGAAGAAAATGAACAACCCAAAAGTGAGAATTATGTTTCATTTGGCAGACTTTACTTAGGATTTAAGCCCAAAACAGAGCCTCTAAGATAACTCTGAGGGACTGTTTTATGAGGTAAGGGAGGAGGCAGGATATATGAGTTTTTGCAAAGACCAACAAAACCAGGGAGTGAGAACATCAGAACATTCAGTTCAGTTCAGTTCAGTTCAGTCACTCAGTCATGTCCAACACTTTGCGACCCCATGAATCGCAGCATGCCAGGCCTCCCTGTCCATCACCAACTTCCGGAGTTCACTCAAACTCATGTTCATCGAGTTGGTGATGCCATCCAGCCATCTCATCCTCTGTTGTCCCCTTCTCCTCCTGCCCCCAATCCCTCCCAGCATCAGAGTCTTTTCCAATGAGTCAACTCTTTGCATGAGGTGGCCAAAGTATTGGAGTTTTAGCTTTGGCATCAGTCCTTGCAATGAACACCCAGGACTGATCTCCTTTAGAATGGACTGGTTGGATCTCCTTGCAGTCCAAGGGACTCTTAAGTGTCTTCTCTAACACTACAGTTCAAAAGCATCAATTCTTTGGTGCTCAGCGTTCTTCACAGTCCAACTCTCACATCCATACATGACTACTGGAAAAACCATAGCCTTGACTAGAAGGACATGTGTTGGCAAAGTAATGTCTCTGCTTTTGAATATGCTATCTTGGTTGGTCATAACTTTCCTTCCAAGGAGTAAGCGTCTTTTAATTTCATGGATGCAATCACCATCTGCAGTGATTTTGGAGCCCCCCAAAATAAAAAGTCTGATACTGTTTCCACTGTTTCCTCATCTATTTCCCATCAAGTGATGGGGACAGATGCCATGATCTTCGTTTTCTGAATGTTGAGCTTTAAGCCAATTTTTTCACTCTCCTCTTTCACTTTCATCAAGAGGCTTTTAGTTCCTCTTCACTTTCTGCCATAAGGGTGGTGTCATCTGTATATCTGAGGTTATTGATATTTCTCCCAGCAATCTTGATTCCAGCACTTATACTTCTTCCAGCCCAGCATTTCTCACGATGTACTCTGCATATAAGTTAAATATGCAGGGTGACAATATACAGCCTTGATGCACTCCTTTTCCTATTTGGAACCAGTCTGTTGTTTCATGTCCAGTTCTAACTGTTGCTTCCTGACCTGCATATAGGTTTCTCAAGAGGCCGGTCAGGTGGTCTGGTATTCCCATCTCATTCAGAATTTTCCAGTTTATTGTGAGCCACACAGTCAAAGGCTTTGGCATAGTCCATAAAGCAGAAATAGATGTTTTCTGGAACTCTCTTGCTTTTTCCATGATCCAGCAGATGTTGGCAGTTTGATCTCTGGTTCCTCTGCCTTTTCTAAAGCCAGCTTGAACATCAGGAAGTTGACAGTTCACATATTGCTGAAGCATGGCTTGGAGAATTTTGAGCATTACTTTACTAGCATGTGAGATGAGTGCAATTGTGTGTAGTTTGAGCATTCTTTAGCATTGCCTTTCTTTGGGATTGGAATGAAAACTGACCTTTTCCAGTCCTGTGGCCACTGCTGAGTTTTCCAAATTTGCCGGCATATTGTGTGCAGCACTCTCACAGCATCATCTTTCAGGATTTGAAATAGCTGAACTGGAATTCCATCACCTCCACTAGCTTTGTTCTAGTGATGCTTTAAGGCCACTTGACTTTACATTCCAGGATGCCTGGCTCTAGGTGAGTGATCACACTATCGTGATTATATGGGTCGTGAAGCTCTTTTGTATTCTAGCTACCTCTTCTTAATATTTTCTCCTTCTGTTAGGTCCATACCATTTTTGTTGTCTATTGAGCCCATCTTTACATGAAATGTTCCCTTGGTATCTCTAATTTTCTTGAAGAGATCTCTTGTCTTTCCCATTCTGTTGTTTTCCTCTATTTTTTTGCACTGATCGCTGAGGAAGGCTTTTTTTTTTAATCTCTCCTTGCTATTCTTTGGAACTCTGCATTCAGATATTACTGCTATTTAAAGAAAACCAGACATATCAAGTTAATGCATTTTTTTATATAGGAAGATACAAGATTCTGAGCTCATTGAAATTAATCCTTTGATATGCTTTGTCTAGGGCTAGTATCAAGTTTTTCTCTCTCCTGAACATCTCAGGGTTCACCACTGAGAGTGGCTGCATTGATTGATGGCTTGATGGCCTCACCATCCTTTGTTTACCAAAATGGCAGGTGACATTCTCTGTCTACAACAGTACATTCCCAACTTGGAGATTTTCCAAAAATCAATTTGGAGTAACTAGTAAAAATACTCCAACACTATAATAATAGCTACTGTTTACTAAGCACATACTAAGTTCCAGAAACTGTGTTAAATTTTTGGTGTTATAATCTCATTTGATTCTTTAAATCATTCAGCAGTATAGGCATTGCTATATCATCATTTTGAAGATAATGAGTTAGTCTGAGAAGCTAAGTAACTTGCATAAAGTTAGAAAGCAAGTAAATGCCAGAGTGGTAATTCAGACACAGGTCTTTTACATTCCAGGATTCTTTCATGAACCACTACATTATAACTTGGAATATATTTGAAAAACATTTGTGGATAAAGATACATATCTTCTTTGTGTTATCTCTCAATTATAGGAAATTTTCATGGAAATGTTAAAATGGTAGAAAAGTCTGAGAGTTTGGCTGAATTCTTGCTTTAGGTTTCATATGCGTTGGGATATAAATTAAGCTTCCATATAAAAATATGAATCTGGTGGCTCAAAATGGATATCCATCCCTTATTTTCATTATTGGTAGCAGTAAGTGTTGGGCTTTCTTGGTGACTCAGTGGGAAAGAATTCACCTGGCAGTGCAGGAGACGTGGGTAAGATCCCTCAGATGGGAATATTCCATGGAGAAAGAAATGGCAACCCATTCCAGTATTCTCGCCTGGGAAATCCCATGGACAGAGGACCTTGGTGGGCTACAGTCTATGGGGTCGCAAAAAAATCAGACATGACTAAGCAACTAAACAACAGCAGCAGCAGTAAGTGTTACCCATTAAACCATACAGGCAAGAAGGAAAAATAGAGAACATTTTCACATTTATTTCTAAGCTCCAGTCAAGTTTTAGACATATCCACTAAGAAGATATAACTGAACAGTGTTCCAAGAGGTTACTTAGGAGAAAGATCGATGACAATTTAGACTGAGTAATATATTTCATAGAAATGGCATAAAATATAAAACTAATTCTACACCCTGGCATTCTAGGTCTGTTCCTGCGACTGACTTTTGTTTTGAAAATTGCTTACTGTTTTAGTCCTTGTTCCAATATTTATGCAATGAGGAGTCATTCTCAACCTCGCAAATACCCCAGGTGCAGCAATGTTTTGTGCTCAGTTAGGGAGAGGAAAACAATGTTCTTTGTTCTGCATTACTGATTTACCATGGGCAGCAAGAATTGTGTCTGGCAAGGTAAAGAAAACTGTAGCAGTGGGGTTACAAGTTTTCAGAGAGACTGTTCAATGCATTGGTGACTAGAACTTGGAACAGCATACTAAGGGCCATCAAAGAGGAAAGATTTGATGCAGCAGTTAAGACCAAATTGCCAGATAAACATACCTACTTCCTCAAACTGCTTCACAGTTATGGCAACTGTGTACATAATTGTGTTGAACGGACACAAGCTGAGGGCTTTAGGAAAGGTTTTGACTTTCTTGAATAAGGTGCTTCCCTTTCATCTTCAGGCTTCCCTTGTAGCTCAGTTGGTAAAGAGTCTGCCTGCAATCTAGAAGACCTGGGTTTGATCCCTGGGTTGGGAAGATCCCCTGGAGAAGGAAATGACAACCCACTCCAGTATTCTTGCCTGGAGAATCCCCATGAGTGGAGGACCCTGGCAGGCTACAGTCCATGGGGTCGCAAGAGTTGGACATGACTTAGCACTTCACCACCACCATCACCTCCCATCTTCTCCTTGTCCTGAATGTGGAAACAATGCGTGGCATTATCATCTAGCTTAGACCATCATTTGTTAGGTTTTCTGTTACATGTCATCAAACACATTTTTGACATATGTTGGGCAACATCTATATAGTCACTGTCATTTCTGCAAGCAGAGATAATGACCTCTTTGTTCCAGACTATCTTTTCAAGGATGATTGTGTAGCAAATTGCCTTGGAAGATAAGCATAGTAAATCCTCCCATAGCAAAGATATGTATGTTTACTGTTCAGTGTAATAAAGATAATGCTTCCTTCTGGAGCAAAGTTCAAGTACTCTCCATTATAACAGTTCAGAATTTTAAGCTTGAGGTCCCTTTCTTGTAACAAAACCCACTCTTTGTGTGTTACCTGCTGTGTAGTTCAGGCTGCTGTGGCCAAATACGATAGACTAGGTGGCTTAAAAACAGACATTTATTTCTCATATTTATGGAGGCCAGGAGCTCCAAGAACAGGATGCCATCAGATTCAATATCTTCAGAGAAGGACCCTCTGCCTGGTTCACAAATTCCCGCTTTATTCTCACATCTCACATGATGGAGAGGGAGAGAGCTTTCGTTTCTTTCTCTTCTTATAAGGGCATTAATCCCATCATGGGAATTTCACTCTCATGACCCCATCTAAACCTAATTAGTTCCAAAGGCCCCACTTCCAAATACTATCACTTTAAGGATAATATCTTCGAGATGGTCATTTGAGGATATTGAGTCATTCAGCTCATAGGCTCTGGCCCTATAGGACTTGAGGTTAGGAAAGCTAGTAAAAATGCTAAAACTTTTAACGCTGCTGTTGTTGTAACTAAAAAGTACTTTGTTTCAGACCCTGCTTACATTCATGCAAGTGTGGCAGTATTATTTTTTATCTTGAAAGTAGTATTAAACTTTTTAGTGATGATTAAATTTCAGTCTGTGAGTAGTACTTAACAAGGTGATTTCTTCCTTCCAGATTTATTGAGAGATAGCTGACATAAAGCACTGTATAATCTTCAGGAATACAACATAATGATTTGACTTACATACAGCATAAGAGGATTACCACGATAAGTTTAGTGAACATCCATCATCACATATAGATATAAAAAGAAAAGAAAAAAAAAATCTTTGTGTTGAAAACTCGTAGGAGGGCTGTGTGTGTGTGTGTGTGTGTGTATAACATACAAGTGTTAACTATGTTGTACATTACATTCCTAGTCTTATTTATCTTATAATTAAAAGTTTGTACCTTTTGACTACGTTCATTCCCTTTCTCATCTTACCTCTTGCCTCTGGTAAACACAAATCTGGTCTCTTTTCTATGAGATACTTTGGTTTTATTTTTGGAAGTATATTTAACCCACAACTCTATATTCTTGGTACACAACATAGTGATTCCATATTTCTATACATCACAGAATGATCACCATAGTAGATGAGTCTATTTACCATGTGTTACCATGAAAGATATGACCACCTTACAGACTAAATCACCCCCTGTGTGTGTATCATTCCCAGAATTCATTTATTTTGCAACTGAGAAGTTTATACTTCTTAAATCTCCCATACCCATTTCAGTCATCTGCCACTCCCCTCACTTTTTGAGGTCATCTACTTATTTCTGTATCTGTGATTCTGTTTGTTATGTTTGCTCATTTGTTTGGATTTTTAGATTCTACATGTAAGTGAAATTGTACAGTATTTGTCTTCAACTGACACATTTCATTTAGATAATAATGTCTAGTTGTTGAAAATGGTAATATTTCATTCTTTTTTTATTGCTGAAATATCCCATTATATACAATATTTTCTTTAGCCATTCATGTATTGGTAGGCATTTAGGTTGCTTTCATATCCTGGCTATTGTGAATGATGCTGTTATAGACTCTTGGGTGTGCATATCTTTAAGCATTAGTGCTTCCATTTTCTTCATATATATACCCAGGGATATAACTGTTGAATCATATGGTAGTTCTATTTTAGTTTCCTAGAAACTTCCATATTGTTTTCTACAATGACTGTACCAGTTTACATCCCTACTGACAAGATACAAGGGCTCACTTTCTTTCATGTCCTTAACAATATTTGTCATTTGTGGTCTTTTTGATGATAATCATGGTGTGAGGTGATATCTCATGGTTCTGATGTGCATTTTGCTAATGATTAGTAATGTTGAGAATCTTTTCATATATCTATTGGCCATCTGTATGTCTTATTTGGGAAAACATCTTTTCAGGTCTTGCTGTTTTTCAATTGTTTTTTCTTTTTTTATATTGAGTTTTATGAGCTATTTGTATATTTTGTGTATTTATCCCTAACTGGACATATTACTTGCAAATATTTTCTCCCATTCATTAGGCTTTCTTTCTGTTTTGTCTATGGTTTACTTTGCTGTATAAAAGCTTTTAAGTTTAATTATGTCCCGTTTGTTTATTTTTTGCTTTTGTTTCTTTCACCTTGGAGGATAGACCCCAAAAAATATTGCTACATTTTGTATCAAAGACTATTCTGCCTATGTTTTCTGTTAGGAGTTTTATGATTTCTGGTCTTCCATCTGTGTTTTTAATCCATTTTTAATTTGTTTTGTATGGTATGAGAAAATGTTTGAGTTTCATTCTTTTACACATAACTGTCCAGATTTCCTGGCACCACTTACTGAAGGACTGTATTTTTTTCATTGTATATTCTTAACTCCTTTATCACAGATCAATTGACCATAAAGACAATGAGTTTTTTTCTGAGCTCTCAATTCTGCTCCATTGATATATGTATTTGTTTTCGTGCCAGTATCATAATACTGTTTTACTCTAGATTTCTAATATAATCTGAAGCCAGCAACTGTGTTTCCTCTGGCTCTGTTTCTTTTTTCTTTTCAAGACTGTTTTGGCTCTTCAAGGTCTTTGGTTTTTCCACACAACTTTTAGAATTATTGTGAAATATTGTGGAAAATGCCACTGGTTATTTGATAGAGATTGCATTGACTCTATAAATTGCCTTTAGTAGTAGAGTCAATTTAAAAATGTAAATTCTTCCAGTCCACGAACATGGTATAACTTAACTGCTGTTTGTGTCATCTTCAATTTCTATCAGCAGTGTATTCTAGTTTCCAAGTTCATGTCTTTTACCTCCTTTGGCCGATTTATTCCTAAGTTATTATTCTCCTTGGTGTGATTCTAAATGGGATTGTTTCCTTAATTTCACTTCCTGATAGTTTGTTTTAGTGTTTAGAAATGCAACAGGTTTCTATATACTACCTTTGCCTCCTATAATTTTACCAAATCACTGATGAGCTCTAGTAGTTTTTTGGTGGCGTCTCTAGGGTTTCTATGTATGATATCGTGTCATCTGGAAAGAGTCACAGTTTTACCTCTTCCTTTCTAATTTGGATTCCTGTTGTTTCTTTTTCTTGTGTGATTACGCTGGCTAGGTCTTCCAATACCATGTTTAATAAAAGAGGTGAGAGTAGGCATCCTTGTCTTATTTCTGATTTTAGAGGAAATGCTTTCAGCTTTTTACAGTTGATTTTGATATTAGCTGTAGGCTTAATGCATATGGCCTTTATTGCTTCAAGGTATATTCCCTCAATGGGCTTCCCAGGTGGTGCAGTGGTAGAGAATCCACCTACCAGTGTGGAGATAAAAGAAACACGGGTTTGATTCCTGAGTCAGGAAGATCCCTTAGAGTAGGAAATGGCAACCCACCCCAATATTCTTGCCTGGAAAATTCCATGGACAGAGAAGCCTGGTGGGCTGCAGTCTTGTGGGTTACGAAGAGTCAGACATGACTGAGCTACTGAGTACACAGCATGCTTATTCCTTCCATGTCCACTTTCTGGAGAGTTTTTTTTTTTAATCATAAATGGATGTTGAAAAGTTGATTTTGAATAGGATAGGTAAAATCAGTATGCATGTAAATTCCATAGATAACTATTATTGTACCCTCTCAGTTCAGTTCAGTTCAGTTCATTTTAGTCATTCAGTTGTGTCTGACTTTGTGATCCCATGGACTGCATGCAGCACGCCAGACTTCCCTGTCCATCACCAACTCCTGGAGCTTGCTCAAACTCATGTCCATCGAATCAATGATTGTACCCCCTACATATGAACTAAAGTGCTGATTAAATTATGGGCAGTGTTTATTAAGTTAAAGAAAACAAACAAAAATTCTACTCAACTTGGCATTTGTAAAAACTAATAGTGCTATATACTTACATATTTTTAATTGGCTGTATGTTCAGCAATGCAGTATGGAACTGGAAACTTGAAAAGAATTTCCTAGAAAAATTAAACACTGTTTCACACTCAGTGAAAACAAAAATAGTATTGATTTTTACAGAAAATTACATTGTCTTGTTATGATCTTGGGAAGCATCTGGAATGTGGTGAAAGGGATCAGGGAACAATATACATAGAATAGGGGAAAATATATACAATGAATATACAATGAATAATATATATATATACAATGAATAGGGAAAAATAAAAAAGCAGTAATTGATGTCCCAGGAGTGAGCAGAAAGAGAATTCCAATATGATAATACTATGACTATAATTCTAATAAAACTTCTCTGAAATGGAAAAAGGCCTGAATTTGAATATCAAAATGACCCACAGCTTAGAAAAAAGAAAAGAGTAATTAAACGAGATTAAAAAATAAAGAATAATACAAGACTATGGAAAAAATAAGAATATTTCACATTGGAAAAACTAACTAGACTGTTGTTAGCTACTGGTTTCACAATATTGAATGTCAGAATACCACCAGCAAGAATAAATCAAATAACCCAAGTGCATACAAATAGAGAATCAGACAAATTATTGTATATCAACATAATAAAACACCCTGTAACCATTAAAGTAATAATAAAATGCAGACAATTGTGGAAAATGTCCATGAATTAATTTAAAGTGTTTCAATCTGTATGTTTATTTCTCCCTGTGTTTCATTCTGTATATTTTCTTCAGGTCTAACCTCTTATTTTTAATTTTATAGCTGTGCCTACACTATGTTTGACCCATCTACTGAGATTCTAACTTCAATAATTGAGTTTTTCAATTGTAGAAATTAATTTGGATTATTCAAACATTATACATTCAGACTTTGCTTTTTATTTGCTGATTTTGTTTTTTAAATGAGCTAGTTCAAACACAAAAGGGTAGATATAAACAATCTATGGAAGAAAAAGATAAAAACAACTGTGAAACAAAAAATAAAATACTGATACTTTGCTTTCAATTGTTAAAAAACAAAAATAGTCTTTAATATTATTTTTTACTTTCATTTTACTAAGATTGAGGCTTCAGAAAGATAAATGATATGACATAGGTAATTAGATAGAGATTATATTAGAACCTTACTCTTTTGATTCTCAGTTTAAATTCTTTTATAACTTCGGCAGAAGTACAGAGTACTGAAATGTTTTAGGATACTCAGTGTACCTTGAATACATGTAATAATACAATGTATAAAAGGACAGTGTTTCAGTGTTATCCAAATTTGACCTGCTTAAATGTGGTAAGCTAGAAAAAATAAGCATTGAACATTCATTAATATTAAGTTTAGAGAACTTACAGAAAAATTTAGAAGACATATGCTTTTCACAAAGCTCACTAGAAATGTCTAAATTCATAACTTTGTTTTGTGTTTAAGTATTTCCATCGCTTAGCCAGAAAAACTTGAAGTTATTCCACTGATGTATCTTTTAAAAGCCCATTGACATTGTTAATAATGGCCTTTTCACATATATAATTCAATATCTAGTGCCTAGCTGTCAGATATCAAGTATTCAATAAGTGCTGAATAAATGGATGATTTCTTGAAGACAGAAAAAATGATTTATTATTCATGCCTTGACATTAATTAGCTAAATCAACACATCATGAACATTTTTTATCTTCAGCTTCTGCATCTGTAAAATGACATAATTCAACAAAGTTATGAATAGTAAATAAGTTTTAATTTGTTCACTAATTCTGATTGAGACTAGTTTCATGGCACTAACTTTGTGATAATGAGTATGATGGTGTATCTAAACTGAGCTAGGAAAAACTTCATGTGCAATTAATGACATGAGTCATGTGATAAAGATAAGATGTCATATATGAGCCACACATTTTCCCACACACTAGGAGGTGCATCAGATATTGCTAACCATTTCATAATTGGGCCATTTGTTCTATTTTCAAGGTCATTTCTAGCTCTGATTGTCAGAAATTTATGGGTTATTCTCAGTCACTCAGTTGTGTGCTCCTCTTTGTGACCACATGGACTGCAGCAAGCCAGGCTTCTTTCTCCTCTGTCCTACACTATCTCTTAGAGTTTGCTCAAATTCATGGCCATTGAGTTGGTGATGCTATCCAATCATCTCTTTATCTGCTGACCCAATTCAAAAGCATCAATTCTTTGATGCTTAGCCTTCCTTATGGCCCAACTCTCACATGCATACTGGCCCACTAGCAAACCCATGCTGTTACTGTTTAGTCTTTAAGTCATATCTGACTCTTTGGGACCCCATAGACTGTAGCCAGACTCCTCTGCTTAAGCAAGAATGTTGGAGTGGGTTGTCATTTCCTTCTCCGGATCTTCCCAGCCCAGGGTTCAGACCCAGGTCTCCTGCTTGGTTAGTGGATTCTTTACCATAACTTTGACTATATGGACTTTTGTTGGCAAAGTGATGTTTCTGCTTTTAATACGCTGTCTAGGTTTGTCAATTTAGTGATTTTTCTAAGTGGAAAATATAATATACAGAAAGATTTAGATATCTGACAATAGAAATGAACATCCCTGAATGTATAATAAGCTTATCTGGAAAGTTAAAGTTAAAGTGACTTTTTAGAAATGATGGGAAAATTTATCAGTTTTTCTGAGAAAGAGTGTTTCAAAAATTCCCAAGTCATTAATAAATGCAGATGCAAACACTCAAGAGATCAAGGAAAAAATAACTTTTTATTTTGAAAATATCACTGCAGCCTGAAAAATGAGAATAGAAGCTTTTCTTCAGGCAAAGGGAAGAATTCTAACTCCTAGAGAGCTAATAAGAACTTCAGAAGGCAGTGATAATAGACATTCCAATTTCCATGGAACTTGTGAGCCCCTCTAGCATTTGTGGACACTTATATTAAAAGCTGTAAATTCATGGTTTCCTTAACTTTTCTCTTTCTTTGCCTCCTTTCTTCTATATTCTTTACCTTATGATAGTTATAAATATATGCCAAAGCATGCATTTCCAGTCTCTACTAGGTAAAGTTTTTTTCCCACATTCTTAATTTAAAATATGGAAAAAGCAACCACCTTTTGTTTTAACAAATTGTTAGATTACGTTCCTTTTGACTTGCATAAAGCATGTGACTAATTTTTTCTTTCTGTGTGTCAGAATATTTGTAGTTTTCCACTCTATGTTTAAAAGGCTTTTAAAATAGGACAAAGGTAAGCTTAATTTCAAGTTGGTTATGATTCCTGTAAACTCTTTCTTGTGCATTTCAGTTATAAGGACCTTGCAAAAATTTGCTTAAATGTGCAGGAGTCTTGGTGTCAGGAAAAGTACTTAGTAGAGACAAACCACTATTATACTTAAGTGATACGGATCAATTATTTTCCTTTACAATAGGAACGCTGCTTGGAAATAGCTTTTTATGACATGGACTTTAAGATTTTGTATTCCATCTGAAGGACTTGTTAGAACTTAAAATGATCTCAATAGAAAGACTTCTTTATAGCTTATAACTTGCTCCTTAATTTATGTAGCACCTTATTCTTACAGTTTGCACTACTTTTTCAAGGACTGAACTTTCTACTTCCAAGTATTTGTCATATTTGCACCCGCTTTTTCTAATTCCAGTATATATCATGGTGAGATTGCACCCCAGTGGATCTGCTTTATCACAGTTTAGGTAGAAAGATAGTCCTGAGAATTTTCCATAGCTGAATCTTAACTGTCAGTTAAATATTTTTCTGGCCTAAATTATGCAAAACTCAGATGATCTTCAGACTTAAATATGGTTTATTACAAGTTTGTATTCCCTATTGGTGTTCATTATTTATGCCGTAATTGCTTTCCCTGCTGGAGTTATGGGTTTGAATCATGGTCATAATACCTAGTTACTTACAGAAATGAAGATAAAGTAGGAGAGGATGATAATTTAAAAAGAAGGACTAGTAATTAGGCTATAAAAAAGCTGGGATTGTTCAGTGGGAAACTTTTGCCCAAATAAGAACTCAAAAATTATTTTCATTTAATTTTTTATTTATTCCCTTCCTATTAAAAAAAAAACAAAACAGCAACAATGTAACTTGGAATACTAACTCTTCCTAGCTATATGCTATTTTAATGATTTACTTCATACAGCCTTAATTCCCATAGAAAACTAAGGACTGTGCAGTTATCACTGAATTAGCTTGTATAATTTATAATAAAACAACAGGTTTCGTAAGTGTGCTTACTTCTTCATAACTAAAAGGGACAAAAAATTAATTACTACAAAATTAATTGTGCTTTGATCTATGTTGATTCCTGCTTTTCCTTCTCTTACAGTCTCCTTTTTTAGTTCATCCTTTATGATACATGCCACATGGCTATGGTTACAAATTGCATAATTATTTTACTGTATTTTTCAGTGGCTGAGTCATGTCCAACTCTTTGCAACCCCATGGATTGCAGTGTACCAGTCCTCCTGTCTCTCACTATCTCCCAGAGTTTGCACAAGTTAATGTCCAATGAATCGGTGATGCTATCCAACAGTCTCATTCTTTGCCACCCTCTTTTCCTTTTGCCTTCAATCTCTCCTAGCATCAGGATCTTTTCCAAACAGGTGGCTGTTTGTACCAGGTGGCCAAATTTGCACCAGGTGGAGCTTCAGCATCAGGCCTTTGAATGAATATTCAGGGTTGATTTCCTTTAAGATTAACTGGTTTGATCTCCTTGCAGTCCAAGGGACTCTTAGCGTCTTCTCCAGCATCACAGTTCAAAAGCATTAATTCTACAGTGCTCAGCCTTCTTTGTGGTCCAACTCTCACATATGTACATGACTACTGGAAAGACAGTAGTTTTGACTACACAGACCTTTGTCAGCAAAGTGATGTCTTTGCTTTTTAATATGCTGTCTAGGTTTGTCATAGCTTTCCTTTCAAGAAACAAGCATCTTCTAATTTCATTATAGTTTGAATCAAATTCAGAGTAAAAGTTATATAGATTTTTGATATTAGGAAATATGGAAATGAGGTAGTGTCATCCATATAGGTGTCATTCATATTGTATAGATGAGGCATTTCAGGAACAAAGAGCTTAAATTCTTGGTTGAAAGTCACCAAGTCAGTTATAGCATCTTTCATTTCTCAATTAGTTTAGCACAGCTTGAAAATGCAATAACATTTATACGTATTCTCTTTGTCTGATGTATTTTCAACTGGTTATAATTTCCCATGTCTTCTATTCTGAAGTCACCTTCCTTTCTTACTAGGTCTTAAACTTTCATATCAAAGTCTGATTCATACATTTACTGTAGAAACATGTTTTATTCTATAAATAATGCTGAACTCCAGCTATGTGCCAGGCATTCTGCTGGGTGGTTTAGATTCAAAAGGGAGAAAAACAGATTTGAATCTGACCAAGAACATTCTGGGGCGGACAATCAGATAACCTCCTGAATAAGTAATTATTCACAACAGAATGTGTTGTAAATCATATATTGAAGGCAAAATGGAGGTGCTTGTTAGGCTAGGGAGCGAGGATATGATGCATGAGATGATATTTGAAAAGTGATGAATCAACAGGGGTTGGATGGAGAGAACAGAATCGAGACATGTAGAACACATTAATAGCATTCTCCTTCCAGATAAGGAGAGAGTGTGGGTTATTCACAGAATGGGAAAAAGGATGAGTAGTTAGAAGTGGAAAGGAGATGAACAATTGAGGCTGGGGAGAAAAGCAGGAACCAGGACATTCAGGTCCCTGTGATCTATACCAAGGGTTTCATCCTTAGCCTAAGAGCATACTAAGAATAATGAGAACGTTTTAAAAAGGTTCAAAAGGAAAGCAATCAGTTAGAATTTCATATTTGAAAAGAAGATTATGAATTGGAGAGGAGAGCTCCATTCTCTGCAAAGTGGAAATAGAGAAAATAGTTTCACATCTGTTGCTAAAGTTGAGAGAGATGGTGGGAGAGTGGGCCCAGATGGAGGTGGTGGTGGACAGGACAAGGCATGAGTCAGTGGTATTTAGTGATTAAAACTGAATAGAGTTTAGGACAGTTGAATAGTTATCATAGTTTACTTGATCTCTGGAGAGGGGCTTTCTTTTGACTTAGATGTGGAATGTCTCTAGCCATTGAACCAAGTTTCATAAACGTCTTCATAGATTTCCTAAACCCTGCCTTTTAAAGAAAGGTATTTAGAGCATGTTTAGCTTCTTGGACTACCTACCTATTCACTCAGACTTTTATCCATGTTTTCACTTTAAATGATGACATTATTTCTAAAATCTACTAGTCTGTATGTTTATGTTGAAACATGCAGTATTAGACACTTCTCATAGAAGTATAAGTAAATATAACCATTTGGGATGGTAATTGGTACTTTGTCTCATGAGTGAAACATGCCTCTTAGTCCCTTTTACCCAGTAAATTCTCATCTGGGAAACCATACTTAAGAAAACACTCTAAAGTAACCAAGGTTTCTGTGGACAAAGATGTCTACTAACTCGTTGTTCCTTGATTGTGAAAAAGAGGCAACTAACTACATATTCAAATACAGGAGAAAGATTATGTAAATTATGGTATATTTATAGCAATTACCTTATGTTGTGTTAGTTTCTTTTGTACAATAAAATGAATCTGCTATATATATACACATATCCCCTCCCTCTTGGACCTCCCCACAACCCCACCCTAACCCATCTAGGTCACCACAGAGCACTGAGCTGAGTTCCCTCCTCTCTACAGCAGGTTCCCACGAGCTGTTTTATACATACAGTGCACATACATCAGTTCCAGTCTCTCAGTTCATCCCACAGTCTCCCTCTCCCCGCTGGTGTCGACTCATCTTTTTTCTATGTCTGTGTCTCTATTCCTGCTCTGCAAAATGGGTTCATCTGTATCATTTTTCTATATTCCACATACACATGTTAATTAAAAAATATGTACAGTGAACATGCCCTATTTAATAAGCAGAAAAATAACTTTTTGAGTTTTTAAATAAATGTATCTTTTAAATTCCATTTTTGTGTTGGTTTAGGGTTTTTTTTTTTAATATAATTGATTTACAATCTTTTGTTAGTTTTAGGTATACAACAAAGTGATTCAGATATGTGTGTGAGTATTGTTTTTTCAGAATCTTTTCCTTTATAGGTTATTACAAAATATTGAGTATAGTTCCCTGTGTTATACAGTAGGCCTTTGTTGGTTATCTATTTTATACAAAGCACAGAATATGTTAATCCCAAACTTCTAATTTATCCTATTTCTTTTCCCCTTTTGTAACCACAAGTTTGTTTTCTATGTCTGTGGGTATATTTCAATTTTATATATGTCTATTTGTTAAAAACCAACTTTTAAAGACCCAAGATATTAACAACCCTATGCACATGATTATTTCCTAGTTAAAACCTCACATTTATATTTTAATGCTTTTCTTGGATTCTGGGGTTTCTCAAGGATTGGATGAAGGGTAAAAGTAGATGAATACTTATATAAGATAACGTTGGTGAGACTATTTCATAAGCCACAGAACAGTAAGCAGTGAGAAATGTATATCTCAGTTTGAGGAACCAACTGTATCAGTTGTAAAGTCTGACATATGCAGTGGACAAATGCTAGGTATTCATGCAATATGTGAGTACCTAATGTATATATTTTATGAGAAGGCCAGATGAAAGACACTTGGGCCTGATAACTGATCCCTGATTCTGTAAGGATCCCTATCTTATACCTCACCTTACTAGAGGTAGGTAGCAAACTGTTCATTCAATGAAGATAAAGTACAGAAACTGGCTGAGGGTCAGCAAGGATAACCATGGCAACTGGAAGAGGACAAGGGGCACCATATTTTGTGGAGAGTATAATGAATCTCATCCATATGGTATTGTCCCACCTGTTTTTTATTTTTTAATAGTGCTCTACAGAGAAAATTAGGTATAAAAAGAGACAACTATTAAAAACTTAACTAAACATCTGGAATTTCTATTGTTCCTGGAAAACCAGACATGCAAATTAGCACTGCTTTAAAGCCCAATCACTGAGTGTTTATTGGTTTGGACTACAGATTAAACCTCAGAATGGAGGAATGACAGGGCAAACAGAGTAGTCAGCAGCCTAATCAGAGGAATATGGTGGTGGTGTTGTGCAGTCATGCAGTTGTGCCCAACTCTTCATGACCCCATGGACTGCAGCATGCCAGGCCTCCTTGTCCCTCACCATTTCCCAGAGTTTGCTCATGTTCATGTCCATTGCATTGGTGATGTCACCCAACCATCTCATTCTCTGCCACCCTCTTCTTTTGCTTTCAATCTTTCTTACCATCAGAGTCTTCTCCAATCAGTTGGCTAGTCACATCAGGTGACCACAATATTGGCCCTTCAGTATCAGTTCTTCCAATGAATATTCAAGGTTGATTTCCTTTAACATTGACTGGTTTGATCTTCTTGCTGTCAAAGTGACACTCAGGACTCTTCTCCAGCACTACAGTTCAAAGGCATCAATTTTTTGGTACTATACATGTTTTACAGTCCAGTTCGCAGATCCATATGTGACTACTGGAAAAACCATAGCATTGACTATATGGACCTTTGTCAGCAAAGTGACATCTCTGCTTTTTAATACACTGTCTAGGTTTATCATAGCTTTTCTTCCAAAAAGCAAGCATCTTTTAATTTCATGGAATATGATAGCTATAAAATAAAGTCAGTAGAACAAGAAGGTCATAAAGCAAAAAGTTGATAATTAGATTTTCCAGGCATATGTAATCAACTTTATCCCTCAGGACTTAGAGGAGAGAGGATTTATTCCTTTCATTGTAGCCTGATTGCATTCTTGGTATGTAATATTGGAATGTCTGAATCCTCCATTAGACTCAGACCCATGGGGGCAGACATCTTTTTATGTACTACTATCTGTCCTCTGGCCAGCAGAGTTTGTGCTAAGTTGCTTCAGTTGTGTCTGACTCTGTGCGATCCTGTGGATGGTAGCTCACTACGTTCCTCTGTCCATGCAAGAATACTGGAGTGGGTAGCCATGCCCTTCTCCAGGAGATCTTCCTGATCCAAGGATCGAACCCGCATCTCTATGTCTCCTGCATTGGCAGGTGGGTTCTTTACCGCTAGTGCCACCTGGCCAGCAGAGTAATGCTATAATATTAATTGAATGAGTGAATAGAGTAGTAGTGTGTGGTAAAATGAGGCAGTTTTAGGTATGGAGAGAAGAGGGAAGAGGGAGATTTGATGCTCAAGGCCATGCACGCATCAGTCCTGGCCATGCACTGCTGCCAAAGGGAGTAGAGAAATTCAGGCAGAAGAAAGATGGAAACCTCCAGCAATGTGGAGGCCTGAGACAACTGTCTCAGAAAAACATCCATTACCAAACATGTAAGCAATAGTTACAAGAAGCTGTCTTGTTTAGAGAGCAAAGATCATTTGTAAACAGGTAAGAGGAGAGAGAAGCAACCACAAACCTATTCTTGATGGAGTCAGTTGGAATGTGGTTTAAAGTAAACAGAAAGCTTGGCTGAGCACATGTATTCCACATCCCAAAGCATTTCATAAAAAAGTCTCTGCTGCTGCTGCTGCTGCTGCTAAGTCGCTTCAGTCGTGTCTGACTCTCTGCGACCCCATAGACGGCAGCCCACTAGGCTCCTCTGTCCCTGGGATTCACCAGGCAAGAATACTGGAGCGGGTTGCCATTTCCTTCTCCAGAAAATGTCTCTATTTCTTGCCTTCCTCTGGAACCTAACCATTGGCTCTCCGGGTCTTCAGCTTGTCAGTTGCAGATTTTGATATTCTTCCATAATCATATTCAACAATTCCTTAAAATAATAAAATAAATTGATAGATATGTAGATCCACCATTGTGCCCATTGATTCTGTTTCTCTGGAGAACTCTAAAATGGGTATGAATGAGGGAAAAGCAAAAGCATACAAAATAAGAACAACTATTTGTCAATGTCATTCCTTTATAGCCCTAGTATACACATATACACATGTACTCTCAGGCAAATGTGCTCTACATTCATAGTTTTTATAGGTTGTTTAGTCGTTAGGGTATAACCTTGGAAAAACTCTCTTAGAACCTCAGTTACAGACTTTTAAATTTGGTCATACCTAAAGAAGAAATACGTGTGTTAAAATGAACAAATTTAAAAGTCTGCATTTAAAAACTATGAATGTAGAGCACATTTGCCTGAGAGTACATGTGTGTATGTGTATACTAATTTGGACTATAAAGAAATGACATTGACAAATAGTTGTTCTTATTTTGTATGCTTTTGCTTTTCCCTCATTCATACCCATTTTAGAGTTCTCCAGAGAAACAGAATCAATGGGCACAATGGTGGATCTACATATCTATCAATTTTTTATTATTTTAAGGAATTGATGAATATGATTATGGAAGAATATCAAAATCTGCAACTGACAAGCTGAAGACCCAGGAGAGCCAATGGTTAGGTTCCAGAGAAAGGCAAGAAAAGACCTATATTTCAGCTGAAGGACAGGTAAGTGGATGAGCTAATTCTTTCTCCACTACTTTTATTATTCTATTCAGGTCAACAGTTTAGATGAGGTCTACCTCCACTGGGAAGGACAATATTCCTTACTCATTCTCCTGATTCAAATGCTAATATCACCAAGAAATCCATTCACACAGATTCAGGACATTGTTGAACTTTTATAGCTATCCTGACTCCCTGTGGCCCAGACAAGGTGACATAAAATTAGCAACACAAAATTTTATCTAGAAGAATGTAAGGAAATGACTGAGATATACTTCTATCCTATTATTTTTACATAATTTTGCAGTTTTGGAATGAATAATTTATACTCTTTATTATTAGTGCACTGGAAAACACTAAAATATCCATATGTCATCACCACCAGCTAAGTATTAACAAAATTACAACAATGCAGTCAGCTAACATTTTAGAGCCATGATGGCCACAAAAGGTGGTATTTAATGACTCAGCCATCCTTCCAGGAAATGAGATTTTGAAAATTATAAAGGATTGCTATTGATTAGATTTACTGTTCTTCAGACAATTCGGAAAAACCGACCACTAGTTTATAGTATTCAAATAGGGGGTATATTAATGAATGTGCCAAAAGCAGTGATTTTCTCTACTGGAAAGAATCTGGACTTTTAAAAATTAAGCTATTATAATGTATTATAATTTTTTTTCGTTTCACACATGATATTTTACATGTCTAAATGCCATTCTCCCATATCATCCCACCCTCGCCCTCTCCCACAGAGTCCAAAAGACTGTTCTATATATCTGTGTTTCTTTTGCTGTCTCACATACAGGGTTATCGTTATCTTCTTTCTAAATTCCATATATATGCATTAGTATACTGTATTGGTGTTTTTCTTTATGGCTCACTTCACTCTGTATTATAGGCTCCAGGTTCATCTACCTCGTTAGAACTGATTCAAATGTATTCTTTTTAATGGCTAAGTAATATTCCATTGTGTATATGTACCACAGCTTTCTGATCCATTCATCTGCTGTTAGACATCTAGGTTGCTTCCATGTCCTGGCTATTATAAACAGTGCTGCGATGAACATTGGGGTACATGTGTCTCTTTCAATTCTGGTTTCTTCAGTGTGTATGCACAGCAGTGGGATTGCTGGGTCATAAGGCAGTTCTATTTCCAGTTTTTTTTTAAGGAATCTCCACACTGTTCTCCATAGTGGCTGTACTAGTTTGCATTCCCACCAACAGTGTTAAGAGGGTTCCCTTTACTCCGCACCCTCTACAGCATTTATTGCTTGTAGACTTTTGGATCACAGCCATTCTGACTGGCATTAAATGGTATCTCAAGGTGGTTTTGATTTGCATTTCTCTGATGATGTGTGATGTTGAACATCTTTTCATGTGTTTCTTAGCCATCTGTATGTCTTCTTTGGAGAAATGTCTGTTTAGTTCTTTGGCCCCCTTTTGATTGGGTCTTTTATTTTTCGGGAGTTGAGCTTCAGGAGTTGCTTGTATATTTTTGAGATTAATTCTTTGTCCATTGCTTCGTTTGCTATTATTTTCTCCCATTCTGAAGGCTGTCTTTTCACTTTGCTTATAGTTCCCTTTGTTGTGCAGAAGCATTTAATTTTAATTAGGTCCCATTTGTTTATTTTTGCTTTTATTTCCAATATTCTGCGAGGTGGGTCATAGAGGATCCTGCTGTGGTTTATATAGGAGAGTGTTTTACCTATGTTCTCCTCTAGGAGTTTTATAGTTTCTGGTCTTACATTTAGATCTTTAATCCATTTTGAGTTTATTTTTGTGTATGGTGTTAGAAAATGCTCTAGTTTCATTCTTTTACAAGCGGTTGACCAGTTTTCCCAGCACCACTTGTTAAAGAGATTGCCTTTACTCCATTGTATATTCTTGCCTCCTTTGTCGAAGATAAGGTGTCCATAGGTATGTGGATTTATCTCTTGGCTTTTTATTTTGTTCCATTGATCTATATTTCTGTCTTTGTGCTAGTACCATATTGTCTTGATGACTGTGCCTTTGTAGTAGAGCCTGAAGTCAGGCAGGTTGATTCCTCCAGTTCCATTCTTCTTTCTCAAGATTGCTTTGGCTATTCGAGGTTTTCTGTATTTCCATACCAATTGTGAAATTATTTGTTCTAGTTCTCTGAAAAATACTGTTGGTAGCTTCATAGGGATTGCATTGAATCTATAGATTGCTTTGGGTAGTATACTCATTTTCACTATATTGATTGTTCTGATCCATGAACATGGTATATTTCTCCATCAATTCGTGTCCTCTTTGATTTCTTTCACCAGTGTTTTATAGTTTTCTACATATAGGTCTTTATTTAGGTAGATATATCCCTAAGTATTTTATTCTTTTTGTTGCATGGTGAATGGAATTGTTTCCTTAATTTTTCTTTGTTTTCTCATTGTTAGTGTATAGGAAAGCAAGGGATTTCTGTGTGTTAATTTTATATCCTGCAGCTTTACTATAGTCATTGATGAGCTCTAGTAATTTTGTGGTGGAGTCTTCATGGTTTTCTGTGTAGAGGATCATGTCATCTGCAAACAGTGAGAGCTTTACTTTTTCTTTTCCAATCTGGATTCCTTTTATTTCTTTTTTTTTCCTGATTGCTGTGGCCAAAACTTCCAAAACTATGCTGAATAGTAGTGGTGAGAGTGGGCATCCTTGTCTTGTTCCCGACTTTAGGGGAAATGCTTTCAGTTTTTCACCATTGAGGATAATATTTGCTGAGGGTTTGTCATATATAGCTTTTATTATGTTGAGGTATGTTCCTTCTATTCCTGCTTTCTGGAGGTTTTTATCATAAATGGATGTTGAATTTTGTCAAAGGCTTTCTCTGCATCTATTGAGATAATCATATGGTTTTTATTTTTCAATTTGTTAATGTGGTGTATTACAATGATTGATTTGCAGATATTGAAGAATCCTTGCATCCCTGGGATAAAGCCCACTTGGTCATGATGTATGATCTTTTTAATGTGTTGTTGGATTCTGTTTGCTAGAAGTTTGTTGAGGATTTTTGCGTCTATGTTCATCAGTGATATTGGCCTGTAGTTTTCTTTTTTGTGTGTGGCATCTTTGTCAGGTTTTGGTATTATGGTGATTGTGGCCTTGTACAAAAGTTTACCTTCCTCTGCAATTTTCTGGAAGAGTTTGAGTAGGGTAGGTGTTAGTTCTTCTCTAAATTTTTGGTAGAATCAGCTGTGAAGCCATCTGGCCCTGGGCTTTTGTTTGCTGAAACTGTAATTATAAATCTTCCAATTTCCATGCCTGCGATGGGTCTGTTAAGATTTTCTATTTCCTCCTGGTTCAATTTTGGAAAGTTATACTTTTCTAAGAATTTGTCTATTTCTTCCAAGTTGTCCACTTTATTTGCATATAGTTGCTGATAATAGTCTCATGATCCTTTGCATTTTTGTGTTGTCTCTTGTGATCTCTCCATTTCTAATTTTGTTGATTTCATTTTTCTCCTTTTGTTTCTTGATGAGTTTGGCTACTGGTTTGTCAATTTTATTTATCTTCTCAAAGAACCAGCTTTTAGTTTTGTTGATTTTTGCTATGGTCTCTTTTGTTTCTTTTGTATTTATTTCTGCCCTAATTTTAAAGATTTCTTTCCTTCTACTAATGCTGAGGTTCATAATTTCTTCCTTTTCAAGTTGCTTTAGGTGTAGAGTTAGGTTATTTATTTGACTTTTTTCTTGCTTCTTGAGGTAAACCTGTATTGCTATGTACCTTCCCCTTCAGGTCAGTTCAGTTCAGTTGCTCAGTCATGTCTGACTCTTTGCGACCCCATGAATTGCAGCATGCCAGGCCTCCCTGTCCATCACCAACTCCCGGAGTTCACTCGGACTCACGTCCATCGAGTCAGTGATACCATCCAGCTGTCTCATTCTCTGTCGTCCCCTTCTTCTCCTGCCCCCAATCCCTCCCAGCACCAGATTCTTTTCCAGTGAGTCAACTCTTCACATGAGGTAGCCAAAGTATTGGAGTTTCAGCTTTAGCATCATTCTTTCCAAAGAAATCCCAGGGCTGATCTCCTTCAGAATGGACTGGTTGGACCTCCTTGCAGTCCAAGGGACTCTCAAGAGTCTTCTCCAGCACCACAGTTCAAAAGCATCAATTCTTTGGCGCTCAGCTTTCTTACCCTTAATGCTGCTTTTATAGTGTCCCATAGTTTTGGGGTTGTTGTGTTTTCATTTTCTTTCATTTCTATGCATATTTTGATTTCTTTTTGATTTCTTCTGTGATTTGTTGGTTATTCAGCAGCATGTTGTTCAGCCTCCATATGTTGGGATTTTAAATAGTTTTTCTTCTGTAATTGACATCTAATCTTACTGTATTGTGGTCAGAAAATGTGCTTGGAATGATTTCAATTTTTTTGAATTTATCTAGGGTAAATTTATGGCCCAGGATGTGATTTATCCTGGAGAAGGTTCCGTGAACACTTCAGAAAAAGGTGAAATTCATTGTTTTGGGGTGAAATATCCTATAGATATCAATTAGGTCTAACTGGTCTATTGTTTTTTTTTAAAGTGTGTGTTTCCTTGTTAATTTTTTGTTTAGTTGATCTATCCATAGGTGTGAGTGGGGTATTAAAGTCTCCCACTATTATTGTGTTATTGTTAATTTTCCATTTCATACTTGTTAGCATTTGTCTTACATATTGTGGTGCTCCTATGTTGGGTGCATATATATTTATGCTTGTTATATCTTCTTCTTGGATTGATCCTTCAATCATTATGTAGTGTCCATCTTTGTCTCTTTTCACAGCCTTTGTTTTAAAGTCTATTTTATCTGATATGAGTATTGCTACTCCTGCTTTCTTTTGGTCTCTATTTGCATGGAATATCTTTTTCCAGCCCTTCTCTTTCAGTCTGTATGTGTCCCTTGTTTTGAGGTGGGTCTCTTGTAGACGGCATATATAGGGGTCCTGTTTTTGTATCCATTCAGCCAGTCTTTGTCTTTTGGTTGGCGCATTCAACCCATTTACATTTAAGGTAATTATTGATAAGTATGATCCCGTTGCCATTTACTTTATTGTTTTGGGTTCGAGTTTATATACCCTTTTTGTGTTTCCTGTCTAGAGAAGATCCTTTAGCATTTGTTGGAGAGCTGGTTTGGTGGTGCTGAATTCTCTCAGCTTTTGCTTGTCTGTAAAGCTTTTGATTTCTCCTTCATATTTGAATGAGATCCTTGCTGGGTACAGTAATCTGGGCTGTAGGTTATTTTCTTTAATTACTTTGAGTATGTCCTGCCATTCCCTTCTGGCCTGAAGAGTTTCTACTGAAAAATCAGCTTGTATCCTCCTGGTAATCCCCTTGTGTGCTATTTGTTGTTCTTCCCTTGCTGCTTTTAATATTTGTTGTTTGTGTTTGATCTTTGTTAATTTGATTAATATGTGTCTTGGGGTGTTTCACCTTGGATTTATCCTGTTTGGGACTCTCTGGGTTTCTTGGACTTGGGTGATTATTTCCTTCCCCATTTTAGGGAAGTTTTCAACTATTATCTCCTCAAGGATTTTCTCATGGTCTTTCTTTTGTCTTCTTCTGGGACTCCTATGATTCGAATGTTGGGGCATTTAACATTGTCCCAGATGTCTCTGAGGTTGTCCTCATTTACTTTAATTCTTTTTTCCTCTATGTTTCATTTATTTCTACCATTCTATCTTCTACCTCACTTATCCTATCTTCTGCCTCCATTATTCTACTGTTGGTTCCCTCCAGAGTGTTTTTGATCTCATTTATTGCATTCATTATATATTGACTCTTTTTTTATTTCTTCTAGGTCCTTGTTAAACCTTTCTTGCATCTTCTCAATCTTTGTCTCCAGGCTATTTTTCGGTAACTCCAATTTGTTTTCAAGATTTTGGATCATTTTCACTATCATTATTTGGAATTCTTTATCGGGTAGATTCCCTATCTCTTCCTCTTTTGTTTGGTTTGGTGGGCATTTATCCTGTTCCTTTACCTGGTGGATATTTCTCTGCCTTTTCATTTTGTTTATACTGCTGTGTTTGGGGTGCCTTTCTGTATTCTGGCAGTTGGTGGTTCCTCTTTACTGTGGAGGTTCCTCACTGCGGGTGGGGTTGGATGGGTAGCTTGTCAAGGTTTCCTGGTTAGGAAAGCTTGTGTCAGTGTTCTGGTGGGTGGAGCTGGATTTCTTCTTTCTGGAGTGCAATGAACTGTCCACTAATAAGTTTTGAGATATCAGTGGGTTTGGTGTGACTTTGGTCAGCCTGTATATTGAGGCTCAGGGTTATGTTCCTGTGTTGCTGAAGAATTTGCATGGTTTGTCTTGCTCTGGAGCTTGTTAGCCATTGGGTGGTGCTTGGTTTCAGTGTAGGTATGGAGGCATTTGATGAGCTCCTATTGATTAATGTTCCCTGGCTTCAGGAGTTCTCTGGTAGTCTCAGGATTTGGACTTAAGCTTCCTGCCTCTGGTTTTCGGTCTTATTCTTACAGTAGCTTCAAGACTTCTCCATCTATACAGAACTGATGATAAAACATCTAGGTTAATGATGAAAAGTTTCTCCACAGTGAGGGACACCAGAGAGGTACATGGAGAAGAAAACAGGGAGGAGGGAGATAGAGGCGACCAGGAGGAGATGAGAGGAATCAAAAGGGGAGAGAGCAAGGTGGCCAGTAATCACTTCGCTATGTTCTCTCTACAGTCTGGATCCCTCAGAGATGTTCACGGAGTTACACAGAGAAGAGAAGAGGGAGGAAGGAGACAGAGGTGGCCAGGTAGATAAAGTGGGGGGAATCAAAAGGAGCGAGACAGGTCCAGCCAGTAATCAGTTCCGTAAGTGTTCTCCACAGCCTGGAACACACAAAGAGATTCACTGAGTTGGGTAGAGAAGACAAGGGGGAGGAGGGAGATAGAGGCGACCTGGTGGAGAAAAAGGAGAGTCAAAAGGGGAAGAGAGCAATCAGGCTAGTGATCTCACTCCCAAGTAAAAATGGGTACTGAAGACTGGGTTCTTAAAAGTACAAAGTTGATAACAAATACCAAAAAAACAAAGATAAAAAATCTTGGGTAGAGGTTAGATTCTCAAAAATACAATATTAAAAAAGCAAAAACAAAAAACAAACAAAAATACACAAAGTCACAGAAGTTATAAAATATATATATGAAGTTTGCTTTTAAAAAGTCTGTTTTTTTTTTTGCAAGGTAATAGTATTTTATAAAAATGAAAATTAAAGGAGTAATAGGACTTAAAAATAAAAAATATTTTTTTTTCTAAATTAAAAAATTGATAATAGTAAAATATATATCTAAGACTTTCTCTGGAGCTATTGTGGACAGTGTGGGGTCAGTTCATTTTCAGATAGTTCCTTCGTCTGGCTTGTACTTCTCATGGTCTATAGGCCTCTTCCTATGTAGTTGGTGCTAACTATAGGGTTTTATTCTATCGCACCTGTCACTTCCGAAGCAGTTCCCTCTGCTTATTTTAGCTTCTGTTTGCTGGTTTCTTCAGTGTCTAATTTCCAACCTGACAGAAGGGGCGCAGTGGTGGTCAGTCCTTTTTATGTTGGCTTGTTCAGTTGTGCTTTGAGGAGGGAGGAACACTGCAAACAAATATCACTCGTGTGTGTTCACAGTGATTCAGCCACACTGGGTTTGCCCCTGCTCACGGTGTGTGTGCTTTCCCAGTCTACACTGCTCAGACTCTAGGTTGCTCTGCCATGAACTGTCTGATGCATACCCTGGTTTGGTGCACTTCCCAAGTCTAAGCCATTCAGGTTCAGGTTCTTGGGTACTCCACAAAGGAGCAGACTTGGTTGGGCCTGCGTTTTGTGCCTGTCCCAGGTCTGAGCAGCTCAGGTGACCCATTCATTGGCGTGTGTAGTCGCCCCCAGTTGAAGGCTGTGACTTATCCCCTCCCCTGCCCTAGCCGCTCAGTTTTCTGGGTATACAATGGGCACACCTTCTCTCTTCTGGGAAGCTGATCTCTGGCTGCGACCTTCCCAGTGGATGTCGACTGTCCAAGTCTGGGTTAGCAACGGAGTCTGCTTGCAGTTTGGTATAGGATGCCTCTCTGGGGCCGTGATTGCCCCCTTCCAGTTCTGGCTGCCCTCGCCTGCCTGCCTCCAGTGGGGGATGGGCTGGTCTGCAGCCAGCTAGCTCTGCTCAGCCCTTTGTTCTGTGAGTGCTTGGCGGTGGTTAGGGCTTTTCGGGCAATCTAGGGATAGCTAGCTATCACACAGTCTGGGTTGCTATCTTAAGCTAGTTCCCTCAGATTGCCCTCAGGACATTCAGGCCTGGTCCTTATTGTAAGGAATGCAGGCTGCTCCTCCTTGTCTCTCCCTGGCTTGCTAGTGGGGGATGCAAGCATCTGGGTTGTTGCACCGCTGGGAGTTGCTGTTAGGCACATAATCTGTGGGTTTTAATTATTTATTTATTTTCCTCCCGGTTATTTTGCTCTCTGAGTTTCCAAGGCTCACCACAGACCCGCTGGAGAGAGTGTTTCCTGGTGTTTGGAAACCTCTCTTTTTAAAGACTCCCTTCCTGGGACAGGTCTCCATCCCTACCTCTTTTGTCTCTCTTTTAATCTTTTGTATTTTGTCCTACCTCCTTTCGAAGACAATGGGCTGCTTTTCTGGGTGCCTGATGTCCTCTGCCAGCATTCAAAAGTTGTTCTGTGGAATTTGTTCGGCACTCAAATGTTCTTTCGATGAATTTGTTTGGGAGAAAGTGGTCTCCCCATCCTATTTCTCCGCCATCTTAGGACCACCTCTTAAAACTTATTATAATTATGTTCAAATATAAATGCTCCCATTCAAAGCACCACCTTTGGGGAAAAATGTCCCCATTTGAACAATGCTGCTGTTCAGAAGAGGGTCACATAAGGAAATATTTCTAGCTATTTGATTATTTATTCTCACCTCTGCAACCAGCATTTTTTTCCTATGTAATTTCTTTTGTTTACTTGTCTTGGTGCTAGTAATTTTTGGCCATCACGTGCTATAAGGTTCACCCTTACTTAGGATGTCAAAATAGTGAACAAAAGTCTTGAAGGTAAATCAAAAGGAAGTCTGAGACAAGACTGGGCAGTAGCAGTACCACTGAACTGTATGTGCAGCCCCTTAACACCAACTTGAATGTAGGTGGGGAAAAGGAACTAGGGAAGAGAATTTGGAAATGATAGCTTCATCTATGCCACTGACTTCCTGCCAGAATAGATGATCCTCAGTGCCCTCTTCTCCTCCTCCCTGTTTAACACATTTGTGGTTCCAGCTTAATTAACTCAACTCTCCCTTTAAGAGTGTGTTCTGAATGACCCAAAGGCAGGTAATTCCAATTTCTTTTGTCAGAGTTCTTGCTGAAGAGGCTGATAGATAATGAGTTACCACTCCTAAAAGGAAAGGTACATAGTTTTTGGTTGTTCTTTGGTTTTACCAGATTTACTCCATCCAACTAAGAAAAAGAACTTTCACTCTATACGTAAGAGAAAGATAGGAGGAAATACATTGCCCAGTTTGTGACTGGCAGCTTTGTTATGTAAGGAGAAATACAAAATAAAAATAAGAAGCTTAGATTTCCCTGTTGAAAATAAAGGAAGTGACTTTCTTCCTTCTTTTCCTGAAGCATTTACCTTAGGAAACTTGAAAGCTTTTTTCTCTGTCTTTCTGAAAATATGTAAATCCTTTTGAAAGCCAAATAAGCCTTTGGCCAGCTGTATGACCCCAGCTTTATTACACAGAAAGTGAGAAAGCATTTCTATCTCTCAGTTTCTGTGTGAAGGTAGGAGATTAATTTTGTCTGGGACACTCATTCCAAGTAGCAAAATTACGTCTTGTCATAGGGGTTGCTAAGAGTCGGGCACTACTGAGCGACTTCACTTTCGCTTTTCACTTTCATGCATTGGAGAAAGAAATGGCAACCCACTCCAGTGTTCTTGCCTGGAGAATCCCAGGGACGGGGGAGCCTGATGGGCTGCTGTCTATGGGGTCGCACAGAGTCAGATACGACCGAAGTGACTTAGCAGCATAAAGATATGAGAATTTTACTGTTCCTTTGAATAAAGTCAATTAGCTAACATAAATGGTCACCTCAATTACCAAGTGAATTTAGGATGAATTATATGTGACAAATTGTGCTGTTCTCTTACTTGACTAGTTATTGTTTATCTTGAGAATATATGTGTAGTGGATTGTATCTGCTTGGCTATAAAGAGGGTAAGATTTCTGTCTGCAGACTTTTGTAGCTTATTGAACAAAAATTTTTGAATTATCAGGGAAAAATTAGACTCTTACTAATTCTCATAACATATAATTCTTAAGCAACATGAGTGAATGGCCTAATAAAACCATTAGGAATAAATATTGACTGTAGTAATAGGATAACAAACATTTTTCTAGAATAAAAATATAGAAGAATGAACAATGGAAAAATAAAGCATCAAATGATCATTTTAAGTCTTGTATATATACGTTTTGGGTTTATGTTATTACTGGAGGTCCTTCCTGAAGGTAGCACATGCCAATTGGCTAATAACATAATCTAGTTCATCCACAACTGAGAAAGTTTATTTTTACCTATTTCTCTCAGAAGGAACTAAAATGAACTGGATTAGTATAATGACCAGAAAAAGAAAACACACACACACACACACACACACACACACACACACACACACACACCCCAGACTCTGTTTCCAGATTAAAAGTAAAAGCTGATACTTAAATGATGCCTTCTTGAAATGATGTTCCAGTAATTTCAACGCTTTAAAAGAATCTGCCTGCAATGTGGGAGACCTGGGTTCGATCCCTGGGTTGGGAAGATCCTCTGGAGAAGGGAAATGCTACCCACTCTAATATTCTGGCCTGGATAATTCCATGGACTATATAGTCCATGGGGTCACAAAGAGCTGGAGATGACTGAGCAACTTGCACTTTCACTTAAGAACAATTTTTTTTAAGTGTGGTAATAGAAAGGCAATGAGACATAAGTCATAGTGGTGTGAATAGGGATTCTATTCCTTTCTCGTAGTCTGGAAAATGAATTTTGAAGTCTGAGCACAGCTGTAATTTAATTATAATCTTGCTGCACTTAACTCATCATGATATATATTCAAAGTCTGCAAGAATAGAATGAAACACCTTCTCCTGCCAGAATGGGAATTTTTTGTATAGTACCAGTTGAGCAAATAAACTAAACAGACGTAGATAGTCAATGGCCAAGAGTTTGGTGGCCATCCATGGAAACAAAGGTATCTTCGTTATGAGGAAGTTAGTTTTTGGTCCTTTTGGTTAGGTCAATTTCTTTGCATTTGGTTTTCCTGAGTATATTTAATGAGGATGCTGAACTACAATTTCTGAAGCTTTTTGTTTGCCTATATTTCCATTTGGCTCAAGTATCCAAAGGAGAGAAATGTAAATTCTAATAATGATATATTTCCCCATTACAAACAATGCTAGTGGATGTCCCTGTGCATTTCTATTCATATATCTTACATGATCGTGTTAGAGTATGCTGAGAAATGGAGCTGTTGGGTTGTAGGATATGCTTATTTTCAACTTGAGAAGATATTGCCAAATTGCCCCTCAAACCCAGTTTATCCTCCAACCGGCTGTGTATGAGATTTTCATTCCTATATCTTATCATTTGGAGTTAATATAGTTTTTGCCAGTTGAATGGCTTTTAAATGACATCTTGTTTTGTTTTGCATTTTTTATCAACCACTAATGATACTGTGTCTGTTTTCTTCCTTGATTTACTCATATTTTGTGTCTCTTTTCTATTGGATTATTTATCATATTCTTATTAACTGATAGGAATCATTTGAATTTTTCTATTGCCTGTAGTGCATGTTGGTAGTATTTTTCAGTTTATTTCTCTCTTAATAGTCTTTTTTACTGTAGACGTTTTAAATGTTATAATAGGCAGAATTACTTATCTCTCTCTTTTTTAAAAATTTCATGTTTAGGTCTATATCATATACATAGTAATTTTGTGCATGATTTGACTTGGGCATCCAATTTTATAGTGGAAATGGATTGTCCTAATATTGTTTACCAAGTAACTACCTTTCCCTCTTTGATTTTTAATGCATTCTCTAATATATAATATATATAAAAGTCCCGCAAAGACTTTATTCTCCTCAAGAGTGCTCTGTTTCTCCTATTGATCTTCTCTGAACCAATAGGAAAATATTTTAATTACTACAGCTTTATAAGTCCTGATATCTTGATTAAAGCAAGTCCTTCCGACCTGTGCGCCTTCAAAATATCATGCTTAATCTAGTCTTTAGTGCCTGCATGTAAATATTAGAAATTGCTTGATATCTTGTAAGGGATTTTGATTATAATTGCATTTGACCTTGTGTTTAATTTGAAAAGACTGTACATCTTCAATCATACTTTTCACAAGTATATAAAGGTTGGGTTGTATACATATCTTATTTTTATTCAAATATTTTATAGGACCCATGTATCTTCTATGTTCTAACTCAGGTTTAGTGAGGTATAATTTATGTAGGGGCTTCCCTGGTGGCTCAGGTGGTAAACAATCTGCCTTCAGTGCAGAAGACCTGTGTTCAATCCCTGGAGAAGGGAACAGCTACCCACTCCAGTATTTTGGCCTGGAGAATTCCATACAGTCTGTGGGGTCACAGAGAGTCAGTCAGACACAACTGGGTGACTTCCACTTTCTTTCTTTCAATTTATATAGAGTAAAATAGACTCAGTAGCTGTGCAGTTCAATGAATTTCTGACAAATGTATATAGTCACATAACCATTATCTCAAAATATAGAACATTTCCCATCACTTCTAAAAGTTTGTGGTTAACCTGCTCCCCTACCACTAGCCCCTGGTAACCATTGATCTTATGTCTGTCCTATAGTTGTGCCTTTTTCAGATTATCATATAAATGGAATCATACTGTGTGACTTCTTTTAGGTAACATTAATGCTTTTAAGATATATCCATGTTGTCTTATGTAATGGTTAATTTCTCCCCTTTTAGTGTGTTATTCCCTTGATGTACATGACATCTTGCTTTCAGTTTGAGTGGTTATGAATAAAGCAGTCATAAATATTCTACTTACAGTTTTTGTGAGGACATACCTTTTCATTTTTGTTGGGTAAAGACCTAGGTTTTGAATTTCTGGATCATATTGTTAGAGTATTTTTAACTCTATAAAAACATTATTATTCATGTTATATACTGAGTCTTTCCTTTATTTTGTAATATCATTATTAAAATAATATTTTCATTCCAGAATATGCTCCCTCAATATTAGGTATCTGGCAATATGGTAACAAAATGTGTTGGCTTTAGTTCTTGTATAGCATCTGTCATTTTGTCTCAAGTCAGTTAAGATAATGCCTGGAGGTTTGAGTCAAATGACATGAAGAGTATATAGTTAAAGTTTAGCATGCCTAGATTTAAATCTTAGCCTTGTATTTCTCATCTGTGTGCTTTTGAGATATTCATTTTACCTTTTAAAGTTTTAGTTTCCTCATCTTTTAAATGGGAACAGTAATATCTGATTTTTCTAAATTGGTCAGTAAAGATCAAGAGAGATACTGCAATGCTAGTACTGTACTATATAAGCAGAAGTTGGTGAATTTCTTTCCCTTTTCATTTAAAAACTATTTAAAAATGAGATTCTCTAGTCAGACTACACAGGGAAGAGAATTTCCAGGATAAAACCATTTCCTCTACTAGATAAATTTAACATTTGCTTTAATTGTGGTATAAAATGTAGCTATTAGCTGTTTAAAAAGCTCAGTTAGTAAGTATAAGTAATTATTATTATATGATACTATATCATATCCAGAACAAGATAGTTACTGTTAAAGTCTTCACATTTATTCTATCTCTGTATCATATCTTGTTGTGCTATAAATATTATTTTCTTAAGTTCATTGCTCATTTGTGGGGGAAAAAATATCTGAGAAACTTCTAAGTTCCGTATAATGTGAAGCCACTCTAGAAGACAAGATTTTTGTCCTTATCTTCTCTTCCAGTAAGGAAGTCAAGCATATGAACTAAAATGACAATGCAGTGTGCTATTGCAAAGTCCTCTATATCTATTGCTAATTTGCCCAGGTGAGCAACTAAAGAGTCAGCACTGGTAAATGAACTTTTCTATTTTCCTCAGGTTGATGGAGAAAGAAAAACTAGCATATGAAACGCATAGTGTTGGGGGTAACAAAACACTTTCATTATCAACAGAATATGTTGTTTGATATGGCTGAGACACAGTGTATGCAGAAGAATTGTGAGTGATTAGAGTAACCAAGGGACCAAATTACTAAGTGCCATATATACCATATTAACATTTGGTGTAATGTTCATGAGAGAAGTAAATCATCTTAAAAATTCATGTCATCATTTTCAAGACATGATATCTTACCTTGGGGTTCTCTCAAAGTGGAGCCTGAGATAAGAGTTTTGGTGCAGGTAGTATACTTGGAAGTTATCCCAGGAATCAGGAGGAAAGAATGGAAGAGAGTGGGACAAGGAAGGAAGAAAGCCAAAAGTAATTATGTCGCTGATGTTTGCTGCTCTAGGAAGTACAGGGTCAATTCTGCAGGGATCTCTGAGAAGCTCAGAGAAGACTTCCAGAATGATCTATCTAAAGAATAAGGGCTGGGACATGTGTCTACTGAATATTTCCCTAGGGAACTCCCTAGACTATCCATACTGTATCTGCCAATTACCTGAGTAGTCACCACAGCTTCAAGAAAGCCCCAAAACAAAAAAGTGAAAAGATAATAGATGTGTTTAGAATGGAAGTATATGCTACAACCATGAATGAAATCTGAAGAGGATCTGAACTCATTTGCTGCAGATGAGAAAACAGAGGTAGCACAGAACCTAGGTTTTAGTTACATTGCACTCAACCATGGATATGTTTTGGTCATGACATTTCTACTTGCTTTCCAGTTATACAAAAGCAATTATTGAAAATGTTTTCACTTTGTTCATTAGGTTGACTGGAATCTCTGAGCAGCAGACACCAAGATGGGATTAAACATGCAAGAGCTTTATTAAGGAAAAGGCCTCTGGTTAGAAAAGGAGAGGGAACCACATATCAGAAAAGCCATGAAGAGTGATATCACCAAGATGGTAACCTTGGGCATTCCTGATTTTGCTCTCCCTCATAAGAACAGCAACGAACAACTATTCATGGATAAGACACCATTAAAATAATCCTAGAACTTGAAGCTGAAGCAACTCTCTGCACCATAGGGACCAAGACAGACTGCATTAGAAAGGTAAGAGGAATGGCTACATAATGACCTCATGACTCCTTCCCTAGGTCGGCTTGGCAGCACACCAAGAGGTTTCCTCTGAGCCTACATTTCCTCTGGAGCAAAGAGAGCCCAGAGTGACATCGGGCTCTTACAGCATTGTGGATTGCTGTGCTGAAGTCTTTACTCTGGTTTCACTGCATTTCACTATATGGGGATAACCCAGGGGAATTCCACAAGGGAATCTGTGGGACTCAGCCACCAGGAACCTGATTGACACTGAGAGAAGAGGAGAGCTTCCAGCAACCAGACCCATTACTACCTGCAGGGCTCAAGTAGTAGCCCCAATAAGGGGCTTTGCTCATCTGTAGAGTCAAGCCAGGGCAGAGTCTGACCAGGGAATTTGGAAGGGCAAGGACTGCTTAATTCAGGTGCCCAAACAAGGAGTTCCGCTGGCTCTAGAGCCTGGTCTGTCTACAGCCTGGCAGGAGCCTGAGTCATAGCTCCGATTGCTGTAGAGCATGGTGCTGAGTCCTCTTCTGACAGGAAGGACTGGTGAGAATACCTGGAAGCTACACAGAAACTGTTAAGTGGAGAAGCAGGTGAACAGAGCTGTTGGCCCTCAGAACAAAGGCAGTACCAGGTATGGAGGGGTTCCCTTGCTATAGCCAGGTAGGGATGTTAATTCCTACCTCCTCCATCAACTGAAAATCATAGCTCCTAGCCCCTCCCAACTAAAAAGTCTTTTGAAAAATTTTTGAGTTGCCAGAAGTAGGCCCTTCCCATTCCAGCCAGGCCAGAGCCAGAGTCAGCCCTGCTCATTGCAGAGTATGGGACCCCAGAGCAAAGCCAGTGGCCCTGTTTAACCCAAGGAACTTGGGGCATGGATTGGCTTGAGTTAAGGCCACAAAGAGAATTCAGCAGCCTTGAAGCTGCTTTTCCCACTGTACCCAGGCAGGATAATGAATTTGTACCCCCACTTACTGCTGATTATAGCCTTCAGACCACCTGACCGGGAAACTTATGAGAACACATGGGGAGCTGTGTAGCTCATTAAACAACAATGATAACAGTGGCAAGTAGCACAGACGCAGCTTTCCCTGTCTGCAGAGTAAAACCAGTGGCTCACCTGACAGGATATTCAGTGCACATTCTCACCTGATTCAGGATACAAAACAGTGAGTTGTGTAAGCCCTGGGTCCCATTCCTGCTCCCCTGTAGGGCTGGGAAGCTACTCATAGCCCTGCCTACTGCCAAGTATAGTACCCAGTCCCCACTGTTTAGTATGCCTGGACAGAGAATCTAGGCAACTACAAAGCCAAGAGTCACAGGGATTGCAGGGAACCAAGCCAGCAGTTCTATCAAGCTGTTTGCAGCCAGTGGCACACCTCCCTACCCACAATCTCAGAGCCTGAACAGTTGCTTTGCTCAAAAGTAGAACCTAATTGTTTTCCCAGTGGTCATGTATGGATGTGAGAGTTGGACTGTGAAGAAAGCTGAGCACTGAAGAATTGATGCTTTTGAACTGTGGTGCAGGAGAAGACTCTTGCAAGACCCTTGGACTGCAAGGAGACCAGCCCTGGGTGTTCATTGGAAGGACTGATGCTGAGGCTGAAACTCCAGTACTTTTTGGCCACCCTTGCAAAGAGTTGACCCATTGGAAAAGACCCTGATGCTGGGAGGGATTGGGGGCAGGAGGAGAAGGGGACGACAGAGGATGAGATGGCTGGATGGCATCACCGACTCGATGCACATGAATTTGGGTGAACTCTGGGTATTGGTGATGGACAGGGAGGCGTGAGTGCTGCAATTCATGGGGTTGCAAAGAGTCAGACATGACTGAGTGACTAAACTGAACTGAATAAAACCATAAGTTGCTCAAGGATGTTGCCAGCAGACATGTCCAGGAACCTCAGCTGAAGTTACTGGTGAAGAACTATCTCTGCCAAAGTGAACCTACGAAGTCTAGAAAAGAAAACTTATTCAGATGTACAGATATCAAGGATCATGAAAAAAATGAAGTAATTATGACAGTGTCAAAGGAAACTATTTAACAATAAATCTCTAATAACTGATACTAAAGAGCTATGAACTATCAGATAATTTAGAATAATTCTTTAAAATGCTTATGAACTCCAGGAATACACAGACAACTAAATGAAATTAGGAAAATAATGGATGAAAAAAATTAACAAATTTAAACCGTCAAACAACAACAGAAATTCTACAGCTAAAAAATACAATAAGTGAACAGAAGAATTCACTAAAGAGCTTCAAAAGCAGTCTCAGACCATTAATAGGCAGGATCAGCAACATGGAAGATAGGAATATTTGAAATTATCCAGTCAGAGGAACCAAGGTAAGGAATCAAGGATCATGAAAAAATGAAGTAATTATGAGAACACCAAAGGAAGCTATTTAATAATAAAGCTCTAATAGCTGATACTAAATAAAGATCTATGAACTATCGGAGAATTCAGAATAATTCTTTAAAATGTTTAGTGAACTCCAAGACCCACGAGGTAGCTGTGCAGCACTGGAGTGGCAGCTGTGCAGCACTGGAGAAACTTTGAGGAGATACCCTACATCCAAGGGCAAAGGAGAAGCCCCAGCAAGATGGTAGGAGGGGCAAAATCATGTTTAGAATCAAATCCCATACCTGCCAGAGACACTCAGAGGGCTCAAACAAACCTTGTGCACACCAGGACCCAGAGACCCCACAGAGACTGAGACAGAAATGTGTTTTAGTGTCCCCTGTGGAGGTACAGGTCAGCAGTGGACCTGGGTATGGCATAAGCCCTGTCGGAGGAGGTCACCATTAACCCCACCATAGAGACACCAGAACTTACACAGGACTGGGGAAACAGACTCTTGAAGGGCACAAACAGAACCTTATGCACACCAGGACCCAGGAGAAAGGAGCAGTGAACCCACAAGAGACTGACTTAGACTTGCCTGTGAGTGTCCAGGAATCGAAAGCAGAGGCATGGGTTGGTGGTGACCTACTGGAGGGCTGGGGGCACTGAGTTTAGCAGTGTATGCATGGGACCTTTTGAAGAAGGTTGCCATTATCTTCATTACCTCCACAATAGTTTGGCCCCAGATAAATAACAGGGAAGGAACACATCCCCAAACATCAACAGAAAATTGGATAAAGATTTACTGAACATGGACCTGGCCTATCAGAAACACAAGACCCAGTTTCCTCCTCAGTCATTCTCTCCCATCAGGAAGCTTCCATAAGCCTCTTATCCTTCTCCATCAGAGGGCAGACAGACATAAAACCACAATCACAGAAAACTAACATATCTGATCATAAGGACCACAGGCTTGTCTAACTCAATGAAATTATGAGCCATGCTGTGCAGGATCACCAAAGATGGACGGGTCATGGTGGAGAGTTCTGAAAATATGTGGTCCACTGGAGAAGGGAATGGCAAACCACTTCAATATTCTTGCCTTGAGAAACCCATGAAGAGTATGAAAATGCAAAAAGATAGGACACTGAAAGATGAACTCCCCAGGTCGGTAGGTGCCCAAGACAATACTGGAGAAGATTGGAGAAATAACTCCAGAAATAATGAAGAGATGGAGCCAAAGCAAAAACACCACCAAGTTGTGGATGTGACTGGTGATAGAAGCAAAGTCTGATGCTGTATAGAGCAATATTGTATAGTAACCTAGAATGTTAGGTCCAGGTAAATTGGAAGTGGTCAAATAGGAGATGGCAAGAGTGAACATTGACATTTTAGGAATCAGCAAATTAAAATGGACTAGAATGGGTGAATTTAACTCAGATGACCATTATTTCTACTACTGTGGGCAAGAATCCCTTAGAAGAAATGGAGTAGCCATCATAGTCAACAAAAGAGTCCAAAATGCAGTACTTAGATGCAATCCTCAAAACGACAGAATGATCTCTGTTCATTTCCAAGGCAAAACTTTCCAAGTCTATGTCCCATCCAGTAACGCTGAAGAAGCTGAAGTTGAATGGTTCTATGAAGAGCTACACGACCTTCTAGAATTAATACACACACAAAAATGTACTTTTCATATAGGGGAATGGAATGCAAAAGTAGAAAGTCAAGAAATACCTGGAGTAACAGCAAATTTGGCCTTGGAATACGGAATGAAGCAGGGCAAAGGCTAATAGAATTTTTCCAAAAGAATGCACTGGTCATAGCAAACACCCTCTTGCAACAATACAAGAGAAGACTCTACACATGGACATCACCAGATAGTCAATAGTGAAATCAGATTGATTATATTCTTTGCAGCCAAAGATGGAGAAGTTCTATACAGTCAGCAAAAAAAGACCAGGGAGCTGACTGTGGCACAGACCATGAACTCATTATTGCCAGATTCAGACTCAAATTGAAGAAAGTAGGGAAAACCACTAGACCATTCAGGTATGACCTAAATCAAATCCCTTATGATTATACAGTGGAAGTGAGAAACAGATTCAAGGGATTAAATCTGATGGACAGAGTGCCTGAAGAACTATGGATGGAGGTTCATGATGTTGTACAGGAAGCAGGGATCAAAACCATCCCCAAGGAAAAAAAATGCAAAGAGGCAAAATGGTTGTCTGAGGAGGCCTTGCAAATAGCTGTGAATAGAAAAGAAGTGAAAGGCAAAGGAAAGATATACCTATTTGAATGCAGAGTTCCAAAGAATAACAAGGAGAGATAAGAAAGCCTTCCTCAGCAATCAATGCAAAGAAATAGAGGAAAACAACAGAATGGGAAAGACTAGAGATCTCTTCAAGAAAATTAGAGATACCAAGGGAACATTTCATGCAAAGATGGGCACAATAAAGGATGTAAATAGGATGGACCTAACAGAAGCAGAAGATATTAAGAAGAGGTGGCAACAATACACAGAAGAACTCTACAAAAAAGATCTTCATGACCCAGATAATCATGATGGTGTGATCTCTCATCTTGAGCCAGACATCCTGGAATGTGAAGTCAAGTGGGCCTTAGGAAGCATCACTATGAACAAAGCTAGTGGAGGTGATGGAATTCCAATTATGCTATTTCAAATCCTAAAAGATGATGCTGTGAAAGTGTTGCACTCAATATGTCAGCAAATTTGGAAGACTCAGCAGTGGCCACAGGACTGGAAAAGGTCAGTTTTCATTCCAATCCCTAAGAAAGGCAATGCCAAAGAATGCTCAAACAACCACACAATTGCAGTCATCTCACATGCTAGTATAGTAATGCTCAAAATACTCCAAATCAGGTGTCAAAAGTACATGAACTGTGAACTTCCAGATGTTCAAGCTGGATTAAGAAAAGGCAGAGGGACCAGAGGTCAAATTGCCAACATCACTTAGATCATAGAAAAAGCAAGAGAATTCCAGAAATACATCTACTTCTTCGTTGACTATGCTAAAGCCTTTACTGCATGGAGCACAACGAACTGTGGAAAATTCTGAAAGAGATGGGAATTTCAGACCACCTTACCTGCCTCCTGAGAAATCTGTATGCAGGTCAAAAAGCAATGGTTAGAACCAGACATGGAACAATGGACTGGTTCGAAATTGGGAAAGGGGTACATCAAGACTGTGTATTATCACCTTGCTTATCATGTGAAATGCCAGACTGGATGAAGCAAAAGCTGCAATCAAGATTGCCAGGAGAAATATCAATAACCTCAGATATGCAGATAACACCACCCTTATGGTAGAAAGTGAAGAGGAAATAAAGAGCTTCTTTATGAATGTGAAAGAGGAGAGTGAAAACGCTGGCTTAAAGCTCAACATTAAAAAACCTGAGATCATGGCATCTGGTCCTATCACTTCATGGCAAATAGATGGGAAAACAATGGAAACAATGACAGAGTTTCTTTTCTTGGGCTCCAGAATCACTGCAGATGGTGACTGCAGCCGTGAGATTAAAATACGCTTGCTCCTTGGAAGAAAAGTTATGACAAACCTAGACAGCATATTAAAAAGCAGAGAAATTACTTTACCAAGAAAGATTCATCTAGTCAAAGCTTTGGTTTTTCCAGTAGTCATGTATAGATGTGAGAGTTGGACCATCAAGAAAGCTGAGCACTGAAGAACAGATGCTTTTGAACTGTGGTGTTGGAGAAGACTCTTGAGAGTCCCTTGAACTGCAAGGAGATCCAACCAGTCAAACCTAAAGGAAATCAGTCCTGAATATTCATTTGAAGGACTGATGCTGAAGCTGAAACTCTAATACTTTGGCCACCTGATGCAAAGAGTTGACTGATTGGGAAAACTCCTGCTGCTGGGAAAGATTGAAGGTAGGAGGAGAAGGGGACAACAGAGGATGAGATGGTTAGATCACATCACTGACTCAATGTACCTGAGTTTGAGTAAGCTCCAGGAGTTTGTGATTGACAGGGAAGCCTGGCATGTTGCAGTCCATGGGCTCATAAAGAGTCAGACACGATTGGGTTGGGAAGATCCCCTGGAAAAGGAAATGGTAACCACTCTAGTACTCATGCCTGGGAAATCTCATGGACAGGCAAGCCTGGTGGGCTACAGTCCATAAGGTGGCAAGATCATACACAATTTGGCAACTAAACCACCCCCACCAGACCTGACTTACAGAAAATGCCAAAGTCAGTGCTCTGAATGGAAATAAAAAGACACTGGTTAACATCATAAAAACATGAAAAGGGACTGTAAAACTCACTGAATGGGGTAAATATATAGTCAAAACTAGATTCTGTAATGAGGTAGTGGTGGTGTGTAATTCACTTAAAATTCTAATTTAAAAGTTAAAAAATATATAATATAATAATCTGTTATCAGTTAGTTATAGAATATAAAAGATATATAAATTATAACATTGAAAACCTAAAACGTTAGGGGAAGGAGAAATAATAGTGTAAGCCTTAGGAATTCTGTTGAAGTTATTAGTTTAAAGTAGAGTGTTATATTTTATGTAAACTTCATGCAAGGGAAAAACCTGTAGTAAATATACAAAATAACTTGATATAAAAGTCAAAGCATACTCATACTATAAAATACTAAACAAGTGAAAAAAGACAGCCACATTAAAAAGGACAATGGATCTTTAAAACAACCAGAAAATAACTAACAAAATGGCAATAGTGAGTTTCTATCAATAACTACTTTAAATATAAATATGGGGGGGGCTAAAAAAATTCATTTGGATTTTGCCATGTTATAGAAAAACTGGAATGAACTTTTTGGCCAACCTAATAGATTAAATTCCCCAATCAAAACACATGGAGTGACTGAATGGCTATAAAAACTAAATCCAACAATATGCTTCCTGTGAATGACTTACTTTAGCCTTAAAGATACACAAAGACTGAGAGTAAAGGGACAGAAAAGCATAGTTCAGAAAATGGTCACCAAAGAAAAAGCAGGACAGGTATATTCATACAGAAGACAAATTTTAAGCATGGTAAAAAAGCAGACAAAGGCATTATATAATGATAAAGGGGTCAATGCATCAAGAGGATATAACAGTTGTAACTATTTATGAGCCCAAGATTGGAGCGGCTACACACATAAAGCAAAACTAACAGAGATACTCAAAGGACAAATAAACTGCAATATAATAGTGGTTAGAAAGTTCATACTCCACTGTCAATCAAGAATCAATAAGGAGACAGTGGATATTAACAATACCACAAACTATTTGTATCCAACAGACATATATAGATCATTCTATTAGACAACAGCAAACCATGCATTCTTAATAAGTACATGTAAACGTTTTCTAGGATAGACCACAAAACGATTCTTAGCAAACTTATAAGAAGACTGAAATCATAATCAAGTAACTTCTCTGACCACAATGGTTAGAGAAACTCTAGAAATCAATCAGAAGAAAACTAAAATTTATGAATGCCTAAGTATTAAACAATACTCTCCTGAACAACCAATGGACAAAAGAAGGAATTAACAGAGAAATAAAGTATCTAAAGATGTGAAAATGAAAATATTACATACCAAAACATATGGGACTCACAAAAAGCAGTTCCAAGAGGAAGTTCTTAGCAATAAACACAATAAGAAAGAAGAAAGATCTCAATTTAACTCTGTATCTTAAGGAAATAGAAAACAAGCTCAAATTTAGCAGAAAGAAGGAAATATAAACAAAATTTGTTGTAATACTGTTGTTATTATGCTTTGCAGATACCGCATATTTTACAAATGAAAGCTTTGCTGCAATCTTGCATGGATCAAGTCTATTATACCCTTTTCCCAACAGTATTATTATTATTTTTTAAATTAAAGGTATGTAAATTGTTTTTTAAGTCATAATGCTATTATACACTTAATAGACTATAGTGTAAACATAGCACTTATAAGTAATATATGTATATAGTATTTGGAAACCACACACAAAAAATCCTATTTGACTTGCTTTATGCAATATTTGCTATATTGCAGTGGTTTGGAAACAAACATATAATATCTCCATGGTATGCCTGGAGTAAAGATTAGTGCAGAGATAGAGAAGAGGAAAACAACAGAAAAGACTAACCAAACTAAAAGTAGGCTCTAAGATAAACAAAATGGACAAATCTATAGCTAGATTAACCAAGCTCATAAAAGGTGACCCAAATCAAAAGTATGAGTGAAAAAGGAGCCATCAAATCTGATACTACAGAAATAATCACAAGAGGGGCTTCTATGAACAATTATACACCAACAAATAGAACAACCTAGAAGAAATGGAAAACCTCTTAGAAACATATAAACTAAGACTGAATCAGGAAGAAATAGAAAGTCTGAATAGATCAGTTAGTAGAAAGGAGATTGAATCATTGAATAGCATAAAAACTATAGTTAATACTATATGTATGAAAATAGTTGAAAGAGTAAGTTCTAAGATTTCTCATCACAAGGAATTTTTTTCTTTATCTTTTATTGGATATATGTGAGATAATGGATACTAGCCAAACCTCTGTAATAATCACGTCACAGTATGTATAAGTCAGTCTATTATGCCACACCTTAAACCTTTACAGTAACACATGTAAATTATATCACTACAAAACTGGGGTGGGGGAAGCCATCAAACAGTGAGATACATTGACTTTTGTGGAGGAGGAAGGAATATGGGACAGGAAAGGCCTTAAGACTTGACAGAGTTTTAAGATAATTTTGGCAAAGTTGATGGGAAATCTTCAAGTCAAGTTACCCATTGGTATGTGGAGAAATAACTCCAGAAAGAATGTAGGGATGGAGCCAAAGCAAAAACAATACACACTTGTGGATGTGACTGGTGATAGAAGCAAGATCCGATGCTGTAAAGAGCAATATTGCATAGGAACCTGGAATGTCAGGTCCATGAATCAAGGCAAATTGGAAGTGGTCAAACAAGAGATGGCAAGGGTGAACGTCGACATTCTAGGAATCAGCGAACTAAAATGGACTGGAATGGGTGAATTTAACTCAGATGACCATTACATCTACTACTGTGGGCAGGAATCCCTCAGAAGAAATGGAGTAGCCATCATGGGCAACAAAACAGTTCAAAATGCAGTACTTGGATGCAATCTCAAAATGACAGAATGATCTCTGTTCGTCTCCAAGGCAAACCATTCAGTATCACAGTTATCCAAGTCTATGTCCCAACCAGAGACACTGAAGAAACTGAAGTTGAACGGTTTTATGAAGACCTACAAGATCTTTTAGGACTAACACCCGAAAAATATGTCTTTTTCATTATAGGGAACTGGAATGCAAAAGTAGGAAGTCAAGAAACACCTAGAGTAACAGGCAAATTTGGCCTTGGAATGTGGAATGAAGCATGGCAAAGACTAATAGAGTTTTTGCCAAGAAAATGCACTGGTCATAGCAAACACCCTCTTCCAACAACACAAGAGAAGACTCTACACATGGACATCACCAGATGGTCAACACCGAAATCAGATTGATTATATTCTTTGCAGCCAAAGATGGAGAAGCTCTATAGAGTAAACAAAAACAAGACTGGGAGCTGACTGTGGCTCAGATCATGAACTCCTTATTGCCAAATTCAGACTGAAATTGAAGAAAGTAGGGAAAACCACTAGACCATTCAGGTATGACCTAAATCAAATCCCTTATGATTATACAGTGGAAGTGAGAAATAGATTTAAGGGACTAGATCTGATAGATAGAGTGCCTGATGAACTATGGAATGAGGCTCATGACATTGTACAGGAGACAGGGATCAAGACCATCCCCATGGAAAAGAAATGCAAACAAGCAAAATGGCTGTCTGGGAGGCCTTACAAATAGCTGTTAAAGAGAGGTGAAAAGCAAAGGAGAAAAGCAAAGAGATAAGCATCTGAATGCAGAGTTCCAAAGAATAGCAAGAAGAGATAAGAAAGCCTTCTTCAGCGATCAATGCAAAGAAATAGAGGAAAACAACAGAATGGGAAAGACTAGAGATCTCTTCAAGAAAATTAGAGATACCAAGGGAACATTTCATGCAAAGATGGGCTTGATAAAGGACAGAAATGGTCTGGACCTAACAGAAGCAGAACATATTAAGAAGAGGTGGCAAGAATACACGGAAGAACTGTACAAAAAAGATCTTCGCGACCCAGAAAATCATGATGATGGGATCACTAATCTAGAGCCAGACATCTTGGAATGTGAAGTCAAGTGGGCCTTAGAAAGCATCACTACAAACAAAGCTAGTGGAGGTGATGGAATTCTAGTGGAGCTGTTTCAAATCCTGAAAGATGATGCTGTGAAAGTGCTGCACTCAATATGCCAGCAAGTTTGGAAAACTCAGCAGTGGCCACAGGACTGGAAAAGGTCAGTTTTCATTTCAATTCCAAAGAAAGGCAATGCCAAAGAATGCTCAAACTACCGCACAATTGCACTCATCTCACACGCTAGTAAAGTAATGCTCAAAATTTTCCAAGCAAGGCTTAGCAATACAGGAACCATGAACTTCCTGATGTTTAAAATTGCCAACATCCGCTGGATCATGGAAAAAGCAAGAGAGTTCCAGAGAAACATCTATTTCTGCTTTATTGACTATGCCACAGCCTTTGACTGTGTGGATCACAATCAACTGTGGAAAATTCTGAAAGAGATAGGAATACCAGACCACCTAACCTGACTCTTGAGAATCTGTATGCAGGTCAGGAAGCAACAGTTAGAACTGGACATGGAACAACAGACTGGTTCCAAATAGGAAAAGGAGTACGTCAAGGCTGGATATTGTCACCCTGCTTATATAACTTATATATAAGTTATATAAGAGTACATCATGAGAAATGCTGGACTGGAAGAAACACAAGCTGGAATCATGATTGCTGGGAGAAATATCAATCACTTCAGATATGCAGATGACACCACCCTTATGGCAGAAAGTGAAGAGGAGCTATAAAATAGCCTCTTGATGAAAGTGAAAGAGGAGAGCGAAAAAGTTGGCTTAAAGCTCAACATTCAGAAAATGAAGATCATGGCATCTGGTCCCATCACTTCATGGGAAATAGATCGGGAAACAGTGGAAACAGTGTCAGACTTTATTTTTTTGGGGGGCTCCAAAATCACTGCAGTTGGTGACTGCAGCCAAGAAATTAAAAGACGCTTACTCCTTGGAGGAAATGTTATGACCAACCTAGATGGTATATTCAAAAGCAGAGACATTACTTTGCCAACTAAGGTCCATCTAATCAAGGCTATGGTTTTTCCTGTGGTCATGTATGGATGTGAGAGTTGGACTGTGAAGAAGGCTGAGTGCCAAAGAATTGATGCTTTTGAACTGTGGTGTTGGAGAAGACTCCTGAGAGTCCCTTGGACTACAAGGAGATCCAACCAGTCCATTCTGAAGATCAACCCTGGGATTTCTTTGGAAGGAATGATGCTAAAGCTGAAGCTGCAGTACTTTGGACATCTCATGCGAAGAGTTGACTTATTGGAAAAGACTCTGATGCTGGGAGGGATTAGGGGCAGGAGGAGAAGGGGACGAGCGAGGATGAGATGGCTGGATGGCATCACGGACTCAATGGATGTGAGTCTCAGTGAACTCCGGGAGTTGGTGATGGACAGGGAGGCCTGGCGTGCTGCAATTCATGGGGTCGCAAAGAGTCGGACACGACTGAGGGACTGAACTGAGCTGAACTCATAGTCCTGAATTTCTCAGGAATGGGCCTGTCTCAGTACCCTTCACCATGTTAAGTTACTGGCTCGGAATAGCCTATCAGAAGTGTACCCTTGGTATCAGCTTATTGAAGGATTTCAGAGAGAATCAGCAGGTGCCAGTGAATTACACTCTCTGCACTAGGAAAGCTGAGAAGCACATTTTCATCACTATTTTCATCCTTTTGGAAAAAGAAGGAGCAATTTTGTAAATCAAAATAAGGTATCAGCTCTGCATATTTTCCTTATGTTAGGTAGATGGCAGTACACACTGATCTTTCTGGAAGGCTCTACTCAAATTCTACCTAAAAGAAATGTACTGTTGTATTCATTCTGAAGAGAGCACAAGTTTTCCCACTGTGGAACCACAAAATGGCACAGCTCCCAAAATGTAACACTGTTCCACCTCAGTTCTAAGGAATGTACGAACACCTTGGACCCCAGAACAGAAGAACCTAGAAACAGAAAATCTATTGATAAGACTTACCTCCATATCTGACATGTCTAACCATTCACATAACTGATGTTTTATTGGCACTTAAAGTACGGTAATCCAAGTCTATGCCCAGACCAGTGACACTGAAGAAGCTGAAGTCAAACAGTTCTATGAAGACCTACAAGACCTTTTAGAAATAACACCCAAAAAAGATGTCTTTCTCATTATAGGGGACTGGAATGCAAAAGTAGAAAGTCAAGAAACACCTAGAATAACAGGCAAATTTGGTCTTGGAGTACAGAATGAAGCAGGGCAAATAGAGTTTTGCCAAGAGAATACACTGGTCATAACAAACACCCTCTTCCAACAACACAAGAGAAGACTCTACACATGGACATCACCAGATGGCCAACACTGAAATCAGATTGATTATATTCTTTGCAGCCAAAGATGGAGAAGCTCTATACAGTCAGCAAAAAGAAGACCAGGAGCTGACTGTGGCTCAGATCATGAACTCTTTATTGCCTAATTTAGACTTAAATTGAAGAAAGTGGGGAAAACTACTAGGTGATTCAGGTATGACCTAAATCAAATCCCTTATTTTTATACAGTGGAAGTGAGAAATAGATTTAAGGGACTAGATCTGATAAACAGAGTGCCTGAAGATCTATGGACGGAGGTACAAAACATTGTACAGGAGACAGGGTTCAAGACCATCCCCATGGAAAATAAATGCAAAAAGGCAAAATGGCTCTCTGGGGAGGCCTTACAAATAGCTGTGAAAAGAAGAGAGGCAAAAAGCAAAGGAGAAAAGGAAAGATATAAGCATCTGAATGCAGAGTTCCAAAGAACACCAAGGAGAGAAAAGAAAGCCTTCCTCAGTGATCAATGCAAAGAAATAGAAGAAAACAATAGAATGGGAAAGACTAGAGATCTCTTCAAGAAAATTAGAGATACCAAGGGAACATTTCATGCAAAGATGGGCTTGATAAAGGAAAGAAATGGGATGGAGCTAAAAGAAGCAGAAGATATTAAGAAGAGGTGGCAAGAATACACAGAAGAACTGTACAAAAAAGATCTTCACGATCCAGATAATCATGATGATATGATCACTCACCTAGAGCCAGACATCCTGGAATGTGAAGCCAAGTGGGCCTTAGAAAGCATCACTATGAACAAAGCTTGTGGAGGTGATGGAATTCCAGTTGAGCTATCCTGAAAGATGATTCTGTGAAAGTGCTACACTCAATATGCCAGAAAATTTGGAAAACTCAGCAGTGGCCACAGGACTGGAAAGGGCTAGTTTTCATTCCAATCCCAAAGAATGTTCAAACTACCACACAATTGCACTCATCTCACACACTAGTAAAGTAATGCTCAAAATTCTCCAAGCAAGGCTTAAGCAATACATGAACCATGAAATTCCTGATGTTCAAGCTGATTTTAGAAAAGGCAGAGGAACCAGAGATCAAATTGCCGCCATCTGCTGGATCATGGAAAAGCAAGAGAGTTCCAGAAAAACATCTATTTCTGCTTTATTGACTATGCCAAAGCCTTTGACTGTGTGGATCACAATCAACTGTGGAAAATTCTGAAAGAGATTAGAATACCAGACCACCTGACTTGCCTCTTGAGAAACCTGTATGCAGGTCAGGAAGCAACAGTTAGAACTGGACATGGAACAACAGACTGGTTCCAAATAGGAAAAGGAGTACGTCAAGGCTGTATATTGTCACCCTGCTTATTTAACTTCTATGCAGAGTGCATCATGAGAAATGCTGGACTGGAAGAAACACAAGCTGGAATCATGATTGCCAGGAGAAATATCAATAACCTCAGATAGGCAGATGACACCACCCTTATGGCAGAAAGTGAAGAGGAACTATAAAGCCTCTTGATGAAAGTGAAATAGGAGAGTGAAAATGTTGGCTTAAAGCTCAACATTCAGAAAACGAAGATCATGACATCCGGTCCCATCACTTCATGGCAAATAGATGGGGAAACAGTGGCTGACTTCATTTTTGGGGGCTCCAGAATCACTGCAGATGGTGATTGCAGCCATGAAGTTGAAAGATGCTTACTTCTTGGAAGGATAGTTTTGACCAACCTAGACAGCATATTAAAGAGCAGAGACATTACTTTACCAACAAAGGTCTGTCTAGTCAAGGCTATGTTTTTTTCAGTAGTCATGTATGGATGTGAGAGTTGGACTGTGAAGAAAGCTGAGCACCGAAGAATTGATGCCTTTGAACTATGGTCTTGGAGAAGCCTCTTGAGAGTCCCTTGGACTGCAAGGAGATCCAAGCAGTTCATTCTAAAGGAAATCAGTCCTGGGTTTTCATTGGAAGGCCTGATGCTAAAGCTGAAACTCCAATACTTTGGCCACCTCATGTGAAGAGTTGACTCATTTGCAAAGTCCCTGATGCTGGGAAAGATTGAGGGCAGGAGGATAAGGGGACACCAGAGAATAAAATGGTTGAATGGCATCACTGACTCAATGGACATGGGTTTGGGTGGACTCTGGGAGTTGATGATGGACAGGGAGGCCTGACATGCTGTGTTTCATGGGGTCACAAAGAGTCGGACATGACTGAGTGACTGAACTGAACTGAAAAGTACTTTTTGCTTCCCTAAAACACATTCTTTATTGTCTCCTAGATTCTCTAGGACATATCCTTCATCTTCATGATCAAATTCTTTTAGCATCTATAAAACATTTGAGTTTTTAACTTCTTCCATTTCAGCCACCTTCCCTGGGCACCACCAATAGCTACTTCTTACAGCTGTTTTGGGGAGAGGATTCTAGAGATGCCATAACTGGGTGTGAATGCTTTAGTGAAACAAAGCCATGCTGTATTCATGCAGAAATGAACAGAAGGGCTTTCTTTGTTTAAAATTGAATATTTACTTCTTCATTAAAATACTTAAAACTAAAATCTTATTCTTGTGATTCTAACAGTTTATGAAGATTTTAGTGAAATGATTTTTGTCAGCACTATCATATATTCTTTTTGCTTCCTATTAAAATGAGGAAAAGTTCATTTGGAATTATATCAAAATACAAACCTTTGGATTTAAAGAACTGGAACGGCATTACATGCTCTTGGTTTGGAAGAATTAATATTGTTAAAATGTCCATACCATCCAAAGAAATCCAGAGATTTAATGCAATCCCTATCAAAATATGCACAACATCTTTCACAGAACTATACCAATGCTAAAATTTATGTGAAACCAGAAAAGGGCCAGAATTGTCAAAGCAATCTGAGGAAAAAGAACAAAGCTGGAGGCATAACCCTTTCAGAGCATATTACAAAACTAAGGTAATCAAAACAGTGTGTTATTGGCACAAAATAGATGTACAAATCAATGGAACAGAATAAAATGCCTAGAAACAAATCCCATACCCTATGGTCAATCTACATCACAAGTAAGAATATTCAGTGGAGAAAAAGCAATCTCTTTAACAAGCGATGTGGGGAAGATGGAGAGTGACAATGTAAACCAATGAAAATAGAAACATTCCTTCATGCTATATATGCAAAAATAAACTCAAAATGGTTTAAAGACCTAGATATAAGACATAGCACCATAAAACTTAAGAGGGGAACATAGACAAAATGTTCCCTGACATAAATTGTAGCAATATTTTCTTAGATCAGTCTCCCAAGGTGATATACATAAAGGTAAAAATAAATAAATGAGCCCTAATCAAACTTAAAAGCTTTTCACAGCAAAGGAAACCATCAACAAGCAAAAATGATACACTGTATAGCACAGGGAATTATATCCATGCCTTGTAATAACCTATAATGAACTATAATCTGAAAAGTAACAACTGAATCACTTTGCTGTATACCTGAAATCAACACAAAACTGTAAATCGACTATATTTAATTTTAAAAAAGTCTTTGGAAAAAATTCCATATGTACTCATATTTCCTTTCCCCACTAATTCTTACTAGGCTGAGTGTGTATACCAGACTGCCTTTTTTCTGAGGATGACTCCTCTTCTAGGTGACTTCCCAAATCTTCCTGCAAAGATCACTGCTGACCCATTCTACCAGTTTGCCAACCATGCCCTGGCATGGTGTGATCCCAGTGGTGGACACGCTCAGGAAGCAACATCTGCTGTATAAGAGCACCTCTACTATTACTCCAAACAACTTACAGCCTTCCATATCTGGTGTGGCCTTTTTTTCTCCTAAATATCCCTGCTTTTTTTTCCTACTAGAGTTATCAGAGTGTTCCCTAACTGATTATATTACTGAGCACAATGATAAAAATGTATTCCTAACTCAAAGGGAGATAACCCAGGTCAAACTGATTCTACTTTAATGTATTCAGCTCTCTTTTTGCCCATGCCCGCCTACAGAAATTCAATTGAATTCTTACATTCATCTTAAAAGCAATAGAATACAGAAAAAGAAAAAATAACAGTCACTCATCATAGAAAATTGAGTAAAATATATAGTGCATTTTGGGTTCAATACATTGTATTTTTATGAAATAAATGCCAATAGTAATGAAAATGAAGATACCATCTGCCTTTTACTGATCTCCTTTGTGCTGGGCACTTTATGTGCACCATTTCTAATTCTTACATTCACCCTGAAAGTTAGGTATGATTATCATCCTGTTGTATGCATGTGGAAACTGAGGGGTATTCTCCCAACTTTGCAATTAGATAGTTGGTGGTATTTGGCATGCTCCCAAACACAGTCCTTCTCATTGTTTCACTTAGTAAATATGAAACACCTAGGATGGTGAGGTGAACTTAAGGTACAAACCATGGTGAAATTACCTTGAAGATCTCTCCCATGTCTGAGAGTCTGATGGCAGAGAGTTCCAATTCTTGCTATACAGATCGTATGGTTCTTCTGAAGTATCTCTTAAGATGCAGGGGACCTGGGGCCAGATTTTATATTGATTAATGTTTGTTTTATACTGTGAGGTTCCACATCCATGCCTTAAGTATTAAAGGTATGTAGAGACAATCTCAGAGTTCCTTCATTTTCTCTTAAATTTGTCTGTGTCTCATTGTGTTTGGTGAACCAAGCATAGTACAATGAGTCCTCCACTTTCAAATTCCCTCTCCCTTGATTCATGGTCACTTCCTGGATCACAGAATATCATCATGTTTAAGAGCACAAGCCATTATCACACTGCTTGCCTTAGAAGTTTGGCTCTATTACTTTCTACTATCTGTGTGACCTTGAGCAGTTTATTCAACCTCTCTAAGCACGTTTCCTCATCTGTAAAATGAGATCATAATAGTATTTTGTCCCAGGGTTGTTGGGAGGATTACAGGTGAACGTGTTAGCCACTCAGTCATGTCTGACTCTTTGTGACCCTAAGGACTGTAGCCTACCAGACTCTATCCATGGAACTGTCCAGACAAGAATACTGCAGGTGGGTAGCCATTCCTTTCTCTGGGAGATCTTCCTGACCCAGGAACTGACCCAGGTCTCCTGTATGGCAGGCAGGTTCTTTATCATCTGAGCCACCAGGGAAGTCTGTTGAGAGAATTAGATGAATATAAAAATACAAATGCCTCTCATGATAAGGGATTCAGTTCAGTTCAGTTCAGTCCCTCAGTCGTGTCTGACTCTTTGCGACCCCATGAATTGCAGCATGCCAGGCCTCCCTGTCCATCACCAACTCCCGGAGTTCATTCAGACTCACATCCATCGAGTCAGTGATGCCATCCAGCCATCTCATCCTCGGTTGTCCCCTTCTCCTCCTGCCCCCAATCCCTCCCAGCATCAGAGTCTTTTCCAATGAGTCAACTGAGTAATGATTATTAAATGTCTGCCTAACTCTAGGTATCACCTTGAGTAATGACTAAAGTCTTAAGCCATGACAGTAAGACCATCTTCAATAAGTTACTGTATATCTCAATTTCCTGTCACTGGATCTGAGTTCTTTACTTTCTGGTCACATGGTCTCTGGTATAATTTGTCTTCTTCACTGATAGGATTTGCTATTATTCTATTGCCCTCATTGTATAGTTTTCTGGGACTATTGGCTCTGGCAGCAGCAACTTTTAATACTTACTTGAATGTTACTTGTTTGTAATAAGATATAAGACATGTTCTAATAGTCTTCTGTATAATTCCCTCCTTATCATCATAATATATTTATAAGCATCTTAGAAATATGAAGAGCAGTGCCTTCAAGTTACATTCAACATCTAGGGTGGACACACCCTCCTGTGTGACTGTATTTAATATTTCTGTGGACTTGATTTAGATGACCACAATCTGCCTTATTTTTAAGAGTTTTGTTGTTTAGCTATTTTGTTCAGGTACTTTTTTCCCCATATATATGATTCTTCAGAGAACAAAGAGATTTGTTGGAGAAGGGCTGGATTTCTTTCAAATTTATTCACTATTTTATGCCAGAGGCCAGCATGAGGAACTCCGCCCATGGCAAAGGTCATGAGGAAGGAGGCTTGGCATACACAAAGGTGTGATCAAGCCTCAGGAAACCCCCTGTTCCCGAGCATCTACCCCCAAACCAGAGTCTGTTTTATGCTCTCACCTACACCTCTGACTTTACGAGGGGCTCTCCCCCATAACCATTTCTCTCAGAGAAGGAGTAAGCATGCAGCTCCAAGGCAATAAAAACTCCTGGGTGTGAAAAGGGTGTTTCAGGTCAAACCTCTCTGCTGACAGACTAGCTTGTGTGATAGGATTATCCATACTCCTGCCACTACTCACATGATTGTTTACTACCTGTCAACCATACACAGCACAGAGAGTTTTGGAGTATTTTGAAAGTCTTAATTAGCATAGGGCTTTTCTCATTGTTGAGTCAATGATTGCCGCCAGGCCTCCATATCCTTAGGCACCTGGGAATATATTAAGCAATGTATTTGGAATATAGAAAAGGAAATATAGTAGTTTTTAAGGTTAGCAACACTAGACTTTTTGAGTTAATGAATTTTCTCTTTGTAATAGATCACTGTACTTCGTTATAAATCACTGTGTCCTTGCTATGTAAAAATGTAACTTTATCACTATCTTAAGACTAAATAGATCTTAGGGGGAACATTGGTGAAAGGATTTTCATTTGTTGGGCTGATGTTTGCTGCTAAATCTCCATGTTCCCTGCCCTTATAATGAATATAACTATCATATAGGAGAAATAAGTATTAACCTTTAAGATTAATCATGTTAACCTTGGGTTAAGTAAATTCCTTTCTTGATTGTAACTCACTACACCCTCACCCTGTAGGAATGTAACTTTATTTGAAGGGTGGTACCTGGTTTAAGAAAAAACACCCTTGGAAGAAATAAGTTTTTGGTTATCAGAAAGAAAGGATCATAAAATGTCAGCAGGTCTCATGGCCAGAAGATGATGTAAAATCCCTCAGACCTTTTTGTGTGAAGCACCTGATTTTGATGAAGGTCAGGACTGCTGACCCTCGCATGACTCTGTATTCATCCCTATGTATAACAGAAGGTATATAAGCAAACCCAAAAAATAAAGAAATGGGATCAGTTTCCAGAAAGACTGATTCCCCCATGTCGTTTCTTTCTTGCTCCCCATTTTTCTGGCTGAATTCCCATCTGGAGCATGGCTGCCATTCCACGTAAACCAAGTTATTCAGCCTCTATTTCTCCACTAATTTTCCTACTACACTATCCGTTTCTAATCTCTCTATATATCTGTAATTAAATATGTATTTTTCCAAGGACGCTGACTCCATGCCCACCTTCGAATCACCCTGGATCCACCAGGGCTGGACCCTGGCAATTTTAATGGAAGATCTCTGCCCAGGAGAACAACCTATTGATTGTTTAGTGAAAATTCAGTATGTCTTCAAGCCTTTTAATCATAAAAAGAATAACTGTTTATTTTTTTAACACTAATTTTTGCTTGAGTGCTTGAAACTCCATTTTCTTGGGCCCCAGATATGATGCCACTATCTAGTCCTCCTGGGTTTGTTGCACTGGACTTCTGAATAAAATTGATGAACTTCACAAAAACTGTGCTATTTATTTCAGGTATTTGAATACTAAACTAACATAATGAAATTAAGCTACTATTTATCAAATAGTAATATTTTAGAACCTAGATCACCTATCTTTCCATACTGAGTTAATCATCAGAAAAAAAGAGATATTTTTGTTCAGATAGAAACTATACCCATTCAATTTAAAATGTCAGATCATCCAATTAGTCTGAAAAGTGCTGGAGTTTATTAAAACAAGCTCTCTTACTTATTGTCTTTTACATATTCTCAAAAATCCTTCATGAGTCCATGGTTTTGCTTAAGCCAAATTGATGATGTTATTTGGATAATAGTTATTATTATTTTTTTACTTTGAAGATGATATATCACATTGCTTAAGGTACCTTTGTGTGGCTGCCTTTTCTATGATCTTGCTATTCACATAAAGATTACTGTTGGTTTGGTGATCTGTCAGTCATAGGATAATTGACTTAAAATATCTCACTTCTGGCTAATATTTTCAAACACTGGAAAATTCTCTAAGCACTAATGGAAGCTTCAAGTGAATAGATCAAAGAAGTACGCCCACCATCATATTGGAGTTAGGCAAGAGTGGAGAAAGAAACATGTTTAAGATGAGTAGAAGAGAAATCAGTAGCAGAAGGTGTCACAAAAGGCACCGTTTCAGGTGTTCCAGGGACATATCACAGAGAATGCAAAAGCTACAATGCAGAGAATTAAGTGGAATTGGGAAGAAGAATACGGTCAGCTATCAGGAGTCACTCGAGTGGTTGGAATGATAGGCGGCTTGTTATACTATGTTTAGCAATTTCCTTTTTGCCTAGAGATATTCCTATTTGGTCATTCCAGTTTTCAGCAGCTTTTACCTGTCATATCTTAAAAGTGCACAATTGATATCCGAAACAAAGTGTTATTTTTTTCAGACATATTTTGAAAGAGTTCTATTCTAACTTTTACTTTTCCTTACCATTTAAGTCTTCTAAGTCAATTATATTCTGTAATAAAGTGCTGTTCTTAATTGGTGCTATTCTTCTATACTGAAAATATCCTTGACAGTGCAATAATGGCAACACACATAAGACTTCAGTTCAATCTTTCCTTACATTCAAACTCCACGTTAAACAGTGTCTATATGACACAATTTAATGGAGATCTACATGATAGAGATAACTAATCTGAGACGTAAGGGCACAAGTTTTGGAAAACTACTAGAAACAGCTTAAATCATTTTGTTAAGAGTCTGCAACACATCAAAATTCTCAGCAGTAGTTCAGAAATTAATCTGAATCCTTAATCAGTGCTTGTTGACCACTTCCCATAGAGAGTAGTGAGAGATGCCTGTGGTAATTGAAGTGGCTCTCCTTTGATCATATTAATCACTTTTATGACAGGATCAAATGGGTCAGAAATTTATCTTATAGTCTGTATTTATGTGAACAAGTCGTAAATTTTCTCCAGGTAGGTAAATGAGATAACAGTGATCTGTCATTTGAAATAACAACTATAGTTACTAATAAAGGTAACTTTTTGTCAGACACCACACTAGTGAATAATATGAAATCCGTAGACAATTCATCTGCTACCATCCTGTCAACATCACATTATAAGAACATGATTTGGGTGCAAAATTAATCGTATGATTTGGTAAACCTGATTAAATTTTAGTGTAGCTGGTGCAACAAAATCTACCATCTGCTGGGGCAAGTGGCATTGGGCATTGGAATCATATGTTGCTTTTTTCCTACTCGAATGCATATAAAGAGTGTTTTTATGCATAGTCAGGAGCCCTGACTAAAATATCTAGCTGATGTAGTTAATGTCATAGAGTTTTCCTTAGAAAATGAAGGCAAATATTCATCTACAAGATTAAGTGCCTATGAATTTTCAGGCATTTTGCTTGCTATATGTGTGTGTGTATGTGTATTAATATATTGATTTTTCCTCTCAAGGAGCTTATAGTCTAGAAATAAGATTGTTAAGTACCTTGATAATTGCAACATTGGATTAGGTGTATGTGTCTGGTGCAATAAGAATTGTACCCTGATCTTTTATTGGAATGGGTGAGGAAGGGAAGCTTCTGGGGTGATAAGATGGTACATGAGCTAAGGCATGAAAACTAATGGGGGTCATCTACACAAAGGGTGGGTTGAGGGATGGTGGTATTCTAGGAAAAGAGTCATTCCTACATAAGCCAGTTTGAGAGAAGGTATAGGATGCACTGGACAAATAAAAGCTGCTTAGCATGAAAGAAGGAAGTCCTAACTATAGGAAATTGTTGACTTCAGGAACAGCCTAATTTCTTCCATCAGCCTATGATGTGTGGAAGGTGTTGATCTCATAGTACAAACAAAAAACCAAAACAAAACACTTAAACATCTGCCTACTCCTGGAACACCTAAAAAGATTATCTCCAGGCATCACTTGAAAAAAAAAAAAATCTCAAAACCAAAACAGAATTTCTGAAGAGAGAGGCATTCCTTAAAATGTGAGGGCTCTTTGGTTCCTTTAGTAGCTTTTTGCAATTTGAGCTGAATCAGCAGGTCTGCCTGTGAGGACAACAAACATATATGTAGACTTGATGTCCTGCATAAGGGTGGTTTCAGTTCAAGTATATGAAACAACTTTAGAATCTCACTTAAATATTAAATGTAAGAACTCATGAAGTTCTGAGAAAGTATCACCAGCCCAATAATATCTTCAATTCTATTCTATTCAATAACAATAACAATTCAATTCAATTGAATTCAATAACAATGAACATTTTGTGGAAGGAACAAAGGACAGGAATACAAAAATACATATTGTATGGAAACTTCTCAAAGAAGTTTAATAGCAATGATCATACTAAGAATAATACATAATTTTTTTCTGGTATTTAGTCGCTAATTTATGTCCAACTCTTTGTAACCCCACAGACTGTAGCCCACCAGTCTCCTTTGTCCATGGGATTTTCCAGGCAAGAATACTATAGTGTGTTGCCATTTCCTTCTCCCGGGGGTCTTCCTGACTCAGGAATCTAACCCATGTCTCCTGCATAGGCAGGCAGATTCTTCACCACTGAGTCACCAGGGAAGCTCTCATAGTACATAATACGCAGGAATAAAACACATTAGAAAATGCTGCTAAGTCCCTTCAGTCATGTCCGACTCTGTGTTACCCTATAGACGGCAGCCCACCAGGCTCCACCGTCCCTGGGATTCTCCAGGCAAGAACACTGGAGTGGGTTGCCATTTCCTTCTCCAGTGCATGAAAGTGAAAAGTGAAAGTGAAGTCACTGAGTTGTGTCCAGCTCTCAGCAACACCATGGACTACAGCCTACCAGGCTCCTCTGTCCATGGGAGTTTCCAGGCAAGAGTACTGGAGTGGGGTGCCATTGCCTTCTCTGTATTAAAAAATGAGTAACTGCCAAAGAAACTTGAGGAAACTTAATTAAGGAGGTGGCATTTGAATGTAACCTTGGCAGATTTTCAAATGTAAAGTTTGGGTTCAAAACCAATTTTAGGTCTGTAAGCAAAGTCCAAGATCAAGTATGTTTGACTTTCAATGCAGCAGTCACAGAGTCTTATGAAATATAAAACGGGTCATATTGCCTTTCTTCTATAGAAGGAAAAAAAAAGATATAAAAACAGGCTTTTGAATCAATAGATGGCTAAGATTTTCAGATTCCTCTGTACTCACTAAGGCTAAATTTTCATTTCTAGTTTTAGATGAATAAAGATAAAACCAAGAATATGATGGAAGAAATTAGGCTGTTCCTGAAGTCAACTATTTCCTATAGTCAGGACTTCCTGATAGTACGAAGGCCATTGACTAAGATGCCCATGAGAATATTTGCTCCAAATTGGGCTTTGCCCCTCTTCATGTTCACAGCAGAGCTTCCAACATTATCCAAGGAATCAATACAACTTCACTTATAAAACTAAAAATTGTGATCTTGAGACAAATGGTCATGTAGTCCCAATAAATGTGGTAAAAGATCAAATGAGATAATGAATACAAATTTATTTTTCCTAATAATACTGAATGATAATCAGGGTTGACTTCTCAGTTTAGGTTTTGATTCTTTCAAATTAGGTTGAAACTACTACATTACTGAGAGATATCTTGCCCAAACACTTGTGAAAGTGATTCTCCTTCAAATTCCTATAGTGATGTGGAAAATTAAGACCACTCAATTCTGTGTAATGAAAATAGCCTTCACAAATTATGGACTCTATTATGTTGCATTGTAAAATGCACCCTGGCTTCAAGTGCCATTACCTATTGAACAATTTACATTCTGTGCTCATAAATTTGAAACACACTCATGGACACAGATCTCCATGTTTTAAGTAGAGAATGATACTTCTAAATAGATCTGAGAATATTTTGTAGTGTTCAACTCTTGTTGCCATAACTTTCTACCAGAACTTTTCAGGAGATTCTTGCATTAGAAGATATTCCTTTCTCCAATGACATATATGAGTATGGCCTATTTTTTAGCTATTGTTAAATTTGATCAAGAAAAAATTTAACATAAGCAGCCTATCTATTTATGAAATCCACAATTCAAAATTTGTACGAAATTTCCAAACTTAGAATGGAAACGTAGAACAATACTGTGATGTAAATAGAATTACCTCAGAATTCCATTGGAGAAGGAAATGGCAACCCACTCCAGTACTCTTGCCTGGAGAATCCCAGGGAGGGAGGAGCATGGGAGGCTGCCGCCTATGGGGTCGCACAGAGTCGGACATGACTGAAGCGACTTAGCAGCAGCAACAGCAGAATTCCTTTGGTTCAACTTTAACTGATGAATCATTAAATGCTGACTCTTGGTGTTAGTTAGGAGTGTGCTTTTAATGATCTTAAGGTTGTTTAAACATGATAGTCTTAAGTAAAATAATAAACAATGGACTATATAGATTATTAGAATCAGAGAAGAGCTATATTGGAAGATTCTTATTTAGTTTGCTCCCAGAAAGAACAAAGGCCTTTCAGCATATGAACCTCAGTAAAGAGGATTTCTAAATGTCTCTTAAATAATAAAAAATATTTTAAATAAAAGACTATCTTTCATCAGAATAGCACTTTATATTTTTATAAAATGTTGAACAGCATTTTTATTCTCTTTGATCCAATTAACACTATTCTAAGAATGCAGGGCAGAGGCTACTGTTAACTTTTTACATGAAAGGTAAAAAAATAAAACAGACTTGAATGAGGTAAAGTGGCTCACCTTAAGGATTAATGACTAGTAAACTGTATTTACTAGTACTAGAATCTGCAGTTTTTTCCTTCCTAAAATAACCTGTATTTCCTGTTTCTGTGTTCTCTTGCATCTAATAGTCTGCACCCGTGACCCTTCTTTGAGGGCTGTCCAAGGGCAACTGGACTTACTTTGTCTATGTGCACAGATTGTCAGAAACTGTGATTTTACAACTTTTCTGGGATGCTCAATGACTAGGGCAGGAGTCCACCCTGCTTGCTTTCTTGAGGCAGGACAAACTAGGGTGTCATTTATACTCCAGAGCTCCCAATGGGTGTCAGCCTGATGCTAGGACTTTTCTTTTTTTTTTTCTTATTTAGTTTTAACTAAAGGATAATTACAGTATTGTGTTGGTTTCTGCCATACATCAATATGGATCAGCTGTAGGTATACATATGTCTTCTAGGACGTTTCTGCAATCATAACATTGTTTGACTTTTTCCACTTCCTACTCTTTCTTCCATCAGCGCTTACTGTTTATTTGTTGGTAACATTTCCTTAATAGATCATTTGCACAGGAATCCTCATCTCTAAATTGGCTTTACCAGAACTCAGACTAAGAAATTTACTAATAAAATGGAGGAATAGATAGTTTAAATATCCATTCTAAGGGCACACACTTCATAAATGAGGGAGATAGAAATCAAATCTAACTAAAGCACCATCATTTTGTTGTTGTTGTTCTTTCAATTGGTTCATTACAAGGGCCTAGAACATCTGTGTTAAAGTTTTTACTTTGTCAGAAATTTACTTAATATCTTTGAGCATGTTTCTTTAGAATCTGCAACCTGGGAGATAATAGCATCTGCTCAAGCTGCTGCATATAGGTATTATGATAACCAAATAAATTAACAGGGAAATATTTTTACACCATAAAATATTCCAACAGTATTTTCCAAAATGTAAAAGAAATAAAATATAGATTTCCAGGATGCACAGATCTTTCCCTTGGTTGCATATATTGTCATTAATAGGTACATTAGCATTAGAGAACCTGCATTTTAACAAGTCCTTTAGTTGACTTAGCTGAAGAAGATTACACAGTTTGAGAAACAGAACTGTGCAAGATGCGTTGATGCTATCATCATCATCATCATCTAAATAGAAGAGTCAATTTCTTTCTGAGTTATCTGCATAACATCTAATAGCTTGTTACTGTTTTTAATAATATTATTAATTGGTTGATCTTCCCTATTGTTATCTTCTCTCTAATTCTTAGCTGACACTAGCAAAATATTTATAGCTAACTCAAAGAAAGCCAAACAAAACAAAGCAAATAAAACAGGAAGACTAAGCAAGCACATTAGCAAACACTTGAAAATGATCAGGAGGAAATTATCAAAATTAGTTTTGAATTTTTTTTCATACAGATGTTGCTCACTAATTAGCTCTCTATATTAAAAATATAGTGAAAAATTCACTATGACAGTTTAAGCAAATGAATAAAAAAAATGAATTCAGCTAAAATACTCTTCAGGACATGAACACAATCACAATCTGTAAGAAACACACAAAGCTTAAAGTACTTATAATTCCTAAGTTTGGGATCTTGTGCCACTTTCATAGTTGAGGCTTATTCAGATAATGCATTATAGACACAGGAATCACCAGTTAGATACAATAGCACATAACTATCATTGCTAATTGTTCTTTTTGTCTTTATAAATGCTAAAGAGAAGTATATCCCTATTTAGTTGATTTCAATTCTAGGTACCCTACAGAACGGAAAAATAGAATCTAAAATGTTTTAAGCAACTGCTGCTTCTGCTAAGTTGCTTCAGTCATGTCCGACTCTGTGCGAACCCATAGACGGCAGCCCACCAGGCTCCCCTGTCCCTGGGATTCTCCAGGCAAGAACACTGGAGTGGATTGCCATTACCTTCTCCAATTTTAAGCAACTAATTGCAACCATATTCATGTATTTGTTCAAATTTGCACACGATATAAATTGTTCCAGTTTGTGAAGTTTTAAACGATTAAATTGCAAAGCAATAACTTAATTCTGTTGAATTATTGGGTTAAGGGGAATAGAAGCAGTATATAATTTAATGTTGACAAATTCATGCTTTCTTCATGCTAATGTTTCCCAAATTTGCATCTCCAGCACAAAACTCTCCTTAACACCAGACTCTCATAAACCATTGCTTTAATAGTGTGCGATGGGACATCTCAAAATGAACATGTCCACAGCTGAACCCTCTTTCATCCCAGTCTTCTAAATCATTCTACCAGGTGCTCAAGACTATTCAATGAATCCACCAGCAAAACCCAAAAATCCCAAACAAATCTGAATTCTTTACTTAGTCCACTCTTCCTCTCATACCCCATATGTAATTTGTCTCATCACAGCAATCTGTGAAAATATGTAATGTACATCATGTCATTTCCCAGAAGTTCATGGTAACTCTCCATTTCCCTTAAAGTAAAAGATAATAATTATAATACTATATATATATATTTCTAAATTATATAAAACCAGCCTCTGTTACCTTCCAGAGTTCATCCTCTCTGACTCTCCATGTTGCTTACTTTGATCCAGCTGAATTGACCACTGTCTATTTCTTGCTATTCCTTAAGCATACCTGTAATGCTCTCTTCTTTGGGCCTTTCCATTGGCTGTTGTTTTAGTTTGCAGTGATTGCCTTTATATATCCAGTGACCTCTCCTATCCTGAATTTTTTATTTTTTATCAATGTTATTTCTCAATGTGTCTATCATGATCAACTTATTTTAAATTGTCTCTTCCCCCCTACAATATGATCTCTTATCTCCTTTTAATTTTTCTTTGCAGTGGCTGTGATAATCTTTTTATATACTTATGGAATTAATTTAGTGTTTGTTGTTTACTTTCTGTCTGCCACTACCAAATGTAAGTTGAATGAGGGAGAGGATCTTTTTAATTGCACTCATCTCACATGCTAGTAAAGTAATGCTCAAAATTCTCCAAGCCAGGCTTCAACAATACGTGAACCGTGAACCCCCTGATGTTCAAGCTGGTTTTAGAAAAGGCAGAGGAACCAGACATCAAATTGCCAACATCTGCTGGATCATGGAAAAAGCAAGAGAGTTCCAGAAAAAACATCTATTTCTGCTTTATTGACTATGCCAAAGCCTTTGGCTGTGTGGATCACAATAAACTGTGGAAAATTCTGAAAGAGATGGGATTACCAGACCACCTAACCTGCCTCTTGAGAAATCAGTATGCAGGTCAGGAAGCAATAGTTAGAACTGGACATGGAACAACAGACTGGTTCCAAATAGGAAAAGGAGTACGTCAAGGGTGTATATTATCACCCTGCTTATTTAACTTCTATGCAGAGTACATCATGAGAAATGCTGGACTGGAAGAAACACAAGCTGGAATCAAGATTGCCGGGAGAAATATCAATCACCTCAGATATGCAGATGACACTACCCTTATGGCAGAAAGTGAAGAGGAACTAAAAAGCCTCTTGATGAAAGAGGAGAGTGAAAAAGTTGGCTTAAAGCTCAACATTCAGAAAATGAAGATCATGGCATCCGGTCCCATCACTTCATGGGAAATAGATCGGGAAACAGTAGAAACAGTGTCAGACTTTATTTTGGGGGGCTCCAAAATCACTGCAGATGGTGACTGCAGCCATGAAATTAAAAGACGCTTACTTCTTGGAAGAAAAGTTATGACCAACCTAGATGGTATATTCAAAAGCAGAGACATTACTTTGCTGACTAAAGTCCGTCTAGTCAAGGCTATGGTTTTTCCTGTGGTCATGTATGGATGTGAGAGTTGGACTGTGAAGAAGGTTGAGCACCGAAGAATTGATGCTTTTGAACTGTGGTGTTGGAGAAGCTCTTGAGAGTCCCTTGGACTGCAGGGAGATCCAACCAGTCCATTCTGAAGGAGATCAACCCTGGGATTTCTTTGGAAGGAATGATGCTAAAGCTGAAGCTCTAGTACTTTGGCCATCTCATGTGAAGAGTTGACTCATTGGAAAAGACTCTGATGCTGGGAGGGATTTGGGGCGGGAGGAGAAGGGGATGACAGAGAATGAGATGGCTGGATGGCATCACGGACTCGATGGACACGAGTCTGAGTGAGCTCCGGGAGATGGTGATGGACAGGGAGGCCTGGCGTGCTGCGATTCATGGGGTGGCAAAGAGTCAGACACGACTGAGCGACTGAACTGAACTGAACTGATCCTTTACCTACCTACAAAAATAATTGGGACATTATTAATAAATCAGCACTTATTGAATGAGTAAATTTGTGGAAATGGAGAATTAAGGAATATCATACATCTGAGGAAAACAAATAGTAACAGAAAAGACTGTAAGTAGATTTGGTTCTGATGGAAATAGATAATCTGGGTAATATGAAAGAATATTAAACTATTCCAATGAGAATCCTCAGTTATGAGATATTATTTAATCTACTAATATTGGAAAACCTTTCTGATCTGAGACCTGCTGATTGATATCTAACATTTGTATCTCATATGCATTTAAATATTTTGAAATATATAGTTATTTCTTAGCTTGGAATTTTTATCAGCTTCTGGCTATTAATTTATAGGAAACAATATATATTCATTCCTGACATTTGTAAATCCCTTTATGTTTTTATTCTTTACATACAACAAAGGTCCATCTAGTCAAGGCTATGGTTTTTCCAGTGGTCATGTATGGATGTGAGAGTTGGACTGTGAAGAAAGCTGAGCACCAAAGAATTGATGCTTTTGAACTGTGGTGTTGGAGAAGACTCTTGAGAGTCCCTTGGACTGCAAGGAGACCCAACCAGTCCATTCTAAATGAGATCAGTCCTGGGTTTTCATTGGAAGGCCTGATGCTAAAGCTGAAACTCCAATACTTTGGCCACCTCATGCGAAGAGTTGATTCATTGGAAAAGACTCTGATGCTGGGAGGGATTGGGGGCAGGAGGAGAAGGGGACAACAGAGGATGAGATGGCTGGATGTCATTATCGACTCAATGGACGTAAGTTTGAGTGACCTCTGGGAGTTGGTGATGGACAAGGAGGCCTAGTGTGCTGCAATTCATGGGCTCGCAGAGAGTTGGACACAACTGAGTGACTGAACTGAACTGACACCAAAAAATACACTTTGATGCAGTGGAGAAAACACATTATTATTTATTATATTTTTCTGATATTTTCTGAGAAACTCCATTTGTTAATAATAAAAAGATCCTTATTCACCTCTGTTCTACTTAGGGAAGAAAATGCTTTAAATCTTGACAATCTGGGGCACTGGCTCTCTGGATATGCTTGATAATAATTATTGCAGACAGCTGTAATACATTTCAAATGCCAGTGTCCCCAAAACTATTTTTTGAAAGACAAACACTATCGATTTAGTTGCTTGTCACTGGTTTAGTTGCTTGCCACTGGTTTATCATAGCTTTTGTCAAGTTTTGTAATCTCTCAATCACCAGAGCAAACTAGTATTCATCTACCCTAGATTTATTTCACTAATATTTCAGAGCCTAGTACTTTCAATATAATTTATAAACTAAAATGTTTTCCTGTTTCTCAGTGACAGTGGCTAGGTCAATTCTATGAAGTAGGATTCCTACTTAATAAAAAATTTATTTCATCCACTGATATCAACTCCTTTTTCTCTTATCCTCGGTTTATGTTTTTGTTTAGTTGCTAAGTCACGTCCACCTCTTTTGCAATCTCTTAAACTGTAGCCTTCCAGGCTCCTCTGTCTGTGGGATTTCCCAGGAAAGAATACTGGGGTGGGTTGCCATTTTCTACTCCAGGGGATCTTCTCGACCCAGGGATTGAACTCTCCTGCATTGCAGGTGGATTATTTAGCACTGAGCCACCTGGGAAGACCTGGTTTCTTTATGTCTCTGACTATTTGAGGAGTTTTTCAACCTTTCATGTTTCATTTCCAATCTAGAAATTATGTGGGGATCGACCAACTCCACCATTCTTCAGCAAGAAGGAAGAGTATGGAGAAATACCTGGAAGTCGAAACAGAGGAAAACATATAGTTGAATTTCTTATTTCCTAGCAACTTGTAACTGTTGACACAGACACTGCATCTACTGAAATTCGCCAAGTTGAGATAATTGATTAACGGTATCCCTAAGGAGAACACTGTTTGTTTAACATACAAGGAAGCAATGGTGCTCAAGAATAGTGTCTGTGCAGCAGCTGTCAGATAAGTTCTGGGTAGACCTTATTTTTTCTGTCTTTTCATTTAGTAGAAGCCATGGGAATAAGACAACCATAAAAAGGATACTAACCTAGTGTCTCACACTCTATCTTGAAGTGCCTTGTAAGTCTGTTCATCAAAATTACAGAGTAAAATTTGTATATAGTAAAAAGAAGTCATACCATTACATTTAATCCACCTGGGCCATATCTTTCCAGTTGAAAAATTTTAAGCACAGCCAAGGGAATCAAGTTCAAACTTACATAATGCTTTCATGATATTTAGAAGATATATCAACTCCTTTAATTCTGTTCCCGTTAATTCAATATTTATTTGCATGACATTAGTGTTCTGAGAATACCTTGTTTGTTATAAATATATAATTTCTTCAAAAGAAAAATTTTTAAATAATTTGCTTACAGAAATCAGTTATATTTTTCTATGAACTTAATTCTACATATTTTACCCTACACAGAAATGATCATGAGTAAACAGGAGACAGGAAGGCAGGCAAGAGACGATGATAACCCAGGCTAAGGTACTAACAATAGATGTATACTGGAGCCAACAGAAAGTGCTGATAAATTTAGAGTAGAAGATACTGAAAAGAAATCCCCTGGTATGGGAATTGGGAAACTAAAATAAATGAAAACCTTTGGATGTTACACATCTACAATTTTCAAAGAGACTTTCGTTTCCATGCTACTTTATCCCACCAAAAAGACTCAAAAATTCTTCAGCCATGTTATGGGCCATTCATTAAAGAATAGTGTAGTCATATGTAGTGGGAACTACATTGATTGATGAACAGCATTCAGTTTTGTGACCTTGGGGATGTCATCTAACCGCTCACAGACTATGTTTCACCTGTAACACAGGTCAATGATAACATCTCCACAATGTTTTCATGAAGGTCAAAAGAGATAATGCTCAAAAAGATGCCATTTGATGAAGTTAAAATTTAAATAACTATGCCTTTTAATTTTCTTGTGTGTTGCCTAACATTGTCATATTCAAATAGAACTGTTTTAGTGTCAAATTGAGCTTGGTTGTTCTAAACATTTTATTGGCAATAAGATTTATAATGTATAGTATATTACATAATTATTATATATAATCATATTTATATTAATTATGTAACTATAAACATGTACAAGTATATATATACACAAACTTAACAAAAAATTAAAAAAACTAAAATTCAACCAAACCATTATTTTTAGACATAATGCCCTGGAGAGTTTAGTACAATTTAGCAATGTGGTAGCAAAGATAATATTTCTTTCTTAAACTTATTTCTCTTCAATGCTATATTGGTCAAGGAATGCCTAAGGCTTTGCTGCTGATGTTTCTGGAGCAGATCAATATTATCATTTTTTTTCCCCCCTCTGGATCCTGTCTAAGGAAAAAAGCAAAGATCTTGGTTGAACAGCATTTTTCACACTAACCTGTTCATTCATTTGAATCAGTAGCAATATTTAAATAAGAACCAGCTGAGTGAAAACACGAGGATCCATGACTGATACTTCCAGTTGGAAGCATGTTTTTCCTATTTTGTTTAACTCCTATAACACTATGTTACTGTCTCTATTTTGGTATTTTACACTGTCACTGTGATATACATAAGTGTGTATATCATATATTTACATACACACAAACACAGACATATGTGTGACTATTGAAAACTTATATAGCACATTATTGTGCTAAAATATGTTATTTTGCTTTACCTCCATCACTTATGTAAGTACATTCTTACTTATCTTTAATAACCTTGCACCTGGTTTATACAGAAAATCTTTTGTTTCAGATGAATCAAAGATTTAATGAGTGCATGGATTGAAAGGTAAATGGGTGAAATGTTTAGGCAAAATTCTAAATAGTTGGGAAAAGAGGATAAATTCGATATTTGCATGGCAGGCAGATTTAAATAAAACTTGCTTTTTTTAACCTTCTGTTGAGTAGACTTTTTATAACATTTACATTAATGTATTCAGTGGAAGTGACAAATAGTTCAAGAGATTAGATCTGATAGAGTGCCTAAAGAACTATGGAAAGAGGTTCATAACAGTGTACAAAAGGTAGTGATCAAACCATCCAGAAGAATTACAAGAAAAGTCAAAATGGTTGTCAGAGGAGGCCTTAGAAACAGCTGATAATCGCTCAGTCGTGTCCGACTCTTTGCGACCCCATGGACTGTAGCCTACCAGGCTCCTCTGTCCATGGGATTTTCCAGGCAAGGGTACTGGAATGGGTTGTCATTTCCTTCTCCAGGGGAGTCTTCCTGACCCAGGGATCAAACCCAGGTCTCTCACATTGCAGGCAGATGAGCTGTGTTTAAAGAAGTCTGATCTGACCTTCTATCCTCCCAATCACTACTTCTTAATGTTTGGAGGCCAATTTGATGTTTGCATTGTTTGTTTGCAATTGTAGTATTACTCATGAGTTTGAAGGTTTTGCAAAGGCTACCTTCTCTCCAGGCATACAAATAGAGAATAAATTTCTTTTTCAAATCAGTTTTTTTCAATACTTGGTTTTTTTCTTTTGTATGAGCAAGAAGGTCACAATGGCTTAGTATTAATGAGGATATAAAATACACACAGATAAATATTAATACTTTTTAAACATCTCCTCTAATAGACCATACAATTAAAAGCTATTTGTCTAAGATGCCTGGAAAGAATTAGAGGAGTGTGGAGGTTGTGTGCTAAGCAATTTATAATGGGTTGTATGGTAAAGCAATTTATCATAATCCTTTCTGGCCTAAAAATAAGCTACCAGAACTGATGTTAACCTTACCTAAGATTTTTTTTTAAACTTCAGTTTACTTTCCTTTTTTAAACTCCTGTTAATTTTCCTTTTTTTTTTTTAAATGACAGAGTATTATAGACCACACATTTTGAAATAATATGTGAACTGAAAACTGAGACAGAAAAATACCCAAAATACTGTAAGATCTGAAATCAAGATGTGTGTGAATGATGAGAGAGTAGAGGCAGTACATATTAAAAATATTGTAGAACCTGGGGGTCAGCAAGCATAGATTTGTGCCCTGGCTTACCCACTTCCCAGTGATTTCAGTCTAATTGTGAAAATTCTCTAAGCCCTTGTTACTTCACCTATTAATTGGAGATGTGAAAACATTCCAGTTTTACCTGTGCATTACCTCAGAGTATGGTTGCCAGGATAAAAGGGGTGAAGGGGATAATTGCATGTAAACATGCTTTGGTAAACATCATGGATCTAATAGTTACATTTACTTTTCAGAAATTTGGCACTAATAAGAAAGTGGGAACTCATGCAAAAGTTCAAAGAATGAGATTTTCTAGGATGGTGTTGTGAGTTGAACTATATCCCTCACCTTCCCAAATTCATATGTTGAGTCTTAACCTCCATTACCTCAGAATGTGGGCTTATTGGAAATAGGGCCCTTGCAGATATAATTAGTTAAGATGAGGTCATACTGGAGGAGGGTACACCCCTAATCCAAGAAGACTGTTGTCCTTATTTGTTCTTTTCAGTCACACAGTCATGTCTGACTCTTTGCTACCCCATGGACTGCAGCACACCAGACTTCCCTGTCCTTCACCATCTCCCAGAGCTTGCTTAAACTCATGTCCATTGAGTCAGTGGTGCCATCCAGCCATCTCATCCTCTGTCATTCCCTTCTCTTCCTGCCTTCAATCTTTCCCGGCATCGGGGTCTTTTCCAATGAGTCGAATTTTCACATCACAGAAAGGGGAAATTTAGGCACAGAGAGAGGCATGCATAGAAGGTAGATGAAATGAAGAAATATGGGAGAAGATGACATCAACAAGCCAAAGAGAGAGAGAGACTTTAACAGATCCTCCTCTCATAGTCCTCAGAAGGAACCAAACCTGTGGACAACCTGATTTCTGACTTGTAGCCTCCAGAACTGCAAGACAGTAAATTTATGTTGTGTCAACTATGCAGTTTATGGTACTTTGTTATGGCAGCTTGAACAGATGAGATGAATGCAGAAAGAAAAGCCTAAGCCAGTCTGTAGTCTGAGGAATGTAACCAACAAGCTGGAAGAGTGTCCTTAGATTGCATTTTATTTTCCTCATCTTTTCCATACAGGGTGTAAACACAGGGGATAGTTACTAAACAATATAGACCAATGGCAATATTTGAAATATGACACAATAGCCAAAGCAGTTCTATAGCAATTTCCACTTAAAGTATTTAACTACTGTGCTGTAATAATACAAAGGTAAAAATGGAAGTAATTAAAGAATAACAATATAAGAATAGGGATTCAGAAATATGAAAAAAGAGAACTTTAACATATTCATATCTATCAGTAAGCTCTCAGCTATATGCTGTGCTCAGTCATATCTGACTCTTTGTGGCCCGGTGGACTGTAGCCTGCCAGGCTGCTCTGCCCATGGAATTTTCCAGGCAAGAACACTGAAGAGGGCATCCTTGCATCTCCCATGTTGACTTGTGGATTCTTGACCACTAGCGCCACCTGGGAAGCCCATCTATAAACACATCTTATAGAATATGAAAACTATCAATATCATAGAGATAAAGTCAGAATGTATTAGAGATAAAGTCAGAATGTATCAGAGATAAAATCAGTTCCTTTGCCCAGCTACTCCTGTTGCATATTTCTTCCCATAGTCCTCAGTTGTGCTATCCATCCTTCCTTTAGCATTATTATTTTTAACATAGGACATGAAGAATATACAGCTGAGTATTGACAACATGGTTTGAACTGTGTGGATCCACTCATACTTGGATCTGTTTCAATAAATATTACAGTACCACATAATCTTCAGTTGATTGAATCTACAAATGCAAAATTGCAGATACATGGAGCATAGAGTATGGACTTGAGTGTTGGTAGATTTCGAATGTTGGTAGATATTGATAGAGAGAATGTACTAGTCATAGCAAATACCCTCTTCCAACAATACAAGAGATGACTCTACAGATGGACATCAATAGACGGTCAATACCTATATCAGATTGATTATATTATTTGCATCCAAAGATGGACAAGCTTCATACAGTCAGAAAAAAAAAGACAGGGAGCAGACTGTGGCTCAGATATTAAACTCTTATTGCAAAATTCAGAATTAAATTGAAGAAAGGAGGGAAAACGACTAGGCCATTCAGGTATGAACTAAATCAACTCCCTTATGATTACACAATGGAAGTGACAAATAGATTCAAGGGATTAGATCTGATAGATAGAGTGCTGAAGAAATATGGAAGGAAGTTTGTAACACTGTACAGGAGGCAGTGCTCAAAACAATCCCGAACAAAAAAAAAATGCAAAAAGGCAAAATGGTTATCTGAGAAGGGCTTACAAACAGCTGAGAAAAGAAGAGAAGCAAAAGGCAAAGGAGAAAAGGAAAGATATGCCCATCTGAATGCAGAGTTCCAAAGAAAAGCAAGGAGAGATAAGAAAGCCTTCCTCAGTGAACAACTCAAAAAACAGAGGAAAGCAACACAATGGGAAATGCTAGAGATCTATTCAAGAAAATTAGAGATAGCATTTCACTCTCCTCTTTCACTTTCATCAAGAGGCTGTTTAAGAAATGTTCAAGGGAACATTCCATGCAAAGATGGACCCAATAAAGGACAGAAACAGTATGGACCTAACAGAAGTAAAAGATATTAAAAAGAGGTGACAAGAATATACAGAAGAATTATACAAAGAAGATCTTATTAACCCAAATAACCATGATGGTGTGATCACTCCCCTAGAGCCAGACATCTTGGAGTGCGAAATCAAGTTGGGCTTAAGAAGCATCACTACGAACAAAGCTGGTAGAGGTGACAGAATTTCAGCTGAGCTCTTTCAAATCCTAAAAGATGATGCTGTGAAAATGCTGCACTCACTATGCCAGCAAATTTGGAAAATTCAGCAGTGGCCACAGGACTGGGAAAGGTCAGTTTTCATTCCAATCCTAAAAAAAGGGCAATGCCTGAGAATATTCAAACTACTGCACAGTTGCACTCATTTCACACACTAGCAACGTAATGCTCAAAATTGTTCAAGCTAGGCATCAACAGTACACGAACTGAGAACTTCCCTATGTTCAAGCTGGATTTAGGAAAGGCAAGGGGCCAGAAATCAAATTGCCAACATCCCTTGGATCATAGAAAAAGTAAGAGAATTCCAGAAAAACAAAACAAAACAAAACAAAACATTTACTTCTGCTTCATTGACTACGCTAAAGCCTTTGAATGTCTGGACCACAACAAACTGGACAATTCTTAAAGAGATAGAAATACCAGACCACCTTAGCTGCCTCCTGAGAAATCTCTATACAGGTTAAGAAGCAACAATTAGAATCATGCATTGAACAACAGACTGGTTCAAAATTCAGAAAGGAGTACAACAAGGCTGTATATTGTCACTCTGCTTGTTTAACTTATATGCAGAGTACACCATGTGAAGTGCTGGACTGGATAAAGCACAAGCTAGAATCAAGTTTGCCAGGAGAAATATCAATAACCTCAGATATGCAGATGACATCAACGCTTATGGGAGAGAGCAAGAGGAACTAAAGAGCCTCTTGATGAAAGTGAAAGAGGAGAGTGAAAAAGCTGGCTTGAAACTCAATATTCAAAAAACTAAGATCATGGCATCCGGTCCCATCACTTCATGGCAAATAGATGGGAAAACAATGGAAACCAGGACAGTCTTTATTTTCTTGGGCTCCAAAATCACTGCAGATGGTGACTGCAGCCATGAAATTAAAAGACACTTGTTTTTTGGAAGAAAAGCTATGACAAACCTAGACAGTGTATTAAAAAGCAGAGACATTACTTTGCCGACAGAGGTCCATTTTGTCAAAGCTATGGCTTTTCCAGTAGTCATATATGGATGTGAGAGTTGGACCATAAAGAAGGCTGAGCACTGAAGAATTGATGCTTTTGAACTGTGGTGTTGGAAAAAAACTCTTGAAAGTCCCTTGGACTGCAAGGAGATCTAACCAGTCAATCCTAAAGAAAATCAATCCTGAATATTCATTGGGAGGACTGATGCTGAAGCTGAATCTCCAATACTTTGACCACCTGATGGGAAGAGCTGACTCATTGGACAAGACCCTGATGCTGGAAATGATTGAAGGCAGGATGAGAAGGCGATGACAGAGGATGAGATGGTTGGATGGCATCACTGACTCAATGGACTTGAGTTTGAGCAAGCTCCAGGAGGTGGCAAAGGACAGGGAAGCCTGGTGTGCTGCAATCCATAGGGTCACAAATAGACACAACTGTGTGACTGAACAAGATTTTTATATCCGCCCCTGGTCCGGGAACCAATCACCTGTGTGTACACAGAGACAACTGTAATCACATATACCCATCATTCCAACATCATTATTTTAAAATGATGATTACCTCTAGCTGAAGGACAGAGCCAGTTATAGTAGCTAATGATTGCTACTTCACTCAAAATACCCTTCTATCTTCTCCCATGAGAAGATTATAGACTTTACTGATTGTATACTGGTTTCAGCTTATCTGACTGTCATCAGTAATGAAAAGTGGCTGCACCAGTTATGTATGGTAATTCCAAGCTAAAGAGGCTGTTGAATGATGCATTTGTTTCCCATCACGGTACCTAGCATGGCACTATAGGAAGGCAGAGTTTGTTATTCCCTCATACATCAAAGTCTGCTTGCCAGTGTTATATTTATTGACCTGTCCAACTCCTTTTCCATGACTGATTACTTTTGCCACCCAAAGGTTTTCCCTGTTGCCCTGTCTTAGCAAAATTTCTCAACAAAGCTTTGAAAATTAAAAGTCCCCTCTACTCTTTCCCTGGGAAAACTCTTGTTTTCACAGGCACAAGGGGCACTTAGAACTGTGGCAGATGTTACTTTTGGTACCCAACCTTCCTCTTTCCTTTATTACCAAAGGAAGGAATCCACCTTCATATTTAATTTTCTAGGCTTATTGACAATCAGTAGTTTTGTGGTCTAATTCTGAGCAAATGAACATAACAAGCACTTCATTGACTGGAGCTTACAGAAAACTATTGTTTTCCTCATAAAAAAAGACAAATCACTCAACATTTATGTTTGCCTTTCACTGGTCCTAGTTTTTTCCTGAATGTAATATATTATACTAGAAAGCAACTTTGTGAATTTGAAAAGGGAACTATTCAGTAAAGGTGCTGATGCCTGGGTCCCTCTGGCATTTCTTAGAGACAAACTACCAGCTCTGAGCTGGTTACCTCTGAACTTCGTACCTGAGAAAAATTGCTCCCTGTTACATTTCAGCCAGTTGGATTTATTTGGGTTTTCTGTTATAGATGAATGCAATACTAAAGGAGTTTACAGATCTAGAGTGTAGGTGCAGCCATTCCAGAATAGCTGGGCTTTGTGATGATGATCAGGGTAATGATTTTGTCTAATAATCATTTTCAGGTTGAAATATTCTAAGAATTATAACTTATAGGCTTTAGATTAATAAAATTATATGTGTAGAAGGACAAGGTCTGTTTTCCTCTTTTCTTGTGCAGTTAAATTTTGCCAAAGTCTGATATTTTTATGTAGATGGCATAGAGATCATCAGGCCTACCTAGCTTCAACGTGATACTAACATAGTGTGCTGTGTTTTTCCACTTCAGGGCCCATGTCACTCTCTGGCTATGATTTAATCTGCAGAGAGGTCCATCTTGGTGAGTTCCAGAGTGTGAATAGGAAAAAGAAATAGACAATAAACTGTTGACTTTCCCAGTTTGGGAACACAAATTAATAAATCTCAGAAACATAGGGAGATATACAAATAAGCTCAAAATAGATTAAAAACCTAAACGTGAGTCCAGGCTAGAGGAAAAAGGCAGAGCTCTTCTGACATAAATTGCAGCAATATATTTTTCAATCACTCTCCCAGAATAATAGAAATAAAAACAAAAATAAACAAATGGGACCTAATTAAACTCAAAATCTTTTGCACAGCAAAGGAAACAATGAAAAGACAACCCACAGATTGGGAGAAAATCTTTGCAAATGATGTGCTCAACAAGAGGTAAGTTAACAAAATTTACAAACAGCTCAGGAGACTTAATATCAGCAAGAAAAACAACCTAATCAAAAAAATGGGCAGAAGAACTAAATATACATTTCTCCAAAGAAGGCATATAGATGGCCAACAGGCACATGAAAAGATGTTGAACATCACTAATTTTTAGAGAAATGCAAATCAAAACTACAATGAGGTATCACCTCACACCAGTCAGAAAGACCATAATGAAAAAAAAAAATATCCACAAACAACAAATGCTAGAGGTGTGGAGAAAAGGCAATGCTCCTACACTGTTGGTGGGAATATAAATTGGTGCAGCCACTATGGAAAACAGTATGGAGATTTATTTAAGAACTAAAAATAGAGCCACCATATGACCCTGCAATCCCACTCCTGGACATATATACAGAAAACAAAACCTGATCCAAAAGGATACATGCATCCCAGTGTTCACTGTAGCACTGTTTACAGTAGAAAGACATGGAAGCAACCCAAATGCTCATCCACAGGAGAATGGGTAAAGAAGATGTGGTGTGTATATATAATGGAATATTACTCAGCCATTGAAAAGAATGAAATAATGCCATTTGCAACAACATGGATGGACCTAGAGAGTGTCGTACGAGTGAAGTAAGTCAGAAAGAGGAGAAATATCGTATGACATCCCTTATATGTGGAATCTAAAAAGAGATGACATAAATTAACTTATTTACAAAACAGAAACAGATTCATAGACTTAGAGAATGAACTTATAGTTGCCAGGGGTGAAGATAGGGAAAGGGATAGTCAGGGAGTTTGAGATCAACATGTACACACTGCTATGTTTAAAATGGATAAACAACAAGGACCTACATTATAGCACATGGAACTCTGCTCAGTGTTATATGGAGCCTAGACAGGAGAGGAGTTTGAGGGAGAGGATACATGTATACGTTTGGCTGAGTCCCTTTGCTATCCACCTGAACTATCACAACACTGTTTATCAACTATACTTTAATATAAAATAAAAAGTTTTAAAAGACATATATCTTTATTTTTCTACTCATAAATATCCCCAAAGGATATTTTCTGATTCTGACATCTCAAAAGTAACTATAACAAATTTTCTCTATTAATTGCTTGTATTAATATTGATAAGGAAAGGTACTCCTATCCATTTCATTACATTCCTGAAAGTAACATTAATTATATTTGGAATTATTCAAGGATGTGGATCACTCAATATCCATGTATAATTTAGAAATGATGATCTTCTGAATTTCCTTTTAAGATTTATAGAAAAATGATCTTTGTTCAACCTAGAAGAATATTTTTCCTACACAGTTTCTGGAGAATAACTGATATATTAATAATAATAAAATGCAACCAATCAGATAATTCAGCCTTTATAAATAACCAGTCTCTGAAACCTAAATCTGTTAGAGGGAGTCATCACTTATAAACTACTGCATAGTCCATATCTTCTTAGTAATAAATATGAACACTCAAATAGATTGGCTCCAAATAGAAGTAACTAAAAAGGAAAAATAAACACCGTAATGGGAGCACAAAACCATATAAGACATACAATAAAATAATTTGTTGATTCTAAGCATGTCTCCCGGGAGTTTTGCATTTCTATAAATGGCTATTATAGGACAGACTCTAGACAAACTTATGAGGTACATGAAATTTGCATTTGATTGCTCTCAATTTCTCCCCCGTTAGATGCTGATGTCTTTCTACTTCCCTTACATATTCAAAACCTGAAACCCAGTCTGTTTTCACACTGATTTTTTAACACAATCTTATAAATCCCTCATTCCAGTTAAGGTAAAAATGTTTGTTCACATCTAAAATCTTACTTTTCTGAGGGTATTTGAAGATTTAGAATGAAATGGAGGAAACAACCCTGAAGTTGCTCTACTCCAGCAAAGATTTAAATAGTCATTTAAATATTAAAGAGAGAATAAAGGCAGGGAGGATCTTTTGCTAGTATGATGCTTATTATTCAACACTGAGAGAAACTGAGAGATTTTACTCAGTGTCCACATAAATATTATCTGTTTCAGGTATTTATTGTTGTTTAACAAACTGCCTTCAAACTTGGAAGTTTAACCCAATTTATTATTGTTTTTTCATGACTCTGCTGTTGGCTGGGCATACCCAACTGATTTTGTCTTAGGGACTCTTATGCAATGTTGAGCTGAGGCTGAAGTCATCCAAAGGCTTAAACTGGGCTGCATGTGTCCAATGGGTCACCAATTCAGCTGGTGATCAATGATGGCTGTCCACTAGGATCTTAGGTGAGTCTTTTGACTGAAAAATCCACACATGCCCTCTTTATGTGCCTTGAACTTCTCATAGCAAGACTGCTTGTTTCCTCAGAGAGGGTCCCAGTGATGAGTAGTCCAGGAAACCCATGAAGAAATTCTAAATCTATGACACAGCCTCAGAAGTCACAGAAGGTCATTTTTGCCATATTCTATTGGTCAGATATCTTAGAAGCAAGATAAGCTATTAGACTCTTGTCTTTTGATGTAGTATTGGAGTGGCAAAGTGACATTGAAAAGAGCATATGGTATGAGATATATTTACAAACCATATTTGGAAGATACAATCTCTTTATCCTCCATGACAAGTCTGCTCATTGTTTCACAGTTTCCATTGTCTCATTACTTTCATGAATAGATTCTCAGCATTTTACTAGAAGCTGTATTTTCTAGCTTTACTTTTGAAAGCTAACTGTAGCATGAGGTAAAGTCCCAGCCAAGAAATGTGAGCAGAAGTGAAATATGCAACTTCTAGGCTCCTTTTAAAAACAAAGCTGCTTGCTTTCATGGATTTCTGAAATAGTGATCAGAACAGCCATGGAAGCCCCATTTTGATAACAGCGGAGTCTTCCCCTCAGCTCGGAGCTTTGCATCTTGGAATTGTTCCATGAGAGAAAAATATGTCTTAATTGAATCATTGTATTTAAGATCTTTTCATCAACTGTGGCTTTTATATTCTCATATGATAAAAGTGAAACTGTTAGTTGGTCAGTCGTGTCTGACACTTTGTGACCCCATGGACTGTAGCCCATCAGGCTTCTCTGTCCATGGAATTCTCCAGGTAAGAATACTAGAGTGGGTAACCATTCCCTTTTCCAGGGGATCTTCTGGACCTAGGGATCAAACACGTGTCTCCTGCATTGCAAGCAGATTCTTTACTGTCTGAACCACCAGGGATTATATTCTCATGTATTGCTTCTCAAATCTCTGAAGTGATTATATATGATCATATGACTTCTTTTATGATTTCTGCTTGAATCTACTTAGGTAGAAGATAGTGGTATAATGGATAACAGGATGTATTACTGAACTATTATGTAAACAACATATATGCTTACTCTTAGAAATGTGAACTTGCTGTATATTAATAAGCATTCCTTTTTTCACTGATAACAAGTAACTTTAAAAAGTTTCTTGCTGTTTTGTTAGAACACTCTGAGTAGGTGAGCATGATTTGTGTAGGCAAGGAGAGGAAAAAAGTGGGAATTATTTTCTATAATAATCCTCTAACTTTAGGGCAAATATCAATTTTATAAACTCAAGGGTATAATTTTACTTTTATGAATTATTTGTATATAAGAAATATATATGACATGATACAATTATTATTGCTGTTTCAGTTTATAAAATTTTGAAACAAATTCTGTTTATAAGCATTTCCCATCATTACAATTTCCTTCAATAAATCTAAAACATTATATACATGCTTGCCTTGCTAAAATTTCCCCTGTGCTTTAATTTTTCCCACACAGCTTTAAATCTTTTTTGTCAAGAGTATTATGAGAAGAGCTTTCTTGACTCCATTGTTTATTGAGAAAAACATAATCTGTTTATTTTGTAACTGCAAATGGAGGCTGTGTAGTTCAGAAAAGAAATTAGTGAGAAATACATTTCCTTAGTTTAGAGATACCAGCCTAAATTTTAACTTAGGCTATTTAAGCTATAAATATTTCATTTAAACATTACAAGTTTTTAAAAACAGGGAATTTCAAAAGAACTGTTTTAATCCTTGAACTTTTGAGTATATATAACAAATTAACAAGGAAAAATAATTGAGTACATTATATTCAGTATTCTGCCTATATCTATTCTGATTTCTCCAACCCCAAAGATAATATCTATACAATAAATTTTATTTATTTGTGTATATGCACATATATGTGTATATATATGTATATACATATGCATACATATATAATGCTTTTGGTTAAAGGATTTAGCTTAGCTGAGTACAGATTAGAGAGATGAGACAGAATGCTTCAGGCTCAATATGAAATCACTGAAGAGTTATAAAGCAATGGCCTGAATCCAGGGAGAACTGAAAAATTGGGAATACTTTTTTGTCATCCATCTATCCTTCATCCTCTTTCACCTTCACTCTTTCAACTCTATCAAGGTTTGGGATACTTTCATTCGTTTCTATTACCATGGTTTCATTTCTTGCTACACTGACTTTTTAAAAAATTAGTTTTATTGCGGTATAATTGTTAAAGAACTGCATATATTTATTGTGTACAATCTGATGAATTTGGACATATGCACGCACTTACAATACTATCACCGCAATCAAGGTAAAACCTCCCAAAGTGTCCTTGAATATATTTTTTTAAAGTAACAACACTTAACATTGCATCTACCCTCCTAACAAAATGTGAAGTCCATGATACTGTGAAATGATGTTCTCTAATACTTTTTTCAAGAAGGATACATGGAAATTGTATTTCTTTGGGGAATAAATATCATGGGGTACACATTTTTTTTCCTTGGGGAATCAGTAGGATTGGTCATCATTTCCTAGCATTCAGATTTGCTGTGGAAAAAGACCTAGAATATTTAATCACTGAAACAGATATTTTGAACACTGAGAACTTCAGGTGAGAACCCAAGCTGTTTCTACCAATAGAGTTGGAAGAAAGCTTGGAATAAACTGGTTTCATCCTTCCTATTATAAAAGCTGGAATGAATAGTTGTTGGATAGCCGAGTAAAAGGAAAACTGGGAGATACTCTGCTTTTCCCCTAACACCCATATATCTTAGATAAAATTTATGTCATCATTTAAATTTTAATAGAACACATTTACTATCAAAGACTTACCCTCGAATCCTTACTTTTTTTTCTATCTAAACTTAATTGTCCTGTATTCAGAAAGGTAATATTTGGGCAAATATGAATTTGGAGTTTGAGATACACACTACTATATATAAAATAGATAAACAACAAGGACCTACTGTATAGTACAGGAATCTGTACTCAATATCTTATAATAGCCTATAAGGAAAAAGAGCCTGAAAAAAGAATATGTATTTAAATCACTTTGCTACATACCTGAAATCAGTACTGCATTGTAAATCAACTATACTTCAATTAAATTTTAAAAAAAAAGGTAATGTTTAACACCTAAAAGAGAAATAAAGCTGTCTCCAAAGCATTAAAAAACTGAAATCAAAATACTGCATCACCTCTAGCATCCTTTTCTGCTTTTCCAAGTCCCTGTTCAAATGAAGGATGTCATAGAAATTGCTCTTAGAAATCTCTCTTCTTCCATCTATACTGTCACAGTAAATTTGCTCTCTTTTGAAATCTGACAGTTTATAGCATCCTAGGAAGTAAGACGGAATAGTTATTCCTTATTTTCAATCCTGATAGCTGCTGATGCATCAGCTGTCTCATCTCATGGTTATTCTTTCCTTTCACAGTCTATTAACTTGCAGTTCCAGGCCCAGAAATCTGTAACTAACTGTGGAGGCCACCACATGTGCAGAGATTTAAGTGTTATCTCCCTAAGCTCAATGTGTTGTCCAAAATCTGTGGGTAGAATTTCCTCTTTCAATTCAATTTTATTTTATCTGTTAACCTCGGAGGAGAGTTGACTGAGACTTGTCTTGCTTTTTCAATTATTAATGTTTTTATTCTCTATCAACATGTTTTTCTTTTTGTGACTACTAACTAGCTTTAAGGAAAAAGTGGGTTATTCCTTTGATGATTCCCTAGCTGTCATTATTGAAAACCATTTACTTTCCCTGGATTTTGCAAGAAAGTTGAGTCTAAAAACAAGAGTTTTACACTGACAAAGTGTACACAAAATCTATCATCTTGTAGTCTGATAATTCTTTAAAGGAACTAAAAGCACAGTGTTGTTAGTTAAAGCTGAGCTTTTTCCTGCATTCACTCAGGATTTTAGAAATATATTTTATCTTCCTTAACAATGATAAAAGCTTTGCTGTAACTAAAGGAGATAGCTACTTGAAGCAATTACCAGTCTAGGTTCAGAGTTTGCTGAAGTTTTCCCAACCCTGTATCTAAAACCTAATTTGTTCTTATTCTATATGTAGTTAGCTTGTCCTACTGAAAAATAGAACATTTAACGTATCAAGGGAATAATAATCAATTATTTTTTAGTAAAAAGCAAAAGTAATCGGGAAAAACACTTACTTGACATGAATTTGTCTTACTTTTATGAGCTTATAAAGCTAATCTCTTTTCCTTGCAGTACAGTTATTATTATTAAATTTATCTCATGTCAATTCCTATATTCACAGAAAATTACATTATTATAATCTCTGGGTGTGTTTTTCAAGAGTTCATTTTATAACTGCAAACTGAAATTGAAATGCTTTCAATTGCATATGCAAAAAATTAGGAAATGTATACTAACACAAAACTATTTGAAAAAATTACAAAAGTCCCTCATTCAGGGCGAAGAGAAAAGAGATTTGGTATGCAAGGCAGCCTACACCTGGATATCGCTGTCTGGAATTTCACAGACCCTAAAATAATCATTTTTACTTTGTAATATATAGAGTCAATAGGATTACTTTCTTGAATCATTATCCAAAGAAGAAAATGTAAACAACTTACTCCTGTCAAATCAGCTCAACATAGAGCAGCAAAGCAAGAAATGTTCTCTGTAACAACCCAAATGGTTACCTTTCACAAAGCTAAAGGATAGCAATAATATAATAAAGTTTTGTGTTGCATTATTGCTCATTGTACCTAGCATTAGTGAAATGCTGGGCAAGAATTGGGAGTCCTGTTTTCATTTTTTGTAGGTAAAAGCCTTCTGCTCTCTATATCCCAAAACAAATGGCCTTAGAGTGTCAAATGGCAGCTTCAAGCAAGGAAGAGAGCCAGAAAGAATTGTGACTTCAGATACACAGATCTAAAGCTAAATATACTTAGCTTAGGAAAAAGACAGTTTTTAATTCATAAGTGCAACTCCAAGACATGATATTTATTTTGCTTCTTTGTTACTCACTGGAAGTTGTATTTCTACTTAAACATAGCTCAATTATAAATGCTAAAAATATCAATACTTGGAACTGGGTTTCCCCAGTGGCTCAGTGGTAAAGGATTCACTGCTAATGCAGGAGCCTCAAGTTCAATCCCTGATCTGGAAAAATCCCCTGGAGAAGGAAATGGCAATCCACTCCAGTATTCTTGCCTGGGAAATCCCATAGACAGAGGAGCCTGGCAGGCTGTAGACCATGGGCTTGCAAAGAGTTGGACAGGACTTAGTGACTAAACAACAGCAGCAAATCAATAGTTGGAGCTAGTGATATACTGCTATCTTCTATGAACAGCGGCGCTGCCATTAATTCTATATCACTGAATATAAATGCCATTCGAGCAAAACCACTCCACCATTTTTTTAGGGAGAAATGACTCAATTTGGTTATGCTTCCTTAATGAGTCCCCAGATTGCCCCAGCAAGAGTCTGAAATTATGGGCATAATTCTCTTTGGGCACATACTTGTTTAGTAATAATGAATCCAAGCAGATTAATGAATAATTAACAATTCTTTGGTGGCATACCAAAGACTCTACCTTAGTTCAGGCCTTCTTATTTATCAGATAAAAGGGAAAATTGCTTTGAAAATTCTAAACATCACAGACTTGTGAACCTAAAACAAAACCTAGCAAATTTCTCTTTGGGTATGGGAAAAAAATTCTCATTTCTCTACAGATGAATGAACTTCCCAGTGGCAGTTTTTCTAGAGAGCTTTTATTTTCTATTTAAAGTTTGTAGCCACAGGGAATTTCGGATAGGCCTGTAACTTCTCTGGTCAGTTTTCTGCATATACTTCTATAAACTGAGTTCTCATAGTTCATGCCTAGATTTATGTATAGGTTGAAAAAGGTTCTCACTTATGTGCTGACCCTTGACAGGTTCTGTAACAGCATCCTAACCAAAAACTATTTGGCCAACAGTTGCAGTCATTTGAGAGTTTAGCCATTTTTGAAGATATGAAACCTGATATAAAAGAGATAAGTCATTCTCAAATCATAACTATATTTGAGAGAGCAATTATTGCTCATGTCTCATTTAAAACAGAAATCCATTCCCTCTGTTATATTATCTTTGGGCAAAAGATATTTATCAATCCCCACCTCCCATCAAAATTAAGTGGATTTAAACAGATATTGGCTTATTTGGCTTTTCCTGTTAATTCATTCTATTTAACACAATTAAGCAACAAGAGTATGAGCTCTGGAGATACACAGTGAATAAAACAGATAAAGGGAAAAATAATGGGGAAACAAACACACAATAGATGGATAACAAAATACTATGTGATTTAATTTCAAATAGAGATAGATACAAAGTATGAAGTAAAGCAACGTAATGGAATGTATACTGTATATCTGTGTGTGATCTCTTTGAAAAAGCATAATTCAAGCAAAGACTTGAATGTGAAAAGAAACCAGTCATGCAACAATTTGAGAGAGCTGTAGTATAGGCCAAAGGAACAGCAAATGCAAACAGCCACCACTACGATATCACTTTGCTCTAAGATTTAATTAATTTAAATTTATGTTAATTAATAAATATATAGATAAAAAATACATAAGACCTATTTCTGTGATACATGTATAAGTAGATGTATGTGTGTGAGCTCAGGCGTGTCTGACTCTTTGTGATCCTTTGGACTGTAGGCTACCAGGCTCCTCTGTCCATGGGATTTTTCAGGCAAGAGTTTTGGAGTGGGTTGCCACTTTCTTCTCCAGGGGATCTTCCTGACCCAGGGATCAAACCCATGTCTCCTGTATTGCAGGCAGATTGTTTAGCTACTGAGCCACTGGCAAAAACCTATGTCTGTGGTAACATCATCTACATCAGTAACTGAGCTCAATAAAATTGCATAGGATTCTGAAAGTCAAATTAGTCTCTATCTCCCTGGTATTATCACAACACTAAGTAGTCAAAAGGAGTAGGGACATAGTACCAAGAGAAATTTGCTTTGTACATCTCATATGGTTTTTAAATGTGAGTTTTAAAATAGATTGATGGTAAAGGCAGGTGACCCCTTCTTTAGCAACTGTTCTTTCATTGCTTCAGATTTTGCTCTACTATAGATGTCTTTCCAAATCTGTCATTTTCTGTCTTTAAAAATGAAAATCCAGGAGGATTCAACACTATTAATTTATTGTTATTAAACTGGCACAGTGTTTCCCTTCAGTTAAAATAAAGCATCTGTGTTAGTTTAGAACTCTTTGACACTATCACTGTGTAAATAATTACACACTCAAGGAAGCAGTCTTCTCCTACTGACAGCTGCCTCTCGTCAGCTTTTGATGGAAGACCAAAGGAAATGGAATTGTGGATACATAATTACATGTTACAGAGCAGTTAATGCATTCATTATTATTCCCCAAGGTCTTAAAGGCCCAAATGTCTATTCTCTGAATTTATTAAAACTAAGATTTGCACATTCCTGGAGTCAAAATGATTTGGGAACACAGCAGGGATAAGATGGAAGTTCAGAAATAATACTTTACAGCTGCATAATTAAACTTTCTGCTGGGAGAGTACTTTTTGAAACATGCATACTAGTGTTTGGCAAAGATAAAACTCCCTATGGCATAAATGGGTGTTTCTAAACTTGACTTCTGAATACAGTTTTGAAAAGGTGGCTGTAAACATTAGGGACTATATTATTCAAAAGCAATCAAAAAACCACTTTGGAAACAAAGTAAATGTACTAGATAGACTGGGAGTTTTAAGACTGCTGTGCATTTCATAGGATACCTCGAGGGAAAATTGATGATTACACTTAGTATGTAGAAGTAAAAAAATCTCATTCACCCCAAAATTAACAGGAATTTCAGAAAGATTCAAAAGTGTTTAAAATTGTGAAGGAGGTATGTTTATTCTTTATTTTTTCCAAATCACATAGAAATTTTAAAAAAAATTCCCTTTCAGTATATTTCCTGCCTCATAAATTCTACTCTTTGAGGAAATATATAAGGCATTGTTTCAAAGATTGGCAAGTGAGAACCAGAGAGCAGTATATAATTTCTTAGAATTTAGTGTTACATTTTTGCAACCACCCCCCCCCCACACACACACACATTGCCCATATTGTGCCCACTTGGTCCCAAGAAGTGGAACCATCATTAGTGCTTGGGAGCAAGGAACCAGAGTTCCACTTCTCATTAGAGATATGCCTAGGATTTAAGTTGATAATCAGGCCAGCAAACACGCCATTTCTTTCATAGCAGGATTTCAGGGGCTACCTTTTCAAACTGCACCACTTTATATATCCTCTTTCCTTAAAAGCTGGAAACTAGTACTCTTTGGGCTGAATGTGATAGAAAAGTTAATAGATTTTTAAAACTATTTTGGATTAATAATGAACTCCTATGCAGTTGTGATAGATAAGAGAGAGATCCTGTGTCCCCTTAACCCAGGTCCCCACAATGCTCAGATCTGGTGAAACAATAGTGAAGTATTACAACCAGGATATTGGCACTGCTCTTGTCCATCAGTCTTATCCACAGACATCTACTATTGCATAATTTAAACTGGTGTTGTAATCTTATTAGCAACCAATATTTACAAATCAGAAAAATGTATAGACTAGCATGGATTTAAATCATCTCCCGCAAAACCAGGCCTGCATTCTTCATATAACTTTCGGCTAGAACTAAATATCATTTTTATTAAACTATGTGTATTCTCCACTTTGTACCATTGCACCCCGTTGTATGTTTCTCCTTAACATCTTGCCCAATTCATGTATTATTTTCCTGGGGCTGTCCCTCCTATAACCTGCTGGTGATGTGTTTAATCCCTATTTTAGCATGTCTGTACCCCAGTGTGCCTAACCTTGTCAGTTTTCCACCAGAGGGCACCCCATCCTCACCTGTGTTCAGTTGTAGCCTGGGAAACTGAAGGTTCCATTAGAACCTTTAAACATTCAGTAATTGGGGCCTTAGAAACAAGCCAAATATTTTTCAAATAGAATAATGTCACCAGATAAAAGCAAATAAAATTATATGATGCCAGATGCACACTGTTTTTTTTTTTACTCCCAGTTTTGCCTTTCTCCCTGAGGTCCAAATATATATTTGACAACCTACATGACATTTCCACTTGAGAATTTAACATGTCCAAACTTACCACACTGAAAATAGAACATTTGTTACCTTCCTCCTAAACCTGCTTTTGACAGTCCTCATTTCAGTAACAAGTTTCACTATGTACCAAATGTTCAAGCCAAAGATCTAGAAATTGTCCTTGATTCATGTCTATTTCAAACCACCCCTATTCTGCCTTCATATCAAATTCATTTGCAAGTCTTATTGGCTATGTCTGCAAAGTATATTCTCAATCTATTTACTTTCAAGGCTAACCCACCATGATCTCTCACCTGAACTGTTGCAACAGCCTCTGAATCAGTCCATCTGTTCCCATTTTTGCCCCCTAGAATCTGATTTACATAATATTGGCTCTTCTGAAAGCATAAATCATAACGCACAATGCTTTATGCAATGAAATTCCTGATTACCTATTCAATAGCATTTTGTTTTATTATGAATATTATACACTTAATTCTAGCTCTTTCCCCCTTCTGTTTTACACAAGGTACCAACTTCTTTTCCATCTCCATCTTTTCAACTTACTCTTCTTTCTGGAGAATCCTTTCTTATCTGTTCACAAAGCTTACCCCTTGTTTTTAGATTAAAAATAACCTTAGTTAACTATCATCCCATCACGGAGGCTTTTGCTCATCATCGTAGCTAAAGTGACACCTTTCCTTCCTCAGTTTCTTTCCCTCACTTCTTGTCTCGCAAACTCTTCTTTACTTACTTTATTGTTTCAGTTCGTTTGCTCAGTCATGTCCAACTCTTTGTGACCCCATGAATTGCAGCATGCCAGGCCTCCTTGTCCATCACTGACTCCCAGAGCCCACCCAAACCCACGTCCATTGAGTCGGTGATGCCATCCAACCATCTCATCCTCTGTCATCCCCTTCTCCTCCTGCCCTCAATCTTTCCTAGCATCAGGGTCTTTTCAAATGAGTCAGCTCTTCACATCAGGTGGCCAAAGTTTCGGAGTTTCAGCTTCAACGTCAGTCCTTCCAATGAACACCCAGGGCTGATCTCCTTTAGGATGGGCTGGTTGGATCTCCTTGCAGTCCAAGGGACTCTCAAGAGTCTTCTCCAACACCACAGTTCAAAAGCATCAATTCTTCAATGCTCAGCTTTCTTTATACTCCAACTCTCACATCCATATATGACTACTGGAAAAACCATAGCCTTGACTAGACAGACCTTTGTTGACAAAGTAATGTCTGTTTTTTAATATGCTGTCTAGGTTGGTCATAACTTTCCTTCCAAGGAGTAAGTGTCTTTTAATTTCATGGTTGCAATCACCATCTAAAGTGATTTTGAGCCCCCAAACTAAAATCAGCCACTGTTTCTACTGTTTCCCCATCTATTTGCCATGAAGTGATGGGGCCAGATGTCATGATCTTTGTTTTCTGAATGTTGAGCTTTAACCCAACATTTTCACTCTCCTCTTTCACTTTCGTCAAGAGACTCTTTAGTTCCTCTTCACTTTCTGCCACAAGGGTGGTGTCATCTGCATATCTGAGATTATTGATGCTTCTCCCAGCAATCTTGATTCCAGCTTGTGCTTCCTAGAGCCCAGCATTTCTCATGATGTACTCTGCACAGAAGTTTAAAAAGCAGGGTGACAATATACAGCCTTGACGTACTCCTTTTCCTATTTGGAACCAGTCTGTTCTTCCATGTCCAGTTCTAACTGTTGCTTCCTGACCTGCATGTAGGCTTCTCAAGAGGCAGGTCAGGTGGTCTCATATTCTCATCTCTTTCAGAATTTTCCACAGTTTATTGTGAGCCACATAGTCAAAGGCTTAGGCATAGTCAATAAAGCAGAAATAGATGTTTTTATGAAGCTCTCTTGCTTTTTCCATGATCCAGCAGGTGTTGGCAATTTGATCTCTGGTTCCTCTGTCTTTTCTAAAACCAGCTTGAACATCTGAAATTTCACGGTTCACGTATTGCTGAAGCCTGGCTTGAAGAATTTTGAGCATTACTTTACTAGCGTGTGAGATGAGTGCAATTGTGCAGTAGTTTGAACATTCTTTGGCAGTACCTTTCTTTGGGATTGAAAGGAAAACTAACTTTTTCCATTCCTGTGGCCACTGCTGAGTTTTCCAAATTTGTTGGCATATTGAGTGCAGCACTTTCACAGCATCATCTTTCAGGATTTGAAATAGCTCAACTAGAATTCCATCACCTCCACTAGCTTTGTTTGTAGTGATGCTTCCTAAGGCCCACTTGACTTCACATTCCAGGATGTCTGGCTCTAGGTGAGTGTGAGTGATCAAACCATCATGATTATCTGGGTCATGAAGATCTTTTTTGTACAGTTCTTCTGTGTATTCTTCCCACCTCTTCTTAATATCTTCTGCTTCTGTTAGGTCCATACCATTTCTGTCCTTTATCGAGCCCATCTTTGCATGAAATGTTCCCTTGATATTTCCAATTTTCTTGAAGAGATCTCTAGTCTCTCCCATTCTACTGTTTCCCTCTATTTCTTTGCATTGATCACTGAGGAAGGCTTTCTTCTCTCTCCTTGTTATTCTTTGGAACTCTGCATTCAAATGGGTATATCTTTCCTTTTCTCCTTTGCTTTTCACTTCTGTTCTTTTCACAGCTATTTGTAAGGCCTCCTCAGACAGCCATTTTGCTTTTTTGCATTTCTTTTTCTTAATGATATAAACTTTGTTGTTTATATCATTATAAGATATTATCATGTTTGTTTCATGTGTACTTATTATCTGTATTTTATAGTTACAATATAAGTTACCTGAAAGGTTTTGTATGTCTGTTCACTGCCATATTCCCCAAGAGCCTCTTGGTGAGGGTGAAAGAGGCTCATTAAGACAGTGAAAAAGTGGGTTTAAAGCTCAACATTCAAAAACTTAGGATCATGGCATCTGGTTCTAACACTTTGTGACAGATAGATGAAGATAAACTGGAAAGAGTGCAGATTTTATTTGGGTTCCAAATCACTGTAGATGGTGACTACAGCCATGAAATTAAAAGACCCTTACACCTTGGAAGAAAATCTATGATGAACCTAGACAGCATCTTAAAAAGCAGAGACATTTCTTTGCTGACAAAGGTCCATCTAGTCAAAGTTATTGTTTTTCCAGTAGTCTTGTATTGATGTGAGAGTTGGACTGTAAAGAAGGCTGAGCACTGAAGAATTGATGATTTCAGACTATGATGCTAGAGAAGATTGTTGATCTTGGACTACAAGGAGATCAAACCAGTCAATCCTAAAGGATATATTCATTGAAAGAACTGATGCTAAAGCTCCAGTACTTTGGCCACCCGATGTGAAGAGCCAACTCATTGGAAAAGACCCTAATGCTGGGAAATACTGGAAAGAGGAGGAGAAGAGGGTAACAGAGAATGAGATGATTGGATGGCATCACCAACTCAATGGACATGAGTTTGAGCAAACTTCAAGAGATAGTGAAGGACAGAGAAGTCTGGCGTGTTGCAGTCTATGCAGTAGTGAAGAATCAGACATGACTTAGTAACTGAACAACAAACAAACAATATTGCCCAAACCTAGAACACTGTCAGGATCAAACTTGGTGTTCATTAAAATTTTATGAATGTGTAGATTCTTAGTAAGTGGTATTCATATTTGGCAAATATATATATATATATATATATATATATATATATATATATATATATATATATGAAAACCTAATATAACATCAAAAGAAACTGAGACAGACTTGCCTGTGACTGTCCAGGAGTCTCCAGGAGGGGCATAGGTCAACATATGTACCCTCCCTATCTGTCACTTGTGAGGGCTGCCTCCTGACGTCCCACCCCATGTTGACCTCCTGATACCTTGGGACCTTCCATCTCCAAGATGCTTTATCTCAAACACATCTCCAGGCCTCTTGTAGCTTTCTCCAAGCTTAGCTCAGCCCATGCACATTTGGGTTCCTTATTTTATACAAAGGCAGAATATACAATGAGGCAAAGACAGCCTCTTCAATAAATGGTGCTGGGAAAACTGGACAGCTACATGTAAAAGAATGAATTTAGAACACTTCCTGACACCATACACAAAGATAGACTCAAAATGGATTAAAGACCTAAATGTAAGACCAGAAACCATAAAACTCAGAGGAAAACATAGGCAGAACACTCGATGACACAAATCAATGCAAAATCCTCTATGACCCATCTCCTAGAGTAATGGAAATAAAAACAAAAGTAAACAGATGGGACGTGATTAAACTTAAAAGCTTTTGCACAGCAATGGAAACTATAAGCAAGATGAAAAGACAGCCCTCAGAATGGGAGAAAATAATAGTAAAGGAAACAACTGACAAAGGATTAATTTCCAAATATACAAGCAGCTCATACAACTCAATGCCAGAAAAACAAACAGTCCAATCAAAACGTGGGAAAAGACTTACACAGACATTTATCCAAAGAAGACATACAGATGGCTAACAAACACACGAAAAGATGCTTAAATCACTCATTATGAGAGAAATGTAAATCAAAACTACAATGAGATATCATCTCACACCATTCAGAATGGCCATCATCAAAAAGCCAACAAACAATAAATGCTGGAGATGGTGTGGAAAAATGGGAACGCTCTTTTACTGTTGGTGGGAATGTAAATTGATACAGCCACTATGGAAGATGGTATGGAGATTCCTTAAAAAACTAGGAATAAAATCACCATATGACCCAGAAATCCCACTCCTAGACATATACCCTGCTGCTGCTGCTGCTGCTGCTGCTGCTGCTGCTGCTGCTGCTGCTGCTGCTGCTGCTGCTGCTGCTGCTGCTAAGTCACTTCAGTTGTGTACGACTCTGTGCGACCCTCTAGACGGCGGCCCACCAGGCTCCCCTGTCCCTGGGATTCTCTAGGCAAGAACACTGGAGTGGGTTGCCACTTCCTTCTCCAATGTGTGAAAGTGAAAAGTGAAAGGGAAGTCACTCAGTCGTGTCCGACTCTGTGCGACCCCATAGACGGAAGCCCACCAAGCTCTTCCATCCATGGGAGTTTCCGGGCAAGAGTACTGGAGTGGGGTGCCATCGCCTTCTCCAGGCATATACCCTGAGGTAACCAAAATTGAAAAAGACACATGTATCCCATTGTTCATTGCAGCACTATTTACAATAGCTAGAACATAGATGCAACCTAGATGTCCATTGACAGATGAATGGACAAAGAAGTTGTGGTCTATATACACAAAGGAATATTACTCAGCCATTAAAAGGAACACATTTGAGTCAGTTCTAATGAGATGGATGAACCTAGAACCTATTATACAGAGTGAAGATCATCAGAAAGAGAAAGATAAACATCATATTCTAATACATGTATACAGAATCTAGAAAAATGGTACTGAAGAATTTATCTACTGGTAGGAATGAAGAAAGAGACATAGAGAATTGGCTCATGGACATGGGGATAGGGGAGAAGAGGGTGAGATGCAGGGAAAGAGTAACATGGAAACTTACATTACCATATGTAAAATGGATAGCCAATGGGAATTTGCTGTATGGCTCAAGAAACTCAAACAGGGGCTCTGTATCAACCTAGAGGGGTGGGATAGGGAGGGAGGTAGAAGGGAGGTTCAAAAGGGAGGGGATATATGTAAACCTATGGCTGATTTAGTTGAGGTTTGACAGTAAACAATGAAATTCTGTAAAGCAATTATTCTTCAATTAAAAATGTAATTAATTTAAAAAAAGCTAAGATCATGTCATCCTGTACCTTCATTTCATGGCAAATAGAAGCCATGGGGAAGCAATGGAAAAAGTAATAGACTTTATTTTCTTTTGCTCCAAAATCACTCCAGATGGTGACTGCAGCTATGAAATTAAAAGATATATGCTCCTTGAAGGAAAATGACCAACCTGGACAGTGTATTAAAAAGCAGAGACATTACTTTGACAACAAAGGTCTGTCTAGTCAAAGTGAAGTCGCTCAGTCATGTCCGACTCTTTGTGACCCCATGGACTGTAGCCTTCCAGGCTCCTATGTCCATGGGATTTTCTAGGCAATATACTGGAGTGGATTGCCATTTCCTTCTGCAGGGGATCTTCCCAACCCAGGGATTGAACCTGGGTCTCTTCCAGTAGTCATGTATAGATGTGAAAGCTGGGCCATAAAGAAGGCTGAGCACCAAAGAATTGATGCTTTTGAACTGTGGTGTTGGAGAAAACTCTTGAGAGGCCCCTGGACTGCAAAGAGATAAAACAAGTCAGTCCTAAAGGACATCAACCCCGAGTATTCATTGGAAGGACTGATGCTGAAGCTGAAGCTCCAATACTTTGGCTACCTGATGGGAAGAGCCAACTCATCAGAAAAGACTCTGATACTGGGAAAGATTGAAGGCAGGAGAAGAAGACAACAGAGGATGAGATGGTTGGATTGCAACACTGATTCAATGGACATAAGTTTGAGCAAGCTCCAGGAAACGGTGAAGAAGAGGGAAGCCTGGCGTGTGCTGCAATACATGGGGTGGCAAAAAGTCAGACACAAATAAGCAACTGAACAACAGCAACAATTGTAACTCTATCTTTAATATTTTGAGGAATTTTTAAATTGCAAAGTGGTGATACTACTTTGGAAAACAAACTCAATAGCAGTGTATAAGGGTTCCAGTCCTTTCACATCTGTACCAATACTATTGTCATTTTTTAAAATATAAATTTATTTACTTTAATTGGAGGTTAATTACTTTACAATTTTGTATTGGTTTTGCCATACATCAACATGAATCCACCACAGGTATACACGTACTCTCCATCCTGAACCCCCCTCTCTCCTCCCTCCCCGTACCATCCCTCTGGGTCGTCCCAGTGCACCAGCCCCAAGCATCCAGTATCATGCATCAAACCTGGACTGGCAATTCGTTTTATATATGATATTATACATGTTTCGATGTCATTCTCCCAAATCATCCCACCCTCTCCCTCTCCCACAGAGTCCAAAAGACTGTTCTATACATCTGTGTCTCTTTTGCTGTCTCACATACAGGGTTATTGTTACCATCTTTCTAAATTCCATATATATGCATTAGTATACTGTATTGGTGTTTTTCTTTCTGGCTTACTTCACTCTGTATAATAGGCTCTAGTTTCATCCACTTCGTTAGAACTGATTCAAACGTATTCTTTTTAATGGCTGAGTCATTTTTAACTTTATCCATCTTATGAGTATGAAGTGATACCTCATTATAGTTTTCAGCTGCACTTCGCTAGTAAATAATGATATTTGACATTTTCTGATGCCCTTATTAGACATTTTCGGAAAACTCAGCAGTGGCAACAGGCCTGGAAAAGGTCAGTTTTCATTCCAATCCCAAAGAAAGGCAATGCCAAAGAATGCTCCAACTACCACACAATTGTACTCATCTTGCACACTAGCAAACTAATGCTCAAAGTTCTCCAAGCCAGGCTTCAATAGTACACGAACTGTGAACTTCTAGATGCTCAAGCTGGATTTAGAAAAGGCAGAGGAACCAGAGATTAAATTGCCAACATGTGTTGGATCATAGAAAAAGCAATAGAGTTCCAGAAAAACATCTCCTTCTGCTTTATTGACTATGCCAAAGTCCTTGACTGTGTGGATCACAATAAACCGTGGAAAATTCTGAAAAAGATGGGAATATCAGACCACCTGACTCACCTCTTGAGAAATCTGTATGCAGGTCAGGAAACAACAGTTAATAATGGATATGGAATGACAGACTAGTTCCAAATAAGGAAAGGAGTACATCAAGGCTGTATATTGTCACCCAGCTTATTTAACTTACATGCAGGGTAAATCATGAGAAATGCTGGACTGGATGAAGCAAAAGTTGGAATCCAGATTGCTGGGAGAAATATCAATAACCTCAGATATGCAGATGACACCACCATGGCTGAAAGTGAAGAAGAATTAAAGAGCCTCTTGATGAAAGTGAGAGGAGAGTGAAAAAGTTGGCTTAAAGCTCAACATTCACAAAACTAAGATCTTGGCATCTGGTCTCATCACTTCATGGCAAATAGATGGGGAAACAGTGGAAACAGTAACAGACTTTATTGGTTTTGGGCTCCCAAACTCACTTTAGATGGTGATTGCAGCCATGAAATTAAAAAACACTCACTCCTTGGAAGAAAAGTTATGATCAACCTAGACAGCATATTAAAAAGCAGAGACATTACTTTACCAACAAAGGTCTATCTAGTCAAAGCTATGGTTTTCCAGTAGTCACATATGGATGTGAGATTTGGACTATAAAGGAAGCTGAGTGCCGAAGAATTGATGCTTTTGTACTGTGTTGTTGGAGAAGACTCTTGAGAGTCCCTGGGACTGCAAGGAGATCCAACCAGTCCCTCTTAAAGGAAGTCAGTCCTGAATATTCATTGGAGGTACTGATGCTGAAGCCAAAACTCCAATACTTTGGCCACATGATGTGAAGAAATGACTCATTTGAAAAGACCCTGATGCTGGGAATGATTGAAGGCAGGAGGAGAAGGGGATGACAGAGGTTGAGATGGTTGGATGGCATCACCAACTCAATGGACATGATTTTGAGTACACTCCAGGAGTTGGTGATGGACTGGAAGGCCTGGTGTGCTTCAGTTCATGGGGTTGCAACGAGTTGGACACGACTGAGCGATTGAACTGAACTGAACTGAATACATTCTTATCAGAAATGGCTCTTCAAATCCTTTGCTCTTTTTATTTTCTTTTTATTGCTGAATTTAAGACTTCTTTATATGGTAATTGTAATACTTATTTTTTCATTATTATTGACAGACAATATCTTTGGTAATTACTCTCAAAGTGTGGTTCATGGGTCTCTGGTGGTCCCAGATATTCTTTCCGAAGTTCAAAACTATTTCATTCCTCCAAGTGTACCATGAAATCTTTTAGTGACTACATATATGTGCTATAATAAGTTAAATGCAGAAATATATATGAAAACCCAGCTGAATTCTGCTAAGCCACACATTAAATATATTTGCAAATATGTAAAGAAATGCAATTTTTCTCAGTAATAAGTAATTGCTTGTTTTGGAAAATAAGATTAATTTTCATAAAATATGTTATGAATAATATAATAGGTTTTATTTTTCTTTTCATATGGATTAATAAATGTTTTTTAAGACTTTCCTTTTAAATTATAATAAGTGTTGTTTGTTATGTAAGCCACATAAACAAAAACTATTTGTGGCCCTAATAATTTTTATGTAAAATGACCTTGAAACCAAAAAGTGAAGAACTATGAATATAATGTGATGCTGGGCACATAGTAGACACTCAATAAAATCCAAATCATCCTTTTATAAAGTTTCTCCATTCAGCATTAGAGGAAGATTTGAGATGAAACCTTTCATCTGTGCTCTGTTTTTAATGACTGTGTGTTTGAGGAAATAGAATAAGAAAGAATTCAAGAGATGGGATATAAGAATTCAAAGAACACAATCTGGTTCTATCTTATTTTTGTGATTTACTGTCTCTGCAGACATATTGCTTGGTTATAAATACTCTCTCTTCCTAATCATGGCACTCCTAGTTCAATGCCCTTGAATTTTTCGCATTCCACCACTAACTTTGTAGAGCTATTGCTTCCAAGCATTTCTGAAATAAAATTAGGTGAGTATTTAACTTCAGTGATAGCTTATTTGGTACACAAATTTGGGGTGGTTACCAGACATTTCTGAGTACACATGTCTGCATGTATTAATTGTTTTTATTAAATGTATTATAGAGACAGACTGCCTGTGTTTAAATCCCTAGACTGTCACTTAATAGTTGTGCAACCTTAGTACAAATTACTTAACCTCTTTGTTCTTTGGACTCCTCATCTATAAAGAAGGGATAAGAATAATAGTACAAACCATAGTGCTGTAAATAGATATATAGGTGAATTTTAACAATATGTAATGCTATAATGCCCAATATGTAACAAATACTCTGGAGGTATTTGCCACATTATCATTTCTGTATTTCTGTTTCTCAAATTTACCATCTCTGTAATAAGAATAGCAATAGTTCTTACTTCCTGGGACTGTTATAAGAGTTGCATGAAAACACATATAAAGTATTTAGCAGAGTCTCAGGCACAGAATAAGATCTCAATAAAGCATTAGTTATTATTTTGTCATTAATAGTTCACTATTTATGGGACCATAGAAACATCTGTGATCATAATTTAATGTCAGAAGTCTTTTCAGTTAAATCTCTGAATTCTAGAATTTTCATGCTAGAAGTAGCCTTAGAGTCTATCTAGTTCTGCAATTTCAAGCTGTAGAACTTTGAATCTGAACTTGAATCCAGACTGAACTTTGAATCACCTGGGGTCTATCTCAGTTCTACTGAATCACAGTTTCTATGACCAAAGTTCTGGAAACTGTAGGTCCATAGGTCCACAAACTCTCTGTATTATTCTAGTATATTTGAAAATCACCATGATAAACAATTCCTTTGTTTTATATTTGAAGAAAGGGAGGTTTATAGGGGCAATGAACTTGGTGAGTAAGTCATCTCAAATCAGGGTAAGAAACTCAATTTCTAGACTTAAAACCAAATATAATTTACCAGACATTTATACATCAATGTGAAAGAGTTTCAAATCCTTAATGCTTTTTTCTTTTTATTTTTCTACAGAAAGAATATAAGAATTCTGAAAGTTGGAGCCATAAAAGTTTTAACTCTACCTTTTCACATACCTTCCAGATTCACAATCTAGCTGAGGACTTAAATACATATTTATTAGCCTCTCTTTGATACTATCAGCAGCAATGGAAAGTATTCACATATCCTTAAACTTGAGAAATGTCTTTCAATACAATAGAGACCATCACTGTAGATAAGTATAAGGAAAAAAAAGAAAGTTACTTTATACAAGTGTCATCTCTGACTCTCATTTACCAACTCAAATTTTCTTTTATGTTTGGATGACTAAGGTAAAACTTCCCAACAGAGATGGAATACTCATAGATAACAGTACTTCCTAGTACCTTCTAGTAACAGATAAACTTAAATCTTTAAAGAGAAGGAAATAATCAGTGACTACTTCCCTACAGGGGCTTCCCAGGTGGCTCACTGGTAAAGAACCCACCTGCCAATGCAGGAGACATGAGTTCTATGGTTGGGTCAAGAAGATACCCTGGAGAAAGAAATGGCAACCCATTTCAATAACCAGTATTCTTGCTTGGGAAATCCCATGGAGTGTAGAGCCAAATGGACTATAGGCCATGGGGTTGGACATGACTTAACAATTAAACAACTTCCCTGCAGAAAAACTGTCAATCAGAGCCTGTGAGTGAAGTTACCACTGTAGTCTTACTGATACTCTTCCAGTCCACAACAACTGAACCTGAATCTAGATGTCTTGGTGTTTGTATTAATATACTTCCTGTCCACAACAGCCATACTTGAAGCTAGATGTATTGGTGTTGGTATTGGCAGTGGGCAAAATTGTGAATGTTTTAGGCTTTCCTCAGTTGTCATTTAAAAATAACAGTATTACCACCTTATGTTAATACTTCATAATTTATACAATACATTTACAATTACTATCTCATTTGATTATGTAGTTACCTTTTTCTGTAGGTACTAATGATGTGTAAACGAAGTAATCTGTCAGTAATAATATGTATTAGTTTGTTAAGTCAGTGTATTAATTCATACAGTTAAATAGAAAATCTGAATTTCACTCTAAGTCGTGTGCTCTTTGCAAAACATCAACAAAGTTTTCTTCCCATCTTAATTGTTTAGTATCATTTTGAAACTGTTTTATAGGCTATCATTTCCAGTGAGTTAGATATATAAAAGAAAAACCTCAATACAAATTTTAAAACTTCTAATTGTGGTGCTTTAGGCACTGTGGCTAATTTGCATGTGACCTTTTGGGGTCTTTTCTCTTAGAGTCACCCCAAATGATTAAATATACTGTTTCTTCCACGTGTAATCCACTTCACTGTCACTTAAATGCCCTACTTCCCTAACTTAGATTACCTCATTTTTTCTCAGGCTTCTTGTTTATTAACTCCACATAGCCTTATCACTATTTGGCATCAATTTTTTTGCATGTTCATTTTCTTAGCTACAGTTTCTTTCCTCCACTAGACTCTACGATCTGAGACTGTCTCTTTCATAACTATCCCTAGAGTCTGGTCTAGTGTTGCCACTCTTCAAAAACCTGAATGACCATGTAGGTCTATGAATTCTCAAAGCTTCTTAACCAGTTAGCCAGTTCTGCCTAGGTAATGCCAGCAGAGGAGCATCCTTGGCAGCACTCATACCTTTGGAGAAGGACTAAGAGTTGTAAGAACACAGTAAAATTTTGATGCTTTGGGTGTGGTTTCTAAATTGCATGTCTACCAGTTATATTGATCCCTCAGGCACCTGACTCACAAAGGCTTGAAATATAATTTTCTGATATATCAAATAATATGTTTCTTAAATTAACTTGCAACCCCTAAAATTGTCAAATTCAGCATTTTGCTGAGCGATGTTAATCTCCTATTTGTGCAGAATGGAATTCACAATGAATTTTTAGTTGATAATAATATTGGGTTTGTAGTCTAGAAAATACTCTTGACACCTTTTCAGAAACATACTTCTTTCTGGCATAAAATCTAATAGTATATGATATATAACAGTGTGCTCTAGACATGAAATGAATTTGCTTGTTTTAAGAACTTTTATGATTTTTGCCTTCACCTTTTCTTTGACCTTCTCCTAAAAGATCACATAACAGAGGCAGAAATGTAGAGATACTAAAGTTAAAAATCATTTTCCACTGTACAATTTAGCTCATAGTATCCATGTCATCTAATAGAGGTAGGGACCTCTGCAATTGATGTTACTTCTGGTAAAGTACCCAGGGCCTGAAACAGAATAAGGAGCAAATGATTGATAGTGATGATGATAACAGAGATGGGTGATGAATATGATAATTGACTCAATATGACATTAATAGAGGCTCAGGTCTCAGAAGCAATAGATAACAGTACAAATATATGCAGTTCAAATGGCCAGGGAAGGGCAGTCCAGATTGCAAAAACGGAAATTAATTTCTAGTACCTAAGACCACAAAGAGACTTGATATTCAAGCACACCAAGGGCATAAATCTCCTAAAAGCTAGGAATAAAGACTGAGGACTAATGAGGATTAAACTGTTATGGAATTTATACAAGGTTGAGTAATGCTCAAGTTAAGAAGGGAAACTGACAAGTGAAGTCATAATTAAAAGATGAATTTGGGCCACCACCTGGCTGGAATCTTCTGATCACATGGAAATCCAGAACTGAGGAAACTTTCAATATTCTATTTGATTTGCATTTGTAATAAAGGAGATGCTGAGAATGAAGGCAATATGGTGAATCTCTTATTCTTTGAGGTCAAAGCCACAAATATATAACCTCACATATTGGGTAATGGAGGCCCAGAAAAGAATTTTGTGTTTTATCATAATGGATACTCCAAGATGTGTGCACATCTGATATAGTACCACTGAACTTGGCCTGTTCCAGGATCCTAACAGAGCTGAAAAAGATCTAGGAAAATGATTTTTACCTTTAATATCTCTAGGTAGATAGAATGTGAGATCTTTGGCAATGTAAAAATTGAGTTTTCAAAGAATTAAGAAGGGTTGATGTGACTGAAACCTCCTGACCCCCAACTGCCTGCTAAGTCTGAACTTAGAAGATGATTCTGTATGGAGGAAAGATGACTGTTACTAACCAAAGTTCAGGCTGAACCCAGGGATGAATTCAGACAGGAGCAGAACAAGCCATCCATGGGGGATGACAGGAATTTTCAAGATTATTAACTGTAAGGTAGATGCCAAGGCTCAATATGAAAACCAAGAATGAAAAATGGAGCATTCATTTTAACTTTCAGTTCAGTTCAGTTCAGTCGCTCAGTCATGTCCGACTCTTTGCAACTCCATGAATGATGGCACGCCAGGCCTCCTTGTCCATCACCAACTACTGGAGTTTACACAGACTCATGCCCATCGAGTCAGTGATGCCATCCAGCCATCTCATCCTCTGTCGTCCCCTTTTCCTCCTGCCCCCAATCACTCCCAGCATCAGAGCTTGTTCCAAGGAGTCAACTCTTCGCAGGAGGTGGCCTAAATATTGGAGTTTCAGCTTCAGCATCAGTCCTTCCAATGAACATCCAGGACTGATCTTCTTTAGAATGGACTGGTTGGATCTCCTTGCAGTCCAAGGGACTCTCAAGAGTCTTCTCCAACACCACAGTTCAAAAGCATCAATTCTTCAGCACTCAGCTTTCTTCACAGTCCAACTCTCACATCCATACATGACCACTGGAAAAACCATAGCCTTGACTAGAGGGACCTTTGTTGGCAAAGTAATGTCTCTGCTTTTGAAGATGCTATCTAGGTTGGTCATAACTTTCCTTCCAAGGAGTAAGCGTCTTTTAATTTCATGGATGCAATCACCACCTGCAGTGATTTTGGAGCCCCCCCCAAATAAATTCTGACACTGTTTCTACTGTTTCTCCATCTATTTCCCATGAAGTGATGGAATCAGATGCCATGATCGTTGTTTTCTGACTGTTGAGCTTTAAGCCAACTTTTTCACTCTCCTCTTTCACTTTCATCAAGAGGCTTTTGAGTTCCTCTTCACTTTCTGCCATAAGGGTGGTGTCATCTGCATATCTGAAGTTATTGATATTTCTCCCAGCAATCTTGATTCCAGCTTGTGCTTCCTCCAGGCCAACGTTTCTCATGATGTACTCTGCATATAAGTTAAATAAGCAGGGTAACAATATACAGCCTTGACATACTCCTTTTCCTATTTGGAACCACTAGGTTGTTCCATGTCCAAGTTTCTCAGGAGTCAGGTCAGGTGGTCTGGTATTCCCTTCTCTATCAGTATTTTCCACAGTTTGTTGTGATCCACACAGTCAAAGGCTTTGGCATAGTCAATAAAGCAGAAATAGATGTGTTTTCTGGAACTCTCTTGCATTTTCAGTGATCCAGCAGATGTTAGCAATTTGGTTTCTGGTTCCTCTGCCTTTTCTAAAACAAGTTTGAACATCTGCAAGTTCACGGTTCACGTATTGCTGAAGCCTGGCTTGGAGAATTTTAAGCATTACTTTACTAGCATGTGAGATGAGTGCAATTGTGCGGTAATTTGAGCATTCTTTGGCAGTGCCTTTCTTTGGGATTGGAATGAGAAATGAAAATATTAATAAACAAATACTATGAACAAATGTAATCCAAGAAATAGATAAATGAGATGAAATAGAGGCATAGACAATAAAAGTTTCCCCAAGAAAAGGTAGAAAATTGGAATAGAAATATAATGACAAAGGGATTAAATTAGTAATCAAACTGTTTCCTAGAGAGAAAAACCCAGGACCAGAAGCAATAGCATCACTGTTGAATTATCAAATTTTAAAGAAGTTAACACCAATTAATCACAAAAATCAGAAAAAAATAAAGATGAGAAAACACTTTTCAACTCATTCTATGAAACCCTGGTACCAATGACAAAGTCCTTATGAGAAGAAAAAACTGCAGACCAATATCTTGCATGAACATAGACACAAAAATACTCAAGAAAAATACGAGCAAACCAATAGAGAAATAAAGAAAAAAGATTATACACTGTTATCAATTGGAATTCATCTCAGAAGTATAAGGTTAGCTCAACATAGGAAAATTGTCAATATAATATTCCATACAAGTGGATGAAAGGAGAAAATCCATATGACAACTAAACAGAAGCAGGAACAGCATTTGGCAAAATTCAATTCACTTTCATAATAAAGACACTCAACAGGTAGGAATATCAATCAAGAAAACCTAAAGATAACACCAGCTGCCAAACAAACCTATAATTCTTTGGCTTTAATCCCCTTCATACCACACTGGTTTGCAAAGTGATAGAGACTGCAGGGCAAGAAGTGGTAAAACAAATAGTGTGAACAATAGATCACATTCTAACTTCACTGCTGCTGTTACTGCTGCTAAGTCGCTTCTGCCATGTCTGACTCTGTGTAACCCCAAGATGGCAGCCCACCAGGCTCCCCCGTCCCTGGGATTCTCCAGGCAAGAACACTGGAGTGGGTTGCCATTTCCTTCTCCAATGCATGAAAGTACTGCATTTTATAAGCTGTAGGGCAGACCTTCGTTGGAGAAATGCAAAAAATCTTCAAGTTAGATATAAGGTTTTAAATTATCAAAGTGAATTTTGACTTTTAAATGCCCAGTCAATTATCAAAATGAAATTGGTCTGATACTTGATAGTAACTATAAAAATTTGGAATGTATCTGAAATACCTTCAAGGGCTTGGAAAGTAAGACTGAAGTCATATTTGAAACAGACATAAGAAAACATAAAAGTTTTTAAACTTATAATAGGAAGAATAATCCCCTCACAAAGATGTCCATGTCCTAACCCCTGGACACTATATGAAGTGAAAGTGTTAGTCATGTCCAACTCTTTGCGACCCTGATAACTGTAGCCCACCAGGCTCCTCTGTCCATAGAATTCTCCAGGCAAGAATACTGGAATGGGTTGACATTCCCCTTTCCAGGGGATCTTCCCAACCCAGGGATCGAACCTGTGTCACCTGCTACAGGCAGATTTACCATCTGAACCACCAAGGACACTGTATATATGTGATGTGATATGGTTTCAATATTCGAATCATAATTAAAATAATCATACCATTTATACATATTTTTATAATTTTAGTATCTAATTTTCATCAAAAAGAATGGTTAATGTAAATATGCTAATAAAAAACCTTGAACTTTGCTATTTTGTTACCTGGTAAACCTTATATATTGACATTCAGGGGTTGAAAAGTCTCCCCCAGTTCAGTTCAGTTCAGTCGCTCAGTCATGTCCAACTCTTTGCGACCCCATGAATCGCAGCATGGCAGGCCTCCCTATCCATCATCAACTCCTGGAGTTCACTCAGACTCACATCCATCGAGTCAGTGATGCCATCCAGCCATCTCATTCTCTGTCGTCCCCTTCCTCTCCTGCCCCCAATCCCTCCAGTGGAAACAGTGTCAGACTTTATTTTTTGGGCTCCAAAATCACTGCAGATGGTGACTGCAGCCATGAAATTAAAAGACGCTTACTCCTTGGAAGAAAAGTTATGACCAACCTAGATAGCATCTTCAAAAGCAGAGACATTACTTTGCCAACTAAGATCCGTCTAGTCAAGGCTATGGTTTTTCCAGTGGTCATGTATGGATGTGAGAGTTGGACTGTGAAGAAGGCTGAGCGCCGAAGAATTGATGCTTTTGAACTGTGGTGTTGGAGAAGACTCTTGAGAGTCCCTTGGACTGAAGGGAGATCCAACCAGTCCATTCTGAAGGAGATCAGCCCTGGGATTTCTTTCAAAGGAATGATGCTAAAGCTGAAACTCCAGTATTTTGGTCACCTCATGCGAAGAGTTGATTCATTGGAAAAGACTTTGATGCTGGGCAGCCAAAGATGGAGAAGCTCTATACAGTCAACAAAAACAAGACCAGGAGCTGACTGTGGCTCAGATCATGAACTCCTTATTACCAAATTCAAACTGAAATTGAAGAAAGCAGGGAAAACCGCTAGACAATTCAGGTATGACTTATGATTATACAGTGGAAGTGAGAAATAGATTTAAGGGCCTAGATCTGATAGATAGAGTGCCTGATGAACTATGGAATGAGGTTTGTGACATTGTACAGGAGACAGAGATCAAGACCATCCCCATGGAAAAGTCTCCCCCAAGCTACTCCTAATTCCCACATATTTGATGTATAGAAATCTTAGATGAACATTGGGGTACACATGTCTCTTTCAATTCTGGTTTCCTTGATGTGTATGCCCAGCAGTGGAATTGCTGGTTCGTATAGCAGTTCTATTTCTAGTTTTTTAAGGAATCTCCACACTGTTCTCCATAGTGGCTGTACTAGTTTGCATTCCCAGCAAAAGTGTAAGAGGATTTTTTTCTCCGCACCCTCTCCAGCATTTATTGTTTGTAGACGTTTTGGATAGCTGCTATTCTAACTGGCATGAGATGGTACCTCACTGTGGTTTTAATTTGCATTTCTCTGATAATGTGTGATGTTGAGCATCTTTTCATGTGTTTGTTAGCCATCTATATGTCTTCTTTGGAGAAATGTCTGTTTAGTTCTTTGGCTCATTTTTAAAAATTAATTTATTTATTTTACTTTACAATATTGTATTGGTTTTGCCATACATTGACAATCCACCATGGGTATACATGTGTTCCCCATTTTTTGATTGGGTCATTTATTTTTCTGGAATTGAGCTGCATGAGTTGCTTGTATATTTTTAGGATTAATTCTTTGTCAGTTGCTTCATTTGCTATTATTCTCTCCCACTATGAAGTCTGTCTCTTTACCTTGCTTATAGTTTCTTTCATTGTGCAAAAGCTTTTAAGTTTAATTAGGTCCCACTTGTTTATTTTTGCTTTTATTTCCATTACTCTGGAAGGTGGGCCATAGAGGATCCTGCTGTGATTTATGTCAGAGAGTATTTTGCCTATGTTTTCCTCTAGGAGTTTTATAGTTTCTGGTTTTACATTTAGTTCTTTAATCCATTTTGAGTTTATTTTTGTATATGATGTTAGAAATTGTTCTAGTTTCATTCTTTTACAAGTGGTTGACTGTTTTTCCCAGTACCACTTGTTAAAGAGATTGTCTTTTCTCCATTGTATATTCTTGCCTCCTTTGTCAAAAGATAAGGTGTCCATAGGTGCATGGATTTATCTTTGGGCTTTCTACTTTGTTCCATTGATCTATATTTCTGTCTTTGTGCCAGTATCATACTGTCTTAATGACTGTAGCTTTGTAGTATAATCTGAAGTCTGGTGGGTTGATTTCTCAAGTTCCATTCTTCTTTCTGAAGATTGCTTTGGCTATTCGAGGCATTTTATATTTCTAAAAAATTGTGAAATTATTTGTTCTAGTTCTCTGAAAAATACCGTTGGTGTCTTGACAGGGATTGCATTGAATCTATAGATTGCTTTGGGGTAGTATACTCATTTTCACTATATTGATTCTTCTGATCCATGAACATGATATTATTTCTCCATCTATTTGTGTCATCTTTGGTTTCTTTCATCAGTGTTTTATAGTTTTCTATATATAGGTCTTTTATTTCCTTAGGTAGATTTATTCTTAAGTATTTTATTTTTTTCATTGCAATGGTGAATGGAATTGTTTCCTTAATTTCTCTTTCTGTTTTTTCATTGCTAATGTATAGGAATACAAGGGATTTTTGTGTGTTAATTTTATATCCTACAACTTTACTATATTCATTGATTAGCTCTAGTAATTTTCTGGTGGTGTCTTTAGGGTTTTCTAGGTAGAGGATCATGTCACCCGCAAACAGTGAGAGTTTTACTTCTTCTTTTCCAATCTGGATTTCTTTTATTTCTTTCCTGATTGCTGTGGCTAAAACTTCGAAAACTCTGTTGAATAGTAGTGACGAGAGTGGGCACCTTTGTCTTGTTCCTGACTTTAGGGGAAATGCTTTCAATTTTTCACCATTGAGGATAATGTTTGCTGTGGGTTTATCATATATGGCTTTTATTATGTTGAGATATGTTCCTTCTATGCCTGCTTTCTGGATGGTTTTTTATCATAAATGGATATTGAATTTTGTCAAAGGCTTTCTCTGCATCTATTGAGATAATCATATGATTTTTATCTTTCAATTTGTTAATGTGGTGTATCACATTAATTGATTTGTGAATATAGAGGAATCCTTGCATTCTTGGGATAAAGCCCACTTGGTCATGATGTATGATCTATTTAATATGTTGTTGGATTCTCCATTGGCAGATGAATGAATAAGAAAGCTGTGGTACATATATACAATAGAATATTACTGAGCTATTAAAAATTCATTTGAATCAGTTCTAATGAGGTGGATGAAACTGGAGCCTATTATACAGAGTGAAGTAAGTTGGAAAGAAAAACACCAATACAGTGTATTAACACATATATATTTAGAAATATATTTAGAATTTAGAAAGATGGTAACAATGGCCCTATATGCGACACAGCAAAAGAGATACAGGTGTAAAGAACAGACTTTTAGACTCTGTGGGAGAAGGTTAGGGTGGGATGACTTGAGAGAGTAGCATTGAAACATGTATATTATCATGTATGTGAAATAGATCACCAGTCCAGGTTTGATGCATTGAGATAGGGCGCTCAGGGCTGGTGCACTGGGATGACCCTGAGGGATGGGATGGGGAGGGAGGTAAGAGGGTGGTCCAGGATGGGAACATGTGTACACCCATGGCTGATTCATGTCAATGTATAGCAAAAACCACTACAACACTGTAAAGTAATTGGCCTCCAATTAAAATAAAAAGAAATCTTACATGAGAAGTATCTGTTACCCTACCTTTATTTTTTCATCTTCTACAAGCCTAATCTGAAAAATCTGCTTGGATCCCATACAGAATGAAAGGATTCAGGCCTCATTTATGCCATCCTAAGTTCTGTCCCTTCCCTAATCTTCCCTACAGAGACCCCACATATACCATGGCTTCTTTCCCATTGAGTCACATCAGGGTTAAATGTTGCAGAAGTTCATTAGCAAATTTTAAGTCTTGACCCAGAGATGAAACCAATGTGTCATCCTGGAGCCAGACAAAAGAACTCTTCTCATTTATACTGCAGTTTACAGTTGAAAATTTACATGCTATCTCTTTTAATCTCAACAATAAATCCATGTATTTATTTTGTCAACCACCGTGCTGGAGAACAAGATATTCCCCGAATTAAGGCATTTACAGTCTACTTCTGCAGGCACAGTGTATTAGTTTTTGCTGCTGCTGCTGCTGCTAAGTCGCTTCAGTCGTGTCTGACTCTGTGTGACCCCACAGACGGCAGCTCACCAGGGTCTCCCGTCCCTGAGATTCTCCGGGCAAGAACACTGGAGTGGGTTGCCATTTCCTTCTTCAATGCATGAAAGTGAAAAGTGAAAGTGAAGTCGCTCAGTCGTGTCCAACTCTTTGTGACCACATGGACTGCAGACTACCAGGATCCTCCATCCATGGGATTTTCCAGGCAAGAGTATTGGAGTATTAGTTTCTATTGCTGTATAAAAAGTTACCTCAAAATTAGCAGCTTGAAACAATAACCATTTGTTAACTCACATTTCTTTAGGTCAGAAATCTGAGCTAGACTTAATTGAGTTCCCTAAAAATCAAGATGTTGGCCAAGCTGCTCTTTTATCAGGACACTTTAGGGTAGAATCTGCTTAGAAACCTGTTCAGGTCCTTTGCAGAATTCCATCATTCAATTTGAAGCCATAGCACTGAGGAGCTTGTTTTCTTACTGGTTGCCAGCTAGGGTCCACTTTCCTGAAGGCTGCGCTCATTCCTTGGCACATAGTCCTCTTGACCTTTAAAGCCACCAAAGGCACATTGAATCCTTCTCATGGTTGGAAATCTCCCTGACTTCCACTTGTGCCACCAAATAGAGAAACTTCTCTGCTTTTAAAGCACATATGTGATTAGGTTAGACTCACTTGGATCATCTATTAATACCTTTTGCCATATAACGTAGCACAGTCATGGTAGTGATAACTCATCATGCTCCAAAAATTCTACCTACACTAAAAAAGGAAAGTACTATACAAGGCTTAGAGTTATTAAGGGGTTATCTCACAATTCTGCATACCAAAGTGGAACAAAACAATGCGATAGGCAATTCAATATCAAATAATTAACTGTTATGATAGGGCTAAGTATAGGATCCTATAGAAACATTAGATGAAAAGATCTAGTCTAGTTTTGGGGGTTTTGGGGATACATTCAAACTCTATTATTATAAAACAGTATAGATAGTATGATTATATGTGAATATGAGAAACACTGGACTGGAAGAAACACAAACTGGAATTAAGATTGCCAGGAGAAATATCAATCACCTCAGATATGCAGATGACACCACCCTTATGGCAGAAAGTGAAGAGGAACTAAAAAGCCTCTTGATGAAAGTGAAAGAGGAGAGTGAAAAAGTTGGCTTAAAGCTCAACATTCAGAAAATGAAGATCATGGCATCCGGTCCCATCACTTCATGGGAAATAGATGGGGAAACAGTGTCAGACTTTATTTTTTTGTGCTCCAAAATCACTGCAGAAGGTGACTGCAGCCATGAAATTAAAAGACGCTTACTCCTTGGAAGAAAAGTTATGAGCAACCTAGATAGCATATTCAAAAGCAGAGACATTACTTTGCCGACTAAGGTCCATCTAGTCAAGGCTATGGTTTTTCCAGTAGTCATGTATGAATGTGAGAGTTGGACTGTGAAGAAGGCGGAGCGCTGAACAATTGATGCTTTTGAACTGTGGTGTTGACGAAGACTCTTGAGAGTCCCTTGGACTGCAGGGAGATCCAAGCAGTCCATTCTGAAGGAGATCAACCCTGGGATTTCTTTGGAAGGAATAATGCTAAAGCTCAAACTCCAGGACTTTGGCTACCTCATGCGAAGAGTTGACTCATTGGAAAAGACTTTGATGCTGGGAGGGATTGGGGGCAGGAGGAGAAGGGGATGACAGAGGATGAGATGGCTGGATGGCATCACTGACTCGATGGATGTGAGTCTGAGTGAACTCTGGGAGTTGGTGATGGACAGGGAGGCCTGATGTGCTGTGATTCATGGGGTCGCAAAGAGTCAGACATGGCTGAGTCACTGAACTGAACTGAACTGATGTATACAAAAATATTTCTGATAATTAACCAAACCTGATGGAGTTTATGTAAGCTTATTTTTTAAGTTTATCTGTATATTCTGGATTGTCCATATATTGAACAAATATGATGTATTCATAAAATGATTTTCATCTACCGTTGTTCTTAAATTTGCTCAGCAGGACATATCTTTTCTATTGCCCACATCTTATATTTTTTCAGTCTACTCTAGAACAGAAAACTGTTTCAATTTAGTAACTGAAATGTCAAACTTCTGAGACTATTCAAAGTTGTACATTTCCCCTTCCTAGCTAAGTAATGCTATAGGCTAGGAATTCTGTAATGGGAAAGAAAGGAAATGTGTTTGACAACTTCTTTCTTTCTCTGCTTAGTGTTTCCGCACTGGAAACACTGAATACAGCTGGATCATTGAAGTTTCTGACACACTGATGGAGTACAAGGAGGAGAGAGAGGAATAAAGATCATACTAGAGTGATAACTGTTGTTAACTAACAGTGAAATAACTGTTAACCAACTAACCTGAAGGCTTGGAAGATACTTTAGCTGAATCTGTTTTATGAATATTTTTGTGGGTCCTTTAGAGAACTCACTTCACTGGGGATCTCACATTTCTGGTTTTCATTCTTACTGTAGAAATTAGACAATTTGACAACCTCCTTCTGTTGAATTCTGTTTGTCTATTATGGGGGTGGGGGTTTCAACTCAAAGTATATAAGCATCTCTCCCCAGTATCACACTTCTTAAATCCTCCTTGAATCTCCAGCAAAATGAATCTTTTAAACCCTTGATGGAAAGAATTTAAAAGCCATTGAACTTATTTTTAAAAAGTTGTGTCTTGTTCAGTCACCTTATTTTAGAACACCTTTCCTATAGTATCTTCATGTAAAGATACAATGATCATTCATTATTTCCAATTCAACATTATGCAGATTATTGTAGAAGATTCTCTTTTTGATGACAAAACAGACAAAGCAATCAGAAATGGGCTCAAAGGACTGTCATACTGATTGAAGTATCTGACACAGAAAGACAAATATTATATATCACTTTTATATGGAATCTAAAAAAGAACACAAATGAACTTATTTACAAAGCAGAAGTAGAGTCCCAGATGTAGAAAACAAGTTTATGGGTACCATGGGATAAGGGAGAAGGATAAATTGGGATTGAGATATACATACTACCATATGTAAAACAGATAACTAATAAGAACCTGCTGTGGTCATGTATGGATGTGAGAGTTGGAATGTGAAGAAGGCTGAGTGCTAAAGAATTGATGCATTTGAACTGTGGTGTTGGAGAAGACTCTTGAGAGTCCCTTGGACTGCAAGGAGATCCACCCAGTCCATTCTGAAGGAGATCAACCCTGGGATTTCTTTGGAAGGAATGATGCTAAAGCTGAAGCTCCAGTACTTTGTACACCTCATGAGAAGAGTTGACTCATTGGAAAAGATTCTGATGCTGGGAGAGATTGGGGGCAGGAGGAGAAGGGGACAACAGAGGATGAGATGTCTGGATGGCATCACGGTCTCGATGGACATGAGTCTGAGTGAACTCCGGGAGATGGTGATGGACAGGGAGGCCTGACATGCTGCAATTCATGGGGTCGCAAAGAGTCGGACACGACTGAGCGACTGAACTGAACTGAACTATACAGCACAGGGAACTCTACTCAATACTATATAAGGGCCTACATGGGAAAAGAATCTTTAAAAAAGTGGATATATGTATAGCTGATTCAGTTTGCTGTACATCTGAAACTAACACAATATTATGAATCAACTATACTCCAATAAAATTAAAAATAAAGAAATGGGTTCAAGGGCTACAGAAATGCCAACAATGATGAGAAACAGGTAAAAAATGTCACTGGTTATGTCTTAGATTCAGACAGCATTTTCAGTAGAGCAATGGAAATAAAAGGTATATTGCAGGGGGATGATTAGGAATAGATTGTAAGGAAGTGAATGCCGATGACTTCCTTCCTATGATGGCTAGAGGAGTCCTAATTTCACATACTATTAAACATAATAGACCCTGCCCATCCATGCTGAAGAAGATTCCAGACTCACTGGTTCCATTCCACCTCCTGTTTATCTGTTTGGTTCCATAACCCCTTTCACTGGGGTTTGCCAATGGACATTCTAGCTTTATTCAGAAGCATTCAGGTTGCTTCTGTGCACAAAGGGAGTTAGTTCAGTGTTTTGCTTCTTAACCCTACATTACTCCATTAAACACAACCTGAAAGAAATTAACCAACCAGAAAGTCAGCCATTCCACCTTTGAGAATTCTCTGTATAATACTTTTGCATACTACCATCTCTTTAGGTAAGCACTACAAATTGGTATAGAGAGGGGTTTGTGCTGGGAATAAAGAGAGCATGAACCTGATAACTGGTGTAGAGGTCATCTAAAACCTTGATCAACAAAACTTTGAGGATAGTAGAAGGTGGTTGGTATACTAGGAAAGAAACTCATGGGTCGCAGGGTCTAGTTATCTCCTTTGTCAGCAAATATGTAGAAAGTCTTTTTTCTCCTGAGAGTCATAGATCTTCAGGACATTTTAAATCTGAAACACACAAGCATTGTGTAGAATTAAACGGGTCAGAGCAATGGCTAAAACCCCAGTTTTCTCTATATTACCTTAACCTTTCCAATGTGGTAACATGTTATTTCAGCCTATGAATTCTTGATGTAAACTGCAAAAGAAGGATCCTGGATACTTTCAGGTTACTGATGCTATCAGATATTCTTTTTTATCTTTTTGACATAAGGTTTATTCTGAAGCCATTAGAGATGAGAGACTTGTCAGAGTGATACTATTAATGGTACTTAGGGCCAACTACTCACACAATAATTCATATTCTAGTTTTATTTTATTTCTCCTAATCCCCAACCTGCTTGTGAACTCGAGTGGCAGTGTGTCTAAAGCCTCTATTATATCTCACCAAAACTCTGGTAAAGGAACTATTTTAAACCTTGGAGAGTATCATCTTATTTCCAAGTGACAGGAACAGATCGAAGAAGATTTGAGGGGAGAGGAGAAAATTTTTATTTGAGCTCAAGTTTTCATATCACATCAAAAGAGGCCGAGTTCAACGTGGTCTTTGCCAGATTACAAGATTTAAATTCTTACTTTGGTTCATGTGATCAGTACTTTCCCAGGCAATTCTTGTTAGAAAAACACCCCTCAGCTCATTCATTTTTATACTGTGTTTCCATTACACACCATTCTTTCAATCCAAACTACTTCCTGCAGTGGGAAGTTTAGAAATAGATGATCCCATTCAGTGATTTTCCCACAGGCACCAGTGTTTGAAGGGCCCCATTAACCTGTTCATGGAAGAAAATTCTAAATCCCTGGGGAGGCAGAGAAGTCATATTCATTGAAACATTCTTTTACCCTCTATCCTATTTCAAGCAAACTTGTTTTCAACTGTGATCTGCAGTTCTTGGAGATACAGGTTTCATTTCTGATGGGTAACCCATCCAAGCTTGCCATACTTAGAGTTTATAAACAAGATTTTAAAACTCTGAATTAGGTAATCTGATGTTCTTTTGTAAATAGAGAAAACATCAAGAGAAAAAAATTATGTTGTATTTGTGAAGTTTATATAGGGCTTCCTGGGTAGCTCAGATGGTAAAGAATCTCTGTGCAGTGCAGGAGACCTGGGTTTGATCTCTGGGTCAAAAAGATCACCTGGGGAAAGGTTGGCTACCTACTGCAGTTTTGTTGTCTGGGAAATCCCATGGACAGAAGGGCCTGGCAGTCTTCAGTGTTGTTACCTGGGAAATGCCACGGATAGAAGAACCTGGCAGGCTTCAAGTTCATGGGCCTGTGAGTGTTGGACATGGTGGTGCAATTTTCGCTTTCATATGCCTTTATATGTATGATGTATAGAACATTCGTATGTCTACATAAGCTATATACGATATGGTCTATATATGAAGAATAGTAAAATATACCACCTCATCTATGCCTCTTTGGCATAAAGGTTATTTTGAGCTGAATATTTTTTAGAAGAAGCAGACTGCCGGGGCCCAGCCCCAGTGGATCCAGGGAATTCGAAGCAGGGATGGCGTTGGCAAGGAAAAACTTATTTATTTAATTAGAAATATAAAGAGATTAAGAGGAAATAGTATAGTAGGAAATTTTAGTGGAGAAAAGAGGCTGAATAACTTGGTTTACATGGAAAGCCAATAAAGTTCCAGACAAGGAGCTTGCACCATCTACGTTAGGCCACCGGCATCCTCTTGAATAGTGGTGGGGGAGGGGGGGTGCCCCACCTTGGGCTCCCTCTCGCGTGGATCTTAGAAGCTGGAGCAAGTAAGTAGACATGGCGAGCCTCCAAGCCCCAAATGGGAATTCAGCCAGAAAATAGAGTAAAGAGGAGACACGCAGGAAACCAGTCTTTCCAATGACTGGTCCAGTCTCTATTGTCTAGAAAGGCCTTTTATACCTTTCTGATTGTATATAGAGATCAATGGGTAATACAAAATTATGCAGCTTTAGCAGCCCAGACTCTTACCAAAACCAGGCTTTTCTCTCTGCATACCTAGTTGTATACACAAGTCTTAGGTGATTTACATCATCTTCCAGCCAAAAGGGCCAATTAACATTTTACAGCCTTTTTTCTGATAAGGGTTTGTCAACCAGAAGACTTATTCGTGTTGATCTTCCCAAAGTCTGGTGCCACTCTCAGAAAGCACTAAATAAAGTTATATTCTTACATAGCAAAAATACAGCAATTTATAACAAGTAAAAGGAGTACGGTGATTTATAACAAAAGAAAAGTAATTAACTCAAAAGTTTAGTGTTGCTAACATCAAAACTATTATATATCTTTTTCCATATCCCATTTACATTGATTAACATCCTCCCAGGTGACTAAAAGATAAAGAATATGGAGGCCTGGCAGCAATCATTGAGTCAACAGTGAAACCCATCACCAATATGATTTTTAGCTCTTTAGAAAAGGCTCTGTATCTTTAAGATGCTTTAAGCTTCGTGCCTCTCGAGGTTGGGGGCTGTAAGCAATTCACAAGCTGTAAAAGGTCCAGGGGAACCTGTTAGGCAAGCTAGAGAGTTATCAGAGGGGGTTTGAACTGAAACATCCCTTTCAAATGCAGAAGACTAAAGCCCTGAGTTAACTTTTTCCAGAGAGTGTCAGAAGAGTGGAAAAGTACAATACAATAAGGCAGGCAGATTCTTATTTTTGGGGTACATGCTCAGGAAATACCAGGGGGAACCCTGAGGCCTGACTCGCCTTGCCCATCAGGCCTCTGCCGCATGACCTTGTCACGGGTGGGATTCCTCACACTGGCTCCTTGCAGCGGTCACAGGAAAAGATCTAAAAACAGTAGAATATACACTCTTATAAGAAGGCAATGGCACCCCACTCCAGTACTCTTGCCTGGAAAATCCCATGGATGGAGGAGCCTGGTAGGCTGCAGTCCATGGAGTCGCTGAGGGTCAAACAGGACTGAGCGACTTCACTTTCACCTTTCACTTTCATGGCCTGGAGGAAGAAATGGCAACCCACTCCAGTGTTCTTGCCTGGAGAATCCCAGGGATGGGGGAGCCTGGCGGGCTTCCTTCTATGGGGTTGCACAGAGTCGAACACGACTGAAGTGACTTAGCAATAACAAGGGAAATGTACATTTATAAGAGAAAATTTCCTTCTGAAAATCTTTCCCTCTGTTTATCAGAAAGAGGAGAATGATTGTAAATGAAAAGAACTCTAATCAATAGAGAAAATGCCAGACAACTTTGCATAACCTCACTCTACTTTTCCTAATCATCTCCTCTAACTAGCCTCCCTATTGTTTCTGTTCAGTCACTCAGTAGTGTCTGACTGTTTGCGACCCCATGGACTGCTGCACGTCAGACTTCCACGTCCGTCACCATCACCCAGAGCTTGCTAAAACTCATATCCATTGAGCTGGTTTTGCCATCCAACCATCTCATCCTCTGTCATCCCCTTCTCCTCCTGCCTTCAATCTTTCCCAGCATCAGGGTCTTTTCTAAAAAGTCAGCTCTTCCCATCAGGTGGCCACATTATTGGAACTTCAGAATCAGAATCAGTCCTTCTAATGAATATTCAGGGTTGATTTCCCTTAGGATTGACTGGTTTGATCTCCTTGTAGTCCAAGGGACTCTCAAGTCTTTTCCAACACCACAGTTTAAAAGCATCAATTCTTTGCTGCTCGGCATTCTTTATGGTCCAACTCTCACATCCATACATGACCACAGGAAAAACCATAGCTTTGATTATACGGACCTTTGTTAAAGTAATGTCTCTGCTTTTTAATATGCTTTCTAGTTTGTCATAGCTTATCTTCAAAGGAGTAAGTGTCTTTTAATTCCATGGCTATAGTACCATCTGCAGTGATTTTGGATTCCAAGAAAATAAAGTCTTGGATAAATAAAGTCACCATTTCCATTGATTCCCCATTTATGTGCATGAACTGGTGGGACAAAATGTCATAATCTTCGTTTATTGATTGTTGAGTTTTAAGCCAGCTTTTTCACTCTCCTCTTTCACTTCCATTGAGAGACTCTTTAGTTCCTCTTCACTTTCTGCCATAAGGGTGGTGTTGTCTGCATATCTGAGGTTGTTGATATTTCTCCTGGCAATCTTGTTTCCAGCTTGTGCTTCATCCAGCCCAGCGTTTCTCATGATGTATTCTGCATATAAGTTAAAAAAGCAAGGTGACGGCATGCAGCCTTGACATACTACATTCCCAATTTGGAACAAGTCCACTGTTTCGTGTCCAGTTCTAACTGTTGTTTCTCGACCTACATACAGGCTTTTCAGGAGGCAGGTCAGGTGGTCAGGTGGTCTGGTATTCCCATCTCTTTAAGAATTTTCCAGTGTTTGCAGTGACCCACACAAAGGCTTTAGCACAGTCAATGAAGCAGAAGTAGATGTTTTTCTGGAATTCTCTTGCTTTTTCCTTGATCCAACAGATATTGACAATTTGATCTCTGGTTCCTCTGCCTTTTCTAAAACCAGCTTGAACACCTGGAAGTTCTCAGCTCATGTACTGTTGAAGCCTAGCTTGGAGGATTTTGAACATTACTTTGCTAGCGTGTGAGATGACTTAAATTGTGTGATAGTTTGAACCTTCTTTGGCATTGCCTTTCTTTGGGATTGGAATGAAAACTGACATTTTCCAGTCCTGTGGCCACTGCTGAGTCTTCCAAATTTGCTGGCATGTTGAGTGCGGTACTTAAACAGCAGCAGCTTTTAGGGTTTGAAATAGCTCAGCTGGAATTCCATCACCTCCACTAGCTTTGTTCATAGTGATGCTTCCTAAAGCCCACTTAACTTTGCATGCCAGGGTGAAGGTGAGTGAGCACACCATCATGGTTATCTGGATCATTAAGATATTTTTTATATCTGTGTATTTTATTATATCTGTGTGTTATATCTGAGGATTTTATTTCTGTGTATTCTTGCCACCACTCCTTAATATCTTTTGCTTCTGTTAGGTCTTTACCATTTCTGTCCTTTATTGTGCCCATCTTTGCATGAAATGTTTTCTTTGTATCTCTAATTTTCTTGAAAAGATCTCTAGTCTTTCCCATTCTGTTGTTTTCCTCTATTTCTTTGCATTGTTCACTGAGGAAGGCTTTCTTATCTCTCCTTGCTATTCTTTGGAACTCTGCATTCAGATGGGTTTATCTTTCCTTTTCTCCTTTGCCTTCACTTCCCTTTTTTCTCTGCTACTTGTAAGACCTTCTCAGACCACCATTTTGTCTTTTTGCATTTCTTTTTCTTGGAGATTGGAGAAGGAAATGGCAATCCACTACAGTATTCTTGCCTGGAGAATCCCATGGACAGAGGAGCCTGGTGGGCTACAGTCTACAGGGTCATGAAGGGTCGGACACAGCTGAGCGACTTCACTTTTTCTTTCTTTTCTTTAGGATGGTTTTGATCACTGCCTCCTATACAATGTTTTGAACCTCTGTCCATAGATCTTCAGGCACTCCATCTATCAGATCTAATCCTTTGAATCTATTCATCACTCCCACTGTTAATCATAAGGGATTTGATTTAGGTCATACCTGAATGGCTTAGTGGTTTTCCCTACTTCTTGAATTTAAGTCTGAATTTTGCAATAAGGAGTTCACGATCTGAGCCACAGTCAGCTCCTGATCTTGTTTTCCTGAGTACATGGAGCTTCTCCATTTCTGGCTGCAAAGAATATAATCAATCTGATTTCAGTATTGACCATTGGGTGTTGTCCATCTGCAGAGTAGTCTCTTGTGATGTTTGAAGAAGGTATTTGCTATGATCAGTGTGTTCTCTTGGAAAAGCTCTGTTAGCCTTTGCCCTGCTTAATTTTGTACTCAGAGACGATACCTGCCTGTTTCTCCAGGTATCTCTTGACTTCCTACTTTGCATGCCAGTCCCCTATGATGAAAAGGACATTTTTGTTGTTGTTGTTGTTGTTAATTCTAGAAGGTCTTATAGGTCCTCATCAGTCGGTTCAGTTACTCATTCACATCCAACTCTTTGCGACCCCATGAATCGCAGCACACCAGGCCTCCCCGTCCATCACCAACTCCCGGAGTTCACTCAAACTCATGTGCATCGAGTCAGTGATGCTATCCAGCCATCTCATCCTCTGTCGTCCCCTTCTCCTCCTGCCCCCAATCCCTCCCAGCATCAGAGTCTTTCCCAATGAGTCAACTCTTCTCATGAGGTGGCCAAAGTACTAGAGTTTCAGCTTTAGCATCATTCCCTCCAAAGAAATCCCAGGGCTGATCTCCTTCATAATGGACTGGTTGGGTCTCCTTGCAGTCCAAGGGACTCTCAAGAGTCTTCTCCAACACCACAGTTCAAAAGCATCAATTCTTTAGCGCTCAGCCTTCTTCACAGTCCAACTCTCTAATGGTCATTAGAATTAAATTTATCCATTCTGGCCTATTTTACTCACTATTCTTAAAATTTCAGTGTTCACTCTTGCCATCTCCTGTTTGACCACTTCCAATTTACCTTCACTCATAGACCTAACATCCCAGGTTCCTGTGCAATGTTGTTCTTTACAGCTCTAGGCTTTACTTTCACCACCTGACACGTCCACAACTGGGCGTTGTTTCCACTTGGCTCAGCCTCTTCATTCCTTCTGAAGCTATTTCTTCACTCTTCTCTAGTAGCGTATTGGGTACCTTCTGACCTGGTTAATTCATCTTTCAGGGTCATATGTTTTGTTTTTTTTTTTCCTTTTCACACTGTTCATGGGGTTCTCTAGATGAGAATACTGATGTAGTTTGCCATTCTCTTCTCCAGTGGACCACATTTTGTTAAAACTCTTCACCATGACCTGTCCATTTTGTGTGGCCTTATATGGCATGGCTCATAGTTTCACTGAGTTAGACCAGGCTATGATCCATGTGATCAGTTTGGTTACTTTTCTGTGCTTGTGGTTTTCATTCTGAATGATACGGATAAGAGGCTTGTGGAAGCTTCCTGATGGGGGGTACTGGCTGTGGGGCAAACTGGGTCTTGCTCTGATGGGCAGGGCCATGCTCAGTAAATCTTTAACCCAATTTTCTGCTGATGTGTGGGGCTGTGTTCCCTCCCTTAGTTTGGCCTGAGGCCAAGCTATGGCAGGGGTAATGGGGACCTCCTTCAAAAGGACTTATACCATCATGCTGTGAATCCCAGGACTATTGTATTCAGTACCCCTGACCCCACACCAGGCCACTGTCGACCCATGCCTCCTCCGGAGACTTCTGGACACTCACGGGCAATTTTGGCTCAGTCTCTTATGGGGCCACTTCTCCTTTCTCCTGAGTCATGGTACACACAAGCTTTGTCTGTGCCCTCCAAGAGTCTGTTTCCCCAGTCCCATGGAAGTTCTGTAATCAAATCCCACTGGCCTTCAAAGTCAAATTCCGTGAGGTTCTCAGTCCCTTTGCCAGATCCTTAGGGTGGGAAATCTGTTGTGGGCCCTAGAAGTGTGAGAACTTCTTTGGTATAATTATTTACCAGCGTGTGGGTCATCTGCTTGGTGACTGTAATGGTGACCTCCTCCAAAAGGACGTATGCCACATGCTGCACCTCCCAAGTCCATGGCAGCCAGAGCCCCAGTCCCCGTGGCAGGTGGCTGCTATCTTTGCCTCTGCAGGAGACACTCAAACACTCAAACTTAGGTCTGGTTCAGCCTCCCTATATTCCCAGCTGCTTTGAGATTTTGTCTTTAGCTAAGACAGTATTTAAGGTTGTGGCTTGGGCCATTTCTGGGAGTTTCACTCAGTTTTTCTGAGTCTCTCCCAGTATACATGAGGTATATATGTTATTAAACTTTTGTTTTTGTTAATCTGTCTTTTATTATTGTGGGGAGTGTCTTAGCCACAGAACCTAGAAAGGTAGAGGGAAAATTATTTTTCCCTCTCTACACATAGTTACAGATATATATACTCACACATTGGAGGAGGCAGTGGCACCCCACTCCAGTGCTGTTGCCTGGAAAATCCCATGGTTGGAGAAGCCTGGTAGGCTGCAGTCCATGCTAAGGGTCGGACACAACTGAGCGACTTCCCTTTCACTTTTCACTTTCATGCATTGGAGAAGGAAATGGCAACCCATTCCAGTGTTCTTGCCTGGAGAATCCCAGGGATGGGGGAACCTGGTGGGCTGCTGTCTACGGGGTCGCACAGAATCGGACACGACTGAAGTGACTTAGCAGCAGCATAGTCACACATATCAATACATACAGATCTATGATATGGATATATGCATAGATTTGTGTGCTTATACATGTATGCTGTATAAATATATATATCAAAATATATCTAAAATACATATATGTATGTTTACAAATATACGTTTTTCAGTTACTAAGTTATGTCCGACTCTTTGCAAACCCATGGACTGTAGCACGTCATATATATAAACATGTATGTGATATATACATATTACACATATATATACACAGACATTATGTTTTTATGGTTTTGTTACCAGTTAGCCATTCTTTTTTTTCCTTATAAGAATAGGCAAATTTTAGATGGGCCTACGCTTCTGGGGATAAAGACTATAACTGTAAGGTTCCCAGTTAGGTGTGTTTGTGTGACAAGAAGAAAATAATGTAGGGATTTTGTTTTTATAATTGCAAAATGTGGGAACTTTTCTAATATGATACCAATTGAAAATTCACAGAAGAAAATGTCACAATATAGGGGAAAACTAATAAATAACAATCTGAAAAAATTATTTATCAATCATATGTGTGCTCAGTCACTCAGTCATATGAGTCTGACACTTTGTGACCCCATGGACTGTAGCCTGCTAGGCTACTCTGTCCATGGGATTCTCCGGGCAAGAATACTGGTGTGGATTGCCATTTCCTCCTCCAGGGGAATCTTATAGACCCAGGGATTGAACCTATGTCTCTTGCGTTTCCTTCATTGGTAGGTGGATTCTTTACTACTAGCGTCACCTGGGAGAGTCTCATTTGTCAATCATAACAGAAACCAAATAATTTTTCTTAATATATTAACAACCTCAGCTTGTTAAGAATAAATTGACCAATAACAATATTTAAGTGTACAAACAGGAAGTTCACAGGAAAGGAAATGCCAATGATTCCAATTTATGAGAAAAAGCATAATCCATTTCATTCATACTAGAAACACAAATTTAAAATATTGGCAAAGATAAAACAACTTATTTTTTTATGCTTTGGCTAAGATATGTTACACTTTCCTCCCAAAAATTGCTGGTGGAATATAAATTAGTAGAATTTCTATTGATGAACTTTCCAATGTCCACTAAGAATATTATCCAACAATTGTACTTCTATATAACTGTACTGCTTTTATCCAACAATTATACTTCTAATTTTAAGGTAATAAAATAAGGAGACCAGCAGAAGGGGCTCTAATGCTTTGGAAGTTTCTATAAGCAAACCAAAATCTAGGTCTGTAAATGCCTTAAGGTACAAAATTGAAATCTAAGGACAGCCAACTAGACTTTAAGCTATAGCCAATCGACAATTTTCTTGCTTTGATTCAGCCTTTTATGTATAAAAGTCTCTTCCCAGACTCTTTGTGATGGAGTACTCCTTACGATTTCTGGTTTGGCACTACCCAATTCCAATCAATTTTTGCTCAAATAAACTCAATATTTTTCATATGCTTCAGTTTATGTTTTAATGATACAATTACAATTTTACTGTTGTAAAAACTGCACACAAGGAAATATATTCCAGAACTTTTTTTAATAGAAAAATTTTTAAAATGTCCCAAAGGCCAGTTATGAAGTGAATGACTAACACAATTGTAATACATTCATATTACTGAAAAATGCTGAAAAATGAGGTAGTTTCCATGAGAAATAATGGAAATATTTTCCAAATATATTATTAAGTAAAGAAATTCAAGTTAAAGAATCTATGCATACTGTGTTAACAACTGTTAAAATATAAAATTAATAAGTAAATAATATTTACAAATATTGTATGAGCTCACTTATATGTGGAATCTAAAACAAACAAACACAGAAGGAAAAATATGCCGCTGCCAAATTCATAGCAAAAGAGATCAGATTTGTGGCTACCAGAGTTTGGAGTGGGAAGAGATATAATGGCTATAACTAAGTCTGATGTATGATATATTGGAAATTTGTTAAGAGAGTAAATTCTAAAAATTCTCATCTCGAAGAGAAATTTTTTTCCTTTATTTTTTCTTCTTTCTATTCTTTTTATTATGTCTATTTGAGAAGATGGATGTTATTGAACCTATTCTGGTAATCATTTCACAACATAAGTAAATAAACCCTTTTACTGTATGCCTTAAACTTACACAGTGTTGTGTGTCTATTTCTCAATAAAATTGTGAAAAACATTTAAAAAATAAATCAATTTTAGTGTGACTAAAGCACAGTGGTAAGTGGGAAAATTACATTTAGCTGTTCTTTTGTTCCATTAAAAAATTTGCCATAAATATGTACTGTTCACAAAAAATTTTAATTAATAATTTTTCTTCTTAATTACTGCTACTCTGGATATAATGTTCATTTGTATTACTGAGGTAACAGAAAAAAGTGAACTATTTATTAAGTACAGCATCTTTTATTGAAATCAGATGCTTTTCAAAATATGCTTTTCACATTTAGTCTTCATAATAGAAAAGAAAAAAGTTGAGGAGAGGTGTGGGGACTGCATAGGTACTGTTATTTCTTGAATGTTCTAGACAGTTTGCATATGTTCATTACTTAGTTATCATAAGAGTCCTGCAAAATAGGTCTTATTATCCATACTTTATAAATGACAAGAATAAAGTACAAGATTATTAAAAATCTTGCCCAGCTATCCAAGTGTAAAAATATATCAGAACTGTTATTTAAACTCTGGTTTATTTAGAAATCCACAATAAAACTTCAACAACAATAAAATAATGGAAACAAAACATTTAGTTTTGAGATATGTTATTGTGATTCAGTTTCTACAAATGATAGATATCATGACTTCCCTCAAGGGATGTGAAGATACTGAGAGAGTCAATTCCTAGGCAGGTTGATAAGAAGTCTGGGATCCCTAAGGAGGAGAGAGGGGTCTGGGGTCCTTGAAGAGGAGATAGGGGTCTGGAATTCTCAAGGCAGGTCACCTGCCTCCTGAGAAATCTGTATGCAGGTCAAGAAGCAACAGTTAGAACTGGACATGAAACAACAGACTGGTTCCAAATTGGTAAAGAAGTACGTAAAGGCTGTATATTGTCACCCCGCTTATTTAACTTATATGCAGAGTACATCATGCAAAAGGCCAGACTGGATGAAGCATAAGCTGGAATCAAGATTGCCAGGAGAAATATCAATAATCTCAGATACGCAGATGACACCACATTTTGGCAGAAAGCGAAGAAGAACTAAAGAGCCTATTGAAGAAAGTGGAAGAGGAGAGTGAAAAAGTTGGCTTAAAACTTAACATTCAGAAACGTAAGATCATGGCATTTGGTCCATTACTTCATGGCAAATAGATGGGGAAACAATGTAGACAGTGAGAGACTTTATTTATTTGGGCTTCAAAATCACTACAGATGGTGACTGCAGCCATGAAATTAAAAGATGTTTACCCCTTGGAAGAAAAGCTATGGCCAAGCTAGACAGCATATTAAAAGCAGAGACGTTACTTTACCAGCAAAGGTCCATCTAGTGAAAGCTATGGTTTTTCCAGGAGTCATGTAAAGATGATAGAGTCGGACTATAAAGAAAGCTGAGTGCCGAAGAACTGCTGCTTTTAAACTGTGCTGTTGGAGAAGATTCTTGAGAGTCCCTTGGACTGCAAGGAAATCAAACCAGTGAATCCTAAAGGAAATCAGTCCTGAATATTCATTGGAAAGGCTGATGCTGAAACTGAAACTCTTATACTTTGGCCACGTGCCGAGAAGAACTGACTCAATGAAAAAGACCCTGATGCTGGGAAAAATTGAAGGCAGGAGGAGAAGGAGATGACAGAGCATGATATGGTTGGATGGCATCATTGACATGATGGATATGAGTATGACTAGGCTCCAGGAGTTGGTGATGGACAGGGAGGCCTGGCGTGCTGCAGTCCATGGAGTCACAAAGAGTAGGACAGGACTGAGCGACTGAACTGAACTGAATTCTCAAGGAGGAGGAAAGGACATTTTTTTTCTCTACATTCCTTAGTCTTATTCACATTGAACATTTTTTTTTTTTCCTTTAAGCCCAGAACTGTTGATTACACAACAAAGGACAGTTTCTTCTTCCTGAAAACCTTTGACTAATCCTGCTATCTTAAAATGTATATTATGGGAGTGGGTCTAGTAAGATCTTTCTATTATTAAGTTCTAATCCTATTACCTGAAATTGTGGGACTGAGTCTGGTAAAATTTTTACAACTTTGAGACATTCTTTTGATTTATTGTAATAACTAATATAAACAGTATATAATTCCTTTGCTAAGACTGCAGAGAGGGGCACTCTCTGTCCCACTTCTGATGTCTATGTCAGACGCTTTCTCTGTCCCTTTTTCAGTTTAATAAAACTCTGCTACACAAAAGCTCTTGAGAGATCAAGACCTGTCCCTGGTCCTGAAGCTAAATCTTTTTCAGAGATCACAAATCCAATATTGTTCACCGTAAGCTATCAGTATCTTCATTATTCTTGGTTTTCATTTCCCCCCAAGCTTTATTATTGGTTTTAGCTTTCCCCCAGAATTCAGTAATGTTTAACTAGTTTTTCTAGGCTTTCAAAATAAGCAGTAACTGAGGCAGGTTGGTTGCCATGCTCCATATGCTACTTAAGTTTACCATGTATTTAGAATCATGCATATAACATGTGCTTCCAAGTGGCTCAGTGGTGAAGAATCTGCCTGCCAAGAAGGAGAGACTTGGTTTTGATCCCTGGGTCAGGAAGACCCCCTGGAGAAGGAAATGACAATCCACTCCAGTTCTTGCCTGGGAAATCCCATGGGGAGAGGAGCCCGGTGGGCTACATTCCATGGAGTTGCAAAAGAGTTAAGACATGATTTAGCAACTTGTGGCTTAGCTGGTAAAGAATCTGTCTGCAATGCAGGAGACCCAGGTTTGATCCCTGGGTTGGGAAGATCCCCTGGAGAACGGAAAGGATATCCACTCCAGTATTCTGACCTGGAGAATTCCATGGACTATATAGTCCATGGGGTTGCAAAGAGTCAGACACGACTGAGTGACTTTCACTTAGCACCTAAACAACAAACAGAGAATGTCTTGCCTGTAAGAACTTAAAACCCAATTATCTCTTGTCAAGAACACAATTTAGGAAACAGAGCTTTCAAGCACAAAAATGCATGCTCAATTTTCCTCTTATTTTTCTCATTTCTCCCTGAAGGACTTTGCCCAAAATATAATACTCAGCAAGAGAGGCATCTGGCTGGCTTGAGGATGGATGAGATGGAGTAGCCCAGATTAAGAAAAAGTCACAGCAGTTAGTTTGAAGAGGATGTCTGTGTGGGTTAGTGGGAATTGGGCATATAGTATGGGGCACTGAGTACAGTGAGAAGAATTACTTTCAGGAGGAGTAGCCTAGTGTGGGGCAGATTGGAACCTAGATGTAGTAAAGTAGGTGTCTGCATAAGAAAGCAGCCCATGGTGGGCTGATCAGGTAAGGAAAATATAAAAATGGACTTCCCAGCAGGGAATGTCAAAGACAACGTGAGGTGAAAAGAGTCTGTACATAGGAGGCAACCCAGAATGGAATGTTGAAGCTCAACAAGGGTTAAAAGAAAGATCGTGTTGACGTAGGATGGGGGTGGGTGAGTGGCCTGGCATGAATTGTCAGGGACCAAGGTGGGTAAGAAGGACGGCCCTTCAGTAAACTGTCCAAAGTTTACCATGTATTTACAATCATACAGATAACATGTGCTTCCAGGGGGCTTGGTGGAGAATCTGCTTGCCAAGAAGAAGACTTGGGTTTGATCCCTGGGTGGGGAAAAGCTTTCAGATTGCACACAACCTGAAATGAGCATCCCTATGAGGTAATATCACACAGCAGGGATAAAGAAGGCCATTTAATAATAAAAGTGACAATTTGTGAAACAGACATAACAATCATAAATGTTTATGTTCCTAATGGTTTGAAATATGCAAAGTTTTGAAATACACAAAGCAAAAATTGATAAAAGAGACAAACAATTACCATCAGCAATTTTAACACTAATCCCTCAATAAATGATATAAGTGCTCAGAAAATTACATGGGATATTGAAGATTTGAACACTATTAACCAGATTTCCCTAATTGGCATCTATAGAACAACCCACCTAGATATCAGAAGAATGCACACCTTTTCAAATGTATACAGACTATTTGCCAAGATGGAACATATCCTGACTATAAGAAAAATCTCAACAAATTTAAAATTATTTGAGTCATGGAAAGTAGGTTATTTGATTACAATGTAATTAAATTAGAAATCAACTGAAAAAAGGATCTCTGAAAAATCTCCCAGTATTTGGAAACAAAATAGCACACATCCAAATAATTAATGGGTCAAAGAAGAAACCAAGAGAAAAATAAAATTTTCAAACTGAGAAACAAAACGAAAACAGAATACATGTTAAAAACCATGGTATGCCACTAAACCAGTCCTTGGAGTTGGTGGTCAAATTTATAAAACAGCACTATGTATCTATATTAGAAAATTTTAAAAAGGTCTCAAATCAATGACTTCAGATTATACCTTAAGCAACTAAAAAAAATGTAATATGAAATAAGTAGATGAAAGTAATATGGAATAAGTAGATTATACCTTAAGCAACTAAAAAAAATGTAATATGAAATAAGTAGATAAAATGGTCAGGTGGGAAATAAATAAAACAGAAACCATAAAAATCTTTAAGGAAAAATCAATGCAATGATTTAAAGTTCTAGCCAGAATGATCAGAAAGAAAAAAGACACAACTTGCCAGAATTAGGAATCAGAGATGTAACATCACTATAGACTAATAGAGATTAATAGAATAATAATGAAATGCAATAATAATAAAATTTCTAAACAAATTTATGATAACAAATTTAACATCTTAGATGGAATAAAAAATCTCAAAATATAAAAACTTATAAATTTCACTCAAGAAGCAATAGTTAAAATAAACAGCCATATATATAGTAAACAAATTAATCTGATAGGTAAAAACTTTCCCAGAATGAAAATATCAGGTCCAGGTAGATTCACTGGTTAGTTTTAACAATCATTTAAAAAAAATAGCAACTCTACACAAACTCTTTTGGAAAATTAGAGAGGAATGAAATTTCTGAAAGCATTCTAGGAGGCCAGTCTCATATTAATATTCAAATTAAACATAAACATTCTAAGAGAAAAGCTGTAAAACAATCTCTCATGAAAATATCAATAGAAACAACATTTCTAACTAAAGTTTAAGAAAATTAGATTCAACAATATATATAAAAATACAAATAACACAACAAAGGTTTATTCCAGGAATGCAAAGTTAATATTTTAACATTATTCATTGTAATTTGCCATATTAGCAAATTAAAAAAGGAAACCCATATATTATCTCAACATACATGGGGAAAAAACCATCTGATGGAATTTAACAATCATTCCTTATAAAACTCTCAGCAGATTAGCAATAGAAGGGAACATCCTCAATCTGAAAAAGGGCATCTACAAAAAGCCCACAGTTAACACCATAATTAATGGTAAAAATGGATGCTTTTTCCCTAAGCATGAGAACGAATCAAGGTTATTAATTTTCAAAAATTCAAACCAGCATTACTGTACTGAAGGATCTAGTGGGAGCAGTAAAGCTAGAATTAACAGGAAACCATCCTGCTCTGGTAAAGAACCTGCCTGCTGATTTGGGAGACTCAAGAGACACTGGTTGAGAAGATCCCCTGGAGAAGGAAATGGCAACACACTCCAGTATTCTTGCCTGGAGAACCCCATGGACAGAGGAGCTTGGCGGACTACAACCCATGGGATTGCAAAGAGTCAGACACGACTGAACACGAAGAACACAGACACACATAACTGCAAAAATAGCAAAGCTGAATCTATCTTTGTTCACAGATGACATAATTATCTGTGTATAAAATCTGATTAAGAAATTAAAAAGCTGAATTTAGAAATTAATAATGATCTTCAACAAGATCAATGTAAAAAGTCGACTGCATTCCTATATACTACAACAGATAACATAAATTGAAATAAATATTCAACTCACTATGCCATCAAATAATATAAAATACTTGGAAGTAAATCTGACAAATATGTAAAACTATGAAGTATTGCTGAGAAATTTTAAAAGCCTAAAAATGAGAGTGATACATTGGTTATAAGTTAAAAGAACCAACATTAAGATGTCAGTTCTCCCCTGAATGATCAGTAGATTCAACACAATTTCAATTTGACTTTTTTCTTAGAAATTAAAAAAACAAAAACATAGTTTTCAAAATTCATAAGTCAAAAGACCTAGAATAGACAATAAAATTTCAAGGAAGGACAGAGTTAGACAATTAATATTGCCTAATTTCATGACAATTGTAAAGCTCCAGTGATCAGCCCTGGGATTTCTTTGGAAGGAATGATGCTAAAGCTGAAACTCCAGTACTTTGGCCACCTCATTGGAAAAGACTCTGATGTTGGGAGGGATTAGGGGCAGGAGGAGAAGGGGACAACAGAGGATGAGATGGCTGGATGGCATCACTGACTCGATGGACATGAGTCTGAGTGAACTCTGGGAGTTGGCGATGGACAGGGAGGCCTGGCGTGCTGCGATTCATGGGGTCGCAAAGAGTCAGACACGACTGAATGGAACTGAGCTGAACTGAGTGTGGTATCAGTGTTGAGATACAAATAGTAGATCAAGGAACTTAACAGCTCAGAAATAGTGTGGACAATTGATTTACAAAATGAGAAAGTACTTCAGTAGAAAAAGGATAATCTTTATAACAAACATGACTTAAAATTGGATATATTCATATTTAAAAAATCTTTATTGAGTTCTCACACTGTACACAAATATTAGCTCAAAATAGATTATCGATTTAAATTTAAAATATAAAACATGAATTAAACATGAAAACATGGGAGAAAAAATTGAGGTTTTGAATTAGGTAAAGTTTTCTTATATAAATCACCAAAAGCATGATTCATAAAAGAACAAATAGCTAAATTGGTATCCATAAAAATGAAAAGCTTATACTCTTCAAAATTTTTGAGAGAATAAAAAGATATACACTGTGAGAAAATATTTACAAACCATATATCTGATAAAAGACTTAGATTCAGAATATACAGGAACTCTCAAGCCTCAACAATAGGAACATAAACAACCCAGTTAAAAATGAACAAATGATTTGAACAGAAGCTTCACTAAAGAAGACAAATAGTGCCTTACAAGCACAATAAACATGTTCAATATCATTAGCCCCTTGAGAAACAGCAAATTAAACCACAATGAGACACAACTACACATCTTTCCCAGTGGATAGAATTGAAAAGACTCATCATATCATCAGGATTTGGAGGAAATGACTGCTAGTAGAACTATAAAATAGTACAACCATTTTGAAAACAGTTAGACATATAAAAACTTTTCTTTAGTGTATCCATCTTCTAATTCAGTCATTTCACTCTTAGAGAAACGAAAGCATATGTCCATTAAGATATTCATATGTCTGTTCATAACAGCTTTATTTGTAATAGCCAAAAGCTGGAAATGAATGAAATATTCATCAGCAAGCAAATGCATAAAGAAATTGAATATCATATTCTACATTTAAAATTAAAGAATTATTAATGCATTCTATAATATGGATGTAACTCAAATTAATTTTCCTAAGTGAAAGAAGACAATAATAAATGTATAATTCCATTTATAAAAAATTCTGGAAATTTCAAGTTAATTATAAAGTGCATCAGTATTTGACTAGGAATGGTTTAGGAGGTTACAAAGGGGAGAGGTGAAAGAAGTTAGATAAAAACGAGCATAAGGAAGCTTTGCTGGGGGTGATATAAATGTTTATTATTTTGACTGTGATTGTTTTACTAATATGTACATATTTTAAAACATTATACACTTCATGTACAGTTTACTGCATGTGAATTGGAGCTAAATCTGTTAAGAATCATTTTTAGGGCAATTAGAGAAACTAAATGAGCCTCTGGTTATCAGACAATAGCAGTGCATCAGTATTAACTTCCTTTTATTTTGATGTTTGTTTGGAAATCTTTAGCCACCGGATGTGAAGAGCTAACTCACTGAAAAAGACCCTGATCCTGGGAAAGACTGAGGACAGGAAGAGAAGGGAGCGACAAAGGATGAGATGGTTGAATGGCATCACCGACTCAATGGGCATGAGTTTGAGCATACTCTGGGAGAGGGTGAAGGACAGGGAAGCCTAGTGTGCTGCAGTCCATAGGGCTGCAAACAGTTAGACACAATGAGTGACTGAGCATGCACACACACACAGACACACACAGACACACACAGAACAAGTATATCCAGAGTGTCTATTATTCTAGGCTTGGATTTTTTAAACTAATTTCCACAGAAAGAAGTTTTATTTATTCTCTTTCCAACTTCTTCAATCTACTTGCAGCAGCAAGAAGGGTCAGATGATAGCTTGAGGGCAAGTTGTGTACAAAACCAAGAGTAAAGAGAAAAGCAGACTGTGGTCAAGAGTCATTTAGCAAAAGGATAAACAGAACTCATACTTCCTTAAGCTGTAGGTTTTTTTTTTTTTTTTTTTTTTAATAATCATCACCCTGGGTCATCCTGAAAATGTTAACTTATGTTCCACAAACAGAATATTTTCCCTGTAGCTCCCCCTTAATATCAGGCATGGTGGGATATATCTATAGATATAGACATAGCTACATAGATAAATATAGATACAGATATATCTCCATTGAAAGTTTATAACAAACTAAAAAAGTAGCCATTTTTACACTTAATTTGTGAAAGAGGAATATAAGGTTGAGGGAGGTAAATACTTTCTCCAAGATTATAGAGTTATTAATAAATAGAAAAGTCAAGGGTATTTCCCAGAATCTGTGAAATTTTTAATGCACTAAGTTATTGCTTTAGAAATCAGAGAGAAATGTGATATATTTTGAAAAGAATGAAGACTTTAGTGCCTTTTAATTTCCAAATAGTTAAGGTTTTACTATTTCACATCTAGAGCACTTCTATATTCTTAATTCAGATGTTATGGATTTCCACCTTCACCTTTTTTATTTCCATTTTATTTATTTTTTCTTTTTACTTTACAATATTGTATTGATTTTGCCATTGATTGACATGAGTCTGCCATGGGTGTACATGTGTTCTCCATCCTGAGCCCCCCTCCCGCCTCGCTCCCCATCCTATCCCTCAGGGTCATCGCAGTGCATCAGCCCTGAGCACCCTGTATCATGCATCAAACCTGGACTGGTGATTCGTTTCACATATGATAATTTACATGATTCAATGCCATTCTCCCATATCACCCCCACTTCGCACTCTCCCACAGAGTCCAAAAGACTGTTCTATACGTCTGTGTCTCTTTTGCTGTCTCACATATAGGGTTATCGTTAGCATCTTTCTAAATTCCATATATATGCACTAGTATACTGTATTGGTGTTTTTATTTCTGGCTTACTTCACTCTGTATAACAGGTTCCAGTTTCACTCAACTCATTCAGTTCAGTTCAGTTCAGTCGCTCAGTCATGTCTGACTCTTTGCAACCCCATGAATCGCAGCAAGGCCTCCCTGTCCATCACCAACTCCCAGAGTTCACTCAGGCTCACGTCCATCGAGTGAGTGATGCCATCCAGCCATCTCATCCTCGGTTGTCCCCTTCTTCTCCTGCTCCCAATCCCTCCCAGCATCAGAGTCTTTTCCAATGAGTCAACTCTTCACATGAGGTGGCCAAAGTACTGGAGTTTCAGCTTTAGCATCATTCCTTCCGAAGAAATCCCAGGGCTGATCTCCTTGCAGTCCAAAGGAGTCTCAAGAGTCTTCTCCAACACCACAGTTCAAAAGCATCAATTCTTTGACGCTCAGCCTTCTTCACAGTCCAACTCTCACATCCATACATGACCACAGGAAAAACCATAGCCTTGACTAGATGGACTTTAGTCGGCAAAATAATGTCTCTGCTTTTGAATACACTATCTAGGTTGGTCATAACTTTTCTTCCAAGGAGTAAGCGTCTTTTAATTTCATGGCTGCAGTCACCATCTGCAGTGATTTTGGAGCCCCCCAAAATAAAGTCTGACACTGTTTCCACTGTTTCCCATCTATTTCCCATGAAGTGATGGGACCGGATGCCATGATCTTCATTTTCTGAGTGTTGGGCTTTAAGCCAACTTTTTCACTCTCCTCTTTCACTTTCATCAAGAGGCTTTTTAATTTCTCTTCACTTTCTGCCATAAGGGTGGTGTCATCTGCATATCTGAGGTTATTGATATTTCTCCTGGCAATCTTGATTCCAGCTTGTGCTTCTTCCAGCCCTGTGTTTCTCATGATGTACTCTGCATATAAGTTAAATAAGCAGGGTGATAATATACAGCCTTGATGCACTCCTTTTCCTATTTGGAACCAGTCTGTTGTTCCATGTCCAGTTCTAACTGTTGCTTCCTGACCTACATACAGATTTCTCAAGAGGCAGGTTAGGTGGTCTGGTATTCCCATCTCTTTCAGAATTTTCCACAGTTTATTGTGAACCACACAGTCAAAGGCTTTGGCATAGTCAATAAAGCAGAAATAGATGTTTTTGTGGAACTCTCTTGCTTTTTGCATGATCCAGCGGATGTTGGCAATTTGATCTCTGGTTTCTCTGCCTTTTCTAAAACCAGCTTGAACATCAGGAAGTTCACAGTTCATGTATTGCTGAAACCTGTCTTGGAGAATTTTGAGCATTACTTTACTAGCGTGTGAGATGAGTGCAATTGTGAGGTAGTTTGAGCATTCTTTGGCATGCCTTTCTTTGGAATTGGAATGAAAACTGACCTTTTCCAGTCCTGTGGCCACTGCTGAGTTTTCCAAGTTTGCTGGCATATTGAGTGCAGCACTTTCACAGCATCATCTTTCAGGATTTGTAACAGCTCAACTGGAATTCCATCACCTCCACTAGCATTAGAACTGATTCAAATGTATTGTTTTTAAGGCTGAGTAATATTCCATTGTATATATACTCTCACTGTTTACAGATGACATGATCCTCTACATAGAAAACCCTAAAGACACCACCAGAAAATTAATAGAGCTAATCAATGAATATAGTAAATTTGCTGGATCTAAAATCAACACACAGAAATCCCTTGCATTCCTATACACTAACAATGAGAAAACAGAAAGAGAAATTAAGGAAACAATTCCATTCACCATTGCCAACAAAAAGAATAAAATACTTGGGAATATATCTACCTAAAGAAACAAAAGACGTATATATAGAATACTATAAAACACTGGTGAAAGAAATCAAAGAGGACACAAATAGATGAGAAATATACCATGTTCATGGGTCGGAAGAATCAATATAGTCAAAATGAGTATACTACCCAAAGCAATCTATAGATTCAATGCAATCCCTATCAAGCTACCAGCGGTATTTTTCAGAGAACTAGAACAAATAATTTCACAATTTGTATGGAAATACAAAAAACTTTGAGTAGCCGAAGCAATCTTGAGAAAGAAGGATGGAACTGGAGGAATCAACCTGTCTGACTTCAGGCTCTACTACAAAGCCACAGTCATCAAGACAGTATGGTACTGGCACAAAGACAGAAATACAGATCAATGGAACAAAATAGAAAGCCCAGAGATAAATTCACACACCTATGGATGCCTTATCTTCGACAAAGGAGGCAAGAATATACAATGGAGGAAAGACAATCTCTTTAACAAGTGGTGCTGGGAAAACTGGTGATTCACTTGTAAAAGAATGAAACTAGAACACTTTCTAACCCTATACATAAAAATAAACTCAAAATGGATTAAAGATCTAAATGTAAGACCAGAAACTATAAAACTCTAGAGGAGAACATAGGCAAAACACTCTCCTGTATAAACCACAGCAGGATCCTCTATGACCCACCTCCCAGAATATTGGAAATAAAAGCAAAAATAAACAAATGGGACCTAATTAAAGTTAAAAGCTTCTGCACAACAAAGGAAACTATAAGCAAGGTGAAAAGACAGCCACCTTCACCTTTTAAGTTCACCTCCTAGTTTTATGTTTTGTTTTTTCTTAAGGGAACTAAGAATATTTTATGATTATTCCTGTGTCAGTTCCACACTTCATCTATGTCCCTGATACCATTTCACTCTCAGTTGGTAGCCCTCTGGGGTTCCTGAATCACTGTCTGCCCCCTACTCTGCTGACCCCTCTGCACAGATGTCTAGAGAAAGATGACTTTGGTGCAATCCACAGTGGGCTTTATATCCTATTCCTCTGTTCTCTGCTGTATCACTGTTGAGCTTTTACTTTTTTTCACTGCCTAAAACAGTGATAACAAAAATCATTACTGATAAGGCTTTGTATTAATTATATAATAATTTAAAGTGCCTAGCACAGTAGCTGATTAATAGTATATGCTCAGTAAAAGTTATTAGTATTAGCATATGACCTTTTGCTTAAATTTGGGGGAAATGAAAGGTGGCTACATTATGAGTATACTAATAATTTATTTAAAGACTAAATTTTTAATATTGAATTACTTTGACCATACAGCCCCTGAAATGGTTTCTTTGGCTAAATTTTGTTGTGGATTTTTCATATTTTCAAAGTCCACACTATATTGCTAGGTTCTTACCTCCTACCAGTTATGTTCAGTCTTTTCTATTCTTTATCTCCAAATTTTTAAAAAATTTCACCTAAAGGACAGTTTATCTCTTTTTTTTTTTCTTGTCTCTGAATATTCTCTCTCAGAGCTAAACGTTCTAGTCACAAATAGATTATTAGGTCTTTCTTGAGGCAAAGAGTCATCCTTAAAGGAAACTCAGTACCAGCTATTAAAATATGTGTGTACATATTTAAAATGAAAGTGTGCACACACATTTTTACTCACCTCGTCTTCCTTTCTTTATACAATAATTGCTTATAAAATTATAACTATTTTGTACGATTTCTAGCCAAGTGACTTAAACACATAAGCATTGTTATTTTATCCTTCAAATAACCATGAAAATTTCTCCTTAATTATTTTTATTTATATAAACATGTTTTTCTTGGGGGACTGAAGGTGCTGAATAACTCCTATTCTAGAGCAAATTGCCATGTGTCAAGCTGTAGGTCAAGGCCACCTAACAGTTGTTCTTAGTAGAAATAGGAACTTAAATACCAAGGGAGAAGCAGTGGAAGGCTAACCTCATGGCTTACATGTTTTTAAAGCACAAAAAGCTAAGAATAAAACATAAAAATATTGCCTTTTAATGGAAAGCATGTAGTTACTGGTCAGATAAAAGTCTATATGCAAAAGGTATTTTACAGTGAATTTAGTTACTCCAAAACACTCATCCAAAATGAGAATTATTTGTACACATTAAAAATTTTTTTTCAAAATGAAAATGAAAATTTCTAGTATTGTACTACACTTTGACATGAGAAAACCAGAGACCTCATGAAAGAAAATCAATTAGACACAAAAAGTCTAGATTAATTTTCTCCTCTGCTCCTTTTGGTACTTTATGAAAGCAATGGAAAATGAGACTCTGAGCTATGCTATGTGTTTTTCCTCTGCAGTGTGCAGAGCAGATAATGACCTGGAAATGCAGCTAAGCCTGGAAACATAGCCTGCTTGTGAAAAGCCCACTGACTTCTTCTGATTGTATGAATCCATGTGAACCTGGTGATGAGAGTCTCTGAAGAATTCTATTTATATGTTCACATTTTCACTATTTTTCCAATCATTAAAACATATTTTAGGAGAAAATATATTACAGTGAAGTGTAAAATACACTTTATTCTTTTATTTTTCATAATCTTGTTTTTAGTATAATTTTAATAAAGAAGCCAGACTTCCTCCTGTGTTTAGTAATCCAAGAAGCTCTGAGAGCTGAAAACTTTCTTTAAACCATAAAGAGTTTAAGTTGTTTTAATTCATATTCTAATTTCTAAAATGTAAACATTATCTTTAGAAAAAACTGGTGTGTTTTTGTGCTAATCTAGCAATGAATGCAAGTCTAATTAAATGAAAAAAGTTGGTATGAGTTACTTTTCCCACTCATACCTCCCGACACTCCCAAGTCTGTAACTTTCCTTCACCCTTTTGCTGGTGAATTTGCAATATGGTTCTGCTTTGACACCTAAACTAAATACTGATAGTACAAGTATTTTGCTTTTAATGAATTTTACAATTTTTAGTTCTCTTTGCAATGGTATCTCATATTAAGTATGATGGTCTAGTTGCCATCATCTACTATTGCTCTCTAGATCATACTTTGAATTCAAACCAGAGCTTACTGGAGTGAGTGAATGTGTCTAGCATCCTTATGTCCATTCCAGTAGAGACAAACTGGACACTAGACAGAAGAGGAGTTATCTACTATGAGATTTTCTACCAAATCCTAGGTAAAAGAAGTTCTGTTTGAGTGCTTTTATTAAAAACTTTAAAAATCTTTAGATCCCAAGTGTTATCAGGGAAGATAATATTTTGCCTATATATTAGATACAATACTTTATATAAATTAGAATAACTTAATCAGGATTCATGCCATGGAACATTTAAACATTCAGTATTCAATCATCACAATAACTATTCATTGGCAGATAAATTCCTAGGGGTCATCATTCTATTAAACTTCAGTTTAGAGTTTCTTCCCAACTGCAATTGGAACCCAGAACATAGAGGTGCCAGAAATATTTATATTTTATGATTATTATATATAAAAGTAGAACAACTCAATATGACAATGCCACTTTAAAACTTCAAACAGGACATCACACTTTTTGAAAACTACTACACAAAAGATTACTTATAGATTAAAATCAGAATTACTAAGGGAAGAACATTACTATTATATTTCTATTGATACTGCTATTTAATGTTTACTACATTTGCATTTATCAGGTACAATCACATGGTATTACATTATCATACATAATTAATTTCAGACTGAATGAATTACTTATTGGAGTTTCATATTATCTAAACAGTTGTAGGGCAAGATTAAATCAGTTCATGTTATTTTTTTTTTTTAAGTTTTATTTCACAATGCATCTCTGATCTTCATGTCTTCAGATGTTCTAAAAGAAGGCAATTTTTTTTCTCAATGGGTTATATGTGGATCAGTGGATAGAGAGAGAATTCTGGTTTTGGTTAAGCAGTTTTTAAAGTTTCATTGTTGTTGTTTTCAGCCCCCCAGTTGTGTCTGACACTTTGCGACCCCATGGGTTGCAACAAGACAGGCCTCCCTGTCCCCCACCATCTCCCAGAGTTTTCCCAAGTTCATGTTCATTGCGTCATTGATGCTGTGCAGCCATCTCATCCTCTGATGCCCTCTTCTCATTCTGCCCTCAATCTTTCCCAGCATCAGGGACTTTTCCAATGTCATCTGTTCACATCAGATGACCAAAATATTGGAGCTTCAGCTTCAGCATCAGTCTCTTGATGAAGGTGAATGAGGAGAGTGAAAGAGCTGGCTTAAGACTAAATATTTAATAAACTAAGATCATGGCTACTGGCCCCATTATCACATGGCAAATAGAGGGGAAAATGTGGAAGTAGTGATAGATTTCCTCTTGGGATCCAGAGTCACTGAGGACTGTGACTGCAGCCATGAAATCAGAAGATGATTGCTTCTTGACAGGAAAGCAATGACAAACTTAGACAGTGTGTTGAAAAGCAAAGACATTGTTCTGCTGACAAAGGTCCATATCATCAAGTCTTCCCAGTGGTCACATATGGTAGTGAGAGCTGGACCATAAAGAAGGCAGAATGCCAAAGAATTGATGCCTTCAAACTGTGGTGCTGGAGAAGACTCCTGAAAGTCCCTTGAATAGCAAGGAGATTAACCCAGTGAATTTTAAGGGAGATTAACCGTGAGTATTCACTGGAAGGACTGATTTGAAGCTGAAGCTCCAGTATTTTGGTCATCTGATGTGAACAGATGACTCATTGGAAAAGTCCCTGATGCTGGGAAAGATTGAGGGCAGGAGAAGAGGGTGTTAGAGGATGAGATGGCTGGACAGCATCACTGATGCAATGAACATGAAGTTGGGCAATCTCTGGGAGATGGTGAGGGACAGAGAAACCTGGTGTGCTGCAGTTCAACAGGTCACAAAGAGTAGGACATGACTGGGTGACTGAACAACAACATTATATGAGAGCTATATTATATTTTCTAGAATTGTGGTAAGAATTTAAGGTAATATATGTAATATGTCTATCATTATTAGTTTTTGTTTTGTTCTTTTATAAACTATCAGTTTTCAAATTCAGTGATACTTTGGGGAAATTCGTTTAACATTAACTGGCTGTGGTTCCAGCAAGTTGCTTAGCCTTGCCAGGAAAAGTTCCTCAAGCCACAAAATAAAAATATAAAACCAGATTGCCTAGACTTTATAGCTCAAGTCTCTAACAAAATTACAGTAAACTAATTCATTTATTCAAATGTCTAGCTTAGATACCTACAGCGATTGGACTTAGCTAAGTTTTCTTAGGTACCTAGGAAATATTTAATGCTATATTCTTAGTAAAGATGTACAAGTAAGCCCACCACACACTGCAAGAGTGTGGCTTGAACCCTTAAAACATTAAATCAGTCATTTTTTTTTAACCCAGCTATCACCAGTAATAGTATTATACTGAGGAAAACATACCATTAAAATTAATTACACTAACTTTTTAAAAATTTTGAGCTTCTATTGTGTATTTATTTGCCTTTGCTTTAAAAAAATTAGTTTATTTGTTTTAATTGGAGGCTAATTACTTTATAATATTGTGGTGTTTTTTTTTCTTTTTATTTATTTATTTTTCTTTCTTTTTTTTATTTTTAAATTTTAAAATCTTTAATTCTTACATGCATTCCCAAACATGAACCCCCCTCCCACCTCCGTCCCCATAACATCTCTCTGGGTCATCCCCATGCACCAGCCCCAAGCATGCTGCACCCTGCGTCAGACATAGACTGGCGATTCAATTCTTACATGATAGTATACATGTTAGAATGCCATTCTCCCAAATCATCCCACCCTCTCCTTCTCCCCCTGAGTCCAAAAGTCCGTTATACACATCTGTGTCTTTTTTCCTGTCTTGCATACAGGGTCGTCATTGCCATCTTCCTAAATTCCATGTATATGTGTTAGTATACTGTATTGGTGTTTTTCTTTCTGGCTTACTTCACTTGTATAATCGGCTCCAGTTTCATCCATCTCCTCAGAACTGATTCAAATGAATTCTTTTAACGGCTGAGTAATACTCCATTGTGTATATGTACCACAGCTTTCTTATCCATTCATCTGCTGACAGACATCTAGGTTGTTTCCATGTCCTGGCTATTATAAACAGTGCTGAGATGAACATTGGGGTACATGTGTCTCTTTCAATTCTGGTTTCCTCGGTGTGTATGCCCAGCAGTGGGATTGCTGGGTCATAAGGTAGTTCTATTTGCAATTTTTAAGGAATCTCCACACTGTCTCCATAGTGGCTGTACTAGTTTGCATTCCCACCAACAGTGTAGGAGGGTTCCCTTTTCTCCACACCCTCTCCAGCATTTATTGCTTGCAGATTTTTGGATTGCAGCCATTCTGACTGGTGTGAAGTGGTACCTCATTGTGGTTTTGATTTGCATTTCTCTGATAATGAGTGATGTTGAGCATCTTTTCATGTGTTTGTTAGCCATCCGTATGTCTTCTTTGGAGAAATGTCTATTTAGTTCTTGGGCCCATTTTTTGATTGGGTCGTTTATTTTTCTGGAATTGAGCTGCATAAGTTGCTTGTATATTTTGGAGATTAGTTGTTTGTCAGTTGCTTCATTTGCTATTATTTTCTCCCATTCAGAAGGCTGTCTTTTCACCTTGCTTATATTTTCCTTTGTTGTGCAGAAGCTTTTAATTTTAATTAGATCCCATTTGTTTATTTTTGCTTTTATTTCCAGAATTCTGGGAGGTGGATCATAGAGGATCCTGCTGTGATTTATATCTGAGAGTGTTTTGCCTATGTTCTCCTCTAGGAGTTTTATAGTTTCTGATCTTACATTTAGATCTTTAATCCATTTTGAGTTTATTTTCGTGTGTGGTGTTAGAAAGTGATCTAGTTTCATTCTTTTACAAGTGGTTGACCAGTTTTCCCAGCACCACTTGTTAAAGAGATTGTCTTTACTCCACTGTATATTCTTGCCTCCTTTGTCAAAGATAAGGTGTCCATATGTGTGTGGATTTATCTCTGGGCTTTCTATTTTGTTCCATTGATCTATATGTCTGTCTTTGTGCCAGTACCATACTGTCTTGATGACTGTGGCTTTGTAGTAGAGCCTGAAGTCAGGCAAGTTGATTCCTCCAGTTCCATTCTTCTTTCTCAAGATTGCTTTGGCTATTCGAGGTTTTTTGTATTTCCATACAAATCTTGAAATTATTTGTTCTAGTTCTGTGAAAAATGTGGCTGGTAGCTTGATAGGGATTGCATTGAATTTGTAAATTGCTTTGGGTAGTATACTCATTTTCACTATATTGATTCTTCCGATCCATGAACATGGTATATTTCTCCATCTATTTGTGTCCTCTTTGATTTCTTTCATCAGCGTTTTAGTTTTCTATATATAGGTCTTTAGTTTCTTTAGGTAGATATATTCCTAAGTATTTTATTCTTTTCTTTGCCATGGTGAATGGAATTGTTTCCTTAATTTCTTTTTCTACTTTCTCATTATTCGTGTATAGGAATGCAAGGGATTTCTGTGTGTTGATTTTATATCCTGCAACTTTACTATATTCATTGATTATGGGACACTATAAAAGCAGTGCTAAGAGGAAAGTTCATAGCAATACAGGCATACCTCAAGAAACAAGAAAAAGTCAAATAAATAACCTAACTCTACAACTAAAGCAACTAGAAAAGGAAGAATTGGAGAACCCCAGAGTTAGTAGAAGGAAAGAAATCTTAAAAATTAGGGCAGAAATAAATGCAAAAGAAACAAAAGAGACCATAGCAAAAATCAACAAAGCCAAAAGCTGGTTCTTTGAAAGGATAAATAAAATTGACAAACCATTAGCCAGACTCATCAAGAAGCAAAGAGAGAAAAATCAAATCAATAAAATTAGAAATGAAAATGGAGAGATCACAACAGACAACACAGAAATACAAAGGATCATCAGAGACTACTATCAGCAATTGTATGCTAATAAAATGGACAACGTGGAAGAAATGGACAAATTCTTAGAAAAGTACAATTTTCCAAAACTGAACCAGGAAGAAATAGAAAATCTTAACAGACCCATCACAAGCACGGAATTGAAACTGTAATCAGAAATCTTCCAGCAAACAAAAGCCCAGGTCCAGACAGCTTCACAGCTGAATTCTACCAAAAATTTCGAGAAGAGCTAACACCTATCCTCCTCAAACTCTTCCAGAAAATTGCAGAGGAAGGTAAACTTTCAAACTCATTCTATGAGGCCACCATCACCCTAATACCAAAACCTGACAAAGATGTCACAAAAAAAGAAAACTACAGGCCAATATCACTGATGAACATAGATGCAAAAATCCTCAACAAAATTCTAGCAATCAGAATCCAACAACACATTAAAAAGATCATACACCATGACCAAGTGGGCTTTATCCCAGGGATGCAAGGATTCTTCAATATCCGCAAATCAATCAATGTAATTCACCACATTAACAAATTGACAAATAAAAGCCATATGATTATCTCAATAGATGCAGAGAAGGCCTTTGACAAAATTCAACATCCATTTATGATAAAAACTCTCCAGAAAGCAGGAATAGAAGGAACATACCTCAACATAATAAAAGCTATCTATGACAAACCCACAGCAAACATTATCCTCAATGGTGAAAAATTGAAAGCATTTCCCCTAAAGTCAGGAACAAGACAAGGGTGCCCACTTTCACCGCTACTATTCAACATAATTCTGGAAGTTTTGGCCACAGCAATCAGAGCAGAAAAAGAAATAAAAGGAATCCAAATTGGAAAAGAAGAAGTAAAACTCTCACTGTTTGCAGATGACATGATCCTCTACATGTGGTGGTTTTTGCCGTACATTGACATGAATCAGCCATGGGTGCACATTTGTCCCCCATCCTGAACCCCCTCCCCCTCCTCCCCATCTTATCCCTCAGGGCTGCCCCTGTGCACGGGCTTTGAGTGCCATGTTTCATGCATCGAACTTGGACTGGTCATCTATTTCTCATATGGTAACATACATATTTAAATGCTATTCTCTCATATCATGCCACTGTCACCTTCCCCCAGAGAGTCCAAAAGTCTGTTCTTTATATCTGTGTCTCTTTTACTTTTTGATTTCATTTTTTTATTGAATTATAGTCAATCTACAATATTTCAGGTATACAGCCATATATAGCCATATATATATATATATACACATACATATACATATTCTTTTTCAGATTCTCCTCCATTATAGGCCACCACAAGATACTGAATACAATTCCCTGTGCTCTGCAGTAGGTCCCTGTCATTAATCAATTCTATATACTGCAATGAGTATCCGCCAGTCTCAAATATTAAAATTTTCTAAAAATTTTATTTTTAATTAAAGATAATTACTTTACAATATTGTGATTGTTTCTGCCATACATCAGCATGTATCAGCCACAAGCATACACATGTCCCCTCGCTCTTAAACCTCCTTCCCACCTCACTCCTCATCCCACTCCTCTAGGTTGCCACAGAGCACCAGCTTTGGGTTCCTTGCATCATACAGCAAATTCCCACTGGCTATCTATTTTACATATGGTAGTGTAGGTGTTTCAGTACTACTCTCTCAAGTCACCCCACCTTCTCCCTCCCCACTGTGACCAAAAGTCTGTTCCCTATGTCTGCCTCTCATTAGCTGCCCTACAAATAGGACCATCAGTACCATCTTTCTAGGTTCCACACATATGCACTAATATACAATATTTGTCTTTCCCTTTCTGACTTGCTTCACTCCATATAATAGGCTCTAGGTTCATCCACCTCATTAGAACTGATTTGCATGCACTCCTATTTATAGCTGAGTAATTTTCTATCATGTATATGTACCACAACTTCTTTAGCCATTCATTTGTCAGTGGACACCTAGACTGCTTCCATGTCCTAGAGTTGTAAAGAGCTCTGCAGTGAACATTGGGGTACATGTGTTTTTCTCAATTACAGTTTCCTGAGGGTATATGCCCAGTAGTGAGATTGCTGGGTCATATAATAGTTTTATTCCTAGCTTTTTAAAGGAATTTTCATACTGCTCTCCATAGTAGCTGTATTAATTTGCATTCCCAACAACAGTACAAAAGGATTCCCTTTTCTCCACACCCTCTCCAGCATTTATTGTTTGTAGACATTTTGATGATGGCCATTCTGATTGGTGTGAGATGATATGTCATTGTAGTTTTGATTTGTACATTAAAATATTTTTACATGAAAAGTAAGATCTTTTTCATTCACCTCAACATTAGTATTGCTGCTTGACAAAGTTCTGGGGACCTGGATTAATTTAGTATATGGTAAATCCTATAACTATTCTAGTCCCCCAAGGTTCCATTTAATTCATAGTGGAAGTCTTAATATAAAGGAATTTTTAAGAACTTGTGGAAGCTATTTTCATTAGAAAATATAATTTTTTAAATTTCAACTTCTGGTATGGTATCCAATCCAATTTAATTATTATAATTTGATGATATATTGTTAATGAGAGTCTCATAAAATGAAAGGGTTAACCTTTAAAGTAAGTGAGCTATGTTTTTTCCTCTATATTTTAATTAGGTCATGGCATAACATATTTGTTTCCTAATTAGTAAATTTTAAAAATTCTGCTAGTAACTTCCATATTTGTTTTGTCTGTGGATATAAATAAAACGATAAAAACTGAGGCTGACACATCATGTTAAACCTGGCCCAAAACTATAATTTTTTTCTTCTATTAAATGACTACCATACAAATTTAAACTTTTTTCGTTCTAGTTCAGTGAAAAAAGCCACTGGTAATTTGATAGGAATTGTACTGAATCTATAGACTGCCTTGGGCAATATAGGCATTATAACAATATTGATTCTTCCAATCCAAGAACACAGTATATCTTTTCACCTGTTTGTGTCTTTAGTTTATTTCATCAGTGTCTTATAGTTTTCAAAGCATAGGCCTTTTCCCACCTTCAGCAAATTTATTCCTAGATATTTTGTTCTTTTTGATGTGATGGTAAACATGATTGTTCTCTTAATTTCTCATTTTGATCTTTCATCACTTGTATACAGAAATACAACAGATTTCTGTGCATTAATTTTGCATCCTGAAACTTTATCAAATCCATTGATAAGTTCTAGTAGATTTCAAATAGCCAAAGCAAACTTGAGAAGGAAAACAAAGCTAGAGAATCAGGCTTCCTGTCTTCAGACTATGCTACAAAACTATAGTAATCAAAACAGAATGATACTGGCACACAAACAGAAGTATAGATCAATGGGACAGGATAGAAAGCTCAGAAATAGACCCATGCACTCATGGTCAGTTAATACATGACAAATGTGACAAAAATATACACTGGAGAAGAGATAGTCTCTTACATAAGTAGCACTAAAAAACTGGACAGCTACATGTAAAGAATGAAACCAGGACATTCTCTAACACCATATACAAAAATAAACTCAAAATGGATTAAAGACCTCAATGTAAGACCAGATATTATAAAATTTCTAGAGGAAAACATAGATAGAATACTCTTTAACATAAATCATAGCAATGTCTTTTTGGATCAGTCTCCTAGAACAATGGAAATAAAAACAAAAATAAACAAATGTGACCTAATTAAGCCTGAAAGATTTTGCAAAGAAAAGGAAGCCATAAGCAAAATGAAAAGACAACCTTTAAAATGGGATAAAATTGATGCAAATAATGCAACAGACAAGGGATTAATTTCCAAAATATATAAACATCTCATATAGCTCAGTATATTAAAATAAATAAAAATAAAAATGCACAGAAGATCTAAACAGACATTTCTCCAAAGAAGACATACAGATGGCCAACAGGCACATGAAAAACTGCTCAATATCACTAATTATTAGAGAAAAGCAAATCATAACTGCAATGAGATATCACCTCACTCTGGTCAGAAAGATCATTAATAAAAAATCTATGAATAATAAATGATGCAGAGGGTATGGAGAATAAGGAACCCTCCTACACTTTTGGTGGGAATGTAAATTGGTACAGATATGAGGGAGAACAGTATGAAGATTCCTTCAAAAACTGAAGTAGAGCTACCATATAAGTCAACAGTCCCACTGCTGTGTGTGTGTGTGTGTGTGTGTGTGTGTGTGTGTGTGTGTGTGTATGGAGAAAACTATAAAAAGAACCTATTTTGTCTTTGAAACAACATGTGTGTACCTGAAGAATATTATGCTAAATGAAATCAATCAGACAGAGACAAATACTGTTATGATATCACTTGTATGTGGAATCTAAAACATACAACAAACTAGTGACTGTATCAAAAAAGAAACAGATGCAGATAAAGAGAACACACTAGTGATCACTAGTGTAAAGAGTGAAGGCGAGAAGGGCAATACACTGATAGAGGATTAAGAGACATAAAGAACTGTGTATAAAATAAGCTGCAAAGATATACTGTACAATAGAGGGGATACAGCCACTATTTATAATGACTATAAATGGAGAATAACCTTTAAAAATTGTGAATCATTCTATTATACACTTGTAAATATAACAGTTGTACAACAACTATGCTTCAATAAAAAAGGCATTCTATTAAAAAATAAATGGATGGATTGATAAGTAAATGGATGGATGGACAGATAGATAAAGAAAAGATTAGAAAGTGCATTTAGTCCTCATGAATCAAATTTTCCTGACTTTACCAATTGGAGTGGTGCCTGGCTTCCTTGGCTTCTAGTATCAAAGTGATGGTTGAGTCTCAGTTCCTCTATCCTTTCTCTTATCTTCCCTTCCTTTCCATTCTTTATCCCTCAATCTTTACCTTTTGTGATCTTTTTATTTCCTTTCCTAAAACTTCTTCATGAAACACAGTTTATGTGATGAGATCACATTCCACTAATCTTAGTGGAGTCTTCTAACCCTGATTGAAGACTTTATGACTCAGAGAGAGAGAGAGAGAGAGAGAGATCGTACTTAAATCAAACATGATTATGCTGTCATACTTGCATTTTGCCAACATTTTCTAAATTTTCTGCTTTTCTTAAAAAAACAAAAACAAAAACTGACCAGGTCAAGGTTTCCCAATTTTTAAATACAGTATCCTTTTGTTACAAAAGACTTCACTCTGTACTTTAATGTTTTTATTTCAAAATAAATAAATAGATTAAAATCACATCAATGGTTAAAATTACATTTTAGATCTTTTCCCATGCTTTCATCTTGAAGTCGAGTATTTCCTATAAGGAGTATAAACTCTACACCAAAAGTCCCCAAGTAACTTGTGAAGTCCCGCAGTATCATTTAAATGATGTAATCCATTATTCTTCTGACCACCTCCCCATTCAAGCTGTTTAGTTATAAGAGAAGCTTGACTATTCATTTTGTACTCCAAAGGTTTCTAAAATAGATACTCTTTATAATTAAAGTCTAACAGGTAATGATTTTCCCACATCAATCTTCTCTAGGGATAGTTCCTCCCAGTAGGAGTTGACTGTCAGCAACTATGTCTGAACTACCTAACACTGTGCTTGAAGCTGTAGCTTAATGACTTGTGTCTGGACATCTATCTCAGAGGAAAGCTCTTATCCTCAGCATCTATTTGATCCCTTATTTTATTCTGATCTATACTCAGAAGGCCATCCCTAACACCTTCCCTCAACCAGCTTGAAGAGATCTTATTTGTCATCTCTCTTTTTCCACTTACCCTGTTTTATTTCCCCCCCCACCCCCCCCCACACACACACATATATGTATGCTGCTGCTGCTGCGTCACTTCAGTCGTATCCGACTCTGTGCGACCCCATAGATGGCAGCCCACCAGGCTCCGCCCGTCCCTGGGATTCTCCAGGCAAGAACACTGGAGTGGGTTGCCATTTCCTTCTCCAATGCATGAAAGTGAAAAGTGAAAGTGAAGTCACTCAGTCATGTCTGACTCTTCGTGACCCCATGGACTGCAGCCTACCAGGCCCCTCCATCCATGGGATTTTCCAGGCAAGAGTAGTGGAGTGGGTTGCCATTGCCTTCTCCATAGATATGTATACATTTAAGTAAATATTCATAGCCTATATCATCCATGGACCACCACTAGAATGTACACGTGATGAAAACACAGACCTTCTGTTTTGGTCATTGCTATTTGCATGAGAGGTGGGAGAGCCAATCCTCCATGTGACTGAGACTGTATTGGAAAGCCCTACCCCATCCTCAAGACGCTGGTCTTCGTTCCTCATCATGTCTTGCCACCCCTATTTTTCTTTTTACTCTTCTATGATACAGATTAGGCAGGTTTAGTTATCTTTCAAAATCTGCTAATTGTATATCTCTTAGATTACTTCATGTTAAAGGCTGTCAGCTTTTGCTTGAGGTTTTTATTACTCCAGATAAACTTAATAATTTATCCTTTAAGTCTGTCTTTAGGTTTTCCCCATATGCTCCAAAAGAAACTCTTCTGAAACCAATATTTTACCACAATCAGAATAATACATTACATTAAACTAAAATGTATTTCAATTCTATGTAGAAGTTAATTCTAATAATCTGTGTTTATTTTGGTCATTAGCAAAAGGGAAAAAAACAAATGCAAAAACAAACCACCTGAAGTCTGATAGGAAAAGAGAAAGTTTAGAACTCCTGCTCTATGGAGAGAAGACTCTAGGTAGAAAACAATCTCAGAGTTTTCAGTTTATTGTCTTTCAAAAAGATTTTAAAATAAAATAATATATAAAGAATACTTTTCTTCTATAATTCTAGGTAAAGCCTACAGAATTATTTCAAAACTTCTCAGCTATTGTTAGAGGTCTATGTACAGTGAGTTTCTTAAGCTGAATAAGTTATAAGTAATGATATCCTATGGAAGTTAAACCTGTGGTAATGTTGAACTTTTTAGATGGTTTCACTCCTATTTTTCACTTATTTAACAAAAATCTAGTGACTAAGAATTCATATAATTTTTATTGACTTATGACAACATTCTATTGCATTTTCTTAAGATACAGTGATACCCCAAAGTTATTTTGCTCACTATCTTAATCTGTTGACATACTCCTCTCCCAATTTTGAACCAGTCCATAGTTCTGTGTCTGGTTCTAACTGTTGCTTCTTGACCTGCATACAGGTTTGGCAGGAGGTAGGTAAGGTGGCCTGGTATTTCCATCTCTTTAAGGATTTTCCAGTTTGTTGTGATTAACACAGGCAAAGGCTTTAGTGTAGTCAACAATGCAGAAGTAGGTGTTTTTCTGGAATTCTCTAGCTTTTTTTAATCTGCTGGGGCTGCGATAACAAAATACTAAAGACTTGGCGGCTTGAGCAGTGCTTATTTTCTCACAGCTCTGGAGGCTGAAAGGTCATGATGTCACGCCATCATGGTCAGTTTCTGGTGAGGCCTCTACTCTGGGTTTGAAGGTGGCCACTATTTCACTGTATCCTCACATGAGCTCTCATTTGTGAGTGTACAGAGAGTGAGCAAATGAGCTCTCTGGTGTCTTTTTTTATTAAGTCACTAAGCCTATCTTACCAGGGCCCTACCCTTTATGATGTCATTTCAATCTTAAATTGCCTCTTTAAGACTCTGTCGCCATATACAGTCACATTGGGGATTAGGTCTTCGATTTATGAATTTAGGGGGACACAATCCAGTCTCAGACACTCACACAATGAATGTCTTGACTATTAAGTCATATGAAAGAGGTAAAATCTGAACTGGTCTCTAGTCCCTATTTCACTATAAACAACAATCCTTCAATTCTTTTTCTGCTATTTTATTTGCATGACACGCCAGTTTAAAAATTCACCTTTGCTCACCATCATTTTGCTTTTCATTTCCAGTATTTATCTTTTTAGTCAAAAACCAGTTAGTAACAAATTATGTTTCTCAGTTTGCTATCCCAGGACTACCTTCATCAGAATCACTTTGGGGGCTGCTTAAAATTTGACTCTTCCTTTTTACCTAGATTCAGAATCAGAATCGCTGTACATAAAACCCTGTCCCTGACATTTTAAATAAGGTCCTGACATGAACAAAAGTTTGAGAACCACTGACTAGATGGAAACTGCATTATTCATCAAAATAGGAAAGTGGCTTGCACATTAGAGCAGAATTAACATTTTCCATAAAGTTTGCAGCATTTTAGTAGCTCAATGAATTCATTCCAGAGACAAACATCATTTTCCCCTTCAAAATAGATCCTCTAAGGGAGTGTGTTCTTTATATTATCACTTTTCATAAAGGAGTAGTGTTATTGATAGTAGGAAATTAAGCCCATCAACAGTAAATATACTCAGACCTTCAAGTCCACACCTGTCTCATTTTCCCACCTAACAAATGGATGTGTATAAATGCTTATCAAGCAAACCAGATGCTGTTCCACAGAAACATCAAAATAATTATAAGGAGCCATGAGCACCTGTGCTCAATACTGTGATGTCAGAGCTTTAAAATCTAAGATTGTATTTAATGGATTTGAGCATTAAGACTTCTTGAGGTGAATTGTTGAAAAATTCTTTCTCTGCTTTAAGTTCAGCAGCTGATTAACCAAGGAGACATTAAAAAGTTCCAAGCTCAAAAATGAAAATTTCATCAACTCAGCCATCTTTAATAAACTACTCCATTTTTAAACCAGTCACGATATTTAATTTACTTGCCCTCTCTCTCAAAATTTGCATGTTTTAATTCTGATAAATTAAATGAGCAAAACAATTACCTCATGGGTATTCAACAATGAAACAGAAGAGTTTGGAGAGTGCATATGGAGCCTATAAAGCCATAATTACTGGGATGGGATTGACAGAGTTGGATGGGTTATAATGAACTATGTGGTGTGTTTGAGGCTTAAATAAGTAGGGGGGGATTATACAGGTGGAGGAAAGAACAAAAGGCATGTGTTATGATGTCAACAGAAAGAGATCATGCGTTAATTTAAAATATTTTTGTTATGGACATTTTGAAAAATTTAATTCTTAATTCAGAGTCCCAAATATTTTCTAAAAATAAATAACTTCTATTTTAAGTTGAATAGGCATAACCTGTATATATCAGTCTGCATAACAACACTCTGTACATTAATTAAGCAAACAACTACCAAGACCTTGAATCCACTTATTATCTTTTGCTTTTTTTCTATCACTTGAAAACAATTAACATTCATTTACAGGGAATTTCCTCATTCTTTTAAAGCTGCACAGTATTCCACTGTGTATAAAAGTTTATTCAGTCACTCTCCTACATATGGGCATTTAGAGTGTTGCCAGTATTTCTACTTTCTGGAAATTACTGATAGTTTCAATATACACAGATTTTGATTAAGTTTTGTGAAATCTTCCATGTGCTCCTGAGACAATGTATATTCTCTACTATCAGAGTGTAAACTTTAATCTACATCTACGAGATGCACCTTACTTTTTTAATGTCTTTCAGGAACCTAAGTTTTCCTCCCTTCCTTCTCTTTACCATTTTATGCAAGATCTGTTGTATTTAATACATATCCATACATTTAAATTTATGTGTATATCTTTCAGAATCTTTATTTTTCTCTCTTGTTTTCTTCTTTGCCACTTAGTCACCACAGGATAATTCTCCCTCTCTTTTTATCCTCTTCTCACTCAGAACCACTACCTTGTTGAGACTGACACTTTGAGACCTTTTCACTTTTAGGTCTCTTACAAATAGACTGTTCTCTGGTTTACAAAGATTCTTATGTTGAATTTTTTTCTTTGTGAGAGTGACTTTAGTTCCTCTCCTTTCTACGTAGGTTTTCTGGACCCACTTAACTCTTCAAAAGAGCTTGAAGCAAAAAATAGCTCTACTAGAAATTGGTGTTTACTTTTCTAGACAGAGGTGATTTGAAGTTTGCTTTCTCTCTTCTTTTTATACTTAAGATGTGATATTTAGAGGAGACCTATGCAGTTTCTATTTACTCAGCTAATCACCAAATAAAATTTAAAGGGCTCTTATCAAAAGTATGTCTCTATTTTTGGCAACATTGCTACTTAGAATTTTTAATCATAATTTAACCTCAAAATCAATTGAGATAACATCTGGATCATGATAATACATTTCACCCTTTTGTGCAAGGAGATATGATTTTCTAAAAGAAGGTAGCTTGCCTGATGGCTCAGAAGATAAAGAATTGCTTGCAATGAAGGAAACACAGGAGATGTGAGTTCAGTAGGAAATGGCAAGCCACTCCAGTATTCTTGTCTGGAAAATTCCATGGACAGAGGAGCCTGATGAGCTATAGTCCATGGGGTCGCAGAGAGTTGGACATGACTAAGCACGCACTCATGCAGAGAAGGCAGACATCCATCTAGATCATTTGAAAGCATTTTCAGTTCATTAAAATGAAAGAATAGAAGAAACTGGATGTATGGAGGCAAGAATACCATTTTGTTTTTTAATACTCTGAGTTATCTTCTGGTTGGTAAGTTGGAAATTTTTGTGGAATTTGGACTCTGAGATTAGTTTCAAGGTTAAAGCACATGAGCTCAAGCAGCTTAATTCATAATGTGTTCCTTTCCATAAAGACTGAGGGAAAAGACAATCAATAAAAGTTCAGAATACTCTTGTACTTTTCTTGACAAATTTCTCTTCATGTTAATAAAGAGTGAGATAGTGATTAATAATGGGATAATCTTACTAAAAGTTTCCTTGTAATTTATCTAAAATATTTTCTGGTGGAAGTCACACATATAGTTTATCAAGAGAAGAATCTAGTACAAAAATAGATGTAATGCTATTTTTAAATAGGTGCATAGTCATTGTTTGACTTTTTATTGTCTTCTATCTGTGTATCATCATGGTCACAGAGTTAATAAGATTAAACAGGCTTATCCAGATTGTCATGTAGTTATAGGAAATTTTGAATGAATATATCAGCAAAATGTCTTTATCTATTGCCGCCAGCAAAGGACACTATTAGATTACTGATTTCTCTCCGTAACCTCTTCTTAGCTTGAAGAAATTGCTCAACTCACTATTTTTGGATTTTTATAGACTCAAGGGCTTCTTTTTCCTGGTTAGCATGATGACACAGTGAGCCTGCTGTACACCCACATACCAAGGAGTGGGAAAGCAAGATAGAAAGTGAGACAATTATTTAAATAGGCCAAGTGATCCAAATGAGACTACATAAATTCTAATACAATTAAATTAAGTGAATGTTTAAACTTAACAGAGGCTGTTTTATCTGAGAAGACTGAAATATTTTCAATTAACAAGTTCTTAAGAAGGATATAAGAAAACTTTAGACTATAAGAGCTCTATTTTCCATATATATTAGTGTATCTGCAAGTCCCCTATATAATAACATTCTAAGGGTGTCAAGATTTAATACCACTATTTCTACATTCCATTTTTTCATGCAATTTCATTTACAGGGACAAGTTCTGTTCTTTTCTTACACCACCACCTCCACCCATTGTCCTAACAATGAAACAGAGAATGAGAAAAGCAATGTTTTTCTTTGCACAAGTGTGATATGAATAAACTGGTCTATCAGTTTGTATATTGGTTAAGCTCCCAATGGGAAGCAGATGATGCCCTCAAATGGGTATGCTTCAGAAGAATTTACTGAAAGCACTATTTAAAAAGCTGTTGAAAATATACAGGAAAGCCAAAAAGAAACACAACAGTATCCAGCAACAGCTATTCTCAACAGTAGTTCTGACAATGAAAGGGGAGGAATTCTGAAAATGATTTTAGCATATGTGAGGGTTCATTAGACAGGAGTTGTGGCTTTCAAAAGAGAAATGTGGCTACTGTCAAGTCATAGCCCTAGCAGGGAGGCAGCCAGAGGAATAAATACTCCTGCCCTCCCTCATCTTCTGCAGGTGACTGCCATTGGCCAAAGGCAACCAGAACCCAGAGGCAAGGGAGTTGACTGATATTTTCCATATAGCCATCCTCTTCTGCACAAATCAGGATGGGGACTAGTAGAGAGCAGATATAGAAATCCAAAATGGAGAATGTACAGCCAAACAGAAAATAAAAAGAAAGATTTTTTTAAGGCTCAATATTTTTCTCAACAATATATTACAAACTTTTAATATATATATATTTTAATATCAAACATGGATTTGAATCCCAACTCTTTTTCTGTGACCTTGGAAAAGTTACCTCAATGCTGCTAAACCTAAGCTTAACCATCACTATAATGGAGCAATATCTATATAACAGGATAGTAAAATGGTACTCTTTCTCTCTGTTTCAGCTGAAATACTGAAGACTAAAAACTAAATAAATGCCGGCTATTCCCACATACTAAAGCAAGATCTGTGGCCACTTGATTAGGGCTTACCACAGAGATGGGTGAAAACTGCTTTTGTGACTCCCAGCTCTTCATTAATCTTGAGATATTAGTAAACAACGAATAGAAGGAGGCCAGAATCCTCTGGAGTGAAACACTGGTGTTCTGTGCATTCTTACTGTTGTCATATAACTCTTCTTTCTCCTTAAATGGATTCCTTTCATCTTCTTTATCTTTGTTGTTGCTCTTTTCTAGACTGTCCCTAACTCTGCTATGACTGTCTTGAGGTGGGAGGGCTAGAAGTATACAGTGAGAAACTGATGTTCTCTTCCTTTGCAACCCTGTCCCCCCCGACAACTAACCAAATGAAAGACTAAATGCTAAAACCTGGATTGCTCCAGCTGGAATTTACAATTTGTATGTACTTAAAATGCCTACATAGGTGCAAAAGAATGTGTCTAGCTCCAGAAAGAAATAAAAAGTAATGAAGAAATGAAAATTGATGAGCAGTAAAGTCAACAAGAGAAAACAAAAAATAAGGCTAAAGAAACCACAACTTCACCACAATATTGTAAAGTAATTAAATAAAAATTTTAAATTAATTTTAAAAAATAAGAAAAAGAAAAGAATCCCACTCTTTCTGCTTCTTCACTTTTCTGAGTTCACTGTAACTAGAAATCATCTCCAAATGCTATTCCATTTCTGTTCTACTCTGCTTTGGACATTCTTAGTATTTCCTCACGTTAGAAGTCACTAGTGTAATGATGGGCCATCTCTCTATAATAAAATATAAAATGTGATATAAAAATAAAAATGTGAAAGGGCAAAAAATCTTCAGTGACTGACACACTTAAGAGAAAACATTGAATTTCAGGGGTTGTTAAATGTCACCTGAGTTTGTTACTTAAGCCCAAGGGGCTCAAGACTCCTAGAATTACATCTTTCAATATCACTAAACCTATCAATATTCTTCTTGATTGTCTATCTATTGGTTTTCTATCTGATGTTCTGCTGAAATATTTTTGATAAATTTAGGATATATTTACATCCAGAATCACTGAATAATGAATATCCCTATATTTTCACAGATAAGTTGGAAGTTAACAAAAACAACAAAAAACACAATGAATTATTTCATTAAATGGGTGACAGAATGATGTGACAAGATGGTCCCAAGAATGGTAATATAAATGCCTCCATTTTAATCAAAGCAGTTGGATCTCAATTTTTATATGTATGATGCAGATGAAAAAATATCAATGATTATATTTTAGCATTCTCTGCCTTGTCACTGAGCTCCTTAGAAAATTGGAGTTACTCTACCATGGAATTCTACCTCTACTTACCCTCTGGTATTCCCCATGTCCCTCAGCACAGGACAATTAAGTAATAATGACATCTCATGGGTGACATTGGTGTACCCAATGGAGGTATTTATTAAGAAAGTGACAAAAGGAAGCTCTCAGCTGCTGAGATTTGTACGATTCCACTTATAATATGGATTAAACATCTGATTTAGACCCTTGGCACTAGATTTGGGAAACTTGTTAATAATTCTGTTAAATCAAAATGACAAGAAAGTAAAAACTAACTTAGTAAGCAAGTGGATTATTCAAGTCTAATAACACCAACAGCTGTTTGTTGCAATCAGCTAGGAAGTAAATGGAATGAAGAACAAAATTCAAACAGCTTCTAAAAAGCTTAGAACTAGAAACACAGATTTAGACTTAGCTCCTTGTATGTTAGGAGCCAAAGTATCTGCTACTGGTTATATGGGGAAATATTATATAGATTAATATTGAGTTAATTCAAAAGATGGGCATAACTAATTTATAAAAAAATGTCATACCAAAATACATCAGATCACTTGATTTTGAGGACAGAGTTGAAGTGGATTGTATTTTACAAAGATGGCCAAAGGGATACCTCCTATCCTATACATATGTCTGAACTGTGATTCTACTGTTCCCCAGTTAAGATGTAGAATTCACTTCCCTCCTCTTCACTGGGCTGTCTTAGTGACTTGGATGAACAATACATTTAAACCAAAGTGATGTTCTAGATTTTTTGGACTATTCATCTGAAAGCCCTTACAAATGAGCTTTGGCCTTCCTCAAAGAGAGAGATTCCTCCTGCTGGACAAAAAGCTGTATATTGTGCTTGCGGTTCTGGCTGACTCATGATCTTTTCTTCCTGATTGCCTGACTTATGGACTTCAGATTTGTATAGCCAACTTCCACAATTGTATGAGTTATAGCTTCTTTTAATAAATCCTCTGTAGTAAAACTTCTGTTTATATTTATATCCATCTCTGTCTCTCTCTATATATCTTCATATCTACTTCTATGTTGACAGCTGGGTCTGCATGCCTGGATGAGCCCTGACTGATGCGGAATTTGGTATTGGAAGTGGTTCTAGAGAAACAGAACATTAAGGATAACTTCTCTGAATTAATTTTAGGTTTTCAGGAATTGGTGCTTTAATCTGATTAAATTTAAAAGAAAAATGATTCTATTTGCATTGGTCATGAAGGCACAGGTAGTCTACGGCAGGAAGTGACAGAGGAGTCACTTAAATTGTTGCATTTGGATATCTGTAATTGAGTACCTATGGAACATGGGGCTCTGGATGAGTATTTTGCACCTTAAAATACTTTGGTCAAAATGGTAAAGGACCTGCCAACCAGTGCAGGAGACAGAAGAGACACGGGTTCAGTCCCTGGTTTGGGAAGATCCTCTGGATAAGGGCATGGAAACCCACTCCAGTATTCTTGCCTGGAGAATCCCATGGACAGAGGAGTCTGGAAGGCTACAGTTCATGGAGTCATAGTTGGACACGACTGACGCGACTTAACACACAGCACATAAGGAGTATAACAGTGCATGTTTGTTGCTTTGAATTATGCTGTAGAAAGCAGTGAAACAAAATGATGACTTCAGGGTCTTTAAATCCCCAGTTGCAACTCTACATAAATGACCTGAAAGCTCTTATAACGTCCCTGTGATGTAATTTGCATAGAGAAGTGGTCAAAATACCCAGGACCGCTCACCTTGCTATATTTCCTCTGTCTTAACTCACACCTATAACATCATGGCCAGTTCCTTAAAGTCAGTTGACTAAGCAAGGAAAAACTCAGGTTGGCTTTACAGGAGCTCTGCATGAAATGGAGGCACTGTAGAAAAGTGAACAGCAGTAATGGTATAGTAATACTTTGGTTCAGTCTTATAAAGTAATCAGAGGGATGGTACGGGGAGGGAGGGGGGTTCAGGATAGGGAACACTTGTATACCTGCGGCTGATTCATGTTGATATATGGCAAAACCAATACAATATTGTAAAGTAATTAATCTCCAATTAAAATACATAAATTTATATTTAAAAAAATAAAATAAAAAATAAAGTAATCATAAAGAGGGATCTTCCTAATGGGCAAGGTGAGAGGTCAAGCAGAGCATATGGTCTTTTTTATTATGTCTGAAAGGAGAGATGGCCAGAAGGCTATCTCTATATTGATTGACTATTGTCAATGGTTTGGCTTGATGGACAGGAACTTTGAAGAAACGCAATTGGAAAACTGATGGTAAGAACTGTGAAGGAGGTATGTGAATAGAATTATCTGGATGAGCACAGAATATGGTGATAATTTTGTCCTATGTAAATGTTCACCATAGTGTAATACTATCAGAGAAGGGTGTAAGTGACCAGCTGGATAGGATGATATGTTGTGTGGATACCAGTAAGACCCTTTCCACAGCCACTCCTGCTACTGCTCAATGGGTTCATGAACAGAGGCCACATTGAAGGGATGGAAGTCAAGCATGGGTCCGCAACAAAAACTTGTAGTCACCAAGGCCAGCTTGACTACAGACACTGCTGAGTGCCCAAACTGCCCGCAGCAAATACCAACATAGCCCTGGCATGGCACCATCTCTCAAGGTGAAGAGCCTGCTAACTTGTGGTAGATGGAACACACTGAACTACTTACATCATGCATGGGGCAGCACTTTATTCTTCCTGAAACAGACATTTACTCCAAATATAGATTTATATTCCATGCCTGCAGTGCTTCTGCCAAAGCTACCATCCCTGGAATTATACAGTGCTTTATGCACTTCCACGGTATTTTGCTTCTCTAGTTGAATGAATCCTGACTTATGCATGGATCAACTTTCATTCCCTCCTTATATTCATATGCAAAGCTACTATTTCCTATACATTTTCATTAAATTACATTTAGAATACAAGCATTTGCTAAATTATCTAAATCAAGTCATTAGGCCTCTGACACCCTCCCACCAACACTGGCTGAGTCAAGTGCCAGTTTGTTGTAGTTCCCTAGCCTGCATCGACTCGTTCAAGAATTACAGGACCGAGGCAGTTAGAAAGCGAAGAGGCGCTAAACAGCCTCTTGATGAAGGCAAAAGAGGAGACAGAAAAAGCTGGCTTAAAACTCAACATTCAAAAAAGCAAAGATCATAGCATCTGGTCCTATCACTTCCTGGAAAATAGATGCGGAAACAATGGAAAACAGATGGGAAACAATGGAAAGAGTGACAGATTTTATTTTCTCGGGCTCCAAAAATCACTGCAGACAGTGACTGCAGCCATGCAGTTAAAAGACACTTGCTCCTTGGAAGAAAAGCTATAGCAAACCTAGACAACATATCACAAAGTAGAGACATAGCCAACAAAGGTCCATATAGTCAAAGCTATGGTTCTTCCAGTAGTCATGTGTGGATGTGAGTGTTGGACAATAAAGAAGGCTGAGTACCAAAGTTTTGGTATTTTCAGACTGTGGTGTTGGATAAGACTCTCAGGAGTCCCTTGAACTGCAAGGAGATCAAACCAGTCAATCCTAAAGGAAATCAACCCTGAATATTCACTGGAATGAGTGATGCTGAAGCTGAAGCTCCAGTTCTTTGACCACCTGATGCAAAGAGCTGACTCACTGGAAAAGACCTGATGCTGGGAAAGATTGAAGGCAGGATGAGTAGGAGGTGACAGAGGGTGAGATGGTTGGATGGCATCACTGACTCAGTCGACATGAGTTTGAGCAAGCTCCAGGAGATAGTGATGGACAGGGAAGCCTGGCCTGCTGCAGTCCACAGAGTTACAAAGAGTCAGATACAACTGAGTGATTGAACAAAAACAAGGCAGTCAGAGAAGAAGGTCTCCCCCACTCCCATCTTTCTTGCAGGAGAGGCCCTTCTACAGCTTTATTTTGGTTTTCTTTGCTCTTTGTTGTTCCATAGTAGTGCTCTTACACCTTGTTATGGATTGAATAGTGCTCTCCCACCCCCGTTTACATGTTGAAGTCCCAACCCCTGGCTGCTTAGAATGTGACTGCTTTAGGAGATAAACATTGCCCAGGTAACTAGTTACGCAAGATGAGTTCACACTGGAGTGGATGAGACTGTAATCCAGCATGGCTAGTGTCCTTGACTGTATGTACATGTGCATGCTCAGTTTTGTCTGACTCTCTCTGACTCTGGGGACTGTAGTCCATCTGGCTCCTCTGTCAATGGGATTTCCCAGGCAAGAATACTGGAGTGGGTTGTCATGCCCTCCTCCAGGGGATCTTTCCAACCCAGGAATCAAACCCTTGTCTACCCAAGTCTCCTGAATTGCAGGTGAATTCTATTTTTTTTTAAAATATAAATTCATTCATTTTAATTGGAGGTTAATTACTTTACAATATTGTATTGGTTTTGCCATACATCAACATGTATCCACCACAGGCATAGACATGTTCTCCATCCTGAACCCCCTTCTCTCCTCCCTCCCCATACCATCCCTCTGGGTTGTCTCAGTGCACCAGCCCCAAGCATCCAGTATCATGCATTGAACCTGGACTGGCGACTCGCTTCATACATGATATTATACACATTTCAATGCCATTCTTCTAAATCATCCCACCCTCTCCCTCTCCCACAGAGTCCAAAAGACTGTTCTATACATCTGGGTCTCTTTTGCTGTCTTGCATACAGGGTTATCGTTACCATCTTTCTAAATTCTTTACTACTAAGCCACTAGAGAAGCCCAGTGTTGTCCTTATATAAGGCAAAACTTGGACACAGACATACACACAGGGGATTCTTTGATGAGTAGAAGAGTCACTCCAATCTCTGCCTTCATCTTCATATGGTATCCCCTATATGCCTGCCAGTGTCCTTATACAAGGCAAAATACGGATACAGGCATGCATGGGGGCACCATATGAAGATGATGGCAGAGGGGGACACTTCCAAGAACCAGAGACTCCCCAGATTCACCAAGCAAACTACAGGATGCCAGGTGAGAGTAAGAATTGTAAGGCTCACTCACAGTCATCAGGAGGAATCAACCCTAATGACATCTTAATCAACTCCTAGCCTCCAGAATTGAGATAATACAGTTCTGTTGTTGAAGTGATCTAGTTTGTGTCACTTTGTTATAGTAGCCCTGAAGAACTAATACAGGTCTGAATAAAGGAGAGGACTTTATCTGTATTTTTAAGAGTCTGCATAACAAAATCTGAGAAGACACTACAGGGACTCCTGGTATTCAGTATCTGACACTCAAAGTGGGCAGAACACAATCTGTATCCCTAAATATCTGCTCTCGTGATTAACACAACTCAGACCTGAGGAAAAGAGATTTCCACAGATCCTGCTCATATCTTGGAAACAAACAGTAACTCTCTGCAAATACTATGGAAGTTTGTGGGTTGGAAAGAGACCCTGCTTCAGTTGGCAAAAAGTAGGGAGGGGTGGAATTATTTAGGTAAAATATGGGATTACTAGGTTGAAACAAACAACAACAACAACACTGAAGGCTTATCAAATCCTTTATCTCAGGATGAATATAACAGATTTAAAACATAGATTTTTATTTTCTCCATGCTGTAATTTATAGTTCCAGAGTATTTACTTAAGAAAAAGAATTAGAACAATTATAATACAAAATTAAGTATGAAAGTTAATACTTACTTGGCATTAAAAAGGAAATGAGAGGAAGTTACACTTTTAAAAAGTTGGCAAATACCATAATCATCACACGATACAGAAATAAATATATATATTATTATTTAGCTGCCTAACAGTTCACTAATACTTTAATTCTTGTACTTATGGTTATTTACTTTTTCGTCAACTCTTCATCTCACAGCAATCTTTAAAATTATAAAAATATTAAAATATCTGAGTGTTTATGGCAGAACTAAACATTTTATTAACTGAAATTTAGAAGAATTTCTTTCAGTTTTACAACTTATAATTGGTAATGTCATTTGGTGCTGAGTTTGTTGTAAAATTTGGGAAACCTATATCACTTTTTTTCATATACAAGATAAGAGGTCTTAGGTCTTTCTTGTTCAATTACTTGTCTTAAATAGGTTTTTAATCAACAATATCCTTTAACTTGCTTTTACCTCAATATCCACTCTAGAGGATCATATTATGATTTTTACATTATGAAAAAACAAATTACCTTTCATTAAACTATGCTGAATAAAACTATTTCTCTTCCTAATAAATCATTATTAAACTTTTTGAAACTAAGGAAAATAAAATAATTCTTTAGAACGAACCAGTTGCATATCTTTTAAAGTCTCTATTAGTTGCAAAAATTGTAGTTTTATTCTTTCCTTCATTTTTTTGTGTCATGTCTTGGAGTCTCCGTTTCTTTAAAACTTTCTTTATTCCTTCTCTTGTCATTTTATTATCTACATTTCCTTGACAACTGTGACTCTTTTCCTTAACTTTATGATTTCTACCATCAGAATTTTAGTTCCTCTTGTGTTATAATAAGATTGGTGAATATTTTAATTGTCTACCTTTTTTGATTTACTACTCCTTGGAAGAAAAGTTATGACCAACCTAGATAGCATATTCAAAAGCAGAGACATTACTTTGCCAGCTAAGGTCCGTCTAGTCAAGGCTATGGTTTTTCCTGTGGTCATGTATGGATGTGAGAGTTGGACTGTGAAGAAGGCTGAGCGCTGAACAATTGATGCTTTTCAACTGTGGTGTTGGAGAAGACTCTTGAGAGTCCCTTGGACTGCAAGGAAATCCAACCAGTCCATTCTGAAGGAGGTCAGCCCTGGGATTTCTTTGGAAGGAATGATGCTAAAGCTGAAACTCCAGTACTCTGGCCACCTCATGCGAAGAGTTGACTCATTGGAAAAGACTCTAATGCTGGGAGGGATTGGGGGCAGGAGGAGAAGGGGATGACAGAGGATGAGATGGCTGGATGGTATCACTGATAGTCAGTGATACCATCTAGTGAGTGAACTCCAGGAGTTGGTGATGGACAGGGAGGCCTGGCGTGCTGCGATTCATGGAGTTGCAAAGAGTCGGACACGACTGAGCAACTGAACTGAACTGAACTGAGGATACCTCCTTTTCTTATATATATATAGTTACAATCAAGAATTCTAGAAGAGCATATAAAGTTTTTTGCTTTTATTGTCAACTTGGTTATGTTGAAAGTTATGTTTCCCAGAATTACATTCTCTGTATGGTTTTGGGGACTTCTAAAGTGGCGCTAGTGGTAAAGAAGCTTCCTGCCAATGCAGGAGACATAAGAAACATGGGCTCCATCCCTGGGTTGGGAAGATCTGGAGGAGGAGATGGCAAACCACTCCAGTGTTCTTGCTTGGAGGATCCCATGGACAGAGGAACCTGGTGGACTATAGTCCATGGGGACACAAAAACTCAGACATGACTGAAGAGACTGAGCACACAAGCACGCATGGTTTGGGAGTCTGCAAGTCAAGCTAGGCAGAACCTGGGGGGAAGAAATGAAGTATCCGCCATTATTACCTGAGGTCATCATTTTGTTGTTGCTATTGTTCTGTCACTCAGTCGTGTCTGACTCTCTGCAACCCCATGAACTGCAGCGGGCCAGGCTTCCCTGTCCCCCGCTATTTCCCAGAGTTTGCCCAAACTCATGTCCACTGAGTCAGTGATACCATCTATTTCATCCTCTGTTGTCTCCTCATCCTGCCCTCAATCTTTTCCAGCATCAGGGTCTTTTCCAATGAGTCAGCTCTTTGCATCAGGTGGCCAAAGTATTGGTGCTTCAGTATCAGTAGAGTTAGTGAAAGACAGACATAGACGTGTAGGCAGATTTCAGTTTGTCCTTACACTTTCCTGTCCTGGGATGAATTTTCCTTAATGTTGTGCATCCTATTGACCCACCCCATATCCACTATGTGACACTTCACTGTGAACTTAAAGCAACAATAGCCACAAAGAACCAACACCCTTCCTTCAATCTCTATCAGTATTGCCCTCTAGATCTCCACCATAGCAGCTCTCTGTACTTCATTTTCAGACTTGTTCACCTCTGCCAGAACTGATTTTTCTAATCTTTTAATTTCCTTGACTGGATTTTATATCATCAGCCTCCCTGACAACTATGCAAGTTCTAATTTCTACTATAAATTCCATATTCCATAATATGCTTAGTGGTTCTTCTTCACCTGTTAAACCATGACTAACATACAAAGGTAACCATAAATGCCCACACACACAGGAGCAGGTCAAATGTATTTTAAATTTGTTGCTCTACTATTATGAGCTACATACTTTTATAATGAGAGTCCTTTTATCCTATATAATTTGACTCTTTGATAAATAAGTAGGAAGAGCTTTCTGTCTGAAACACTTCCGACACAATAAACAGTCTTGTGTTTTCCCTAGACTTTTCATTTTCATACGCCATTTCACTAGAAAATTTCAGACTTCATCAGGATAAAATGCATCAACTGTGTTTGGATGCAGTCTGCATGCAAGGATGTATTAGGTATGCTACTCTACATAGAGACAGTCTCACTTCTGTATTACTGTTATTGGCTGTGCTCTGTAAATAGCAAATTGCTAACAATTTCTATTTAATGTGTTTCTCAACCAAAAGGAAGGAAAAATCTGGTGTACTTATACACTGTATAATTAAGTATATTCCTGTTAAAATAGTATGTCTGTATTGGCTATTTCAATGGGATCTGAATCTTCTAATTTGTAATTTAACACAGGAGATCATTGGAAAAAATTTCACATATTTCTGGTTCCATATATTTCAAACATAGTTTCTCCTTCTCTGTCCACATGCTTTAGGACATGTGACAGAAAACGTCTTTGTGTCCCTATGCATTCCTCTAGCCCTATACTTTTTGCCATGAAACCACAAGAGACAGCATACTGGGTATTTGAAATATTCTTTGACACTATTACAATATTAGCAAAACAAATGATCATTTAGGAATGAAAGTGATTGTGAACCACCCTAAATATATACCAGAAAACCACATAAGAAATATTCCCAACTCAACAATTAATTACAGTGCTCATAATGCCTAATAATGCTCTTAAATATTATCATTTACATGGAGCATTTCCTACTATTTCCAGTTGATTTATAATTACATGTTTTTAATATCCAGTATTTTATTGTATTTAGTGAATCTATTTTAAAGTTTTTATTTTACATTTTTAAAAATTATTTTTAATTGGAAAATAATTGCTTTACAATGTTGCATTGGTTTCTGCCATACAACAGTGTGAATCAGCTATAAGGATACATACACACACACACACACACACACACACATTCATATATATATATATATATCTCCTCCCTCTTGAGCCTCCATCCCACCATCCCAATCTCCACCCTCCAGGTCATCACATAGCACCAGTCTGAGTTCCCTGTCTCATATGGCAATCTCCCACTAGCTATCTATTTTACACATGGTAATCATATATTTCAATGCTAGCCTCTCAATTAGTCCCACCCTCTCCTTTTCCCTGTGTCCACAAGTCAGTTCTCTACATTTGCGCCTCTATTCCTGCCCTGCAAATAGGTTCATTGGTACCATTTTTCTAGAGTTCATATATATACATTAGAAGTTGTGGTGTATATATATAATGGAATATTACTCAGCCACTAAAGGGAACGAATTTGAGTCGGTTGACTGAGGCAGATGAACCTAGAGCCTTGATATTAGAGCGAAGTAAGCCAGAAAGAGAAAAACAAGTATCATTTATTTATTCATTTTTTAAAATTTAGGACTCCTGTACCTGAATTGAGGATGAATCACTTGTTTACTATTCCTACACTAGGGGAATGCAAGTTTCCTAGTCCACTTTTTGCCAAACATGGCATCTTCTTAGAATATCGATTTCATGTGGTTTCTCAGTTCCTGATCCTCACATTTGTGAGTGCCTGGCCTCCATTTCTATCCTTGAGTTAGTATTCCTGCTGACCAAGAGTTTTTTACCAAGACCAATTGCCACACAGCTATCACCACTCATGTGGCAGCAGATCTAGTACCATTTTTAAATTAGCTGCTATTATTATTTCCTTCTAGTTTCTGACACACGGTAATTTTTCTTTCTTTCTAGTGAGTCCAGCAATATATTAAAAATAATTTAAAACAATTACTTTTCTTTAGCTAACATTTTAATGAAGTTGTAGTGAAGAGTTTCAGGGTACCCAGGCTGTTATATGTTCAGAACTGAAAGTTAACCAGTCAGACTGGTTTGAACTTTAATATGTGTATTAATAGATTGGATACACATAATATTATACTAGATATTGCATCAGAAATATCTCTTGGAAATTAATGCTTCCCAGAGTCCTTTGTGGGCTTCCCTTGTAGCTCAGTCAGTAAAGAATCTGCCTGCAGTGCAGGAGACCTGGGTTCAATCCCTGGGTTGGGAGGATCCCCTGGAGAAGGAAATGGCAACCTACTTTAGTATCCTTGCCTGGAAAATCTCATGGACAGAGGAGCCTGGTGGGCTTCAGTCTCTGGGGTCACAAAGTTGGGCATGATTGAGCGTTTAACACTTAGAGTATACTATGACCAAAACAGATTTTCAGTAAGTGCATCAATAAATGCATATTACAAAGTCTTTGCTGAAGGTAAATAAGAGCACTAAATTGAATGTTTAGGGGGGTGCTAAGTAGATTTTACTGCATTTAGGCTCAAGTTATTAACTGAGTGCATACCAGGAAGATTTATCATGAGAATTTCCTACACAGAAAGTGAAGAGAATGATGATCTGGGACGGTTGCCTCCAATCAGCCTATTTGGATTTTCATGCTATACATAAGCCATTTCTTTCAGGTGGTAAAGAATTACTGCTAAGTTTCATATCAAATAGGAGCAATGACTACCCCCCTCCACCCATGTGTTACGGGAGTGGCAAGAAGGGGACGCAGGCTTTAAGAGGTCAGTGCAGAAAATGTCAGCTGCACAAACACCGTCACTCAGAATTCTACTGGAATGAAGAACTGAGCCTCTCTGGAACATCTCTCCTCTCTATAAAATTATAAAGATAACTTGGTTTTAATCTCTCAAGGTTATTTTGTAAAGAGACAAATCAAATTGATCAAATTCAGCCAATACAGATACAAATGCTTGCTGAGGAGGATTTTTAAAATTGTTTTCCATTAGGCAGAGAGGAAGAGAAGGAAATGGCAACCCACTCCAGTGTTCTTGCCTGGAGAATCCCAGGGACGGGGGAGCGTGGTGGGCTGCCTTCTATGGGGTCGCACAGAGTCTGCCACGACTGAAGCAACTTAGCATCAGCAGCAGCAGAGAGGGAGTGAATACCTTCTTTGGAGGCAGTAAAGCATAAGTAAAGTTTAAATAGATTTTAACCCATCCACTTTTGAGTTAATCATATTCTTTATTCCTTGTGCCTTGGGAAATATTTATTGGATGTTTTCCTTTAACTTATTGATCCATGAGTTAAGTATAATGTATATATTTTCATCCATAAGAGAGAGAAGATACAAAAAAATCATCAAAACAATTTTATAAAAAGCTGCCACATATACTACATTTAAGTGTCTCAAAAATGACTACTGAGATGACACAGACGGACTTACAAATTAAAAAAGGAAAAGACCAAGAACCCATGTAAAAATGGTCAAAAGACATAAGGAGATATTATACACACACAGGTATTAAACAGCAATAAGCTGATAAAAAGGGTACTAACCATTTTTAGGATAATAGAAATCAAATTTAAGTCTCAATGGTTTTTTATCCACTAGAATTTAGTTAAAAAGTTAAAAAATCTCAATAGCACCAAATGTTGGAAAACAGCAGCTGGAACCATCATAGATTTTTGGTGAGAGTGTGAAGTGGTGCAACCATTCTGCAGAAGCAGTTGCAAGTTCTTCTAAAGTTAAACATGTATGACCTGGTAATTCATATGACCCCAAGTAAATGCCCCAAACAAATGAAAATATGTCTACAAAAATACCTTAAAATATACATTAGCAAGCTTATTCGTAATAACCAGAACAAGGAGACAATGCAAATACTTATCAGCAAGTGAAGAGATAAAGAAATTTTGGTATATTCATGCAAAAATATCACCCAGGAGTAAACATAAATTAACTCAACAACATGGCCGAAACACAGATATTAAACTGAGTAACAGAAGCTAAATATAAGAGAATACTTTCAAGTTCCATTTATATGAAGTTCTAATAAAAATTGACCTGAGGTGATAAAAGATATAAAGAGGCTGATTCAGAGAGAAAGGGATTGCATGGAAAGTGGTGTGAGTAACTGTCCTGGGATGACGGAGATGTTTTTTTCTTTGTGGGTGATGGTTACGTGGGTGAACACAGTCGTCAAAAAGTAACAAACTGAACTCTAAAAAATGGGCATCTTCTTGTATTTAAAGTAGACTGCCATTTAAAAAAATCTAAATGGTCTGCCTTCAGAAATTCAGAGTTCCACACCACTGGAAGATTTTGAGCAAAGACAAGAAGATAGAAACACTAAGCAACTGGACTAGATATGTGGCTTTTTAACTTCTGAGTGTATTGTATTAACTTGCTGCTAAGCCGCTTCAGTTGTGTCCGACTCTGTGTGACCCCATAGATGGCAGCCCACCATGCTCCTCTCTCCTTGGGATTCTCCAGGCAAGAATACTGGAGTGGGTTGCCAGTTCCTTCTCCTGTGTTAACTTACAGGGTTTGTCAAATATACAGAATCAGTATATCTCTACTCCAGAGATTCATTTAATAAAATGAGACTCAGGTACCTTTATTTTCAGTTGACACCTGCCCCAGAAAATTCTGGAAAAGATGGTTCAGTTATTCATCTATCAATTCACAAAGCAATGTAAGGGCAGTTAGGAAAAACTACCATTCACAATTTTCAATACTTCCGTTTCTCAGTTTAAAGAAGGAAATCATACTGAGACATATGGATTGATGTGTTCTATAAATGGACCTATTTCAGTATATTATTATGAAATACATTAAATAAGTATGTTTTATTCACTAATTTCAAGCAAGGCAAATTAATTTTCATCTCTTTTGTTCCTCATACCTATTTATTTGGTATTCTTAAGAAAGTTTCATAATCTTCTCTTCATAATGAAGGGATCTATGCCAGTTTTTTAGGAAACAACAAACAAAAAAGTGAGTAAACCTGTAAAGACATGCTAAAACTACACAGTTTCAGTTTATTTACAAGAGTGGCTTATGCTAAGCATATGCTCATTTGATATCTAGCAGGCTGTATATTTTTATTTCATGCTAATTATTTTAATTTTAGCATCATTCTCCTGTAAGCACAGAGCTGAAAAAGAAAAAAAGGATGAGGGATAAAAAATATGGTGAAGTGAGGTGAAGTGAATTTGCTCAGTCGTGTCCGACTCTTTGTGACCCCATAGACTGCGGCCTGCCAGGCTCCTCTGTCCATGGGATTTTCCAGGCAATAGTACTGGAGAGGATTGCCACTTCCTTCTCCAGGGTATCTTCCCAACCCAGGGCTCGAACCCGGGTCTCCCACATTGTAGACAGAGGCCTTACTGTCTGAGCCACCAGGGAAGTCCATACCATCTTAGAAAAATTCTCGCATAATCTCCCTGGGCCATTTCTTCCCACAGCAGATCAAGTGGGCAGATCGTGATATGGTAATATTCACAAAGGGAGATCTTAAGACACTCTGTGCAAGTTACTGATCCAGAACTAAGGCGTGGGCAACTCTGAGAAGTCACACTTCTCAAATTTAAAGTCATGCCATAAACACAGTGGAAAATTTCAGCCCACAAGAATCAGTTACTCTGGACTTTGCAGTATTGGTGAAAATTCAGGTTGTCCCTGTAATGTAAGTGCTATTATATTTTCTCTTTGTAACTGAGATCTGTTTCGGATACATAATCCCCACTACAGAGGAAGGGGAGGTGGGCTACCTGGAAGTAACTTGAGCTGTCTTGAAGAAAGGGTAGTAGCTGCCAGCTGGACAAGGAAGAAAGTCATTCTGAACAATGGAAAGAGCGTGCACAAAGGTGTAAGAAAAGGAAAATATTGCTACTGCACTTACAGATTTAGTGAGATGAACGATGTTTTGGGGAGTGAAGGTGAGGGGGACACTAAAGGAGTTTAAGCAAGGAAACAGTGAAAAAGAGATGTGTTATAAATCCCACTCGTGACATTGTGAAGAATAAACTGGAAGACAGGTGACAGAGATAAGACATGCAGCAGAGAGCTTTATGGCTCAAGTGACAAATGATAAGGGTCTAAGCAAAGGCAGTCCTGTGAAAAGTGACTAGGAGGAATAAAACTGCAAAGGTTTCTTAGAGATTGAATATGAATCATGAAGGTTATGAAGGAATCCAAAACAAGGCCTGGAGATAGGATGGATAGAAAAGATTGGAAATGAAATGTAATAGCAGATTTGGTGTGCACAGATGGGAAGAGAAAGTACAAATTAGTTTCAAACATACTTGTATCTGCTACCATAGCCGTGCTGTTCCAGCAAGCTATTACAAAATGAGATAAGAGTTTAAGAAACGATGTCCCTACTACCAACATAATGTTGTTTCTGGAAAAGGCTTTTTAACAAAAACATAGGGTGACAATCAATTCATTATTAGGGCTGACAGCTTGGTTCAAAACAAAGAGAGGAGCATCAGCTGATGAGAGGAAGCTAAAGTGTTTCACTAAATTTATAGTGGTAACATTCAATCCCAGGTAAATATCCACACTTAGACATATCCATACTTAGAAAGTGAGTAGGATTTCTACAAGGGTGATGCCTCAACAAATGAAAATACAGCTCACATTAAAAATTAATCCTGATAAACCATGACCAAGAGACTGATTCTCACCTGAAAAGAGAAAAGATGAAAGAAGAAAACTAAAGGACAAGGTAACTTTTCTCAAAGGAAAAATGAATGTAATAAAGTTTAAAATTATACAATAGGAAAGATTAAAAGAAACGCAGCAAGCCATGTCTCTGCTGTACTGTGCTGTGCTTAGTTGCTCAGTCATGTCCAACTCTTTGCAACCCCATGGACTGTAGCCCACCAAGCTCCTCTGTGCATGGGATTCTCCAGGCAAGAACACTGGAATGGGTTGCCATACCATCCTCCAGGGGATCTTCCTGACCCAGGACTTGAACCAGGGTCTCCTGCATTGCAGGTGGATTCTTTACCAGCTGAGCTAGCCGGGAAACCCAAGTCATGTCTCTAAATGAAGGATAATCAACAGTTATGTTTCTTCCACACATAAAATCTATTCTGTGGCCAGAGAGAGACTTTTGAAGACAAAATTATTGAAATAAGAATAAGCTAGTATCTGTTTTACATATGTGAGAATCTCTAGATTTGAAAATAATCTCTGTCTTACCCAAAATGTTGTTTTGTAAATAATTCCCATTAACTTTTTCTTCTAGTCTACATCTCCATACCTATTCTTTTTATACCCCTTAATGAAAGAGAATGTTTTCAATAATATTAAAGTTGTGTGCTTTTACCATTTGATTCATTTTAACATTATATATGAGCCAAAGTTCTTCAAGGGAATGAGTCTAACAATTTATTTTCATGACAAAAGTGGTCAGATTAAAATTATGTTATGAAAAGGATTTAATTTGAATGAAATGTGAAAGCTATATTTTCTTTTTAAAGGCTAGTAAAATCAAATGTTACACTGCAGTATTTGGTTTAGTTTTTAAAATTTCCAAATCTTTTCACTTATTTTCAAAGAAATATTCAATGTCAGAGCAATAAACTGTATGCAAAATATACAGTCTAATATAAACACAAGAAAAATAATAGACAAAAATTATTGAAATGTTACAGATCCCTGGCTATATGGTATCATTGTCAGAATCATCCATTAACTGCAGTTTAACTGGAATGTTTTCATGATCAGCTAAGAACTGAGATGCAACTAAGTAAGTATAACTTTTTTGAAGTAAAGAATGGTAATGTTTAAAACTTAGCCATCAGCAATGACTTCTGTCTTCAGAATAAGGACATTTTGGTTAAAACAAAAATTTGTTTTCTTTACAACCACAGTAAGGAAAAGTCATCTCCTAGAGGAATCAAAGGAATTACATTATTTGTAAGTCAGGCAAGAAAAATAAAACACAAAACCAAACCCTTGATGAATTATAAACCTTGGAGTTTAACAGTGTTAAAAACGCTGACAAGTTTAACTGGAGTGGTTCACATAAGCCTACTGGAACACGTCGTTCCCATACCTGTTATAGCTGCATGGTCACACATCTCACTAATCTTGAGTGAGGTGGTCCTTACGATCTGCAGTCTTTTCAGAACTGCAACTTAAAATAAGCTTTAGCATTTTGTAATAGGACAAAAGGAGGTATTAAAAGCAAACTGTTTTGTGAAAACTGTTTAAATTTGTGCTGTATGAAAAAAACACTAAAAAATATTTTGGTTCTTCAATGCCTTTCTTCTTTAACAGGTGTATTTATCAACAGCACTCCATGACTGATTTCAGTTTTGTGGTTGAGAAATAAATACTGCTCACATATAAAACAATGGAAGTTGAGTCTGTCTGCTAATTGTACCTTTCTGACAGCAGAAGATGAATTCCAAGGACACAAAGTAAAGAGACATTTATCAGAAATCAAAGATGAAGCAGAGAAAAACTTAGCCCTCATCATGGGTAATATACTTACTGGCTAGAGAATTTAGCCTCAGTTTCCTCAAACCACCTTCACCAGGGTTTCCTCAGCGCCTCAGCAGTAAGAAACCCTCCTGCAATGCAGAATTCGTGGTGGGAGCCATGGGGTTTGATTCCTTGGTGGGGAAGCTGCCCTGCTGAAGGAAATGACAACCCAGTGCAATATTCTTGCCTGGGAAATCCCTAGGAAGAGGAGCCTGGCGGGCCACAGCCCATGGGGTCGCAAAGAATTAGAGACGACTGAGCATACTCTTGCCTGGCAAATCCCATGGACAGAGGGGCCTGGTAGGCTGCAGTCCATGGGGTCTCTGGGAATCGGACATGACTGAGCAACTTCACTTTCACTTTTCACTTTCATGCATTGGAAAAGGAAATGGCAACCCACTCCAGTGTTCTTGCCTGGAGAATCCCAGGGACGGGGGAGCCTGGTGGGCTGCCATCTATGGGGTCGCACAGAGTCGGACACAACTGAAGCGACTTAGCAGTAGCAGCAGCAGAGCACAGCTCACACTAAACACTACATACCTTCACCAAAGTGGGGGCAGATTGCTAATAGGTGTGGATTATAATGACCACAGGCACCTCCGAGTTCTACATGGTTTTCATTGGTGGATTATTGCTTTGGGAATAAGACAGCCTGAAGTTTCCAGCTCTCTGAATTTAAATAGTTGAGAGTACTGTTTTCATCAGAGTCATGCACACTAGCTACTCTAAATAATAAGCAGAAAGTCTGAGTGGCTTAGTATTAGTATACAATACATACATGTTTATTTTTTCACTCACATTATGGTCCAATGTGGGTTAGCAGCTCTCCTGAGGATCTCCAATTAAACGAGTGTAGCTCATCCTAGGGATCTTTGATTCCAGCCGCAGGAATGGGAGAATGTAGTGAGAGCTAGAGCATGAGGAGAGTGAGCAGTGTGGACAACAGGCCATGGGCTCCATAAGGCTGGATGTGGCGCATATGGTTGTTCTGTATCCTAGCTATTGGCCAGACCATAGTCACACGGCCCTTATCAAGAAGGAAGGTTGGAAAATAAAGTCTTTCTGTGTTTCCAGAAGAAAAATGAAAATGGCTTGGTCTTAATGTATACTTCAACATATGTAATATTAATTCTGTATGTGTGTGTGTGCATGCATGTGATCTTGCGATGCTATGGACTAGAGCCCATTAGGCTCCTCCATCCAGGGAATTTTCCAGGCAAGAATAGTGGAGTGGGTTGCCATATCCAACTCCAGGTTATCTTTCCAACCCAGGAATTGAACCCACACCTCTTGCTTCTCCTGAGTTGGCAGGCAGATTCTTTACCACTAGTGCCACCTGGGAAAGTGAAAGTTGCTCAGTCATGTCCAACTCTGCAACCCCATGGACTGTAGCCTGCTAGGCTCCTCTGTCCATGGGGATTCTCCAGGCAAGAATACTGGAGTGGGTTGCTATGCCCTCCTCCAGGGGATCTTCCTAACCCAGGGATCAAACCCAGGTCTCCCACATTGGAGGCAGATTCTTTATCATCTGAGCCACCAGGGAAGTCCAAGAATACTGGAGTAGTTAGCCTATCCCTTCTCCAGCATATCTTCCAGACCCAGGAATCAAACCAGGGTCTCCTGCACTGTAGGTGAATTCATTACCATTTGAGATACCAGGGAAGCCACCTGGGAAGCCCAATATTAATTCTCCCCTCTCTGAAAAAGTAACCCTAAATCTAAATTCCTTTAAAAACTGACATGCTTTTAATGCTATGAGAGATGTTCGAGTAATTTATGAAATCGGATGTTGATATTATTCAGTATATATAGATAATAAGTTCTCATTGCATAGTCACCACTATTCCAGACAAAGCTGGCCCAAAGTGAAGCAAAAAAAAAGTGGTACAAAACCTGAGTATTTATGACAGGGGTAGAAGAGGTGGTCAAATTAAACCAGCAAAGAAGTTATACCAATATAGTTGGTATGAACTCTAAAAGTTTGTTAATATTTTCTCTCTTTAAAAAGGCCTTTATCTTTAGATTATTATCAGATTGATTAAAACAATTTCTTGCAGAAAGTGAAAGTGAAGTCGCTCAGTTGTGTCCAGCTCTTTGCGACCTCGTGGACTGTAGCCTATCAGGCTCCCCCGTCCCTGGAATTCTCCAGGCAAGAACACTGAAGTGGGTTGCCATTTCCTTCTCCAAAACATAAGCATACTCCCTCATTATTTCTTTTGCTCTTCTTTTCACTTTCATTTTCTGCTGTTATTTTTATTTTTGTTCCTAAGTATTCTTTAACACCCATCTTGTATGAAGCAATATGCACTTCCATTACACTCCCATTAAATTAATTCACATATTCTGAGCTCATTTTACTGGATATTCCATTCTAACCCCTGAGGTACTCTACAGAAAGGTATTGGGTGAGGTTGGCTCTTTAATATTGCTTTAACATCACACCATGTGGCATAAAAAATTCACCAGTGATTCAAGAGAATTGTTCTTTGCCTCTCAAACTTAGTAAAACAGAATGTTGACAATCATTTTCTAACCCACGCAAATACCAGGGAACATATTGTTTGATATTCAGGAGATTTTCTTCTCAGAGACTCAAATCATTGGATTAAGAAAGTAAATCTCTTTCACATGAGCTTGGATGTTCCCTTTGGCAGATGACCCAAAAAAAAAAAGACTTAGGAAGCAACTCAGAGACATCACCAAGCATCTGAATAAGAATCTTCACATGGTAGAAAAATGAAAGAGAAATAGAAACTTCAACATACTAATCAAAGTTTATCAAATTTATCACCTGCTATTAAAACCTGAGGTAAAATTCATAATGCTCTGGAAAGCCATACAACATTAAAAAAAAAAAAAAAAAGGATTCTAGTCCAGGATGTAAAGATCTTAGAATTGTCATTCCAGTAATCATAACAAGGGGAAAATCTGAACAAATAAAATCAATTTTTCTTAGATCTATCAGAGAACTGGGATCACAGCGCAAACCACTAGCCCCCAAATTAGAGACAAGCAGGTATGAGAATAACTGCTTATTGCAGCAGAAGCCCAGGAGTAAAACCCACCAAGGGAGCGAGTACCAGGATAGGGAAATTTAAACTGTAAGTAACTAAGCACTACAGTCACAGTATGGCCAAGTTTGAAAATTAAAACCTCTGGGGGCTGAGGGAAGAGAAGTCTTAAGGGAAGCTTCACACTTTAGCAATTTTACCGCTAAGAGCCCCACCAAATTCTTACAGTGAAGAGCAGGAAAAAATGTCCCTCGTGATTTTGGCAGAGGGAAGGAACAAGTCACCACATGAAATGCTCTCAAAGAATTCTGTTCTTCTTACCAAGGTCTGCTCTCAAAGGAAACCATTTTGTCAGAGCCTAAGTGACTGGAGTTTTATCAGAGTCTAACTCATCCAGGGGAAGAGAAACTCCAACCCTCTCTAGTTTATATACAAATGAAGAAAATATGTAATTCCAGCCACATCTCACTTTCTTGCCTCTTCTACAGAGGAGGGGATGGGGGTGGTGGTGTTTGGAAACAGTTATGGAAGTCATAGCTCAGTGTCACTGACTCATTAAAAGACTAATACCCAATCATAGGATTCCAGCTTGGATTGATGTACCAAAATGTCCAGACTGTGTAGCTCTTAAGCAATAAAAATTTATTTCTCACAATTCTGGAAGCTAGGAAGTTCAAGGATTGCAGAGGTGATACACCGTCTGATTTAAAGATGACTGTTTTCTGTGTCCTCACATGGCTGAAGTGGTGGGAGCTTTCTGTAAGAGCACTAATATTTCTATAAGAGCACTCTTCTATAAGACCACTAATATGTTTCATAAGGACTTCATCTCATGACATAATCACCTCTGAAAGGCCCCTGCCTTGTAATATCATGAACTTGGGGGTTAGGATTTCAAAATATGAATTTGGGGGACACAAACATTTAGTCCATGATAGGACTATGGAATGCTTCCTTCTTCCTCTCTCCAACATTACCACCGCATCAGCAGGGCTCCTGTATAATAACAGGGAAATGCAACTGAAAGAACAGCGCATCTCAGACCTTATTTGAGAAGTCTCAGACAAGAGGGAAAACAAGGACACCAGAGAAAATTTTAGCCTCTGACTCATAATAAACAGCAAATATAGCCTAACGTGTAACCAGACAAACATAAACCTCACAAAAATGACCTGCTTATCTTAGTTATTTTACTTTGTATATCATCATCAGCTTTCAGCAAAATATTACAAAGCAGGCTAAACGTCAAAAACAATCTGTGAAGAGACGGTACCAGACTCAAATATAGCAACATGCTGGATTATCAGACCAGGAACTTAAAACAACTAAAATTAATATGAGCTCTAATGGAACAGGTGTACAAAATACAAAAACTGATGGGTAATAGAAGCAAAAAGATGGAAATTCTAAGAAATTACAAAGAAATGCTAGATATCAGAAATATTGTGATGGAAAAGAATTCATTTGATGGACTCGTCAACAGAATGAACAAAACTGAGTATTAATGAGTTTGAAAAACAATAAGAGACACTGCCAAAACTAAAAAATAAAGAAGAAGAAAATGAAAAAAGAAGTAACAGCACAGCCAGTAACTATGTAGGATAATTATAAAAGCTGAAAAGTAGATATAATGAAAATACCATAAGGAGAAAAGAAACAGAAGAGATATTTGAAACAGTGACTGAGAATTTTCCAAAATTAAAGACATCAAAGAACAGATCCAATAAACTCAGAGACTAGCAACCCAGATAAAGACCAAAATATATATCAGCCATATCATATTCAAATTGTAGAAAATCAAAGAGCAAATCTTCAAACAAGCCAGATGTAGGAAACACATTACTTATAGATGAGCAAAAATAGAATTATATCAGGCTTCTTGTCAGAAGTTATGCAATAAGAAAAGAATGGAGTAAAGCTTTAAAATGTTGAAGAAAAAAAAAAATCAAAACACCAACCTAGAATTCAGTATCCAATGAAGCTATCTTTTAAATAAAAACATTTCCTCAGATAAACAAAAAATTGTGGAAACTTTTCACCAGTAGAATTTTGTGGTAAGAAATGTTAAAGTTAATTCTTCAGAGAGAAGGGAAATAGTATAGGTTGGAAATGCATGTCTACATAAAGAAAGGAAAAGCATTAGAGAAGGAAAAAGTGAAAGTAAAATAAATCATATATATTTCATTATTCTTTTTACTGTCATATAATTGATTTACAATGAAGTATTGCTTCAGGTATACAATGAAGTGATTTAATAGATTATACTCCATTTAAAGATATTATAAAATAACGGCTATACTCTCTGAATGGTAAATTACATACTTGTATCTTCTTATTTTATATGTAGGAGTCTGCATCTCTTAATCCCTTTCCTCTGTCTTTCCCTTTCACCTAACACTCTCCCCACTGGTAATCACTAGTTTTTTCCTGCACTTATGAGTCTGTTTCTGTTTTGCTCTAGTCACTTTACTTTTTTTTTTTTTAATAGCTACCTATCATGGTCTTGAAGGTGTGACCTTCTGCATGTGCTCAGAGGCTTTGGTTGAGGAGGCAGATCTGAAGGGAGCACAGTCTGTGTCTTCTTCAAGGGTGCACTGGCAGCCATTGCCTTGGTGGGATGTGGGCTTGGAGTTGGAGGGGCTGAAACCAGAGCCAGATGCATGCCAGGGCTTCTCCTGAGCTCAATGGCTATCACGGCCCTGTTGGGGGTGGGATCTGAGTCTAAGGGATAGAGCAGGCGCCCTAATGGAGCTGGGTTTCTCTAGCTTATAATGGTCGGCTCCTCATCAGTTTGGGTTGTGAATGGGGCCTAAGGGCTTGCGGCTGCTGTTGGGTTGGCCTCACTTACTCCCTGATGTGCATGCCTTGATTAGAGGCTGGTGCAGCAGCAAAGGTGCTGGTGTAGCTTTACTGAGCTGGCTCTCTTCCAGGCCTGTTCAGGCATGTCTGCTCAGGCAATGCCAGTTTCTGCCCTGGAGCCAGCTTCACTCTCTTCCAAGTCTGTGCAGGGAGTCAGGCTCCAGAGAGGCGGTCTCCAGCCTGGAGCTAGTGTAGCTCCCTCCAGAGTGCATATTCTAATGTGTGTGCTTTCAATGGTTGCCTCTATCCTGGTCAGAGGAAAGACCAGGTTCTGTCTCAAGTGTCTGCACAGCAGCCTCTGCCTTATTGGGGAGCAGCACTGAAGCAAGAGGGGCTTAGAGTAGCAGCCCAGTACCTGCTGCAGGGTGTGCTGGGGTGATCCTGGCAAGTTTGCTGCAACTCCAGGCAGTTTTCAATCTGCTGCCTCTGTGCTGTGACTGAGGGCAAGCAAGCCTGTGCATGTGATTTTATGAGCAGGCTCGGTTTCTTGCAGCCCTCCAGTAAGCCCCACTGACTTTCAACCGAGCTAGTGGGGGCTCCTCTTCCTAGAGTCAAGGCTAGATTGACTAACACAAGACTTAAATTTTAGCTCCTCAGGGAAGATTCCCGAGCCTGTGATAATCCCCTCTACTTCCTAGTCCTTGCTAGGGCTGCAGATCCAAATCAGGTCACTTCTCCCTTTACATAGCACTCAATGTGGATCTCTTTTTGCAGCCTTGGTTGTAGAGGAGCCATCCCACGAGTTCTCAGGTTGATTTCAGTGAGTTGGTCCATGTGTAGTTGTTGTTTTGATGTGTGCGTAGGGGAAGATGAGTCCACCATCCTCCTACTCTGCCACCTTGATCTCACCACTTTGTTTTTATTATTAATTGATCTAGCAGGTAATGGTTTGTTCAAAATAACAATGGCAACCATGTATTCCATAAATACTGCTTATGGAGAAGTGAAATAAATGACAGCAATGTTCTAAGGTATGGGAGGGAGAAATTGGGAATAATCCGTTATATTCAATACCTGTGAAGTAGTATACTGTTATCTGAGAGTATACTTGTATTAGCTATAAAGATAAGTTGCAAGCT